>NC_136855.1:3612440-4212440 GCF_951799975.1 Gobius niger | reverse complement strand
ACTTCCCAAAAGATCCAAAGCTTTACAGTAAATAGATTGCAAAAATAAAACGTGCACAACTTGTGATCACACCATACACCAGGGTGTGTAGCTGGCACTTTGAAAGTGGACAAATGATCACTTCGCCTATGGGTAGACAAGCTTGTGCGTAAAAAATGCATGTGTTCTGAGGTCCGTGTGTGTAGTTTGAGTTTATAGTCTATAGTTGACAGTAAGCATAAAGCGTCTCTGTTCCCATTTAGTGCTCTCTGAGTGTTCTGTGACCTGCACACCTGCAGTAACAGCAAAGGTAAGGCACTCCACACTGGAGATAGTTGATTTCATAGAAGTAGTAGACAGGAAGTGTGCGGCTCTCCGGAGTTTATCAACCTCAACTAGCATTTGCTGGGATCGACCCGTCATTCCGAAAACCCTCCATTGCGACATTTCGCCAATCCGACACTTTTTGATACCTCTATTCCGACACTAGTTTTGAGAGTAGCCTGTTCAGTTTGTAAACTCCACTATCCTCAAGGTTAGGGCTAAGGTAAGGTTAGGGTTAGTTTGTAAACTCCACTATCTTTAAGGTTAGGGCTGAGGTAAGGTTTCGATTAGTTTATAAACTCCACTATCCTTAAGGTTAGGGCTAAGGTAAGGTTAGGGTTAGTTTATAAACTCCACTATCCTTAAGGTTAGGGCTCAGGTAAAGATAGGGTTGGTTAGACCTCAATGTTGGAATGGCGGAGTGTAACCGCATTTGCTCTCATGCACAGGATGTATTGCATTTGTTAAGTAATATTTCAAAACTATTGTGAAAAATTGAGTTTTGGCCCAAATAAATAATGACCAATCTCAAATATATAAAACGTTATAAGCACATTTTAATCGTTAAATATTGAACATTTCTACAAAATGCCCCAACAGCACACACAGGTGAGGAACATGGATCACAAAAAAGTCATTGCAAAAGCAATACAGAAAAATGTTAGAAAAAAGATTGCAATTAGATTTGGGTGCAGCCTTCCTTTTGTGAACAGTTTTCTTGCAACTCAATTAAGAGTGACAGAGTGCTGCAATGTGGACAAAGGCTGACCACACATGGTGACCCCCCAGGTCAACTCCGAGCTCTCTGGACTCGGGGCTCTTTTAAGTCTAATACCCCTCCACCAAAGTAACCAGGAAGAGAGAGCTGATACCAATCTGATCCTTCGCACGGTAACCCTCTATGTGTGTTCATGTTTCCTGAAGCATAAGCCAACCTGGGAGTGGGAAGAGGATTTTCTGCTCCAAATTCAATTACGCTGTGCAAGGAAGGCGCAGTCTCCCATACTCAGCAGCCTCCCATGCCGAGTACCTCAAGTGTGCAGCCAATGATACAGCAGGAGTTTTTGTTGGCGTTTGTCAAGTAGATTCTTCATAGGATTGTGTGGAAAATGTATTTTGTTGTGAGTGCTAATCAAACATTTAAAATAATAAAACAAAACAACAGTATTCTCTTAGTCGCTGACAAATCCATTGGTTTGTGCTCTTTCCTGCTGACTTTGAAACCAGAATTAGAAACGCTTGAACATATAACTACAGCCAGTGGTTCTATTCCCGATGACAGCCACATGATAGGGTGATGTGGGAGACAAAATGTTCAGGACCCTCAATGTGTCCAGAAGGAAACTTTGTTGTATTCTGTCAAAAACATGTAAAAAGCAGTGATCATTTTTGGAAAGTCTTTCTCCAACCATGACTCAATCAATGGAGAAAGTATTTTGTAAACTCAGTTAACTGTTGAAAACAATGCTAAACATTTGTAGAACCAAGCAGTAAAATCACAGACACGTCTCTGTGTGCATCAGTGCAGCGTCTCAGGTACAAGATCAGAGATCAAGACACTCCCATGACCAAAGACCAACGTCTCCCATGCAGACAATAAAGTTATACTACTCCGTTATATTGTTGTATTGTTGTATATTGGTTTGACCTGACCCCAACTGGAAGTCTATAAAATGTTTATAGGATGACTGTTAATATCAAGCTTGATCACAATAACAGGGGGCTGTTTCAGAGGTAGATCTGAGTACTAATCTCACAGCGTCTTCAGTCCTGTCTAAGACAATACTGTACCATCTCACAGCCCAGTTTTAAAGGGACTATAAAATAATAATGTTCAAACAAAGTATTTTCCTCCCCCCACATGTTCCTCCATGTCCATGTGTAGAATGAGCCCAGACCTGTTCACCACAACTGCCTCTAAAATCCTGCACTGTCACTCAAGAAAAGTGCCATCATGCACGAGCTAATATAGAGACTGCATTTACGCATTAGACCTGAGGTGGCAGTAGTGAGCATAAAAAAAACAACTTGCATCTAGCCTCTTTAACACACATTAGCTGGAGTTTGCATGTTCTCCCCTTGTCTGCGTAGGTTTCCTCCGGAAACATGTGCATTAGGTTCCAGCCAGGTAATTCTGACCATCAGCCTGGCTCCAGGCTCCATGGAGATGGGTCCCCGGGCGCAGCACGGCCGTCGGCCACTGCTCCTTACAGGTTGCCCTCGTGGCATCGAAGGATGGGACAAACTTCCCTAAGAACAAACAAACACAAATTGCCACTGAAGTGGGTCGTCTCGGCAGACCACGGCTGCGAGGGGGCGCGGTCGGTGCCACGAGAAAAAGAAAGTTCCAATTCCACTTACACACACGGTTTTGGACTAAAATACATTTGTTTACAATAAAAGGACAAAACACTAAGTGGGAACAGCAGATCATGCTCTGAAATCATCAGATGTACACTCTATCAGCAGGAAAACAGTTGGTTTGGTCTTTAGTTGCACTTAAAGTAGCCTATTCCAAAAACATTGAAATAAAAGGGCCGTTTCATTTCGATGTCCTGGGGAGGCCCTCAAACACGAGCTCTATAATGAGGAATAAAACACATTAAACAGTGAAGGTTGTGCTTGACTTTGGGTCACCGCTCGGAGGTTCAGCCTCTGGCCTGCTGAAAATAAAAAGCATACCCTGTCCTGATGTGCACACACATTATTGAGTCTCGTGCCTCACGGCCAGAAGGTCCTGGGTTCGATTCCAAGACTGAGTGGAGTTTGTATGTTCTCTGGGAGCTTCGTTTTCCCCATAAACCCAAAGTATTAAAGTCCAGCTGGGTAGTTCTGACTAAACCTAACACAAGATCTGGTCCCGGGTCTGAGACTGCTCCAGGCGGGTTACCTCAAAGACATTCAGGGATGGGCAGCATGGTGGCGCAGCGGTTAGCACTCTTGCTTCCCAGCTAGAGGGTCCCGGGTTTGATTCCCACCTGGACCGGGCCTTTCTGTGTGGAGTTTGAATGTTCTCCCCGTGTCTGCGTAGGTTTCCCGCGGGTACTCAAGTTTCCACTACCACTAAAACACAATACAATAGGTTCCCCTCTGGGGGTCAGGACTACCCTGAAAAAGAGATTCTTAATCTCAGGGGTACTTTCATAAAATAAATCAGATGCAGAGGACAAATTCATTAGGGCTTTACAATAATGATCATATCGACTACATCAATAGTGAGAGAAATACTACCATAGAATTCTGGCTTGCCCTTTGTGAAATTGTAGGGTTGTAGGGCATTGTAGTATTGTAGTAAAGTCTGTTGTACTCGGGGATTGGGCTCGCGGTCCCAGGTAAAGGGAGAGTCAAAGAAGTGTGTTTTCTCCACAAGTCAACAGCCTGTGTGTCTGGGTTTGCTCTGTTTGGACAAGGTCAGGTGACAGGCTCCGGCAGATTTTTGTGAATGAGCGAGCCGGAGTGCATGTGTCTCTTGGGGGGGGGGTTGCTGTTCATTCATACATTCCTGTTCCACCGGCGTAACCTGAGCTCAGCCAGCGGAGTGGGGGGGAATGGAGGTGGAGCCGGCTGCACGCTCTCACCACAGACTATGGAGCCTCTATAAGGTTTCCACAGGCACTGCATACATCACCTACATGTATGACACAGCGCTAAAGCCCCACAGCCCAGACGTTATGCAATGGTGCGAAATATGAAGCCGAGGAATGCCACAGGACTAAAGCAGTGCCCACTTGTTACTGTACATGCTTTAGGGACACATATTCTGCTATAGAATGACTTTTCTCCCCTTCGTTTCAAAGCAGTATGATGTTGTTCCCTTTGCAAAAAACAAAACCTCGAGATGGGCTTTGCCTTCATTTACGCTTGCATTCATGCGTCTGTCTCCTCTTACCAAAGCTCAGAACACTGCCTCAACTGGTGTGTCCCGCTTCCTTTTTTTATCTTTATTTACCAGTTTTAAAGATAGGTACAGCTCATTTTCCATCATGAACATAATTGTGTTTTTCAGCCAAGAATGAATTTTGTGAATGCCAAAATTCTTCCAAAGAAGGGACCTCTGTCATGAGGCCAAATATTATTGTTCATCATCAGAAAAAACAAACAAACAAGCAAAAAAGAACAGAAACACAAGAAATTCAAGGAGAAACCATTACATTACAGTCTTACAATAAAAATCAAACTGGACTTTTGTACTGTGAAAAATAGGCAACCCGGTTTTCCCAGTATGCAAGAAATCTTGTGAAATCTTGTGTTTGATTTACAAACACGGTCATCGCTTCCATTAAAAAAAAACATCACAATTCTTTGTTATATCCCGACATATTGACATATTGAGTGGGAATGTCCACTGATAACCATTTTTACTTGCCACCAAGAAAATTCAGCCCAATATCACAACAGGAGTTGCCTCACAGGGCTGCAAAACATAGTTTTTATTCCAGAAGCAAATCCACACCTGCATCTCACGTTTGTAAAGCCATGACTATAAGCGCCCTCTGCTGGCAACAATGTCTTCGACAGAAACTTTGGTTGAATATTACCTGTTCTCCCACATATACCACAAATACACCAACTTCACCGTGTATACTCCATTGGTACATGTTTCCAAATGGGAAACACCCATACGAAGGTGTCCATAAACACCGTGCACCGAAGTACAGATAAGCACTTTGTGGTGAGAACCAGTCTACAATGGAAAATTCCCGTACAGCTGAGAGCATGCTCAGACTTCCAAGTCTGAAGTTCTTTTTGACTATGCCGTGTGAGAAGGCTGGTCCTAAGAGTGAGGACACACACACACGCACGCACACTGCCCTGCCTGCCCTCCTGCCTCTGGAGCAGCCCTCCTCCATCCTGTGACCTGCAGGCATTTAACCTCTGACCTCCAGGGCCAATATTAACTCTTGTGTGATTGTTCCAGGGCAGCCAACTTCCCCTGGCCGGGCCCTGAGAACATTCCTGGGTAGCGTCGCTAGGAGAGGCGGCCTGTCACACCGCTGACCTCCTCTATGGGTCGGGTTAGCCTTGATCTTCTACACACAAGCGCACACACCTCTGCTCCAGCAGCGGCCGGGGAGGGGTGCGGGGTTCATTCTATGGGCCACTGCCTGTCCTGTCTCCAGGCTAAGGGCCACCCAGCCTGCCTCGCAGACAATGCCAGGCTAACATGCAGCCAACAGCTACACCTGTATGTGCAAGTCAGGCAGTGCACGTTATAGGCCGCATGAATGTCTGCAGTTTAACATAGAGACAGTGGCGCAACGAGGGTGTCCTGGAGGCCTATGTAGTGTACAATATTTTTAATATATCTATATACAGTCAGTTGCAATCTGTTGCTTTAGCCATGCCTAATATGTTTGCTATCTCTATAATTGTTTTGATTTTTCAGCCTAAAAATGGCTTGCTTCATTGACAGTGATAGCTCATCACTTCATATTGAGAATCAACAGAAACAGTACGCAAAATGCAAATATCACAGTTGAAATAAACTCTGGACGTCTCATCTGTTCCTTATAAATGAGATAATGGAACATTGAACAGCTGAGCAGTCCCTTCTTCTTCTTCTTCTTCTTCTTCTTCTTCTTCGGGTACTTTCCGGCAGACTAGGTGCCTCCAGGCACAATGCTGCCTCTGTAGGTGAGATCCGGCAACACACTCAGATTACATCCACAACAGCCCGATGGCTACAAGGAAGTCCAGGAGCGCTCTTATAGCGAAATCCTTGCCCTGGGAAGGACTCAGTAGTGACTGTAGAGTAACACAGTCTGAGACACAGGTGTGACCGTTCCAAACAGCTCTGCTCGTTGGATTCTATACTCTGGGCAGTCAATAAGAACGTTTGATCTTGTTTGCAACCTGAGCAGTCAAATTACTTCTGGTCCCTTAAAGCTGAAAGTCTGCAGTTTAAGCACATCTTGGTGGTTTTGTTTGAAATCCAAAAAGATGACAATTGCCCTTCTTTAACTTTTCGGCATTTTGCCACGCAATGGACCACAAACATGAATATAGTACATGATTGAAATTTTACATGAAAGACACACACTAAGTGACACACGATCCTGAAGTGAAATTAAATGTATACATGATTTTGAACTTGTATTTTTTTTAAGTGGTATCTATAGTAGTAAAAGTATCTATAGCCCCTGAATTAATACTTTATGGAACTGCCTTTTTTCTGCAATTATAGCTGCAAGTCTGTCAGGTTTGTCTCTACCAGCCCTGCACATCTTCTTTGCAAAACAGTTCAAGCTCAGTTAGATTAGACGGAGAGCGCTTGTGAACCGCAGTTTTCAGATCTTTCCACAGATTCTCGATTGGATTTAGGTCTGGACTTTGACTTGACCTTTCTAACACATGGATATGTTTGTTTTCAACCATTGTGGCCCCGGCTTTATGTTTAGGGTCGTTGTCTTACTGGAAGGTGAACCTCCAGTTTTAAGTCTTTGAAGACTCCAACATGTTTTCGTCCAAGATTGCCCTGTATTTCCATCTTCCCATCAACTCGAACCATTTTCCCTGTCGCTGCTGAAGAAACCCCCCCCCCAGAGCCTGATGCTCCACCACCATGCCTGACAGTGGGGATGGTGTTTTCAGGCTGATGTGCAGTGAAATGTATGCATATGGAGACGGTTCAATTAGCAGTGAAAACCAAATGGTCATGGAGTCTCTGAGAGGCAAGTGGTCAGTAAAGGCGCTATGCTAACCACCACATCATTTCATCCATAGCTCTAATATTCTGACACGTGGCATAATTATAGCTGAATAAATATTATGGGACAGTGCATTTTTGTTTTAACATTGCGTAGGAGTGCAGGATGTTATGAGGCATCCTCAATCCCGCTGGAGCAACCTGTAGGAGCAGTGGGCAGCCTCAGAAGCAGCTGCAGCAAGCCGGCGCCCGGGGACCCATCTCCAGATGTGGAGTTTCTTAATGGTCACAAACACCTGGCTGGAGGATTCACCTATTGTACACGTTTTAGTGGATATTGAAAGATTTACAGATCCTAGTCAAATATTACTCCAATAAAAGTAAGTTGTTCTGTCAAATCTTGTGGCAGGACTTAAGTATTTGTAGTAGAAGATATTGTACAAATCTGTTCATCCGTTCAAGGGGTGTCAAACATGTGGCCCGGATGATTTAATCCGGCCCCTGCCCTGTAGAGCATACATTTCAGAGTATGTAAACATAAAAAAGTAAGTCTCTAGCCCATACCTGTCCAAAGTTATGATTAAAGAATAACCAGTGTGCTCATTCCAGCCACTAGGGGGCAGCTTAAATAAAATTTAAAGAATAGATTTCCACACGTGTCCAGCAGAGGGCACTGACATAATAAGAGATAAGGATATGAACAACACATTATAGCCACGTGGTAAATGGACAGTCTACCCCAGGGCGGCTGTGACTTCAAGAACACCTTATGACCACCAAGTGTGGAGTGAATGAATAATGACTATAGCACCTTGAGAAACTTGTGACACAGGCTTGTAAAGTGCAATGCAAGTTTAAGTCATTGTTATTGATTAGGCTTTGACTAAATCACAGCTCATTATTATTATTCAATAGTATTTTCCTGTTTACATGTGGCCCGTGACTCGCCGTGGGAGCTGAATTTCGTCCCATGACCTAAAATGAGTTTGACACCCCTGATTTGTGAAACGAAAAATAATTTTGCTGCTTCATAAACACTAAAATGCCGCCCAAATTGAGTATGTGTACTGATCAGTGCTTACACTGGCCAGAGGTCGACCGATATGGGTTTTTCTAAGGCTGATGCCAATCTTTTGGAATTCTTATTGGCCGATTCCGATATGCAAGTATTTTTTCCAAATATTTGGTTTTCAATCCTGTAAAAACATAAATACTTGGCTCCAGCAGTGATCAATTTTGCTTTATTACTTCAAGTGATCAATCATAGTTTCTGTCCCTGCTTTGATTAGTTGCTGTTAACATTAGCATACTGTTGCTAGCCGTGGCATACACTACGTGGAAGACACTACTGCACACACCACTGAACATCCCGGGGGGAGTACATTGAGGAGGTGGACAGTTTCAAGTACCTGGGTGTTCACCTCAACAATAAACTGGACTGGTCCCACAACACCAACTCCCTGTACAAGAAGGGCCAAAGTGGCCTCCACCTTCTGAGGAGACTGAGGTCCTTCAGAGTGAGCAGGCCTCTGCTCAGGACTTTTAATGACTCTGTGGTCGCCTCTGCTCCACTACATTGCCGTGTGCTGGACCCCGGGCAGTTACATTGCAACGCAAAGTAAATAAACTAGGTACAACCTGTGTCTAAAGGTGATGTGCACAAACCGTGTGAGATGTGTACAAATGTGTAAAAACTACAAACTATTCAGCTGAATCCAACGAAAACTGTGAGACAAAATGTGTAAAGAAAGTAAAAATGCAACATAGAAATAAAGTAAACTGTGTTAAAGTAAACATGTTGCCTCTGTCCTTATGGGTCGAACCTGTGTGCCTTAAAGCACATCTTTTTACAGTTTTTACTGGATGGCGTTGTCATGGCTTTTATTTAAAGGGGGGGTATTATGCAAAATTGACGTTTTCAAGCTTTACATCATGTTATTATGTCATTCCCTCATTAAAAACATGCCTGAAGTGTTGCCTTGGCACATTCCCGTATTTTTGAGTAATCTGTAAAAACTCTGATAGCGGCCATTTTAGGGATAGGTTTGCCTGAGTCCTCCTAGGAACGCCCCCACCTCCTGGAGACGCCTCCGAGCTTTCGTCACCAGCCGAGTAACCAACCACTGCTCCTCAGCAGAACCCCCTCCCCACTGATGCCACAGACAGCGTGTGGAGGGGGCGTGTCGGAAAGGGTTAGAGGTTCTTAAAGAGACAGAGGCCTATTTCAAGACATTCACTACAGCCATTTTGAGAGAGACATTTTATACAAGGCAGTTATTCTAATTTACTGCATTTACAGACCAACAGAAGGTTTCGTCATCATTGTAGTGTGATATAGACTGGTGTGATTGAAAAAAGCATAATACCCCCTCTTTAAATATACCACTACCACTTGTCATGTCACATATATATATATATATTTTTTCATATATATTTATTGGATTTTAGCTTGCATAAGACAAAACAAAAACAAAATAAAAACAATAAACAGAACAGAAGTATAGATTATTTGTCCATACCGATTTGTCCACAGCATAAAAGAGTCCCATATTTTGTGAAACACATGGGGCCAGATCTTGTGGCGGCGCACGGGGCGGCGCAGGCTCTTGGCAAATTATTTTCCGAGTGGCGGTGCTATATGTGCCATTCGCCTCCGCCACCTGTGAGGGGGCGTCACAAGAGGAGGCGACTGCACTGATGGAAACACGGCTGACATTCACTTCCTCGTTTACATTGCGCTGTCTTACGTTCTTTCTTAAGCCTTAGGCTCTCACAGGTCAAACTAAAAACTTTATTTACCCCATCGTGAGCTAAACGATGTTCACGTCTCGAGAGAAAAAGAGCTACAGCTCCGCTGTGACGCGGATCGGCCGCGCTCGGCGTGAACGCGAAGCAAAACAAAAGCACATGTTCACCCCACACAACCACTCTTCTGGACGCGGAGTCGATCTGGTTGGAGGAAGACGTGTGTGTCTCGACCCACGTAAAGGCGCTAAGTCTGGAGTGGCAAGATCACAAAGTGTGCTCCGACTGAGCGCAAAATGTCACGCTATCGTCTCCGTTTTGATGCACAAGATCGGGCCCATTGTCTCTACAGTGCAATTTGCTGGTTAAATACTCATCATCACAGTTCTACACAAGTATACCTCCAAAACAAACCATCTACTGTGGGAAAGAACTGGTTTTACGGTTCCAGGCTCAAATAAAGGTGTGGGGCACGGGTTAAAGCTCCGCTAACTCCCTCAACACTTCAAAATGCGGCTCTCGATGTAAACAGTTTGGCATAATGCGAAGCCTGCTTAGAACAATGAAAATGAACCCTTGCACCAGGCTGAGGGGTGGATTAGTGCCATGAAATCTTTTTGAAGTGTGTACTCAGCCCTAAAGAAACTCAGCCCTAAAGAAACATGCAACACTGTTTATGGATCGGGACCTGATGGAGTTAGTAATCCAAAAATACACCATACATAAATAATCATTTGCAGTTCTTTCATTTCCAAATCACGTGACACGAGGCCCTGAGTGCTGTCCTGAGTGCTGTGGTGACCATGTGTGCCTGTCCTAATGAGTCAGAAGCAGGTCAGTCTGTGGAGGACGAGGCCTCCTGGGGAGTGCCAGTGGGCCACGCTTCACACACACGCACACAAGTGAACGCTCAGGGAGGTGTGGAGGGAAGAGGCCTGTCGTGAGAACACAAGGCTCTTACTTTTTTGACCGCAGGCCGAGCGCAGGCCTGGAGCGTCGACAGCAGGTGGTCAGCAGACATCACAATGCAGAGAGCACCCCCACATTGATTAAAATCTGTTTGTCACCTGATGTTCATGTCCATGGAGTCAAGTCTGCATATGGCACATTCTCAGTGAAGCATAAAACAAATCAGAGCTCCATCACGAACACTCTCGGATAAGTGCGTATGACACATTAGACACAAGGTTTGTGATGCTTATAGTTTCACTTCCTTATTGGACACTGACGATTTGAAACTGTTGCCGTGCCGACCGTGTTATGCCAATGGCAAATGAGTCAAACTGCTCTGGAACTTTACCTCCATCAGACGACCACACGAACCCGGCATGAACACTCGCTCAACTGGGAAAAACCACTGGAAACTTGAGTCAAAACGAGCTTCTAGACTTCCACCCCTGACTGTGGAAATCAGCTGATTTGTTCTTTTATCGTCTAATGTGAGCTTTTTAGTTAACACTTGTACTTTTTTTACTTTTGTGTGACCTGCTGTCATCCTCGGAGCAACAACATTAATACTTGAAAAATAGTAAATGTATGTGATATCTTTATGAACTGATCATTTAAATGTGTTGTTAGCATCTCAAAAGCTAAACTGTAGTTTGTACTGTTTAGCTTTTGAGATGCTAACAACACATTTAAATGATTAGCTGAGTTAAGCGCTAATTGCTAGAGGATAACATTAAATCGATCGCTATTTATCATACTGGGTCAGGCTGTACAGTCATACTATCTCTGTCATAGCCTTGACTGTGCTGCTCAGACTCTTGTGTATCAGTCTGACGCTCTGAGAGGGGATTTATCCCTTTTCTGTGGAAGCATAGACAGACTTGAATGGTAGGGCTAGCACAATGTCTCGAGTTCATGTCTCCGGGTCCCGCACCGATGGTAAATAAACTTCTCCTGTGTAAGACATCCAGACCTATTTTTCATCTATCCTCTCAAACACCAGTGATAAAAGACTGTTTTTATTTGACACAAACCATCTGGGGACAATGATGTCACATCTCGGGAAAACGAGCTCCCAGTCCTCATGAATAGATACAGACGGCATTGTGTCATAGAAGGGCGTGGCTTCAGCGAGGCCATGCGGATAAAGACTGTAAGAAATTAAACTCTTTATCCTTTTATTATCTTCAAACTGGCTTTTCATGTTTCTTTTGGAGTAAGAGTTCCCTCTCAGCCCATGTCGGTACAGGACTTGTTTCACTCTGGATAATGACAAACTCTGACCAGGTTCAGCATCTTCACCAGGTCTTTTGCTTTTGTTCTTGATCTTCACATTTCAGACACAGCACGTTCATCTCTGGGACACAGGACCCGCCTTCTTTCTGATCTGTATGATGACTGGACATTCACATCATTGTTTTAACCAATGAACCTGAACCTTCAAGTGTCTTGAAATTGCACCCTAGGATGAACCAGACTTGTGCTGCCAAGGTCATGACATCGTCATCTGGGCTTTAACGAACTATTTAAAGGTATAGTAATCTTAGTGTATGTACACTGCGTTCCAAATTATTATGCAAAGATTTTCTAAATTGTCAACTCAAATGAGAGTCAGCATAATTTTCAAGTCTTTAACTGTTTAACTGGATCATTTAAATGTGGTGGAAAAAATCTCCCAGTGAGTTTCAATACATTTTAAAGCTTGTAATTAACTGAAAATGGTCATTTGTTGAATTTGTAGCATTAGGAGGTCAAATTTACTAAAAAATCTTAACAGGTCAAGTTATATTTTACCATAGGAGCCCTTGTGTGATAGCAGCTTCAACATTCTTAAATCTATTTAACTTTTGAGTTTTTATAGAGTTTCTGCTTGGATTTGTTTGCAGGATGTTAGAATAGCCTCCCAGAGCTGCTGTTTGGATGAAAACTGCCTCCCACCCTCATAGATATTTTTTTCATTGAGGCTCCAAAGGTTCTGAATAGGGTTGAGTTCAGGGGAGGAGGGGGTCCACATCATGAGTTTCTCTCCTTTTATGCCCATAGCAGCCAGTGATGCAGAGGTATTCTTTACAGCAGGACATGGTGCGTTGTCATGCATGAAGATGATCGTGTTCGGGAAAGCACGGCTCTTCTTTTTGTAGCATAGAAGACAGTGGTCAGGCAGAAACTCCACATATTTTTCAGAGGTCATTTTCACACCTTCAGGGATCCTAAAGGGGCCGACCAGCTCTCTCCCCATGATTCTGGCCCAAAACATGACTCCGCCCCCTCCTTACTGACGTCACAGCCTTGTTGGGACATTATGGCCATTCACCAACCATCCACTACTCCATCCATCTGAACATCCAGGGCTACACAGCCTCATCAGTGAACAAGACTGTTTGAAAATGAGTCCTCATGTATTTCTGAGCCACTGCAGCCGTTTCTGTTTATGAGCTTCAATTAACAGTTTAGGGGAGACCCGGGTAGAAGGTTTATGCACAACTGCAGCCTCTGGAGGGTCCTACAACTTGATGTTCGGGAGACTCCAGAGGCACCAGCAGCTTCAAATACCTGTCTGCTGCTTTGTAGCATCTGTTCTCTTAATCTGATGTATTTGTCTGGCAGAAACGGTCCATATTTTGCCTTTATCTGCACAAACCCGAGTGTGCTCTGAATCATCCACAAATCTCTTAACAGTTCGATGATTACGCTTCATCTTTCATGAAATATTGAAGGTTTTCATACCTAGACCAAGGCATTCAACTATTTCACGCTTTTCATCAGCAGAGAGACCCTTTTTCTTTCCCATATTGCTTGAAAATGATGATCTGTTGATAAAGTGGAACATCTTTTTTCAGTAGTTTTACCCTTAACTGGGCTTAACCTGAAAACTAATCATCCCAGGTCTCTGAGATTAATGTCAGTGATTCAAAGAGCCCCGAGACACGATACCATCCATGAGTTTCATTATTTATTTATTTTTGTTTACCTTTTTTACACAAAAATACAATTTGCATAATAATTTGGAACACAGTGTAAACTTTTGGTTTTGTAAAAAGTAATACGAAATGGTGTCAAAAATTCTATCTCTCATTCTTCGGACATTTGATAAATATAAATATATATATATATGTAATTCTGAAAAACACTCTAGGTGGCGCTGTACTATTTCTGACCCGCTGCAGGGTGTCCCCGAAAGAACTTAACCAGCTTTATTTGCAGACGGTAGTGCACGGTTCTACAACAGGGAAAGGAAAAACATAAACATAAGTTACCGATATGGTGATGATAATATTACTAATAATAAACACTTCGAATAAAACTGAATATAAATGTAAATAATAAGCAGTAATATATATAACATTGAAATGTAATACAGAAATGTATTAAACATAATAAAAGGATCAATAAAGTAAGTAAAACCGGACAGAAACACTGGTTTATGTGTTGCCATGGTAACCCCAATGACGGTGCAGCACAGTGCACTGGCCTTTTAAGAGGACGTTCAGAGCCATGCGGTCCTCCGCAGCGTGCCGCCATTAAGGCCAAGCGCAGACCCGGAGCACTTTCTCCACAGTTACCAATAACTGGTTTAACCACGATAACCTTGGCCAGAACCCTTACACACCATGCAAAGCAGCAATGAGGTACACATTAAAGCTGGGCCATCTATCGGTGTGCCCGCGCTGCTAAGGCCTGTCACGGACCAAGGCCTACATGCAATAGCATTAGCTGCAGGAAAACACTATAAACTGTGACACACAGCAAACTTAGAAACTCCTAAATAGTACTTACGTTCTTTATATACAGGCGCACCACCACCGCCACCCTTGACCGGTCTATAACTACAACACTACAACACACTCGTAACTTAGTAGTCTCTCCGCTCAGTCCGTCTCGCACACTGAAACAGGTAGCGCTGCGCTGAGCTCTGGGGAGGCCGAGGGGTGGAGCTAAGCCCCTGGTTGGCTGTTATGAAAATTGTCACCTGTATCTAGGCAGCATTCGCAAAAGTGTTAGGCCTTTTTAACAAATTCTAATTGACTTAATAACATAAAAGTTACTTCTGGTTTCATGTTCGACAGGGAGAAATACATGCAAATGTGTCTTTTAATGAAGTGTATGTAAACATGTGGTTCTCACTGTTTGGCATCGTGGGTTATTTGGCATTCGATGTGTTTGTGTGCATGCAGTAGACAAGCCCGCTCAAACACCTTTGACATAATATATAATGTCTTATGTGCTCCGTGTGGTCAGTGGCTGAGGCAGAGCTTACCATTAGGCAAGGCAGGCAGCTGCCAGGGCCCCCACTTGTCAATGGGCCCCGTGATCTAGCCCATTATTCATAATCTTGCATCAGTATTCACACATAGCAATAACACAATGAATAGGCCTATGTCAGTGAAATGACCTTTACAATACTGTCATTTCTCCATTACTTTTTCATCTCCTACAGGAAGTAAAAATATTTACTCCCTGTAGGAAAAAATGCCATCCAGCTGTGGTGTAGTAGCACGCATCCGTTTGAGGGGAACACAATCAAAGCAAAGGCTAATATGTGTCCCATCACTGAAACCAGGGACACAATCGTTTTTGGGGCATTTTGAGCTGGACATAGTGTAGTCTCCAATGATGTGTAACACATGGAAATCTGATCATATCTGGAGAACTTGTGAACATCTGAAGCTAACCTCTGAGGATATTTCTAAGCAGAGAAATTGGTCTCTAACCCGTAAGACCATACGTTTTGCTCGTACGGTCTCTTATAGGCAGAGTTTTAAATGACCCCTGCTGCCTGATAGGAGACATGTTTCATATAGCACAGCTACAACCTAAGACTTTCCCCACAGCAAGTGATTGTCAGCTAAATCGTGTCGTGTACATTTGGTATTACATTTTTATCTAAACAATTATTTTTGTGATTGGAAAATGCTTATTGGTATACTGGGAACCTCTGCTGAAGTGTACACATTTGCCTTATTTATTTTTTTTAAACGTTGTCCGTTTATCGGCCGCATCGCTGCGACATTACGCAGGTGTAATCATTAAAAGCATGGCTTTGTTGATCAGGCATGATTATCCCAGCTTAAGTAATAAAGGCTCAGTGTTGTGTAGTTGTTGGAACTGGAAGCACCAGTCGACGGGAAAGTAAAGCAAACTCTCGTGGCACATATTTCTGAAAGTACATCAGTCAGAAAAAGAAGAAAATGTCTGACCGCGATCAAACGAAAGAATGGAAGCCAAGTTTCCGAGATCAAGTGGAGAAAGCACTTCAAATCAGATATCCCATGTGGATATGTTTTAGTGTGGTCGAAAGGTTACTAGGCTATTAAGTATGTGCATTTGAAATGAACCACAGACATGTACAACAAATATTATATATTATACTGTACAGTGCTTTGAGTACTTGATGTAGGTGGACAAGCGCTATTATTTTTTGAAGGTGCTTTGGTTGTTTGGAACTGGGTGGGTCGATAAACAAGGTCACTAATCGCAATGAAAACAAGGCACCCCTATTCAGTCATAGAAGTTTTATCCCAAATCGAGATCACTGTTTATAAAGGTCAAAAAACACATTGGCCATATGTAAATGAAGTGCACCGGCCGCAGCAGCAGGATTCTGCCAGAGTTTGGACTATGTGCACCATGTCCCACGTGACCTCTTCCTTGACAGTAAGAGCGGCACTGTACTTCCTGTCCCATAGCTTTTACATGTAAAATGAGCAGGTCCCAAACAAATAAAGAGACTGATGGACAAGTCACTGCAGCGAGTCACAAACATGATGCTGGATGTGAATCCTGCCCCAAAGGAAACCCCAGTGTTCGTAAGGTAGAAGCTTTTATCTTGGAGCTAAAGGCTAGTGTTAAATAATGACAATATGACATTTAAACTCAACATAATTTAAACTACTAACTGGAAAATTCTTTTTTGCGCAGGCTCATGCAAAACTTTGCACAAGTTTTTTTAGCCTCAAGACAAAAACATCCACCGTTATGAACACGGAGGTTTACGTAATGTTTTTAACCTGCTCCAGGCACATCCGAACATTTACTCACTGTCCCACTCTTCATTTGTGTGGGACCTGCTCATTTTGAATGTAAAAGACACCGATGCTACTGTCCAGCCGGAAATCACGTGGGGTCACTGTGCATAGAGCGGATCAGGCAGTGTTTTAACACATCAGGGTGATAGCGGTAATGCTAAATGCTAAGCATGCACTGGATGACTGACCGACAACATAACGCGCTCTGGCATCGATTCATAGATTTGATCTGACCATTTCAGATCTTCCGATAATGGCTCTAAGTTTGCTTGTTTACTTGAGTGTAAAATTGCCGTGTATTATTTGACGGCTGTTTTGCCCGTGCACATGAGCGAGAGCTTCAGATTTGTTAGAGAGACGTGTGCAGCACTTTCATAAAACCCACTTCCTTTCATCTTTGTTGGATGCTTGTTATGACTCAAGGATAGCTCTATACTGCCCCCAGAGGATCTTTTACAGAACTGCTCACAAAGCATTGCTCTGAATCATTTGTATTTTCAAAGAATTGAGGATATCAAAAACCTGACTCTTTTCCAGTACTCAGCACTTGTTGCCAGAAACACAGCCCTTTTTGGTCATTTTTTAAAAACATATTTTCATTTGAAAATATGAAACTTTGTCAGCAGCTGTAGGGAAAGTTTCAAAGTGATAACTTCACATGTTTGTTGTGTTTTTCAGCAGCAGTGTTTGGCCTTACGCACAGTTTCAGCGCCTCAGCCGGACGCCGCCGAGGGGGAGGGCGATACCTGACCCATGAACGCATCAGTGACACAAGATATTATGTCCATATTATCCTCCTAATTGTTGCCGCACAGCGACACGTCTTTTGTGGTGTAGTTTGGGGGAATGTGGCTGCTTTATTGGAAGAATATGTTGTAGCTCCGATATTGTTTTGGGCCGACACTGTGAGCGAGCAGCCGGCCCATCATTCAGCGCGCTCAGTTACTGTCCGCCGAGCATTGTCCTGGTGAGGCGACAGTCGCAGACAAAAGCTGCACCTGCCTGACCATAGGCAGCAAGTGCACTCACTGCCCTGCAATGTTCCCTACACAAGGCCCCTCTGTCCGGGACACGAGGGAGAGGGCGGGGACGTGTCACCCCGTGTGCGAGGGCAGGGGGAGGCCGCTCAGATGTGGGGAGCTCTCTTCAGGGGTCGCTTTGGCGGGAATGTCAGGCTTGTTAGATTTACATCTGTTCCGCCGTGTGCCAGGCTGTGTGCCATAACAACACGGCATTTGTAAGGAACAGAGAGCCATGTGCTCGATACAGCCAGTTTGTGTGTGTGTGTGTTTGGGGGAGGGAGGGCGGGAGGGAGGGAGGGGGTGTGTGTGCATAAAAAGCGGGAGACACACTCGGACACTTGTTGTGCATCTGTCCTCCAGAGCATGTCCAATGAGCAGCTTCCAAAGTCACAGAAAAGCTTTGTCGATCTGCGGAGCTGGGAAAGAACAGTAAGTCAGAGCCGCGATAAACCGGCCACACTCTCCTCTGCTCAAGGGGAAAGTTCAGCTGCAAAAAAACATGTACCAAACACTGTGAAAGAAACAAATAGTTCTGAGCAGGGCTGGGTACAGATAAGATAATATTTTATTGATTAAATTCACTCGTTACATTCGGCATTCAACAAGATCACTCAGGGTGTAATAAACAGACAGGAAATGTGCAAACAGTTAAATAGGAAAAAAAAAAAAAAAAAAGAGGTATCTTATGTACATTAAAGGGGCTGGAAGCAAGTTAGTCATTTTATACTCACTACTGCCACCTCAGGCCATATGTGTAACTGCACCTTCTATATTAAGCTCGTGCATGATGGCAATTCGGGCCGAAGTGACACATTTTTGAGTGACCATACAGGATTTTAGAGGCAGTTGTGGTGAACAGGTCTGAGCTCATTCTACACATTAGGACATGGCTGGAACATGTAGGGGGAGGAAAATACTTAATTTTAACATTTTTAAACTCCTTATAGTCCCTTTAAGTATCACAACAAGGAAATACGAAGAAATAAAAATAGAATAAAAATTAGAACAACATTATAAAAAGTAGAATATCGAGGTGCAAAGTTTACAGTTTAAGTTTAAGCGGGGAAATCAAATACTGGGGAAATCCTGGCGTCGACCACGGGTATAGCTATAGTTAAAGATCCATAGGACATGGCAGTAACAAAGAGGGACTAGTTAGAACTAAAACAGCGGTTATTTTTCAGTCAAGAGCTCCTTCCTACACTTCAGAACACATTTCAATCACTCGCCCTTGACGTCTAAATCAATCAGTGGTTTTGTTTAGCCCAGTATTAATAAATAAGTACAGTTTTGATGCTGTTGTTTCAGCTAAAATGAATTTCCCCCAATGTTTTCCCCAATTTTGTCCTTTTTTTTTGCAACAATTTTGTATTACTAATATTAATATGATATACTCCACCACACTTTTTTTCCCTTGGAATTTTCGGCCCATTTCTCTCTATTTTTGGAGATGTCACATTATTGTTTTGTTTTCTCGTTCTAGATGACAAATATTTTTGTGTCGGAATTGGGAAAAAGTATTGGTATTCTGGTATTAGTATTGCAATATCGCAAAGTAGCATATTGGGGAAAAAATTGTAACTGTACCCAGGCCTAATCCTGAGACAGCACTAAACAACGTTACTGTTGTTCCAACTCAAATAAAGAAACACTGGAATATGGAATACATGAAAGTAATCACATATCACACATGTATCCTTATTATGCGCTCCCTACTCTGCGCTGCAGTGACTGCCTCCCACCACTAGAGTGGGGTGTTTCCAGAAGGACGGCTATTTAATGACAGACCCAATGTGTGCGTTTGTGTCACAGCACAGTGTCAGTGATGGAGGTCAGTTAACTTCACTAAACATGGATCTGAGTATGCACATTTCAAAAACTAAAAAGGCAGAGTAAGATTTGATCAGGACATGTTCACAAAGGCGACAGCTTTGTGATGGCGGAGAAATCTTTGAAGTTCCTGTGAAGCAGTGGAGGCTGAAGGCGTGAGAGCAGGTTTAGTTTTAGTTTAGTGTTTATTTGAGCAGTTAATATTCTGCTCAAAAGGAGTGGGTCAAAGCACAAAGCTTATGAGCTACACCCCCTCAGGTGTAGAAATGTAATAACATTTCCACTTTGTGTAATGGACCGTATTTTGTGATCATTTTCTCAAATTTAAATAAGTGATTATAAAAAGCAATAAAACGTGCCATAACTCTTTATGACGACTGGGAACTATTGAATATTGTATTGTAAATACTTATTTGATCATTTTTGAAACACTGACAAAGCTTTCCTCATCATGTGTTCCTCATTTGTAAACAGTTAAATAGTCATCACCTTAAATAAGTTTAAACTCGATTATGAATATGCCCAAACCGTCTTCCTGACCTTCACCAGACTCCCGAGTGGTGCACACTGTCACTCTTTGTTTAGATGCTTATTCATGTTAATTATAGTTGGTAAACTGTATCAATGTCGTATACATAATGAATGAAGTTTTTAACAATGCATTTGTAACTACTTGATAGTGTGCAATGATCAATTTTATTGCAGAGAGTTCATTACAAAATGCAGTTTTACAACACGATGAAATGTCAAGTTTGTCAAGGAGCAGTAATTGCTGACTGAGGTGAAGGAGGAGCAGTGAATCTGACCACACAGCTGACCCAGGACAGATGCAGTTTGTGGCTTTTTGGTGAGCTGTTGATGAAAGTGCAGATAACACATGTACAGGCTTATGGGCACATCTGTCTGTCACGGAGGAGCTGCGGCCGGATACAGTCGCCCTATATCGACAACAGGGAGGACAGAGGCAGTGAAGAAGTCCGTAACAAACAGTAAACTACCGTGGGAAAATAAAGATGGTGAGGCTGATCGCTAGCGTTTGGTTGTGACGTATGTAATGCGCCCGAGTGAGTGAAGCGAGCTATCATAACTCTATGATAACTCTATGATAACTTTATCATGACTCTATCATAACTCTATCATAACTCTATCATAACTCTATCATAACTCTATCATAACTCTATCATAACTTTATCATGACTCTATCATAACTCTATCATAACTCTATCATAACTCTATCATAACTCTATCATAACTTTATCATGACTCTATCATAACTCTATCATAACTCTATCATAACTCTATCATAACTTTATCATGACTCTATCATGACTCATAACTCTATCATAACTTTATCATGACTCTATCATAACTCTATCATAACTTTATCATGACTCTATCATGACTCTATCATAACTTTATCATGACTCTATCATAACTCTATCATAACTCTATCATGACTCTATCATAACTCTATCATGACTCTATCATGACTCTATCATGACTCTATCATGACTCTATCATACCTCTATCATAACTCTATCATGACTCTATCATAACTCTATCATGACTCTATCATGACTCTATCATAACTCTATCATAACTCTATCATGACTCTATCATGACTCTATCATAACTCTATCATAACTTTATCATAACTCTATCATAACTCTATCATAACTGTATCATAACTCTATCATGACTCTATCATGATTCTATCATAACTCTATCATAACTCTATCATAACTCTATCATAGCTCTATCATGACTCTATCATGACTCTGTCATAACTATTCGGGGCATTCCTTGCACATTCTAAGGCTTCAATTTTAATTTCTGGATATTTGGGAGCCGAGCCAGGTCAGATTGAAGAGATTCCATTTCGTATCCGCCGCCATTGCCAAACTACAACCAGCAAATCCGGCGTCACCTACAAGCCCCGCCTCCCCCGCTCGCTGAGTGGTAGGTAGAAAGTCAACTGATGTAACGCGGCCACTGAGATCAAGCCCAGACGTACATGTAGGGAAATGATAATAGAGCGGAGGTTACGGATGTCTAAGGCCAGGCTAGGGCTAACCTGGAATAACCATTGTCCACTGGCACAAATAATGGTCCTTTATTCGGACGTATGGGCTGGATATGTGCTCAAATACTGGGGAAATCCTGGCGTCGACCACGGGTATAGCTATAGTTAAAGATCCATAGGACATGGCAGTAACAAAGAGGGACTAGTTAGAACTAAAACAGCGGTTATTTTTCAGTCAAGAGCTCCTTCCTACGCTTCAGAACACATTTAAAATCACTCGCCCCTGACGTCTAAATCAATCAGTGGTTTTGTTTAGCCCAGTATTACAACAGGAGCTGCCTCACAGGGCTGCACCAAACATTAAGGCAATAAAACAGAACAGAAAAGCGAGCAAAGTTGCCTGAACTACAAAGGCCAAAGGGATTGTGGGAAATGAAGTGCTGTAAACATGTGCACTGACAGCGGACAGACAGATGATGGATCTGAGCTGTGTTTAGATCAGAAACGTGTCGCCCTGACGCTCCGCAGCCTCCTGCCTCCTCTTTTCTCATCACAGATCTACTTTGATCTGCAGAAATGCTTCACAGGCTTCATATATGACAGAAAGTGCCCGTGTGTTCAACATATGCCCTACATTCAAATAAGCATGTTTATTATTCTAATCCTGAACTGTAAGAGGAGAGTCTATTGTTTTTGCTGTAGTGACAGGGCGTCTGTCTGGTGTGTGGGAGAAGCACAAATGTGTTCACAAACTTTAAAAATAGTTTTATTCACAAACTCTTTGTAACGAACGCAAGACGCTGCGCTCCAACCTGTTCTCGGGGCTGAGATGTGTCTGACTTGATTAGAGGCGCCTGGTCTCGTCTGGAATCGAGGCGAGGCGCACTTCATCTTCAACACACCTAATGTCCACTACTACGTACATGCGGAGTGATATGAAAGCACAAACTCCGTTGCCATTGGCAGCGGTCATTATTTTTCTCTATCAGAAAACAATGACTAGTAGAACGTTGGAAAATCCCAATCAACCGATGGAGCGTTCTACTTACGTTGTGAAGAGCCGTTTAATAAGCCAGGCTAACTTAAAGCACTTGCAGCCTCTGGTATTCCCTCAGGGTGAAGAACAAACAAGGCCCATCCCGAATCAGCTTCCGAGAACTGACAATAAACATATTTACTCCATGTGTCGTATGGGTTTACTCACTCCCACACTGGTGTTTCAGGCACTGAATGAGTAAAAAGGTACGAGACTCAAAATTATCTTATTTTGAGTAGTTTGGGACTTGTCAAGTATCTGCCCGTGGAATGTGATCTTCTTTATTTCAAATAAAATGGGATTTATTATCTACTTTTAGGTTCAAATATTTAGTTTGTATATATTTTTTACAGGGAAACATCTTACCATACAGACAAATGTTGACACTTGTCAGAAATTCCTGAAAAATAAAGTGAAATAATATTTATTCCAGTTATGTTTTACTGGAATAAATGTCATTATTTACGGTTTAACATTTGCTATTTGCAGAGGCGTGTAGTACTCAGTTACATTTGTGCTTGAGTAACTTTTTGAAGGACTTCTTAGACTAGATTTATGGTACTTTATACTTCTACCGAAGTAAAATTATTATCTGTTTCTTACTTGAGTAAAAATAATAGACACTTTTTACCACTGTGAGTAAATATTTAAGCAGCAAATATATTATATCAAATGTAAAACAGATGTTTATGCTCCTTGTTCATTAGAATTATTTAGTATTTGTATAATTTCATGCCCATTTTGAATTTTATTTGTAAATATCACAATTTGCACATGATTTTTTGTTTTGTTTTACACAATTCATGGCATCAATGAAAATAAATCAGATTTTTTTCGCTCAAACAGTTACTCACAATACTCAAGTAACATTTTCTCCAAGTGCTTTTTTACTTGAGTAATTTACTTGTAGTTGAGTAAAATCATCAAAGTAACATTACTCATATATATATATATTTGGCTACTCTGCCACTTCTGTCATGTAGAGTGTTCTTGGCGCCCACTGCCAGCAGCTCGTCTTGCATTCAGCCTTGAACTTTCCACTGCCAAACGTCTTCTGCAGTCAGTATATTGTTGCCTTGATACTGGTTTTCTACTGTGTGTTCAAGAATTTACAGATATAAACATGACAACAAAATGACCTCAGGCAAGATGACATTTGTGATATCTGTAAGTATGTAAACAACAGGTCTATAACCAATCAAAAAACTAATCCAGGTGTAATTCAATTCAATTCAATTGTCTTCACAATTTTGTCTTCATTTGCTGGGTAATTTCCAGCACAAACTGACATGGTTGGAGTGGATTCTTCCCCAAAACCTTTTAGAACTGACAAAAGGAGAAGATATGAATTTTGAAGATGTGCTATTCGTGTTTATAAAGATTAAAAACAGAAGCATTTGTCTTGCGGCAGAAGGAGGGCTCTCTTCACCTATGTGAGAACATGAAACAGCTAATGTTTCAGTCTTGCTGTTCAGAAGCGTCAATTATTACATCTGTCCACTAGATGTCAGTGTTACAAGCTGAGCGAGCTTCGAAGCCCATCACTAGCCTCATCTCAGCATCTGCTTTAAAGCAGCAGTTTCCATATACGCGTGTTGAATGTGATTGTTTACCGTCGGTGATCCTGCACATGCACAATATCAACACAACCCACTCAAAACATGTTTCATATCTCGAACATCACTTTTAAGACAGGCGCCTGAGTGGGGTGACAGTGGAACAGATGGTAGAGCAGGTCGTCTCACGATCTCGGTTTCAAATCCCGCCCCCTGAAGGTGCACGCCGATATTGTGTCCTTGGGCAAGACACTTCACCCACATTTCCCCAGTGTCTGCATATAGTGTGTGAATGAGGGAGTGAATGGGTGAGAGGATCCTTGCTGTAAAGCACTTTGAGTGCCTGATGTAGGTGGAAAAGCACTATATAAGTTGAGACCATTTACCATGACAGACAACACGGAAACTGAAAGATTTAACTCATTTAGATCAGCTTTGTGCCAAGGAAAACAAGGTTGAGTACGTAATGGACTACTGCCCATTTCATCTGTGCCAAATACGACATAAAAACACTGTGCACAAAACATTAAACTCGTCCAAATGTATTCCTGATACTAACTATTACAATATGGGTATTTATTTATTTATTAGTATAACCAGCTCTTAAATATGACCAAAATCACCAAAATAAGATGAAAAAAAAAAAAAAAGATAAGGTGGACTAAACCGTCCACAATTTGGACAAAATGACCGGTTGTACTTTTAGAAAGTGCTTGTTTGAAAAGCCTGACTGGACTGTCCTCACTGGTTTAGCATGAAAAAGACATGTACTATACCAGGCTTAGTACTTGGACGGCACTGCACGGTGGTTAGCGTACGTCTTTCACAACTAGAAGGGCCCTGGTTCGATTCCGACCTGGACGGGGCCTTTCTTTGTGTTGTTCTCCCCATGTTCCCCTACCACTAAAAACATGGACCAGGTGTTTCTGACCATTAGGTCCACGCTGGCGGCTCACTGCTCCTACAGGTCGCCCCAGCGGTATGGAGGATGGGTAAAATTTAGAGAACAAATTTCCCTATGCGGATTTATAAAGTATAACTTAACTTAATCTTAACCTTAGCGTAGCAGACACAAAGATGCATAAGTCACTTGAGGTTGGTTAGTTTACTACAAAGTATGATGGGCTGAGTTGAGTTGCAGAGGACGAGAAAAAGTGAGTGCATCGCAACATTTCTGTCTAAGTAAGTACACCCCCTGAATCTCACTGAACTGCAGCAGTTTTGTAAAGAGGTGTGGTCCAAGATTCATCCTGATCGTTGAGAGCGTCTGATCTGCTACTACAGAAAAGCAGTTATTGCTGCATAAGAAGGATCAGCAGATATTTAATACAGGGGTTCACTTACTTATTCACATGCTGGTGTGAATGTCTCAGGTTTTTCTGAAAAGTATCGTGATAAACTTGTGAATACATTTTTCTATTGATGATGTCACATTGTCCAGGCCCTGAGGAAACAAAACAGCCCCACACCATGATGCTCCTGCTCCAGACTCCACAGGGAGGAGAGTGTAAAAATGTTAAGGCAAGGCAAGGCAGGCAAGGCAACTTTATTAATACCGCGCATTTCGTACACAAGGCAACTCAATGCGCCTTACAAAAGAAAATATGCGAAATTACAATCAGGTTAAGTTAAGGCAAAGCACATATATAAAAACATCAAGACATGGGAAGCACACAGTACACCTGGGCAGGCGCTGTAGGGGAGGGGCGCCCACCTGTCAACTGGAGGGCGGGGTTGGGGGAGTTGAAAAAAGTTGGTGAACACAGACGCAGAGGGATTTGGGGCGTGGTTAGGGAGGGGATGTGTGTGCAGTTATTTGCATAGTCCTTGAAATGAATGTTGTGAGTGAATGTTTGTAAATGCAGTCGCAGAAGCGTCAGTCCGTATCTGGTTTAGCTCCGGGACTTGACCTTGAGTGGGGAATGCTGACGGTGTGGGAGAGATGAGAGGTCCAGCTGCTTCAATCTCCTCTCAGGAGGAAAAAAAATATTCCAGTTTTAGTTCATCAATTTACTATAAATTTGTTTTTTGTTTTTTTCTTGGTCTCAGCGTAAGTTCAGTTCTCCAGAGCAGGTAGTTCCTTCATAGTTCATCCCTTTTCCTGCCAAGATGTCGCTCTCCTATTGTCCGTCTCCACAGCGAGCTGCCAGGTCGTACATAACAGTCCATCATTGTGCATTACGTTAGTTAATGTGCTGTTCAACTTTGGGTCCAACAGTCCACTGAATATTTGTCAAGTAGTGCTGTGGAGCATCAAGAGCTCTTTCACAAACCAAAGTTGAACAGTTTGGGAGGAACACACAACGTCATGTGTGGAGGACAAACGGAACAGCACATCAACATCTTTACACTAGGCTCACTGTGAAGTCTGGAGCAGGAGAATCGTGGTGTGGGGCTGTTTTGCTGCCCCAGGGCCTGGACAAGGTGCTATTATCAATAGAAAAATCGAATTCACAAGTTTATCAAGATATTTTGCAGAAAAACCTGAGACATTCACAAAAGCATGGAATCCCTTGTATTAAAGCAGTACAAAGTAACGTGTTTACCTTAATAAATCCTTCCCGTAGTCCCTGTGGGAGTAATACAAGTGTTTATGGGATGATTGGAGGGTCTTTCATCTCCCCCTGGTGTCTCTGGCCAGAAAACAATGTTTGCATCTTGACTGCCACCGGACCGGAGCAACCAATACACACTAATAGAATCAAGAAGAAGAAGCTAACATGCTAACGGGCAAAGCTAACTGCGGGCTAGCATCACTTTAAACAGTATTTACAGCCAAGTTTGAGTGAAAAATAATATTTCCATTGTATAATTAGATGTACAATATCCCTCTGTCCCTTCGCCTTTTCTGTCAGCGTAGTATTTACTCTCCAAGACAATTTATAAGTTAAAAAATCGCAACTTGCTCCGACACCTGCAGTTGCGCTTATGGCCTCTAGGGGCATGAGTTACTTAGTACTGCTTTAAATATCTGCTGATCCTTCTTTTGCAGCAATAATAAGTGAGATTCAGGCAGTGTACTTACTTATTCCACACTCTCCTGTGAATGTTTACATGTTATGGCCAATAAAAAAATGATAAAAATGTAAATGTTTGGGTGGTAATAGTTTAAGCAGATGCTGTTTATTCATTCTTATGATTTTGATGAAGATCAGACCACATTTAGTGAACAATGCAGGCAGAAATGTGAGAAATTCCAAACGGTGCACTTACTTTTTCTCGTCCACTGTATATAAGTTCAATGTTTACAAGTGCTTTGTGAAATGTTCCATTTTTTAAAAGAAATGTGTGCATATTTTTTATATATTTATTAATATTTGATTTCATTTGAACAGGGACAAGAACTCATGTTACATACTACAACATTTTAGCCGCAGCTAAGTCCATGAATGGCCCTTTACACAGAATAACATTGTACACTTAAAACACACCATTCCAACACAGTGCAAACACAACATAAACACAGCAGGTCAGTGATGCTATGATGATATCAACTTTGAATCAAAAGTCTGTAAGTGCATGTTTGTAAAGGACCGGTGTGACTCCCCCTTGAGTTCGGGGGTAAAGAGTTCCAGCCTTTAGTGCCATTGAAGGCTGATTGTCTGCTCCCCCTGGTCCTTGATTCCACAGCCTAGAGAAGAACTATGCTCTCACTAAGAACCTGAAGGGGCTGCGGGTGCAAACGCTTATACATCAGCCTCAACCGAGCAATTTTGCTTAACATGAGGTCATTTTGATGTGGCTTCTTATCTAACATTTGAAGGCTCGGCTGTAAATCATTCATAGGGGCTTGACTGTAGTGGGTGTGGCCTGTGACCGTGAGCTGATGCAGTAGCTTACTGTATCAGAAAATCAAACAGTGCATAAAAGCGTGAGCAGTGTGAATGGATACATGCTTGCTATGAAACTTTACAGACTATTTTAATGTGACTATCAAATTTAAGTTTTAATGAAAATATATATGATGTATATAAGGAATAAAAGTTCATAAAGTCATACGTTTTCCTTGCAACTCTTGGCCTGTGAATCACGCAGTTTGGCACGCTATAATCTCAAAAATTACTGATAAAATCCTGGAGGGACAAGGTGAACAAACTGAAATACCAGGAGAGTAAAGCTAAGCTGGTTTGCTTTACTCTCCTGACATTCATTTTTTATAGATTTGGGATTTATTTCGTTTTTCAAGTCCATGTCTCGGGTGGCAACCACTTTGCTTTTTGCCTTGTTTTGTGTTAAATGTGTTAAATGGTACCAAGGTGTGCTCTGAGCTCTGGGTTCAATCCTGGAATCTCTGTCTGAGGTTCTTAACTCGGTTCTGGTCTGGTGGATCCTGACGTTGGTCTTTCTTCTGGTCCGGGTTCTGTTCTTTGGCCTCTCTTGTTGTATTAGTTTGTTTTTGGTAGAGTCGACGGCGCTCAGAGACGGCCCAGACACAGATCTTCTCTCGGCTCGTGGGAGATCGGATCTGGACCAGACCCAGGTCCTCGTCCACATCTGGATTAGGACCTGGGTCAGGAGGAAGGTTGCTGTGATGTGGTGCTCGGATTGGTCCTGGTTTGGTATGTTTGGTCTGCTCTGAATTTTCCATTTTTGGTTCTGATTTGATAACATGCATTGGATTAGAGCCTGTTTTATTCTTGTAAAGTGTTTTTTCATCTTTTTTCACAGTTTTTGAACAAGACTTTTCCTCGGTTTTTGACCCTTTTGGTCCTGGAGTGTCACCGAGACCATAAGTTTGCTTTGCTTCAAATGTATTTTTTACCAATGCGAACCTTCGCAGCCTGATTCCATGTTGTGCCTCATATTCAGAACTTGTTTCCGTCTGGTCTAGTTTTTGTTCTGGTTTCTCTTCTGGCCCAGCGTTTGTCAAATTCAATTTGGATTTGTCAGATTCCAACTGATTTATGGTCAGTTTTGCTTTGACAAAACATGTTTGGTGTTTGGTGTTAGAATGGCCCCTGTTCTCCTGTGAGTCTAACTCAGACTCGGACACGGATCGAGTCCTGGATTTACAGCTGGTCAGCTTTGGGGAAAAGTCCAGTCTTTCTTCTGGTTTCCACTCAGTATCTCGCAGACGACTTTCCTCTAAATCAGAAGCAATTTCCTCTTTTGTTCCTGGCCTAGGTGTTTTGATTTTCTCATCCTCTATTTTGTTTCCTGATGACATTTTGGTGAATCTTTTCCCGTACTGTTCAGCATCCTTAACCCATTTCTCTGTGTTTTGTGCAGTGCCATGTGCTGGATTTGTTTTGGTAAATTTCAATTTAGCTTCAGAGAAATTGGCAGTGCGATTGGATTTGGTGGAATCTGGCCTTGCTTCACACTGAATCTCTGTACTTGACTTGGGGCTTAAATGTAGGTGAAGTTCACTTTTCACTTCTTCTTCTCTTTCTAGATTCTGCTCCAGTCCAGGGTTTATCTCAGCCCCAAGACCTGGCTCTGATCTACTTTTAAGGATGTAAAGATTCTCATTTTGTGAAATTGTCAATGACATTTTGGGTTCAAATCTCTTCCTGACGGCGTCCACAGTTGGTCCCTTTACCCCCCATGATCCAGCCTCACGTTCTGGGCTCTCAGGACCTAACTGGGGGTCTGCTCCTGAGTATTGGTTGGGTCCCGGTCCTCGGTGAGGTCCTGGTTTTGGACTCGTTTTAAGTCCATATTCAGATCCAAGTTTGAGTCTCGTTTGTCCCTCTGTGTCCTGATTTTTGACTGATTCTGCTAATCCCGAGTTCTCTTCTGGATCTAAAACAATTCCTTTTGGTCCATTTTCTGAATTTAAATCCAGTTTTGCTGTGAATTTCATTGCTCCTTCAAGATTTTGTACTTTTGAATTTGTCTTTGTGAGTTTTGATTCAAATTTATTTCTTGCTTCTCTAACCAATGGATTTTTGGGGCTTGTTTGTGTTGTGACATTTGTACATTTTTCATTTTTTGCCTCCTTTTGGGGAACCTTAATATTTGTAACTAAATTAAACTTGTCTTCTGTTTGAAAAAGCTCTTTTGCTGAATGGTCTTTGACTGTCTGGGTCACAATTTGTCTGCTTTCAGCAAAGTTCCTATATTTCTGTTCTTTTTTCACTGTCTCTGGAGTTTTTTCTTGTTCCAGACCAAAAACGGACTCTTGTTGTTCTGGACCATCCCGGTCTTTCTCTTGAATCCGATTTGAGTCCGTTGGATGGTTTTCTTCCAGTTGTTGAGCAATTTCCTGGACACAAATTGATTGGTTTTGTGCTGTGTTTTGTTCTTCTAAACTTTCCTTTTGATTCTCTTTCGATTCCAAATCCTGGTTCAAGCTCTGGATTTCACCCTGGTCCTGAGGGTCAGTAAAACAACAAGTGAATGTTGCTGGGTGGGTCGGAATATCGACTGATCTGAAAAGCAGAATTACACCTGGTTAAATACAGGTTTGGTCTGGGTCAGTCCTGGTTTAGACACTTGCTTGTAATGAGGGCTGTATTTGGACCGCAACTGTTGGACGTCTGGCCAATCAGAATCATGCTCCGAAGCTCCTCCTCTTTTCTTGACACATACTCGAGACTTACCTGAGGGGACAAAGGAGGGACGGAGATAGGAAACATGAAGGCAAGTAGCTCATGGAATACTTTAATTTCTATCTGAATATTACATTTTAGAAGCCTTTTTAGTACAAAAATCTGCAACATTCAGATAAAGATAGTAAATTACACACGGGAAACTCAAGTCATATATTTTGTGTTGAAATATACTTCTACCTCTCCAGGTTAAAAAACATTTGTAGCTTTGTGCAGTTTCTATTACGTTAGTAAGTATCTCAAAGGGTAAACCATTGCGCAGACCTCAGAAATAAACTCTCACCAAAGCAGGTCTCTTCTGAGACCAAGGTCTGAGCTGGACTTGGTCTGTGGGGAGGGGTTCTTGTGGTCCTCAGACTCTTTGACCTAGTCCTGGTCCTGGTCCTGGTTGTAAGAGGCTGGCTGTATCTCCGCGCCAAGAAACGGACTTTGGACTGTGCCTGGTCCTCTTCATCATCAGCTTCACAACTGGAAACAGAAAGCAGAGGTCCATTTCAAAAAGCTATTTTATTTTATTTATAAATGTATTTATTTTTAAATGGGTTTAGGGGTCAAACTTAACTTAAATGAGTCTAGGGATTATTTATCTATCTTATTTACCCCAAAAACAACACACTTTTAATGTGGTGGTTTATAAAAATGTTTCCAGATTACTCTGTCTTATGGAGAGGCCTAAAATATGTTTGGTTTGGGATGGAGGTGTAAGTCCAACTAACCCTTGTTGGATTATACCATTATTACTGCACCTTCACTCTCCTCGCTCTGCACCATCACTCTCCTCACTCTGCGCCTTCATTCTCTCGCTCTGCGCCTTCACTCTCCTCACTCTGCGCCTTCACTCTCCTCGCTCTACGCCTTCACTCTCTCGCTCTGCACCTTCACTCTCCTCACTCTGCACCTTCACTCTCCTCACTTTGTGCCTTCACTCTCCTCACTCTGCACCTTCACTCTCCTCGCTCTGCACCATCACTCTCCTCACTCTGCGCCTTCACTCTCCTCGCTCTGCACCTTCACTCTCCTCACTCTGCACCTTCACTCTCCTCACTTTGTGCCTTCACTCTCCTCACTCTGCACCTTCACTCTCCTCGCTCTGCACCATCACTCTCCTCACTCTGCGCCTTCACTCTCCTCGCTCTGCACCTTCACTCTCCTCGCTCTGCACCTTCACTCTCCTCACTCTGCGCCTTCACTCTCCTCGCTCTGCACCTTCACTCTCCTCACTCTGCACCTTCACTCTCCTCACTCTGTGCCTTCACTCTCTCGCTCTGCGCCTTCACTCTCCTCGCTCTGCGCCTTCACTCTCCTCGCTTTGCGACGTCACTCTCCTCGCTTTGCGCCTTCACTCTCCTCACTCTGCGCCTTCACTCTCTCGCTCTGCGCCTTCACTCTCCTCGCTCTGCGCCTTCACTCTCCTCGCTTTGCGACGTCACTCTCCTCGCTTTGCGCCTTCACTCTCCTCACTCTGCGCCTTCACTCTCTCGCTCTGCGCCTTCACTCTCCTCACTCTGCGCCTTCACTCTCCTCGCTTTGCGACGTCACTCTCCTCGCTTTGCGCCTTCACTCTCCTCACTTTGCACCTTCACTCTCCTCGCTCTGCGCCTTCACTCTCTATCTGTCGTATGAAACTGCTAATATTAAGATGAATACAGTCTTTATAATTTGTTACGATTAAAGCACTACCTGTATGAAGAGATCCTGCCTCTGGTCCTGCTGTGGTTTGGTCGATCCAGATTTTTCCGGTTGCAGAGCCTCTCAGACCAGGGCCTGAAGATCTCCTCAGGCCCAGGATGGAGCAGCTCTAGGTTCTGGCTCTGCACCAGGGGCTGGGTCGGAGTCAGGTCTGGAGCAAATTCTGGTTCTGGGATTAGTCCAGACCCTGCACTGGTTTGGATTGACTTCACTGGATCCCATTCCTCAGCAGACCCAGGGTGTCCGGCATTTATGGGACCCTGAGAGGACTGGGTCTCTGTGGACTCTGTGTGGAATAGAGGTCAGAAATCAAGAGCTGCTGAAGGAAGTTTAGGGTTGAATTCTAAGAGCCTCTCACCTGTCACTGGTGTGGAGTTGATTCTGTAGACTGAGGTCTGGACAAGCCCTGGGGGGATGTAATCTAGACTGTCCCTTCGGGTTCTACTCCTGAACTCAGTCTGGGCCTGGGTCTCATAATAAGTCCGGATTTTCTCCATCAGCAATTGATCTTTAAGTGACAGGCTGGAGTCCCGCCTTTTTTGAATGCTACTGGACACAGACTCATCATTGGGACCCGGGTCTGGACCACAGACCATGTTCTGATTTAAAAAAAAGTTGGTTTAGATCCTAGGAAATACCATTAAGAAAAGATTCAACATTTACCTAACACGATCATCACTATCACTCTCCTGTCCAGTGTTTCTACAGTATGTGCATCATTTCTCTCAGCATGTGAGAGCACAGTCTGGCTTTAGGGTTCAGACTTAAATTAAATGAGTCTAGTTACACACTTGTAATTTGTGGGCTGAACAACATTTTATTAACACTAATCCTTCCAGCGATATAAAAATGTTATGGGAGCCAGTCTCCAGAGTAGGGATGGAGGCAGAGCATATCACCATTTGGGACACAAATGCCACGATAAAACACTTGTTCATGTTTTATACCTTTCTAAAGTGTGTTAGCGTGCAGTTTTTTATGCGTTTCAGTGAGACTGGCTTGGCATGATACATTGTTTATCAAAGACTGTGGAATGGGACTCACTGAATCTGGAGTCGGTGTTGGGGACCTGGTCCAGCTGAGTCTTCCTTGTCTTGGTGAGCTCCAGCTGATGGGCTGTGGACCGAGTTCTGGGATTGTGGACCAGTTTTGGAGAGCGGGGTCAGGGATTCTACAGACACTCGGGCTTATTGGGGTCCGGAACTGAGTCTGGTCCACGGGCGGTTCTGAGAGCAGATCTTCCTCGGACTCAGTCTCAGAGCTCAGTGCATGACAGTCCTGGTTCAGGTCCCGGTCTTGGGGTAAACCTGGATGAGGATCCATGCACGGAGGCCCAATCGACTCCTGAACAAAGTTAAGTTTAACAAAGGATTTTAATGTACTGTAGTTTTCATCCTTGTCTTTTGATGAAAATGTTTATTCCCTATGTTAGAGTAAAGTAAATTATGCAGGCATTTTATAGAATGCCTGGGCTTTTTAGGCACAGTAGGAAATATTAACTCCTTTTTCTATTTGATAGGCAGTGCTTCATGGTTACCAGCTCATCCTGGTAAAACACCACACTGCTTTGCCTCTTTGACCACTGTCTTATATATTGCACTGACTTTCTTCCATGGGTCGATCTGAAACCATCACATTGGCAATCAACTCCAAAGCTCATCAAGCCGAAACTAAATATGGGTGACCATTTGCCATAAGAAGTGTCTGACAGTGCTGTCAGTGAGGAAGGAGGTATGGAAAGGAGCCTGTATGCTTCTTGTCATAGCTCCTTTGGCATAAGGCCCTCTGGAGGTTCCTCAGCAGTAAGGGGCTGTGAGTCATCCCGCAAGCCACTGCGAGGCATGAAGTTTTCAAAAGCGTTTTAGTTTTCTCATCCTCATGCCTGGAGCTCTGCTGTGATTGACAACTGTCTCCATGGAGACTCGAGGAGAAAGGGGCGGAGTTAATGGTGCTAAACTGTTTTAGCGGAAGAAAACTCCCTTGCGCACTATGAAAACACAACATGCGGCCTGTGTAAAGCAGCAGAGCTCGATAGAACAACATGCAACATGGCACACGTCAGGGGGACATGCAGTGACTGACGCGATTTTACGATTTAGCCATTTTCCACATTGCCTGTTTTTAAAAGCTTGAATTAATCAAATTAATTAATTAATTTGATTTATCGCACAGCCCTAAGAGACAGACCCACATTTAATTAAGAAAAACACTTATAAAAGTGACAAAACAAGTTGGAACAAGTACAATATTTTACCGGAGCATTTTTTTTTCTGTGACAGAGAGCTGTCGCTGCAGAGGGTGAGCCTAAAACTGGAATCACCAAAACACAGCTGGAGTCTAAGTGGTGTCTCACCTGAATGTGCAGATCCGGGTTCTGGTCCAGCTCTTGGTTCAGGCTCTGGTTCTGGTCTTGGTCTGGTGCTCGACTCCCTATGGTCTTAGATGCTCCAAGTTCTGTTGGGCCTTTCTCTGTTGAGTCACTTCTCGCTAAAGAGAAAGAGTGAGTGAGCAAGTAGTAACCCAAGTCTATAGGTCTAAACTTGGACTGACACAGAAATGAATCAAGTCAGGTACCTTGTTGGTGAAGGGAAGTCTTGAGTCGCTCTTCATGGTTGTATTTGAGCTGGCCTGAGACAGAATAACATTTTCAGTAAAGTGATCAGGGCTCCACTACAAAGCTGGTTGTACTTATCCGGATAGGCTAACCCAGACATAGATAAGTGATACTAGAATAAGTTATTACGTTATTGGCTGATTATTACGTTATCAGCCTTACAACAAGAAAATCCTTTGATAATGTAATAAATGCAGCCAATAATGTAGTAACAACATTACAGTTGTTGCCCGTAACCTCCCTACAGAGTGGATTTTCCCCATTTTGGCATTACCCAAATCTAAAAGCAAAAGAGTGTGTGGAACACTATAGACCCATGCTTAGACCAAAGTAACACAACTTGAAGCTTTTGCTACCATACCTCAATCATCACTTATATCTGGCAGGAAATACATCAGACATCTCAGTCCAGAAAAGTGCAGTTCTAGGAACAGCAAAGATACTGCGCATAACCCTCAAGCTCCCAGGTAGAGGACCCGAGCTTGGAGGAAAAAGAGACCGCCCGCGGAGGTTGAGGAGCCACTTCTCCAGTTTGGGCGTCACTGCCCCGAGTGCCCCAATGACCACGGGCACCACTAATGCTTTCACCCTCCAGGTTTTCTCCAGCTCTTCTCTGAGCCCCTGGTATTTCTCTAGTTTCTCGTGTTCCTTTTTCCTGATGTTGAAGTCGCTATGTCGACCACAACGGCTTTCCTCTGCTCTTTGTCCACCACCACAATGTCTGGTTGGTTCGCCATTACCACTCTGTCCGTCTCTATCTGGAAGTCCCACAGGATCTTGGCTCGGTCATTCTCTACCACCTTTTAAGGTGTTTCCCACTTTGATCTTGGGGTTCCAGCCCATACTCTGCACAGATGTTCCTGTACACTATACCAGCCACTTGGTTATGGTGCTCCATGTAAGCTTTCCCTGCTGCATCTTACACCCTGCAGTTATGTGCTGGATTGTCTCATTGGCCTCTTTGCACAGTCTACACCTGGGGTCTTGTCTGGTGTGACAGATCTGGGCCTCTATTGCTCTGGTGCTCAAGGCCTGCTCCTGTGCAGCCATGATGAGTGCCTCTGTGCTGTCCTTTAGTCCGGCTCTGTCTAGCCATTGGTAGGATTTCTGAATATCCGCCACTTCAGTTATGTTTCGGTGGTACATGCCATGTAGGGGCTTGTCCTCCCATGACGGGACCTCCAGCACCTCATCTTCTGTTCCCCATTGTCTGAGACATTCACTGAGCACATCATCTGTTGGAGCCTTGTCCTTGATGTACTTATGGATCTTGGATGTTTCATCCTGGATAGTGGCTCTCACACTCACTAGTCCTCGGCCTCCTTCCTTGAGGCTAGCGCACAGTCTCAGAGTGCTGGATTTGGGGTGGAACCCTCCGTGCATGGTTGTGTTGTGTCGTGTTCTGTATCCCATCCTTTGGCCAGCTTATTATTCCTGCAGGGAATAATGATTACTGGCAGGGCGTAGCTGTTTATTGCCCGGGACTTGTTCTTGCCATTGAGCTGCTCTTCTTCGGACCTGCCTTACTCGTTGGAGGTATTTGGCCGTAGCCGCTTTCCTTGTCACCTCTTCGAGGTTGCCGTTTGCTTGTGGGATTCCGAGGTACTTGTAACTGTCCTCAATGTCTGCTATTGTTCCTTCTGGAAGTGAGACCCCTTCTGTGTGGACTACCTTCCCTCTCTTAGTCACCATTCGACCACACTTCTCTAGTCCGAATGACATCCCAATGTCTGCACTGTATATCCGGGTGGTATGGATCAGTGAGTCGATGATATATACATATATATATATATATACAGTGGGGAAAAAAAGTATTTGGCCAAAATCCAATAGAATGTCTATGTGAAACCGACTAAAATTATTCAGCCTAACTAAATGTTTGAGTCCTATATAGCCTTTTTTTAACAATCCTTGCATGATGTCAGAATTAAATGCTTTTTAAAGGAAAAAAATTGTGTGTTTTCCTTATTAGCATATTGCACAAACCCAAAAGATATTACGTTATCAGCCCATTATGACAGTATCGGCTAATTACATTTTGAAACTGGTCAAATTTATTACGTTATCGGCTCACCACCGTTATTAGGTTATTGGTCCCGACAGGAGTGTTACCAAAGACATCTGCCCTAACCCTCTCATCCAGCTTTGTAATATACCCCTCTGAGGTTAAGAGTTCAGGAAAAAAGAAAAAAGCTCACTGATGGTATTTTGCTCCAGCAGCGCCTCCTTTGACTGTAACTGAATAAAATGTATGTATTAGAATAATCGAAAGAACAAATGAAAATCTAAGGCAGGTCTTCAGTCTTACCTTCTGGGGGATTATGGCCTGGTGGTTTTCTAAAATGATGCGTTTGATGTGATGGGCCCAGAGCTGCTTCTCCTCCAGCGACCGGGCCTCAACAAACACAAGCGTGTTAGAAAAGTGTGTGCTTAGACACAGACAAGTGGATTTTCTTTTTGGACTTTTCTGATGAAAATATAAGGGGCGGGGCTAAGACTCACCTGTAGTGTGATTTGCTGTTTGGGCCGCTTATAGTGTGTGACACTGAAGCTGTGACCGTCTCTTGCGTTTTCAATCAACATCAGAGTGGAGCACTGGAACCACAAACAGACCATGTCCTATTACCTCTGTGGGGGAGAGTACTTGTAATTGTAGTCAGTTACAGAATACTGAATACTTGTCTTAAGATGTATTTTGTAACGTATTCAGTTACTTTTAGGTTTAGATGTATTAAATTTGACAGAGCAGGAAAGAACAAAATGTTTTACCTGAAATGTTTCAATTACAATAGAATAAAAACAGCAATATACAAAAAAATTAATAAAAACATCTATAAAACAGATTTGTAAAACAATGTTAATGCTCAAGGAATAAAAGACATTTCATGTTGTGTTGCTCTTCTTGGCTGCATATGGTCTTCGGTGCCTGAGCTGGTATCCAATGGTGGGGGCCTGAGTAATGAAGGTGTGCAGAGGAGAGGAACTGTCCTTCAGGATATTCTGGAGGGTCTGCATTGTGGCCATGTCCCGCCTCTCACTCAGAGATTGGATGGAGGATGGTGGGATACCAATAATCCTGCAGCACCTTTTCTGCACCTGCTCCAGTTCCCCTGACAGGTTCTTCGAGAGGCCGCCCCACACAGGACTGGCACACTCCAGCACAGGTCTGATGAAAGTCAGATAGATCATTTTGAAGACATCAGAGGGAAGTCCAGCTCTCCTGGCCACAGTTAGGTAGTATATCCTGGGGCGTGTTTTAGAAAGCATGTACTGCACATGAGCATCCCAGGAGAGGTCAGATGATATCTGGACACCAAGCAGTTTGAAGGTGGTGACTCAGCTTACTGCCTGACCACCGACTTCAGGCGGGAGAGGGCAGGGGGCTCTAGACTCTCTCCTGGCACTGACCAGCATGTCCTTAGTCTTTTTCCATTGACTGCCAGGGAAGACTCCTGACCCCACTCATCCACAGAGTCCAGAGCCCTCTGCATCAGACCAGGCATTGAGCCCATCAGAAGCTCTGTCAGTGTGAGGTCGTCTGCATATTCACTGGATGTACAGAGGAAGGAAGGCGTGCATCCAGGCTATTGATACAAATCACAAAATGTGTATTGGGGCAGGTGAGGGGCAGATGAGGGGCAGGTGAGGAGTGTGTTTAACAGGTGAGGAGTGTGTTTAACAGGTGAGGAGTGTGTTTAACAGGTGAGGAGTGTGTTTAACAGGTGAGGGGTGTGTTTAACACATGAGGGGTGTGTTTAACAGGTGAGGAGTGTGTTTAACAGGTGAGGAGTGTGTTTAACAGGTGAGGGGTGTGTTTAACACGTGAGGGGTGTGTTTAACAGGTGAGGAGTGTGTTTAACAGGTGAGGAATGTGTTTAACAGGTGAGGGGTGTGTTTAACAGGTGAGGGGTGTGTTTAACACATGAGGGGTGTGTTTAACAGGTGAGGAGTGTGTTTAACAGGTGAGGAGTGTGTTTAACAGGTGAGGAGTGTGTTTAACAGGTGAGGGGTGTGTTTAACACGTGAGGGGTGTGTTTAACAGGTGAGGAGTGTGTTTAACAGGTGAGGAGTGTGTTTAACAGGTGAGGGGTGTGTTTAACAGGTGAGGGGTGTGTTTAACACATGAGGGGTGTGTTTAACAGGTGAGGAGTGTGTTTAACAGGTGAGGAGTGTGTTTAACAGGTGAGAGGTGTGTTTAACAGGTGAGGGGTGTGTTTAACAGGTGAGGAGTGTGTTTAACAGGTGAGGGGTGTGTTTAACACGTGAGGGGTGTGTTTAACAGGTGAGGAGTGTGTTTAACAGGTGAGGAGTGTGTTTAACACGTGAGGGGTGTGTTTAACACGTGAGGGGTGTGTTTAACAGGTGAGGGGTGTGTTTAACACGTGAGGGGTGTGTTTAACAGGTGAGGGGTGTGTTTAACAGGTGAGGGGTGTGTTTAACACGTGAGGGGTGTGTTTAACAGGTGAGGAGTGTGTTTAACACGTGAGGGGTGTGTTTAACAGGTGAGGAGTGTGTTTAACAGGTGAGGAGTGTGTTTAACAGGTGAGGAGTGTGTTTAACACGTGAGGGGTGTGTTTAACAGGTGAGGAGTGTGTTTAACAGGTGAGGAGTGTGTTTAACAGGTGAGGAGTGTGTTTAACAGGTGAGGGGTGTGTTTAACAGGTGAGGGGTGTGTTTAACACGTGAGGGGTGTGTTTAACAGGTGAGGAGTGTGTTTAACAGGTGAGGAGTGTGTTTAACACGTGAGGGGTGTGTTTAACAGGTGAGGAGTGTGTTTAACACGTGAGGAGTGTGTTTAACATGTGAGGGGTGTGTTTAACAGGTGAGGAGTGTGTTTAACACGTGAGGGGTGTGTTTAACACGTGAGGGGTGTGTTTAACAGGTGAGGAGTGTGTTTAACAGGTGAGGAGTGTGTTTAACACGTGAGGAGTGTGTTTAACACACAATATATGACCCGCTGTGAGTCTTAAAAAAGCAACATGTACGTGTGCACAGATAATGAGCCGCTTCAGCGCAAATGGAGCGAAGCAAAGATAGATTTTATAGCTATAACTTATTGAAGCAAAGCTACAACGTCCTAAACTTTTGTAATAGAGATGGCAGAGCCGTGGTCTGCGTCAGGACTGAGTCGGTCTGAGCCAGGACGTGGACTACACCGGTTGTAAAACCCAGAGCTAAACTAAACCGGTTATAAACCAGGACTAAGCCAGGACTGAATAAGAAACTTGAGTTTTTAGGCAAATTGAAAAGCAAAAGAGAGCAGTGACAATAAGAAAGACGTCTTTACCTTTAGCGACTGACCCGGAGGCGGGTCTTACGTGCTGTTGTTTACAACTTTACAAACAGCTGACGCAAGGATAATGTCAAAGATTGTTGTGGAATAGTGAGCGCTCACTCTGCATTAGACATTTTTGGTACAGTTTTGGTAAATTGTCAGTGGCAGAGTGAGCGCACACCATGTAAGGATCTTTGAGTGTGAAGTTGCTTTCACTTTGTCGGACCGTGTGTTTAGAAAAGTTTAGCTCAGGAGGTAATAATGTCCTTGCTCTCTTTTTATCACTGCTTAAGTGTGAATTCTGCTCAAAACAAGTTACAGGTGTCGCTGCTGCGGCCTGTGCAGCTTCTGCTGTGCCGTGTTAGAGACACTTTTTCCTGAACTGTACTTTTTTATACACGTTATTTTTTTATTGAATTAAAATATTGAAAAAGAACCGTTAAGGCACCGGTACCGAAAAGCAGGTATCGTTAAAGTAGCGGTATCGAGAAAAAAAAAGAACGGTACCCATCCCTAATGTGGTGTGTGAGAGAGCAGTGGTTGATGGTCAGAGAGGCCATTGGCACAGATCAGCAGCCACTCACTGTGATGTGATTCTTGTACGTGTAGTTCTCTCCTCTTCTCTTCGTCAGCAGTAGAATCTTCTGGAACAGGAACAGGTACCGCTGGTTCTTCACTCGGCTCATGTTGAAGGTCCCCTCCAAAACCAGATCCCCAAACATGGTTAGATCTGGGCCCTTCCAGTTGAAAAGCAGGGACTGGACCTCCTGAAGGAAGCAAGGTCAAAACAAGGTCTAAAGCAAAGCCACTATGCCAGTCTGATGGTCCAGCAAGAGATTAAGCATTTCAGTCCCAGGTCATACCTTTGCATGCGTGCCATTGTGACCTAAGGCAAAACACTTCACCCGCCCAGTCTAACTATGGTTGGGGAGGCATTGATGTAGCTATATTACTATAAAGTGTGGGAGTATGTGTCAGGAGCATCCGGCCCCCCTTTGATTTTAAACAAAGATCCCACAAGGCTCCCCCACTAATAATAGTCATGTATTACAACTTAAAATATCAAAATGACACTATGATTTGCTTAAATACAGTATGTCTGACATTTCCTCTCAAAATGGTATTCAATGTGAGCTAATTAGGGAGTCACTTAAAAAAAATGAAAATGGAAGACTCACCTGGACCCTGACACTGGACTCGTGACGTCTCTTCATCTCATTAATGAACCAGGCCACAGTTGTCATGGAAACCACAGCCTCATCCACAATGTCTCCACCATCCTCTGAGGACTCCCAGTGAGACCGGATCTCCTAAACAAGGATGAGTATCGGGGTAGGGTTAGTCCAGGGTCTAATATGACTTATCCAGAGTCAGAAATCATTTAACAAAAATCAGTCAAGATTACGGCCACTTCAAATCTGAGTGTGAGAACTTGCAAACACATAGATAGATCCAGGAATCAAACCCAGAACCTTTTTGCTCTAACCACTGAGCACTCAACCACTCAATCTGCCAAAACAATAATTCATTAAATAAATCATTACATATATATGGAAGTATGAGGGCCTTCATCCCCACTGCTGTTAGACTGTACAACAAGACTGTAAAGCAACATGTGCAATAACCTCTTTGCAAAACTACGCACAATATTCTCTGTATCAGCACCACTTCATTCCCTGTACCAGCGTCACTTATTGACAACCTGCACTAGGACTGTAACTTTGCACTGCCAATGCTGACCTTGATATTCTACTTTTTATTTATTTTATTTTATTTTATTATTGTTTATATTTCTGCCCCTTAACAATTTTGCTTATACTCATTGCACATAATACAATACATGTACTCTTTTTTACTATTTAACTGTTGCATTTTGTTGTGGTTTGGAAGAAGTCTTCCAGCTGTCTCTGTTCAAAATACAGAAAACTAAGGATTACTCTTCACTAGTGTGGGTTTAGTCCTGGTGTCCAGTCCCACTTCTCACCTGGAGGAGCAGGTGGTACTTGAGGACCCTCTGGACCGGTTTGAGAAGGTAAGAGCCCAGAGGCAGCGGTGTCTTCAAGATCTGTTGCTGGTGACGAAAAAACATGGCCAATGGCTCATCCCTCATGATCTCCGTCAGGACCCGGACAGACCTGAGGGTTGGACCAGATCCCATCAAACCCCTCTGAACCTTGTGAGGTCTCAAAGCCTGTTCAGTTTTCTCAGGCTCTATCCACACAGCCAGCTCAGTAAATGTGCACATCCACATGAATCCCCTTATGTGTGAAAACAAGACGGTCGATAGTCCTATAAACTTTAAAATGAAAACAATAACACAGCTGTGACTATGAACAGAAATATGCTCCATGGATTTACAATATGCAGAAGAGCCTGTTCCTATCGAAGATTGTTCCTGTCGGAGACCGTTCCTGTCAGAGACTACTCCTGTCGGTTCCTGTCAGAGACTTTTCCACTGTTCTTGTCAGTGACTGTTCTTGTCTGAGACTGTTCCTGTCGAAGACTGTCCTTGTCAGTGACTGTTCCTGTCAGTGACTGTCCCTGTCAGTGACTGTCCCTGTCAGTGACTGTTCCTGTCAGTGACTGTCCCTGTCAGTGACTGTTCCTGTCAGTGACTGTCCCTGTCAGTGACTGTTCCTGTCAGAGACTGTCCCTGTCAGTGTCTGTTCCTGTTGTAGACTGTCCCTGTCAGTGACTGTCCCTGTCAGTGACTGTTCCTGTCAGTGACTGTCCCTGTCAGTGACTGTTCCTGTCAGAGACTGTCCCTGTCAGTGTCTGTTCCTGTTGTAGACTGTTCCTGTCAGAGACTGTTCCTGTGAGTGACTGTCCCTGTCAGTGACTGTTCCTATCAGAGACTGTCCCTGTCAGTGTCTGTTCCTGTTGTAGACTGTTCCTGTTGTAGACTGTTCCTGTCAGAGACTGTTCCTGTCAGAGACTGTTCCTGTCAGAGACTGTTCCTGTCAGAGACTGTTCCTGTCAGAGACTGTTCCTGTCAGTGACTGTTCCTGTCAGAGACTGTCCCTGTCAGTGTCTGTTCCTGTTGTAGACTGTTCCTGTTGTAGACTGTTCCTGTCAGAGACTGTTCCTGTCAGAGACTTTTCCGGTCAGAGACTTTTCCTGTTTGATAGAATCGTTTTCCATGTACACTTGAGCTTGACTTGGTGTGGATTGGGCCCAAATCTGTTCAGATCATGCTGAGCCTTTTCAGATCTCTACAGACGGAGTTCCCTGAAAACCTGATTTTGGCGTGTACCTGGGGTAGTTGTTGCAATATTGGGTGTAGATATCAAAGTCCTTGCGCTGAAACAGGGAAAAAAAAGATGAATACACATAGGTAAGAACTGACTTGTGAGTAAGTTTTTAGAGGTTAGTGTGGTTTAAGGTATTTGATTAATTTCCAATTTCTTTGGGTATCTGAACTCTGGGAATGAAGTAGCCATACCTTGAGGACGAAGCAGCGTGCAACCTCCACTGGGTCATGTTTACACTGCTCCAGGTCCTGCAACAATTCACTGACAACAGAGATAGAAAAGATTGAACCTGGTGTGCACTAGCACAAAAACAAGAATAAAACCAGGAAGACACCTACACTAGGCCTAAATTCTATTTAAATCAGAACTCAACCAAGTCTAAACCAGAACTAAATCATACATCAGTATTAAACCACCAGTAAAACCAAAGCCACGGCTTCTAACTGGACTTAACCCCAGACTCACCAGAGGCCAGAGTTAGAATCTGACACAGAGTGCCATTGGACTGGAAAGTAGGAAGTCTAAACCAGGAATGTGCAGGACCAAAATAATCTCGCACAAGGCACCTGAAGGATCGAGGACGTGTTGGACTGACCTGTTGAATCCTGGGATTAAGTGCAATTTAGATCCTGGATTTGGTCTGATATCTTCAACTAACCTGTTGAACTCATAGATGTCTTCAATGTTTCCGAACAGAGCACACACCTGCTCAGGCCGAATGCTGACCTCCGATTGGTCAATGATATGACCCAGATAATCCTACAGCCAAAATACACAATTACACATAATCAATACGTATACAGTGAGACACAGTTGCATTTTTTTTTCACTGTCTGACATGAAACCGGAATTATCTTTTTTATTTTTAAGTCAATTAGAATTTTGGGTCATTGTCCATTTGGAAGACTCTTCGTGCCCAAGCTTTAACTTCATGGCTGATGTCTTGAGATGTTGCTCCAATATTTCCACATAGAGTTCTTTCTTCATGATGTCATCTATTTTGTGAAGTGCACCAGTCCCTCCCACAGCATGATGGATGAGCAACATCACGATGGAGAGCCACCATCGTGACGCCATGCCATGAAACTCGCACTGATCTTCTGTCGGCGTAGTAAACCTAAAACTTTGCAGGGATTGCACTGTAATTTAAATCATGAATATAACTAATATGCATGCTAGTTTAAGCATTTGTTAATTAGTGATATTGTGATATTGAAGTGCTAATGAGGCTCTGAATAAGTCGTTCTCCTCTGAGACTTTTACTCATGAGTTTGAACACATTTCTCTTGTGTTCCATGACTCTGTTCAGATCATGTTTAGTTTAGATCCATTTATCCTGCAATCTGGCATTTTTCCTAACATAAATAATATGCAGCTTATATATAGGCTATTGAAATGTCTTTAAAAATGCTTATAATGATTCACGATTATTGTAGACATCGTCAACTGCCAATTAAGGGGACATCGCCCAACCCTTGTCTTAATCCTTTTTTTATTTGCACACTCCGAACTGGCTTTTTGATGTTTCTTTTGGAGTAAGGCCTTCTTACCGGCAGAGTCCCCTCTCAGCTGATGTTGGTACACTACAGTTGTCTTTCCACATGGAGGCGCGTGTCAGCCAAATGGTTGTTTCACCCGCTTTGTCGAGCTTTTCCATAACAAAGGCCAGGATCAAACCGGGCATAGGTTTTGGGACCAACCTATGGCTGTGGCCAAAGTGCTGACCCGTGTCTGATGTCTTACTTTGTAAAAATTAACCAAAACATTTCTAAAATATATATATATATATATATCTTTTTTTTTTATATATTTCTGGCATTTGACAAATAGAAAATATTTTTAAAACTCCTGACCTAAAAAATAATGTCATGTCAGACAGTGAGAAAAAAATGCAAATGTATCTTTTTATGAAGTGCATGTAAACATATGTTTCCCGCTGTATTTGTAATATACAGTGCCTCTCGTAAGTATTCATACACCTTGAACTTTTGCACATTTTGTCATGTTTACAACCCTAAACATAAAGATTTTATTTTGTTTTTTTTACTGAACGTTCACACACAAGTAACAGACAACTGTGAAGTGAAAGCAAAATGATACATGATTCCGTTATTTTTCAAAAAATAGAAAAGTGAAAAGTGGGGCGTGCATAAGTATTCATACAGCATTTTCTGAGTGCATTAAATTGCCTTTATAACATTCCTCATGACTCCAGAATGTTCACACCTTGGCCTAACCATTAAATAGAGGTCACCTGTGTGTAATCTAGTGTCAGTATAATTTCAGCTGTTCTTTTAGGCCCTCAGAGCTGTGGTCGGAGTGTATTGGTCACTAAAAAACATCATGAAGGCCAAGGAGCACCAGAGAGGTCAGGGATAAAGCTGTGGAGAAGTTTAAAGCAGCATTAAGTTATACAAAGATTTCCCAAGATTTAAACATCTCCCGGGGCACTGTTCAATCCATCATTTGGAAATGGAAAGAGTAAAGCACCACTGCAAACTTACCAAGACGTGATCGTTCACCTAAACTAAAAGACCGAACAAGGAGAACACTGGTAAGAAATGTAACCAAGTGCCCCAAGATAACTCTGGAGGAGCTGTGAAGTCCTGCCGCTGAGCTGGGGGAATCTGTACATGGGACAACTATAAGTTGTGCTCTACACAAATCTGGCCTTCATGAACGAAGAAAGCCATTATTGAAAGGAGGCCATAAGAAATCCCGTTTGAAGTTTGCTAGAAGTCATATGGAGGACACAGCTCCATGTGGAAGAAGGAGCTTTGGTCAGATGAGACAAAAATTTAACTTTTTGGCCCAAATGCAAAACGTTATGTATGGAGCAAACCTAACACTGCTCATCGTCCTGAGTGCACCATCCCCAGTGTCAAATATGGTGGGGGGAGCATCATGCTGTGGGGCTGCTTTTCCTCAGCGGGGACTGGGGAGTTTTGAAGATGGATGGACCAAAATACGGAGACATTTTGGAGGAAAACCTGCTGGAGTCACAAGAGAACTGAGGCTGGGGCAGAGATTCACCTTCCAGCAGGACAATGACCCTAAACACAAAGATAAATCTACAATGGAATGGTTCAATAAAAACATATTAATGTGTTAGAATGGCCCAGTCAAAGTCCTGACCTAAATCCTATTGAAAATCTGTAGAATAATCTGAAAACTGCTGTTCACAAACGCTCTCCTTCTAATGTGACAGAGCTTGAGTTGTTTTGTAAAGAGGAATGGGCTAAAATGTCACTCTTTACATGTGCAAATCTTGTAGAGTCAGAACCCAAAAGACTTGTGCTGTTATTGCAGTAAAAGGGGGTTCCACAAAGTATTCATGCATGCTGTATGAATACTTATGCAAGCCCCACTTTTCACTTTTCTATTTTTTGAAAAATAACAGAATCATGTATCATTTTGCTTTCACTTCACAGTTGTCTGTTACTTGTGTGTGAACGTTCAGTAAAAAAATAAAAATTAAATCTTTATGTTTAGGGTTGTAAACATGACAAAATGTGCAAAAGTTCAAGGTGTATGAATACTTACGAGACGCACTGTATATACAATATTTCATTTTGATACAACATACTCATAAATGGCAACTTTTCAGAAAAAAAAAATGTCATGAAGCATTGAAAAAGATTGCTGTAGTTGGGTATATTCTTCCAAGCCAAAGTTAACCTGGCAGATGCCAGATTAATATGGCAAATGTCATCAATCAGTGACTGAAAGTCAGCTTCATCCACCTGGCTGTCAGGAAGGTGAACTCTCCCCTTCCCTCCCATTGTTCCCCCTATGTTTACACATGTACAGTGGGGGAAAAAAGTAAGTCTACCATTTGGAATTTCTCAAACGGCCATAAGAAGAAGATCTTTATTTATATAGCGCCTTTCACAGACATATAGTCACAAAGCGCTTTACATGAGACAGTTGTACAGTCACTCCATACTCGGTGGTGGAAAGCTACGTTTGTAGCTTCAGTTTCCCCTGGGGGGGACTGTCAGAAGCGCTTTCGCGACTACACACGTCTGCGCCAACGGACCCTCTGACCACCACCATTCACTCACACACATCATTCATCCTGGCCTATTGTGCATGTTTTTAGTGGTAGGGGAAACCGGAGTGCCCGGAGGAAACTTACGCAGACACGGGGAGAACATGCAAACTCCACACAGAAAGGCCCTGTGCAGGTGGGAATCGAACCCGGACCTTCTAGCTGTGAAGCGAGAGCGCTAACCGCTGCACTACCGTGCCACCCAATATGTAAACATGTAAACATTCACAGTAGAGCATGGAATAAGTAAGTACACCCCCTGAATCTCACTGAACTGCAGCAGTTTTGTAAAGAGGAATGGTCTAAGATTCATCCTGATCGTAAGTAAGTGAGTAAGTAAGTGATCTCTTGTATTAAATATCTGCTGATCCTTTTTTGCAGCAATAACCGCTTTTCTGTGGCTCAGGATCAGGATGAATCTTGGACAAATCTTTACAAAACTGCTGCAGTTCAGTGAGATTCAGGCGGGGGACTTACTTATTCCATGCTCTCCTGTGAATGTTTACATGTTGTGGCCAATAAAAATATGATTAAATATACAGTAAATGTTTGGTTGGTTTTAGTTTAAGCAGACACTATTAACTCATACTTATGATTTTGATAAAGATCAGACCAGATTTAGTGACCAATTTAGGCAGAAATGTGAGAAATCCCAAACTGTGTACTTTTTCTTCCCACTGTATATTACATTATTGCTCTGTTAAATCTTTTTGCATTGACTCTGTGCATAACTATAGAATCAAACAGTAGCGCCACAGCCCATACATTAATTTCCGTCTAATTCATTAGTTCTGCAGTTTATTAGTTCAACTTTATGCCCTACCATTAACAGACAGACTTCTTGAATCTCTCAACTGAAAGAAAATTATTTTGGCACTCTCTCCCCTCACACTTGGTCGCCCACTCTGGCTCCTGAGGTGCTCAAAGCTAGGCCCTGGGTGAAGTCACTGTGCTGGTTTAAGTCTTGTTTTGTTGCTGTTCATGGACAGCTTTGCCCCTTTTTCCCATGGATCGATGACTGCATAAAACTTTTCTACATTCTGTTGTTTTGGAAAACAGATCAAATGCTAACTTTAGCACTGCTGCTAGCTCAAATGTCTAAAGGTGTTGATGTATTAACCTACTGGTTCAAATCATTAGTGCATCTTTCTAATTATTAAAGAGTTTATCCTTTAAACTCCACTCTGTTTATCTGCTCACGCTGCAAGAAGTGGAAACCACAAACAAAAACTGAAAAGACTTATCATAAAAATGCTACAGCTTAGCTTTTGCCCTCGTTTTCATTGTATCACCAGAGTCATCAGAGCGGACATGTGTCCCGTTAGCATTACAGTGACATGTGTTGAATCATCGTCTGTATATAAAGTAGCATAAGTGCCTGCTGAACTATGAACTGCTGAATGGGACGACCTGTGTCTGTCCTTGTGGAGCTTTTATTCAAGCTTGCTTGACCAGAACCGGAAATCAATATATGGGCTGTGGCCCTACCGTTAACTTCATTTATGCACAGAGTCAATTGATTAAGAGATCTGGAAATACTCCAGTTTAAATTGTTCGAGAAAAGGACAAACCTTTGGGGAAATAATTGCCTCATCTCAAATTAGCCAATTGCATCTAAATTCCAAACTGCAACTACACAACAAATGTAATTTGGCACCTGGGGCCTATCTCCAGACGTGGCGCCAGGCCAATGGTCATAATCACCGTCTATATCAGAATAACTTTATTGTCATTGTGTAATTTTACACAATACAATTTGCTTGGGGACCAGACAGAGGCATTTAGTATGAAAGCAACGGTCATAACACTTCCCTCCCATGATTCTGGAGCGTCCTGCTTATCAAAGTACAGGCACCATGTTAACCACTCATACAAATGGGTCACTAAAAGGTTAAATTATTTACTAATATTTGTTATATGTGTTTTGCTTTTTTTTTGCATAAAATGTTCTAGAATGCACCTTTAACAAGAAAGTGCCACTGAGATTTGAGAATCTGTTTTTGAGGAGAGCCCTGCCCCAGAGCTGCTGCTGCTGCATAATGCACCATGTCAATCAGTGAAGAACTACAGGTATCACTCGTGAACACTGGGAACATTATACACATAACACCATAATGAATGTACTCTCCTCAATCGGCAAGGAGCAAGAAGGCCACAGGCTAAACCCAGGAGTAGCAGAGGAGGAACAGGAGGGAGGAGAGTGAACTGAGCTCTCCATCAGTGACTATTTCCACTAATATTTTACTATTTTACTACTGCTGTTATTGGGCATAAACATGTTTGGTGGGGTTTTCACAGTTTTGTGGTTATTTTTCAGTTCATGTTGTTCATGTCATAAATTGCAATAAGATGTACAGCATCATTTAGGAAAAATAATTGTTATTAAAACAAAAAAATCTGTTTTGAATTCACCATTCACCAACCATCCACTACTCCATTGATCTGACCATCCAGGGTTACACGGCCTCATCTGTGAACAAGACTGTTTGAAAATGAGTCTTCATGTATTTCTGAGCCACTGCAGCCGTTTCTGTTCATGAGCTTCAATGAACAGTTTAGGGGAGGCCGGATAGAAGGTTTATGCACAACTGCAGCCTCTGGAGGGTCCTACACCTTGATGTTCAGGAGACTCCAGAGGCACCAGTAGCTTCAAATACCTGTCTGCTGCGTTGTAGCAACTGTTCTATGCATCTGATGTGTTTGTCTGGCTGAAACCGTCCTCATTGTGCCTTTATCTGCACAAACCTGAGTGTGTCTGAATCATCCAGAAAATCTCTTATCAGTATGATGATACGCTTCATCTTTCATGAAATATTGAAGGTTTTCATACCTAGACCAAGGCAATCATCTATTTCACGCTTTTCTTCAGCAGAGAGACCCTTTTTCTTTCCCTTATTGCTTGAAAATGATGATATGCTTAATAAAGTGGAACATCTTTTTTTCAGTAGTTTTTCCCTTAACTGGGCTTAACCTGAAAACTATCATCCCAGGTCTCTGAGATTAATGTCAGTGATTCAAAGAGCCCCGAGACACGATACCATCCATGAGTTTCATTAAAAACATTTCTTTTTTACCTTTTTGACACAAAAATACAATTTGCATAATATTTTAGAACGCAGTGTACACTGGTCGGTGATGGGATCAACTGCCACCTGAGCCACCCTAGGTTCAACCCACATTACCTGAACGATCATCCTTAGGTCTTTGACATAGACCCTCTCGGTCTCGATGATCTCAAGAACCACTTGTTCCAAGTATGAGAGCCCTGGACTCGGAGACATGGTCCTCAGAGCGCCTGGACCTGGAGGGGCACAGGACTGCTGTGAGTTTGATCCCACAAACATGGCTTCTCTGGGCAGAAATAAATATATGGAGATGATGACAATTGGCTGGTACATTGCAACATAGGCTTGATGATCATGATCATGATCATGAACATGATCATTAAACAAACATGGACGTATTTTCCCATTTGTGTCCTCCTGCATCCATTTTCCATTGGAGAACATTCAAACGCGTCGGCTTTCACTGGTGAAAACACTGCACTCTGGTGATGCGGTATCATGTCTATAAAATCATGCTTATTTGTTATTATGATTTTAATTTTCCAATATCAAAACTTTTTTGGCCTCCTCTTTCAAACAATCGTTTCACTGTCAGTATTCATGGCAAAGATGGGGATGAACACCTGTAGACCACTGTCCCTTCCCCTACGATACAATTAATTTATATTGAATATATCAAATTGTATGTGACAGATAGTACATAGTTGAAAATGCAACTTTATGGTAAACATTCTTGTTTTAGTTCTGCAATAAAACACCAACAAAGGCAATACACCAGTGGCATATTCACTTTATATTAACATAAAAATATGGTTGCCAGCTACATTCCGGAACCACAAAAGAGACCATTTCAGATTTTTCCACTGTACTATAATATAAATACAGTACTTCACCGGATGAGACCTTTGTTTATGAATGTAAAAGAACTAAATTATACAGGCACAAGAAAAGTCCATTTAGTATCATAGACCATTTGCCAGCACATCTCTTTCATTGAGTGGATCAGGTTGTTGTTGATAGTGGCCTGGAATTTTGGTCCACTCCTCATCACTGTGTGAATTTGCTGGATATTGAGCAAACATGCTCGACCCCGATGAGGACGAGCTGCAGTCAGGTGGAGACCCCGATGAGGATGAGCTGCAGTCAGGTGGAGACCCCGATGAGGACGAGCTGCAGTCAGGTGGAGACCCCGAGAGGATGAGCTGCAGTCACGTGGAGACCCCGATGAGGACGAGCTGCAGTCAGGTGGAGACCCCGATGAGGATGAGCTGCAGTCAGGTGGAGACCCCGATGAGGACGAGCTGCAGTCAGGTGGAGACCCCGAGAGGATGAGCTGCAGTCACGTGGAGACCCCGATGAGGACAAGCTGCAGTCAGGTGGAGACCCCGATGAGGATGAGCTGCAGTCAGGTGGAGACCCCGATGAGGATGAGCTGCAGTCAGGTGGAGACCCCGATGAGGATGAGCTGCAGTCAGGTGGAGACCCCGATGAGGACGAGCTGCAGTCAGGTGGAGACCCCGATAAGGACGAGCTGCAGTCAGGTGGAGACCCCGATGAGGATGAGCTGCAGTCAGGTGAAGGCCCCGATGAGGACGAGCTGCAGTCAGGTGGAGACCCCGATGAGGATGAGCTGCAGTCAGGTGGAGACCCCGATGAGGATGAGCTGCAGTCAGGTGGAGACCCCAATGAGGATGAGCTGCAATCAGGTGGAGGACGAGCTGCAGTCAGGTGGAGACCCCGATGAGGATGAGCTGCAGTCAGGTGGAGACCCCGATGAGGACGAGCTGCAGTCAGGTGGAGACCCCGAGAGGATGAGCTCCAGTCAGGTGGAAACCCCGATGAGGATGAGCTGCAGTCAGGTGGAGACCCCGATGAGGATGAGCTGCAGTCAGGTGGAGAACCCGATGAACATGCTGGATGTGGAGGTCCTGGTCTGGTGTGGTTACACGTGCCAAAAATCTCTAATGCATTTGGAGACGGCTTATGGTGAAATGAACAATGAATGTAGGGGCAACAGCCCTGGTGGACATTCCTGCAGGCAGTCCTTTTATTGTAGACAGCCTAAGGCACACCTGTGCAATATTAATCAGCATCTTGATATGCCACCTGTGAGGGGATGGATTGTCTTGACACAGGAGATGTGCTCACTAACAGATTTGTGAACAATATTTGAGAAAAATGAGAGAAACGCAGCTGGCACTTCCCAGACCTAACTAAATCATAAATGTTCATCTGAAACTGAACCTGCAGCGCCACAGATGAACCTGGATGAAGTCCTGGACCAGAGTCAACAAACATGAGTGGCCAAACAGAGGACTGCATTTACATCCACAAAACAGACTCACCCAGCACCAGGTCCAGAACAGGAGGACTAACCTTGGACTAGGTCTAGTACAGGACTAACCCGGGACCAGGTCTAGAATAGGACTAACCCAGGACCAGGTCCAAGCTAAGGCCCGTCTCTGTAGCCTGGAAGTCTAATCGTGTGGTTGCCTAATGGAGCTGTCCGCCTCAGGCCCATGGATGCTCTGAAACATGTGTTATTGGCTACAGAGCTGGTGTTCTTTCCAGAGCAAGTCCTGCTCCATCTTATCAAACAGGAAAGTCCAAACAATGGCTGAATAATTGTATTTGATCCACTGTTTGTTGTTCTGTTGTGTTTGATCGATCACACCAAAACCTGTCAATTAAAAAGAGGTTGTTTGTCATAGATGGCTCTTACCTTGTCGTCTCTTGGTCCTTATGTCCGTGAGTCTAATCTGGTCTAAATCCTAAAGCTCTGTGATTGACAGGTGAACGCTGGGGCGGAGCGTAGTCATGTGATTGAGGGCTCTGTGGGTGTTTTTCTTAATCCAATTACAGTAAACTGCCAAATCCTGCCCATTCTTCTTTTCAGGTCAAATGCAGACAGGCATTTTACTTTTTGCTAGTAAAGTAAAAAGTTGGCCTGCTGTATGAAAAAAGTTACTCAAGTAGTTTTGCGTAAATGTAAAACACTTCTGATCATGGGTCATGCTGCGGGGACATTATCAGACATTAATTCTGCTTCTTAATGCTATTTTTAGGAGCATTTTGTCTTTTTGTTTTCCATGCAGTATCATTTTGGCTCTGATACGATAACTTCCTTTGGTTGAGTATTAAAATCAGGAGGCCAAGTCAATTATTAAAAAACATGAAAAAAAAAATGTGATAGTGGAGATAAAAGGAGGGGGTTTCACAGTGTAAATCCTGAGGTTGGTCAGGGTCGCCGGGTATAGGAAGATGTGAACGAGAAGAGGCTATTTTTACAAGAATGAGAAAAGGGCCCACCGGACTAAGCAAAACATTACATCCAATAGGAAAACATAATTCAGGAAACTCCGAGATGTGCAATGTGCCAGAAACAGTGAAGCTTGTTGTTATGATGTGGAGGAAATTTAACAGAGAAAGGGTTATAATGAAAAGGAAGATAGAGGGCTGTGGGGAAAGTTTTATCTTTTGAGATATTTTATCAGATTATAGGGTTATAAAATATTTGTTTGAATTTTTAAAGCATACCGGACTCATTGATAGAGTATAGGTTTTTACAGTGTTCTCAAGGACTTTAGCCATACTGATGATCACACGCAATCTATCTAGAGCAGGGGTTCTCAACCTGGGGGTCGGGACCCACTAGGGGGTCGCGAGACAAATTTGGGGGGTCGCCAGAGCATATAGAGAAAATATAAATTTTAGTATTATTATTATGGTGTTGTAGCATACATGCTATTTTACCAGGGTGCCATTATTTGTTCTAAATTTAATTCATTTTTGTTTTAGCCATTGTTTTTTCTTTGTTTTTTAAGAGTTGTATAGGTAAACCTCTTAACTCCCGCCTGAACCGAGAGGATCTTTTTCCTCACGTCATCAGATTTTTTTCCATCATTTTTTTGTTGGGTATTCAACTCATTTTTGTAACTTTTTCATCATTTTTTTTGTCATTTTTTGTCCCGTTTTTGTCATTTTTTTGTCACATTTTTTTCATTTTTTCGTCAATTTTTTATCAAATTTTTGTCATTTTTTTGTCACATTTTTGTCATTTTTTTTGTCATTTTTGGTCATTTTTTTGTCATTTTTTTGTCAATTTCTTGTGACATTTTTGCCACTTTTTCATAAATTTTTCGTCACTTTTTTGTCACATTTCCATCATTGTTTTCGTCTCAGTTCTGTCGCTATTTTCACACCTTTTTTCCAGAAGCTTTTGGATTGGGGTAAAGCCAAACTGGAGAAAATGTGCTCGGTTCAGGTGGGAGTTAAGGGGTTAATGTCCCTGTTTTTCCCATGGTCTGACCCGGGTGGGGGTCACGATCCTAATTAACTGTTACAATGGGGGTCGCGGCTCTAAAATGTTGAGAACCACTGATCTAGAGGGTGGCGGTAACGCTAAGGTAGTCCCAAATGAAGTTAAAGTTCAAATGAAGTTCTTTTGGTTTTGAGGATCTGGCAACCCCGTACCGCTGCTGTAGCGGAACAGGCAGCACAGGGGCACAGGCGGAGGGGAAAGTTGCTTCCTGGTTCAGACGTTTGTCCAGACAGTTCCGCAAACATGGGTTCTTTATCTTTTAATGCCCTTTTGTTGGAAATCTCCAACGGACTCTCAGAGGATCAGCTGGAGAGCCTAAAGTTCCTCTGCGCGGAAGACATCAAGAAACGGGAGCAAGAGAAGTGCACCACGGGACACCGGCTGTTCCAGTTACTGACGGAGCGGGGCAAACTGGGGCCCGACAACACGGAGTATCTGGGCCGTCTGCTGACCGAGATCAAGCGCCAGGACCTCCGCGAAAGACTGGACGGCACCGCCGGGGAGAGGCCGCCCCAAAGCACGCACAGAGGTAGGCTCCACTCGCACTGTACTGCCGTTATGCTAGGCTAGGCTAATGGTACTTTTACTGGACTTGTTTACCTACTGTAGTGACGTCACACTCGGCTGAGAAAGCAAGGGAGTTTCCTGAACGGCCTTTACTTTCTGTTTTAATATATGTTTTTACTTTGTGTATACTGTAGCTCAAGAAGTAATGTAAAAGAAGTTAAAAAAAAAATAATGGCATGAGTAAAAAAAAAAAAAGTGGGGAAAATGCTACTTAAAGATGCATTATGCAACTTTTTATGTAGCAGAAAACGTTTCTCTTTTTCTTTATTCTCCCTCACAGTTACGATCCAGTTGTTTTGAGAGTTTCTGGTAGGTTTTCACTGCTGACAGACCCTCTCACCAGAAAACATTCCAAACAATTGATGTGAGGGAAAGTAAAGGAACCATGATGACCACTCATACAGCCACTGGGTCACAAAAAGGTCAATTACGCACTAATGTCTAGTTTTTATTTAATGCATAAAAAGTTGCATAATGCGACTTTAAGTACAGTGAGTAGTGAGAACCTGTTTGAGCGTAAAAGTCTGATTATTGAGTTGTGACCTACATGATGAGAACTAAAACATGAAATGATGTAAAAATATTTTTTTCTGAAGAATAAAGAACATGAAACGTCCATTTTATGAGTTACATGAAGTTTTAGCTTAAAGATTTACTCTCTGTGGAACAAGTGACTACTGTATTTAGTTTTTTTACTCAAATAAGAATACAGACACTTCATTATAATATTACTCAAGTAGAAGTAAAACGTAGCATACAGTAAAACTACTCAAAGAGGTACAATTACTCAAGTACATGTGTTGAAATTGAAATTGAATTTGACCCGCTTTCTGACCCACATTTTGTTTTTTACTAGACTCCTACTATATAACATTACAAACCCCACCGACTGCGACCTGAATATCATTTAGCATATTTTGGATGACTCGTAACTGCGGGTGACCACATGCTTTATATATGTTTTGTACATTTAGGCCTGTATTTTCGTATCACATTTTCCTGGTTTGAATCTCTCCTGACCTGAACCTCTGCATCCCTTAGATCAGCTGGACATTGCGGCTGAAGTGCTGTCTGAAACCCTGGGGAGTAACTGGCGTAAACTGGGCCGTAAGCTGAAGCTCAGTGAGGTGAAGCTGGACTCCATCTCCCGGAAGCACCCGTTTGACCTGGAGGAGACGACTATGGAGCTGGTCAGAGAGTGGAGAAGGTGCAGTCAGGGGCAGGCCACAGTGGAAGCACTGGTCAAGGCTCTACGGGACTGTGACCTCAACAGGAGCGCGGACACAGTGGAGGATGCGCTCTCTGACCCAGCGCTCTGAGTAAACTCACATGAAGCCTAAGAAGACCAAGGGCTCAGGTCATATATTACTTGACTGGATTGGTAAACAAACTGTGCCAGTGCTCCCAAAGTCCTGAAGCAGTTCTTTTTTGCACTGACAGTTCATGTTTCCTGACATACACAGATACAGTATAAGCGCCGTCATCTGCACTGGTGTATTTGTCAAACACAATGACATTACTTTATCAAATTCATGTGCCTTTGCTCAAGATGCTTCCTCCTCTTCCCTCTACTCCTCACTCCCTCCCTACACCACAAAGTTTGGGAGGATTCTCTCCTCATTGGTCAAAGAGCTGTCATCTTCTCTTAGCTCCAAACTAAACTTGGTCCAGAGCGGGTTATGAGCTAAGGGCATATTTCCATGGAGATCTACCCTGTTAGAAAGTTATCCAGCTTTGCAGTACGGCAAACCAGGGTTAAACTCAAACCTATGCTGTAAACCCTCTAATTCAGCTTGGTATAGCCCTCAGAGCAGACATGGGACAAGGAGAAGACCACCCTCAGAGGACCACCCTCAGAGGACCGGCCTCAGAGGGCCGGCCTCAGAGGGCCGGCCTCAGAGGGCCGGCCTCAGAGGGCCGGCCTCAGAGGACCACTACTATTCACTGACAGCATGACAATGGGGTCTGTGAGAATGTACCACACTGTGCCTAAAGAATAACTAAAGAATTGAAGGATGTCATAATCTCTGATGGAGCAGGGACAAACACAACACAGTTTTTGAAACAAGAATAAAAATGTTGAAATTGATCTTTATAAGTTCCAAGACACTGAACACTGAGACCATTCTTAAAAGCAAGATGAAAAAGTGTTAGTTCCTATCGCTGCGGACGCTTATATGTACAGTTTTATATGCCGTTTGAATACAGTAATTGGGTCGCTGGTTGAAGTCACCTGTAGTACCATTCACTGTCAGTCAAGCACTGGTATAGCAGTCTTTTCAGCTTCTGTGTAATTGTTATTTTTGTTTTTTTGCTGTTTGTTGTATTGTGTCCCTCTGTCACTTTGGACCTTGAGTCCGTAATAAAGTTGAATTCAATTTATTTAATTTATTTGTGTATTTGGTTGGGACAGTGCATGTAAATGCACTTAACATACGTGGGACTCATGCATGTAAGCACGCCACTCCAGCGTGGCGTATCTGATGGGGGCGTTTGTGTTTACAACAGCAAGTCATATCAGGGCGAACTTTTTTGTGGCCTGGTCTTTTCTGGACTTTGCTTTCAAGGACCAAAACTCACATTATGATACATTGCTATGAGATAGTTACCCAATCGAAGAGGAATGATTTATCAAATAGGACGTATGAAAGTTTGGAGTTAATACGTGTTGCTTTGGAACGTGTCTGGAACAGACACTTTCCTAGACACCTATTGCTCAGATCTAGCAAGGTAGCTGTGTAGATGCCTGTCGACAAGTGTCATGTGAAGAATCGTTCACACGTGTGGATTTGACTAAAAAACACTTCACATAAAGGTGAGGCACGTGGGTAAATGTATCATTTTGAGTATGTGAAGTGGAAATCACATGTAGCCCCACTGCTACAGTTGCAGACTGCTTTGAAAACAGGTAAACCATACATTAACATTGGCTACTCGTGTCCAGGGTTGTCCCTCAGTATTCTGTGAATAAAGCAGCACATAAAGCCTGTCCCCTAACCAGCTCTTAGATCATAGATCAAACTCCGAATCAGAATCCTCCACACCTTCCTGCTACAAAAGCTTATGTCAATTATGTAATATTGTGACATCCCTGGGAAATATTACTTAAAATATATGGAGGTGGGTTGAGTAGGCAAACAATGAAAAATGAATACATGGTCATTGAGCAATTAGCATACATAGTCAACATACTGCATTGTACTACATAATTGCAGTCATGCTTAGTCTGTTGTTAAAGACGTAATCTGTATATTACTTTTTTTACGAATGCATTACACTCTAATAACATTTGAAATCACCTGGGTCACACAGGTAATTGAATGTCTCAATCATAAAGATGGATAGGCCGACAGGAGAGGGTAGAATGACATATAAAGTTACATTAACTTGGAGTAAAGATATGTGACATTTATTGATCTTTAATTTATATCATGACTTTAAAAGGGAAGCTGTAGGTTACTCGAGTTACTTGAGATATTTTGGTTACTTTACCAATCTGTAAGTGTAGCATTGACTGTGGTAATAATATCAGTTGGGCTGAATCAACACATGCACACATACAGCGTCATATGCACCTTCAAAGGGGCGTCCACATTTCCTTTCCCCCCTTTTAAAGGGATGATACACGGGTTGAAAAACACAGAGGATAATGATATCGGGCTGATAGGGCTTGAATACATGTATCTCCTGGTTGGGTATGGGCCCACGTCTACTGTCGCCACGAGTTGATTAAACGCCTCGAACACATTTGCTCCCAACAGATACGCCACACCAGATTGTAGCCTTGGGCCTTGGGCTTTTAGTTGTGGAAACCGGATGAATTGAACTATCATGGAATTATTATCTGCACCGCTTCAATTTGAAACTATTGGCTCTTTAGAATAAAGATACTCCCAAACTTCACTTCATGTTTTGACATGTGACAAATGAAAGTATCCCACTGCAGTTACGACCTGACTGTTGTTTACCATAATCACTTTGCAGCTGTATTTTTGTGTATGATTTTAAATCTGGGACAAGAAGCCATTGTACTTGATCTTTATACGGATGAGACTGAGTTTAGTAATGTTAAAATGATGTATTTTCCTCCCCCTACATGTCCCAGCCATGTCCTAATGTGTAGAATGAGCTCAGACCTGTTCATGTTCATGCAGGAGCTTAATATAGAGACTGCAGTTATGCGTTAGACCTGAGGAGGCAGTAGCGATATAAAAATGGCAACTTGCATCTAGTCTCTTTTAAGGACCATACAACTGTGTCACTTTTCTCTCCTGAACAGTTTAAGAAAAAGTCCGTTGTTTTGACAGTTATTGACATTTATTGCCTCCCTCTGTGCTTTGATGTCTTCTGGTCAGTCCATATGCTGGGTCTCTGCATGAAGAACAGAACATTTGGAGATTTAGTAGAGATTGAGTTGTGTGTGGCTGAAGCCGTGTGGGTACTCACAGCACTGGTACAGGCGGTTGAGGCGGGTGATGTCGTTCTGGCTCATCTGAGTGGCCTGTCCGAACGACACGTTGGGGTTGGGGATGGGCTCCATGGTGGGGTAGTTGTTCTTGGAGAAAGCATACCTGCAACAACACACAGTCCCTTCATTCCCTGGAGGCCTGCTCAGTCACAGAGAGCTAACATGAGCAAACATTTGTCTCCAGGACTCATCTGGGACATTTTTTCCCACCAAATCTACGCTGTTTTACTAGAGAATTTCATCTCAGTAAGAACTTTAATTTGAACAAGTGAGGCAAATGAATGAAGTTGTAGCGGGCCTATTCCTGATTCATTGATGGCGAGTCTGGCCCACAACTAACAATGTCAAATTTCCATGCTTCCACTTTAATTTTTTGTAAACCGAGAGAGGAATAGGGCCTTTTAATTAGTGTGCGCAAACATCTCGTAAGATAAGTCTGATCTGTATATGTCAAAGTCCATATTTCACCAGATTGATGCAGCAGATTGAAGTGAAATGTAAGACTTTTAAAAATATCTTTCTAAAGCCATCATGGTGGAATGAATGCCACCATCGCAGGCCAAAGGATTAAAAAATGTCTCACTTACTGACAATGTTACAATGTTTTTGTAAAATGTATTGCTACTATGGCAACCCTGAATTCTAATTTCTAAGCTGAAGGGCCTGGTTTTTGCCTGTATTGGAGACTGCATGGGAACACCGGGAAGCCTGGGGGAGTGCAGTGTGTGAGGTCATGGGTGGAGGGGCTGATGGCATTTTGATGGCAATATGCTAAAATAAAAAACATAGTGTCTAAACTGGACTTGGAGAGATTAATTCATGCATTTGTCTGGAGTCGGTTAGACTATTGTAACGGCCTGTTCACTGGCCTTTCCAATAGAGGAGTTAAAGAGCTGCAGTAAATCCAAAATGTTGTTCTGACCAAAACCAGGAAATATGACCACATTAGTCCAGTGCTCCGGTCTCTGCACTGGCTTCCTGTCACTCAGAGAATAGATTTTAAAATAGCTCTGCTAGTTTATAAGTCTTTTCATGGTCGGGCACCAAAATACATAGCTGATGTGGTACAGCAGTATCAACCATCTCGATCCTCAGGGAGGGGTCTCCTGGTGGTTCCCAGAGTCACCACTAAACACGGTGAGGCTGCGTTTCACTTTCACGCAGCAAAACTGTGGAACAGCCTCAGTGAGACAGGCTTCAACCCTGACTATGTCTAAGTTCAGGCTGAGAACATGCCTGTTTACTGGTTTACTGTATTGATGGTATTTTAACTACTTTTAACATATAGTTTGAATATACCCATATTTGTAATTTGGTATATTTTTATGAGTGTATTGATTGATGTGTTTTATTGTGTTTTTATTGTGTTTTTGGTGTTGCTGTGAGGCACATTGAGTTGCCTTGTGTTTTGTCATGTGTTTGCCTTGCCTTGCCTACATCAGTCTGTAGAAACAGCGATATGACCGATTTCTCTCGGCGTCCAAATGTATTCCAAAGGTTTGTATAGGGGAGAGGAATCAAATCTAAAAAAGCAGCAAACCCAGGCACTCCGAGCAGGGCAAAATATGATGCCCTTAACATGTTAGCTCGGCCATCTGAATACTTTAAGTACATCTTCGCGCTGCTCGTATTTGCTTGGAGTGCCTTTGCAAATCATACATCATTCTTATCAACATTTTTATCAACATGATTTCAATTGTAAATCCAATTCTAGTGAAAGACTATGGAGCTTAATAGTCCCGCCTCCTCCCAGTGCCAAAGCAAAAATCCCATTAGAAATCTCCATAGACTTGAGAGAAACATCTACAATGTGTTTCCACAGGCTGAATAGCTGCGACCGTTCTTTTAAACTATTAAGGTGATTATTATGTTTCAGTCTATGGAGATTGGGATGGGGACTGTAGATGTCCGAAGCTGCTGACCTCTCATACTGCATGACAGAGCCGTAATCATAGGGCGTCCCCTGGTTCAGAGTGTCGATCTTGTAGAAGTTGTAGTCCATTCCTGTGAAAAGTGAGTGCTCATTGTTTAGTTTGGAGCGAACAGTGTGTGTGTGCGACGGACGTTCTGACCGTCCATGATGTTGTTCCAGTGGACTCTGATGTACTGGTCTCTGTCGGAGCGGGTCTGCTCGTGGTTAAAGCCCAGCGCGTGGAGCAGCTCGTGTTGGACGGTGCTGTGGTACAGACATCCACTCCGGTCCAGGGACACCGTCTGGCTCCCGCCCTGACGCCCCACGTACGAGTAGCACCTGAGGAAGCAAATCACAAATTGTTGCATTAATTGTGTAATAACAAAACTAATAATTGCACATTTGTGAATTTGTGAACGTGAATTGGTCTTAACAAAACAAGACAGAACATAACCAAAGAGAGATACGTGCAAAGACAAATATTAGGTCAAAACAATACAAAAAGTCAATCAAAAATAAGATCTGGGTCCTGAAACACAAAATGGACAAAAGTGAATGGAAGTTGAATTTCAATATGTTTTTTTTTTTTTACTGCTACAGTAAGGTGGGGAAATATACAAACACACAAAAAGGACAGTTGAAAGGACTCTTCATTTTGAAAGCTAAGAATCTCCAAAGTTCAGTCTCAGAGTAGGTTTGTGGACGATATCTGATGGAGAGCCACCATCGTGATGCCACGCCCCCTCCTGATCTTCTGTGGGCCTAGTAAACCGAAAAACTTTGCAGGGATTGCACTGTAAATTAAATCACATTTAAGTAGCCTGCCGGAGACTTGGGGCCAGATCTTGTGAACTGAGATCAGACCTCTGATGAAGGGCCCGAAACGTCACATTTAATGGTGTAAGAAACTATTAAAAAATTGGTAGCTTTTACTGCTGTGCAGACCCTTACTTTAAATCACTGTATTCTTGTTTTGGATCCAGCACGCAGGTTTCACTGCCTTTAGATGTGCTTGCCTATTTCTTTTTAGCCAATGTGTATGCTGCTGACAGGAAGTGACATGGATAGACATTAAGCCAGAGCACTGTGACTCAATTCCCATTGACATAACACGTGGCATGGCAACAGTTTCAAATGGGTTTCCTCTATCAACGACACTTCCTGTCAGTGTTCAATAAGGAAGTGAATCTATAAACATCACAAAAATTGACAAACTAGCAAAAATTGTGTCTAATATGCTCTTAAAAGCAATACATCAATTAAAGTAAACATGATGTAACATAACTGAAATGTAGTCATCAATAAATGAATATGATGATAAATTACTTTCATCAATAACTCCATTAGGCTCATATTTAGTTATAAACCTATGTTAACATACCCTTCCTTTATTAACAGAATTCAAAGTACTGTGATGTACTTTTTGTCCTTAAGATGTTTTTCCTGAACTGACCAAACTTGCTTTGCTAGTTGTGGGACATTTCTCACTGGTTTTAAGGTAATCTCGTTTGAGATAAGAAAAACTGTCAGTGAGATAAGACTCATTTTACCCCATTGGCAAAGAATATGACCTGAAATAAAGGCTCAATGTATTGAAACAAGTCCAGCTCCTCTAACAATCAACAGTGCTGCAGTGGAGAGGGTGACCAGCACTAAGTACCTGGGTGTGCACATCACAGAGAAGCTCTCCTGGACCATGCACACTACATCACTAGTCAAGAAAAGTAATCAGCGTCTCTACTTTCTCCGCAAGTTGAGAAGAGCCAGAGTCCCAGCCTCCGTTATGTGCAACTTCTACAGAGGGACTATAGAGAGCATCCTGACCAGCTCCATCACTGTGTGGTTCTTCTACAGAGGGACTATAGAGAGCACCCTGACCAGCTCCATCACTGTGTGGTTCTTCTACAGAGGGACTATAGAGAACATCCTGACCACCTCCATCACTGTGTGGTTCTTCTACAGAGGGACTATAGAGAGCATCCTGACCAGCTCCATCACTGTGTGGTTCTTCTACAGAGGGACTATAGAGAGCATCCTGACCAGCTCCATCACTGTGTGGTTCTTCTACAGAGGGACTATAGAGAGCATCCCGACCAGCTCCATCACTGTGTGGTTCTTCTACAGAGGGACTATAGAGAGCATCCCGACCGGCTCCATCACTGTGTGGTTCTTCTACAGAGGGACTATAGAGAGCATCCTGACCGGCTCCATCACTGTGTGATTCTTCTACAGAGGGACTATAGAGAACATCCTGACCGGCTCCATCACTGTGTGGTTCTTCTACAGAGGGACTATAGAGAGCATCCTGACCAGCTCCATCACTGTGTGGTTCTTCTACAGAGGGACTATAGAGAGCTTCCTGACCAGCTCCATCACTGTGTGGTTCTTCTACAGAGGGACTATAGAGAGCATCCTGACCAGCTCCATCACTGTGTGGTTCTTCTACAGAGGGACTATAGAGAGCATCCTGACCAGCTCCATCACTGTGTGGTTCTTCTACAGAGGGACTATAGAGAGCACCCTGACCAGCTCCATCACTGTGTGGTTCTTCTACAGAGGGACTATAAAGAGCATCCTGACCAGCTCCATCACTGTGTGGTTCTTCTACAGAGGGACTATAGAGAGCATCCTGACCAGCTCCATCACTGTGTGGTTCTTCTACAGAGGGACTATAGAGAGCACCCTGACCAGCTCCATCACTGTGTGGTTCTTCTACAGAGGGACTATAGAGAGCATCCTGACCAGCTCCATCACTGTGTGGTTCTTCTACAGAGGGACTATAGAGAGCACCCTGACAAGCTCCATCACTGTGTGGTTCTTCTACAGAAGGACTATAGAGAACATCCTGACCAGCTCCATCACTGTGTGGTTCTTCTACAGAGGGACTATAGAGAGCTTCCTGACCAGCTCCATCACTGTGTGGTTCTTCTACAGAGGGACCATAGAGAGCATCCTGACCAGCTCCATCACTGTGTGGTTCTTCTACAGAGGGACTATAGAGAGCATCCTGACCAGCTCCATCACTGTTTGGTTCTTCTACAGAGGGACCATAGAGAGCATCCTGACCAGCTCCATCACTGTGTGGCACAGCGCCAGCACTGCCTCCTGCCAAAGGAGCTTCCAGCGCATTGTGAGAGCAGCGGAGAGGATCTGCGGAGCCCCTCTCCCCTCTTTTAAGGAGATGTTCTCCACCCATCACACAGTGTCTCTTAGGTTATGCCTTCAGGGAGGAGACTGCGGAATCTACGGGTCAGTTCCAGTCGACTGAGGAAGAGTTTTGTTTGCTTGTCCCTTGTCCTCCGTGGTCAGTGTTCTGTAAGTGCGTGGCATACCCGCTCCTGGACTCGATGCTGATCCACTCGTGGTCTCCGTTCTGGTAGGGTCTGAAGTTGATGCAGGACACAGAGGCGAAGGACTGGAGGCCGCGCTCGATGATGGCCCTCTCACGGTCAGCTGACAGATAAAAGACATGATACATGGACATACATGACTGCATTCATACATGGATTATCACAGACACATCACTGTTAAATATTACGACGAACCGGCCTTTCTAAAACAGTACAGTACTGGTCAAAGGCTTGGAATCAGCTTTTCTTTTTCAACGCCGTTTCCATCAAACACGTGTGATTATGGCAAAAAAGGCTGAAGTAACAAAAGTGCAAAGCGGTCATCAGAGCAAAAGAACAATCTATTTGACCTGTTTTTGTTTAAACATAATCCCACATGTGTTCACTCATGTATGAACTTCAGTGAGAATCTACAATGGAAACAGTCTGGAAATAAAAGATTTTAAAACTTTTGACTAATCAGGCAGCAGCAAGTCAAATGTAATGCTTTTTCATGTCATTTTTAGCCTCGGCAGAAGCGGCTCCTAGTGTTGGAGTTCGGACGATGAAAGGTCTTTTTGTTTTAATTGATTGATTGATTGATTGATTGATTGATTGATTGATTGATTGATTTGTGTTAAATCAGTTTTTCAGTCATTAAAAGAATTTTGCCAAAATGAAGGCCTTAAATGTCATTAAAAAGCATTAAATTGGAAAATGATGACATTGTATAAGTTCATCGAAAATATCAAAATGATGGTCTTACTTTTTTTAAGTATCTCCAACTAAGAAGTTATATAGGAACAAAGCAAAGCAATCTATTGAAACCACCCCAATCTAAGATAGAAGAAATGAGTGAAAATGAGTGTCGTAAAGCACGTAAGCAAACTATAAATTCTCAGATGAGGTTATTACAATACAAGTGGCTGTCATTTCAAAATCTAAAAAGACAATGAAATGATGGTCTTAAACATGTCCATTCGCATTTTTTATATTTTTTTTCTCAAAACTTCTCCAAATTTTTACAACATGCTCATTTAACACTTTACTACTTAAAGGCACTATCCCTGATTTTCTTTTTTATAGTAGTGGAAAGATATTTGTTTCATCCTCCTCAAGGTTGTTGTAAACTCAGACCTTTGTGGTAAAACCCTGTGCATCTAATTATAAATCATTTATATCAATGCCATCATTTCTGTGAAACTGACCCTGAAAAAAATGATTCCCAAGTTGAGGAAATTGGGAATACTTTGGGGAAAATGGGGGAAATTGTCGCAAAAAAGGAGGAAAATTTGGTAGTAAAAAAAACTGCAAAAATTACGAAAAAAATGGAAATGGCAAAAATAATAAGTAAAAAAAGGTAATAAAATGGGGGAAACTTTTTTTCCCATATTGTTTAAAGGTACCCAGCCCTACAGGCATAGGGCCTTTGTGCTAGTGATGGGTTAATGATACCTCAAAGTGTGTCACACACTTTCAAAATAGCGTCACACTCATCACACTGTGTTGGTCGGCTTATAGGCGCCATCTAGTGGTTAAAAGGTATTGCAGCAGTGAGTCTGAAAAAGCAAACTCAACACTGATAGCTCATTTATTCTCGTTTAGAAATGTGAACCAAATGGTCAGGATTGAACTGTTTAACAACTGAGAGTGATCATTAAGAAAGAAAAAACTGCTCTGGATAATGAGAACAAAACAAAACGTGAAAGTCACGTGACTTTTCTTGATACCATGATAGGCTGAGGTGTTGCTTTCTGTGCCTGATATGTGAGTGTATACCTGGTCTCATTTAGCCCATCACTACCTGGCTCAGTAAACCAGACCCTGGGTGGTACTTACAGTAGTAGTTAGCGATGTAGTAGGGGATGTAGACTTTCCCGTCGCTGTACTTGAGCCACAGACAGCCGGTGGAGGTGCAGGGGTCGGCGTTCCGGTCAGCGTCGGGTTTAACGGCGATGTCTCCTCCGATCAGAGTGGGCTCATCCGAGTCGGGCACTACGCACAGGCGGGAAAAAAACAACAACCTTCAGTTATTTCATCTCAAACGTGAGCAAACACTAGGCCCGTCTGAGCTGCACTCACCGCGGTCCCTGTTGGCTCTCTCCAGCAGCTTGCCCACAGGCAGCTCTCCTGCCAACAAAAACAACATGGGAACATTCAAACATGACAAACCAGTGCTTCAGGGAGTTTGATCGGCCAGAGTTACTGACATGAATATCCCCAAACCATCACAAATGTGCTGCAAACACCAATAACAAAGCTTAATGTGTACCTTTGTAGAGAAATTACACAGCAGTCTGTGGGATCCATTCATTTCAAAGAGCCTTTCAAAAGACTGGCTCTTTTTAATACAAAATTATAAGAACGTCAGCAACTCACAATATCGAAGACACGATCAATAAAATGCTCAGTGGAGACCATCCCCTTCAATGGGCCGATCTTTTCCCCTAGTCATTAGACATGGAGGGCTACTATTACATACTATTACTACATCACAACGGGGGGGCTGGAGGTCTCCCCACAGGGAATCTTTCAAAGCAATATTTCTGTATTTTTGGACCAGTGTTTAGATCTTAAGAGTGGCATTAAGTTTCTCAAAATTATGAAAAAAAATGTAATTGTTAAAGGTACACTGCGTAACATATTGGACTATACTGTTGCCGGCAAAACAAAACATGCCCTTAATGACCAGCTCAACACAGAAAATGCTGTTACTGCAGTGTGTAATAAAAGAATGGATTTGGATGAGAAACTGACCTGTTTAAATCTCAAATTCTACTGCCTTTTGTCACATCTCCATGGAAACGAGCTGGAGACGTACCCACTCCCGGTAAAGTTTACAGTCATATCTTAGGAGAGGTGAGCCTCATAAATGTTTGTTTGTACATTTCTGAGGTATTTTTCAATGACGAAAATATCGGTTATAAAATAAATGCTTGTATTTAAATTTGATGTATTGGGTAAAATTCTACACGGTGTGGCTTTAAAGGAACTGGCCACTTTTTCCATGAGATATGTTCTTGCCTGAGTTTAGACGAGTTGATTCGTACCTGTCTGGTCTTTGTGCGTGCACTCTGTCACGCAAAACAACCAAAGATGGTGTTAGCATTTGGCCTCTCTCAATGTATTCCTAAGGCTCCAGACTGGATAAAGTTAGAAGCGACCAAGCTCTTCCACGGGCACAAAGACCAGACTAAGAACATAACTCAGTATGGAAGAACGGTGGCCAGTTCTAAACCTGTTACTTAAAATTGGACTTGTCCTATTGGCATTTTTACATCTGAAATGTCATCAAACTGGCAAAGTGATCTTGGTCGGATCAGGAGGAAAGTCGACATTTGCCAAAACCACTGAAAACACGAGAGACACTGAAATGTGACCTGCTAAACCCTGCAGAGATCAGCGCCATCCACAACCATCTAACATAAGCATCCTCTTCTCTTCCATACACAATGGGTTTACTATCATCTGTGTAACAACCTCCCCACCTTCCTCAGCCCAGGAGGAGGACACCAACACGAGCGCCACCAAAGTCCAGGAGAGAATCATCTTGGCTGCAGACCTGGGTTATACACACAACAAAAAACACTTTAGAACCAAGAAAACCCTTCACCCCGGGCTGCAGACTCTGGCTCTTACCTTCAGGAGTGAATCCCGATGCAGCTGTGGACCGGGCCTTATATGTGCGGCTGGACGACTATTAATAACATTTATCAAGGCGCACGGCCGCGGTTATCGCTGTTTGTGGAAATTTGAGTGTGAAGTCCAGCAGCTGTGGACCTCAGCTGGACTCCAGACTGACCGAGCGCAGCACTCACTGACTCAAAGGCGTGTACTGCATGTTGCAAGTCATACTCTTACTTTGGTTAAAAGAAACATGTCCAGTAAACACGTCAACAACAAGCCAGGCAAAATGTTACTGTGAGCAACTTGAGTACTGGTAGTAACTGAGTAACTGTTAAAAAAAAAGTCGGATTTGTTTGCAATGACGCCATGAATTGTATAAAACAAAACAAAAAATCCTTTTGAAATCGTGATATTTCCCCATAAAATGGCAGAATTTACAGACAAACTAAATCATTCTAAAGAACAAGAAGCGCGAGATCTACATCAATTTTATATTTGATCAATGAAAATGAAGCATTTTCCCCTCTTTACAAAGTAAAAATATACATTTTTGTAACTTGTGATCCCCAACGCTGGTTGTGACTGTGGTGAAAAGAGAAGGAACTGATCCAATGCTCGCTCCCCGAGGTGAGCAAAGTCTGACTTAGCAAGGGGCCGGTTTAAATGATAACACTGAAGGGACCAAGAGATGTCCCAGCATGCCCCTGCCAGATATTGTTACATCCTGCTCTAATGGTTTTTATTCACCCAAAACTACATTCAAGTAAGAAGATAATTTCCTGTGTATGTTGTCATAAAAGCCCCCCCCATTTTGACCTGCAGTGGGAGGAAAAGGTGAGTACACCGTTTGGAATTTCATAAGATGTGCTCGGATCTTTATTAAGACTGTCACAGGACTGTCACAGGACAGGGAGGAATAAGTGAGTACACCCTTAGATTCAATGCTGGTTGTCCCTCCTGTAGTTGCAGACTAGACGTGCACTCGATCAGGATGAATCTTGTACCATTCCTCTTTACAAAACTATTGGGGGGTCTGTGGGGTGTTTGGGGGATGTGTGTGTGTTTGTTATAATCTGTGGTTCTGTTTATAGAGTTTGTGGACAAAAACACCAGACAACTCCCCCCACCAGGGACAACCATCCCCAACTCACAAACCCTCCAACACCCCCCACAGACCTCCCCAACGTGTAAGCATATCCGCCATGAGCCTCAAAACTGCACAGAAACAGCCTCACTGATATTAGGTTTTTCCCATCGAAATGCTTTGGAAATGCATTTTCAGGGTAAATGCTCGAATTTCAGTTTGAACTATTAAACATCACCACAAGTGTTTCCTCCTCTGATCAGAGGAAACTACAGATAATGTTGAATGTTGAATAAAGCTAACCTCCATCACCTAACACCTCCCACCCACTACATGGGGACTGTAGAGGAGCTGAGCAGCTCTTTCAGTGGCAGACTGAGACATCACTTACTGACAACCTGCACTAGGACTGTAAGCTTTACACCTCAATATTCCACTTTTAATAATCTGTTCTAATTTTTATTCTATTTTTATTCTATTCCTATTTCCATATTGTTATAATTCTCCCCCATAAGATTTTTGTTTTTTACTTATTGTACATAAGATACCTCTTTTTTCTACTGTTTAACCGTTTTCACATTTCCTGTCTGTTTTGCACACTCTGACTGATGTTATTGAATACAGAATGTAACAAGTGAATTTCTCCGTCGTGAGATCAATAAAGGATTATCTTGTCTTATGTATGATTTTATAGTGTGACAGCAGAGCAATTAAGAAGTGAGTTTATAATGGAGGTCAATGAGGCAGAAAATGCCACTAATGTGACATTAGAGAGAAAACATTAACACCCGACTTTACATAAAAACTATCAAAATCAAACTTGTTACTAGAGCTAATCTTGAATTGTCGCCCAAGCCTGAAACAAACGTGAATAATTATTTATTTAATGCCCAGTCAGAGCCTCTGCACAGTGCATTCAGCAGCAGCACCCAGAGGAGCTGTGCACTGTGTGAGAGGTACGTGCACACGTGCATGCAGCAGCTGCACACATACCGGGGCAGGTGGAGAAAGTGTGTGCAGCAGATTAAGAGAACAGCTGCTACAAAGCAGGAAACAGGTATTTGAAGCTGTTGGTGCCTCTGGAGTCTCCTGAACATTAAAGTGTAGGACCCTCCAGAGGCTGCAGTTGTGCATAAACCTTCTATCCGGCCTCCCCTAAACTGTTCATTGAAGCTCATAAACGCCTGCAGTGACTCAGAAATACATGAGGACTCATGCCATTATGTGTGTACATTTTTTGGGTCAAGTTTTTTTAATTCGAATCGATGCGATACCGATACTTTTGGGATCATTTTTCTCGATACCGATACCAATACTGGCAGGGGTTAAAGTGGGCGGAACGGTCGGGAACGGCGTTCCCCCACCTTGGCATGGCCCAAAAAAAAAAGAAAAAAAAGTGAATGATTGCAACTTTGTCATTTTACAGCAAATACAAAACTCTGCCTGTGCGATGAATCATGCAATAAAAATACTAGGTCGGGCTTACTCAATATGCGTCCCGGGGGCCAAACTATAAAATCCGCGCCTCATTTTGAGTAGGGGATAGCTGCAGACCCGGAGCCGAGACAGAAATACCATGAAGCGAATCCACCGTGATAGTGCGCCCTCTGCTGGTAAAGACGGATATACGATGGTATTAGGTCTTGGGAAGATTGATTTGATCAACTCAACGAACGTGAGACTTTAACCGAGTTATTTAATTTTTTGATTTCTTATAAACCAATTTTGAAATCATAGATCCTTCTGTTATTTGATAAAGCTAACATGACACATTAATGTTGTTTGATAAAGATGAGATGACACATTAATTTTCTGCTTAAGATAGCGTTTATGTAAAAACAATAAATAATCCCAATTACATGCTACCCAAAAAATGCAATTGCAGGCTGTAAAGTAAATATATAATTTATTCATAATTATGTATTATTATTAGGGATGCACCGATACCGATACTGGTATCGGGTATCGGCCCGATACCACAGGCTTGTACTCGTACTCGTACTCATGACAAAGGAGCCGATACCGGCAGCCGATACTGTCAGAAATGTGACAAGGTTTAATCCACCAAAGAGAGCGTTTCCACAAATGAGGAATGACAGGACACCGGCTTAAAGTTATTTAAGACAACGTTTATTTACAATTAATTAGGTCAGCCGAGATAAAAATGGATAAAAAAGAAAATCATTCTACTCTAAAAGTCCTAAAATGTGAATCGGCCTTTAACTGGAATCTAGGAGTAGGGGAAGCGCTTCTCCCATGTGGCTCCTTGTTGGGTGGGGAATCTGCGGCCGTTCCCCTGACGCCCCTTTGTCCGCGGCACCTCCACGACGATTCCTGCAGCTTGCAGACAGCGCCGCGGATTAAGACGACTCTGGGCTTCGGTGTCAGTCGGCCTAATGCTGGTGGTGCACTCCCGCTCGCTTCACCCGCCGGCCTCCCTGGGGTTCCAGGCCTACGCAGAATTCCGTCCCGCAGTCCGCTCCTCGCCAGCACCGCACCCGATCGGCTGTGTGGTCCTCGGTCACCGTCGCGCTGTAGACGGGGAGAAAACGCTCAGGGTCCAGCACCAAACACAAAAAGTCCCTCACGCACACACACACAAGTGCAATCGGGCCGCGTCCCTTTACTCAGCTATAGCGCGCGTTGAATCCCACTCTGGGGGTATGCGTCCCTCCGTCTCCAGCTCCACTTGGATCCCGTCCCCGTTCCTTCCGTGGCAGCCGTGTTAGTAATAGCACGCGTCGTCGGTTCATCCGCGTCCCCGTCCGTGGTCCGTCTTCCCTTCTCCCCGTTTTCTCTTTCCTGTTCTTTTTCCTGCCCTAAGCTTCCTTCAGGTGCGTTTATATTCGGTGTCCAATGAGAGGTGGCCAATGGGTAAGTCAGGGGTTTACCTGGGGGCGTGTCTTGGAAGTCTGAGCGTCATTGGTTAAAGATGGCCTACACCAGAATTCCTATCTAGTTGCTTAGTCCATGCATACACAAAATCACAGCACTACAAAATAGCTCCACCACAGGAGCAGTAGGCGCCTATCACCCAAAAGGACTACTCTACAGGGGCCTCCTCTGACAATACCACATTGTTAGTTTTACAGTAGCGCACGACAGCAGGTGCTTCCGCACGGCACATGTGGCCATGGTGACGCCTTGCTGTCGGCAACTTGGGAGCAAGCAAAACAACACAAGGAGGAGGAAGCATGTCAGCCGTGTGGCAGTTTTTCAAAGTAAATGAGAGTGACAAAAGCAAAGCGGATTGTAACATTTGCAAGGCGAAACTGTCACGAGGTGGGTCCAAAGAAAACACGTGTAACACCAGCAACTTGATTAAACATTTGAAAACTCACCACGACGCAGAGTACAAAGCCTTTTCCAGTAGCGGAACACAAAAACAGCCAACACTTTGGGAAACTTTGGAAAAGTGAGAGAAGATGTCGAGGGACAATCCTCGAGCAATAAAAATCACAGGTTTGATTGCCGAGTACATCGCACTTGATGACCAACCGCTTTCGTGTGTCGATGATGTGGGGTTTCGCCGTCTTTTGAGCTCACTCGAGCCACGATACGAAATCCCCAGCCGCCGCCACTTAACAGAGAGTGTTTTGCCTAAGGTACACGAAAATGTCAAGAACGGATATTTGGGCTAGTAGTGTTAGTCCTTTGTCTCTGATCAGTTTGACGGCGCAGTGGATTGATGACAACTTCATCCCACAAAGAGTCATTCTGCACGCTAGACAGTTACGGAGCTCTCACACCAGTCAGGCTATAGCAAATGTGTTCGAAGATATGCTACAGACGTGGGGATACCCAAAACATCAGTTCATGTCGTATTACGTGACAATGCCAAAAACATGATAAAGGCAATGAATGACAGTGGACTCCCGAGCCTCCCGTGTGTTGCGCACACGTTGCAACTCGCAGTTAATGAAGGTCTTTTGGCACAAAGAAGCATATCTGACACTGTCGCGGTGGGACGGAGAATAGTGGGGCATTTCAAACATTCTGCGTTAGCCTACTCCCGCCTTGAAGACCTACAATTGCAGCTGAACCAGCCCCTGAAGAGACTACAGCAGGACGTACAAACACGATGGAACAGTACTTGTTACATGCATCACGAGCAGAAGAGGGTTTTGGGGATTTACGGTGCAGAGTACGAGCTACCGGACACTCTCACAGCTAAACAGTGGGCCCTGGTGGAGAAGACGCTTGCAGTCCTGGCCCCTTTTGAGGAACTGACCAGAAAAGTTTGTTCACATGACTCAGACGTTATCCCTGCCATTACTGTCCAAAGACTGTTAATCAGAGAGACAGAAGAAGACCACAGCATCAAAACCATGAAGGGGACATTGGCTTCAGCTGTCAGGAGGCGATTTACTGATGCAGAGAGGAACCCTCTATACAGCTTCTCAACTCCACTGGATCCAAGGTATTTCTTGTATAATCTTTTTATACCTGTGTCTATTTTGGATATTTTTTTGCACTTGCATTCAGTGATCATTAGTATCTTCTTTTTTTCAAAATGGCAACAGTGGTGATTAGTATAATGGCATTTTACAAACACGCTGCTGTTGAGGCCAACACAGCACTGAAGCTGGAGCTGGAGAGGGCATCACTACCCAGAGGAGAAGAGGAGAATGATCAGCCACCTGCTAAAAAACTTCAAAAAGCACAAGCTTGTAGCAGTCTGGACTCTCTGTTTGATGAAATCGCAAATGAGCAGGAGTCAGCATCAGCAGTTGAGTTGGAGACATACATTGGAGAGTCTACAATTTCTCGAGACGAAAATCCTTTGCACTACTGGGCAGTTAATAAAGACCGTTATCCTACTTTGGCTAAGATATCTCAAAAGTTTCTCTCAGCACCTTGTAGCAGTGTGGATAGTGAAAGGCTGTTTAGCTCACATTGTAGATGAAAAACGAAACAGATTAACTGGCGATACTGCAGAAATGCTGCTTTTCTTGAAAAAGAATCTTCCACTTACATTTTCCAAATAGGCTCTGATTTAGCTTACAGAAAACATTGATTACTCAAGTTAATATGTAGTTCATTTCACTTATTATGTCACAGCTTTATTTGGTAAACTTGAACCATTTGAATTTGGTATTTAAGTTATATAATGTGACAGAGTGTGTTTTAAAAGCATTAATTTAATTTAATTCTTTTCATACAATTTGTTTTATAAGTGACATGTAAAAGGTTTTTAGTTTGCTAAAATGGTTGTTAAACTATTGTTTTTCAGAAAGAATAAAACATTTTCAAGTTAAGTTGAATTAGATTTTATGAATTTCCAAGGACAATACAACTCGTACTCGTGTATCGGTACTCGGTATCGGCAAGTACTCAAATCAAAGTACTCGTACTCGTATCGGTTTTTGAAAATGTGGTATCGGTGCATCCCTAATCATATATACAGTGCCTCTCGTAGGTATTCATACACCTTGAACTTTTGCACATTTTGTCATGTTTACAACCCTAAACATAAAGATTTTATTTTTATTTTTTTACTGAACGTTCACACACAAGTAACAGACAACTGTGAAGTGAAAGCAAAATGATACATGATTCTGTTAATTTTCAAAAAATAGAAAAGTGGGGCTTGCATAAGTATTCATACAGCATTTTCTGAGTGCATTAAATTGCCTTTAAAACATTTCTAATGACTCCAGAATGTTCACACCTTGGCCTAACGGTTAAATAGAGGCCACCTGTGCGTAATCTACTCTCTGTATAATTTCAGCTGTTCTTTTAGGCCCTCAGAGCTGTGGTCGGAGTGTATTGGTCACTGAACAGCATAATGAAGGTCAAGGAGCACCAGGGAGGTCAGGGATAAAGTTGTGGAGAAGTTTAAAGCAGCCTTAAGTTATACAAAGATTTCCCAAGATTTGAACATCTCCCGGAGCAACTGTTCAATCCATTGTTTGGAAATGGAAAGAGTAAAGCACCACTGCCAACTTACCAAGGCGTGGTCCTCCACCTAAAATATCAGAGCGAACAAGGAGAGCACTGGTCAGAAAGGCAACCAAGTGCCCCATGATAACTGGAGGAACTGCGAAGTGCTGCTGCTGAGCTGGGGGAAACTGTACATGGGACAACTATAAGTCGTTTTCTTCACAAATCTGGCCTTCATGGACGAGTGGCAAGAAGAAAGCCATTATTGAAAGGAGGCCATAAAAAATCCTGTTTGAAGTTTGCTAGAAGTCATATGGAGGACACAGCTGCCATGTGGAGGAAGGAGCTTTGGTCAGATGAGACAAAAATTGAACTTTTTGGCCCAGATGCAAAACGTTATGTATGGCGCAAACCTAACACTGCTCATCGTCCTGAGTGCACCATCCCCAGTGTCAAATATGGTGGGGGGAGCATCATGCTGTGGGGCTGCTTTTCCTCAGCGGGGACTGGGAAGATTGTGAGAATAGTTGGGAACATGGATGGAGCCAAATATAGAGACATTTTGGAGGAAAACCTGCTGGAGTCAGCAAGAGAACTGAGGCTGGGGCGGAGATTCACCTTCAGCAGGACAATGACCCTAAACACAAAGCTAAATCTACAATGGAATGGTTTAAAGACAAACATATTAATGTGTTAGAATGGCCCAGTCAAAGTCCTGACCTAAATCCTATTGAAAATCTGTGGAAAGAATTGAAAACTGCTGTTCACAAACGCTCTCCTTCAAATCTGACAGAGCTGGAGTTGTTTTGTTTAGAGGAATGGTCTAAAATTTCAGTTTCTAGATATGCAAATCTTGTACAGTCATACTCCAAGAGACTTGGTGCTGTTATTGCAGCAAAAGGGGGTTCCACAAAGTATTAATTCATGCTGTATGAATACTTATGCAAGTCCCACTTTTCTATTTTTAAAAAAATAACAGACTCATGTATCATTTTGCTTTCACTTCACAGTTGTCTGTTACTTGTGTGTGAACGTTCAGTAAAAAAATCAAAATAAAATCTTAATGTTTAGGGTTGTAAACATGACAAAATGTGCAAAAGTTCAAGGTGTATGAATACCTACGAGAGGCACTGTGTATATATATATATATATATGTATATATATATATATATATATATATATATATATATATATATATATATATATGTATATATATATATATATGTATATGTGGTCGAGAATGACCGAGCCAAGATCCTGTGGGACTTCCAGATACAGACGGACAAAATGGTAATGGCGAACCAACCGGACATTGTGGTGGTGGACAAAGAGCAGAGGAAAGCCGTTGTGGTCGACATAGCAACACCAAGCGACTTCAACATCAGGAAAAAGGAACATGAGAAACTAGAGAAATACCAGGGGCTCAGAGAAGAGCTGGAGAAAACCTGGAGGGTGAAGGCATCAGTGGTGCCCGTGGTCGTTGGGGCACTCGGGGCAGTGACCCCCAAACTGGAGGAGTGGCTCCAGCAGATCCCAGGAAATACATCAGACATCTCGGTCCAGAAAAGTGCAGTCCTAGGAACTGCAAAGATACTGCGCAGAACCCTCAAGCTCCCAGGCCTCTGGTAGAGGACCCGAGCAGGAGGAAAAAGAGAGACCGCCCGCGGAGGGTGAGGAAGAGGTTTTTTTTTTATATATATATATATATATTGTTGCATATTTAAATTTTAAAGAATCTTGGCCAGGACGCTCTTGAGATTTTTAATCTCAACGAGTTTTATCCTGGATAAATAAAGGACAAATAAAATTTAAAAAAAAGTTAAGGCACCATTATTAATGGCACATTGTTGCATGCATATGTCATTCCTATGGAAGCCCGTTTCCGCCATGTTAAAAAAATAAAAGCCCAACAGGAAGTCAAAATTTCGAGATTTAAAGTCATAATTTTGGGTTTAAAACACAAAATTTCGAGTTTAAATCTCGAAATTACGACTTTTAAACTCGTACTACGAGTTAAACTCGTACTACGAGTTTAAATCTCAAAATTACGAGTTTAAATCTCGAAATTACGAGTTTAAATCTCGAAATTACGAGTTTAAATCTCGAAGTTACGACTTTTAAAACTCGGAATTTCGAGATTTAAACTCAGAATTTCGAGTTTTTCAGATCCGTGATCATAGACGTGGGTACGGCGGGGACAGCGGAACCACTGGTGCAGATGTAAACAATCATGGAGGATTAGCTTCATCGTGTTGTGAACCGGAGCTACAGCAACTCTGGGACTTTTACAAAGACACACAGAAGTGTTTATTTTACCTCAACACCCAGGATTAAAAGCAGTGACAAGAAAACTTATTAAAAATGTCTGTATCCATGATAGGAATGTGTTTAGGCCTTGATGATGCATGGGCATTCCCAAAGCTAATGCTACGATTGTAGCATTATGAACTTCGATGAACTTCGGATGATCATGATCATGTGTAAATGGGAAATATGCCTGAATAAAGTCAATAAACGCACCGTCTACATAAAACATCCCTTTAACAACGATCACACACTGAGCCGGGCTGGTTGATTTTGCAGTATATTACTCACACTTCATGTACAATTGGCCGTAGCCGATTGCTTAGCACCCGGAGCTAACTAGCTTCTTAGAAGCTCTAGCATCCAGCTCCAATAATGGATCTTGTGGAATTAAGTATTATACACTAAACACGTCAATAAAGCCGTAACCACATAATGCAGCCTTGAAGATTATCACACACTGGGTCGGGATTGACGCATTGGTGGTTAATTGCAGACTTTTTTTTTTTTATCAACAATGAGGTGGATTGCACATGCTAACCGGGCTAACCTAGACTAGCCATTGTCCACCGGCATCGCCCTTTTATCAAGCAGGAGACCATGGGGGGTTCCTTTCGCCCCTGACTCCACTCAGTACGTCTTTGTGGGAAATGTACAAGCGCTGAGATGCTCTTTGTGAAGTTAACAGGCTGTACGAGGATCTCCACTGAGTTTTGTTCATGAAGCGCAGGTCTGGACAGAAGAGCGGCTCAGAAGTTTGGTCAGATGTTTGGTTATTTATTATGTCTATGGTCAGCCCTATGTCCACTCAGCTGAGAGGAGCAGTGGCTGAGCAGGAGTTAGTCATGTTGTTTGAGGTGTACTGGTCTTGGTTCAGTTGGTCCTCACATCGCAGAGCCGGTTCTTCCTATACGCAAACTACGCAAGGTGTGTAGGGCCCCCGCAGCCGCAAGGGCCCCGCATCTCAGTCAAACTACGGTGTTGTTTCACTGATTAATCAACGCGTTGTTACGGGGACAGGCTCTTCCAGCGCGCACTCACTCTCCGCCTACTTCACCACATACAGTATAACACCAAAACGGAGCAGCCTGCAAGTGAATGAGCAGGAGAGACCGACCGCCTTCCCCCTGTCTCTTCCAAAGCGCGAGTGCTTCTCCGCCCGTGTCCCGCTCGGCCGTCTGTCTCCCGGTGCTTTGCCTCATGCGCGGCTCCTGCATCATGTCCCCCGTGTCCCGAGCGCTGCTCTCATGTTTTCTCTGCGCGGACTCTGGGCTGCAACTCTGGGCCTCACTCTCATTTAAACTCTCTTCTTATTGTGTCTGGTGAGTCTGGAGCATCAGGACAGTAGTTTGACGAGTAGACGAGAGTAAAGCCGTTCTCCGTGGCCTTTTTGTTGAGTTGAATCCACATGGTTCTCATGAGCACAGTAACTTACACTAACTCTGGTTCTCTGAATGTACACAGTCTAAAACGGGTTCGGCTACTCACAGGCAAATTCTCAGCGGTAAGTCAGAAACAACCGCCAGGAGCAGGTTTCAGTTAGTTTTCAATCAGCGGTTCCCAATCTGTGGGTCAGGGACCAGAGGTGAGAGAATGGGACCATTTGTTATTTTAAAAAGGGAAATAGACTAGTAGTAGTCCTAAACCAGTCTCACAGTGGTTTAGTGGTTAGTGGTCCTCACACAGGGGGCAGGGCCTGAATTGAGGTCTGTATGTTCTGCTTCTGCCCTGGAACAGTGGAACTGTTTTGACCATAAATGGATTCTCTCTTCGTCGAATAGCCATGGGACGCTACTGTAGGGCCCCCGTGTGGATTTTTGCTTAGGGCCCCAGAAGGGCCAGCACCGGGCACGGAAAGACTTCCCCCCGCTCACTTCCATCAATAACCTTTAGGAGTTACTGCGCGGACGTTGTGCTCCTCGTATCATTACGCCTCACAATATAGTACCCCTTTTTATCTGCTTATAAAATCGACATGTTACATTTCTGTGTAAATATACTTCGCATGTAACTTTATTTAAATAGGGAACACGTGGAAGAGCTTGGTAGCTTCTATCGTGAGCTTTTTTGGAGCTATATGACATGTGGGAGAGGCTGCGTATGTGCTCCGTTTGCGTGACAGAGCGCACGGACAAAGACCAGACGGATATATATTAACAGGTCTAAGGTTAGGTAAGAACATATCTCAGTATGTAAAAACGGTGGCCTATTCCTTCAACATGCTGGAATAATCTAACTTTTATGTTTAGACCAAATTCTTTGGTTGTGCCTCCTTTGAATAAGTGGATCCTGACAAATATGTCAAGAAATGGGTTCTTCTTAGACGTAGGACTGCAGACCACAGGCCCAGAGAGGAGCTTCATAGATTATAGAAACAAATAAACTGAGTGGATCTGGCAAAAGCAGAATTTGTTCATTTAGTAAATCACACAGACCCCCAATCATATATGATTGTTAAAACCAGCTACAGGATATCTAAAAATAATTCAAGACCTTAAAAAATATTGGAAAATAAAGTAATTACAGTATCAAATACTTTATATAGCGCAGTATGAATACTATATACAGTTCAGAACCCATGACTACACGTCAGTACATAAGTACATAAAAATATAAAATATAGCGTGTATCCTAATGCTTGGTGAAGGTTAGAGTTCCCTCACCTCCCCAATCCCACTTTAACCACTGGATACTGGTCATTTTATATGGGTGAATGTAACATTAACAATGTTAATGTGAAATTAAATACATCAAGTTTAAAATTAATACTTTCATGACAGAATCTAAACCAGAATGATTTGGCTGGCTTAGTTCAATCCTCTGCTGCTGTGGACTGTTTTGGCTCAGAACAAAGATGTAAATCGTCCTTTTGTGTTTAAAATTGCTGCCACGCTTTCTTTTTACATATGCAAATTAGTAGCAATACTTTTTGCCCAACATCGATGCTTAAAAAGTAGTCGTTTGGTATCGATACTGTGGTATTGATATATTATTATTTTACTTATTTTATTTTGCTTTTATTTTATTTTTTTCATCATTGGCTAAATCCCTATATTTGCTGCTCTATATAAAGTTTTGACAAAAGCTCAAATTAGTGGGAGAAACTCATCAGACATCGATCACGAGAAACAATAACTGCATTTGTATTTACCCCAAACAGAGGGGAGGTTCTGTTGCTGAGCCGCAGTGAATCAGAGAACAGATTACAATTTGACAGGTTCTTTATTGCCAGGATTATTTCAGTTGTATCAGTGGTCTCCTCGGCCGGTCAGGACTCAGGTCTTCCTTCTGAAACACAACATAAGTTCACAGCTGAAGCCGGTATATGTAGGTTAGTGATGTGTGGCTCTGCACTCACAGCACTTGTACAGGCTGTTCAGTCTCTTCTTGTCACTGGCGCTCATCTCCCGGGCACCTCCCAGGTTCACGTTGGAGTTGGGGATGGGGACCATGGTGGGCTGGCCGTTCCTAGAGAAGGCAGTCCTGAGTACGGAGAGAGAGAGTTTAGGCAGTGTTCAGACCTCCTCTGCTGCTGATCCGTTTGATTATGAAGAAGTCAGATGCTAACATCAGGTACATTTCTCAAATTGTGCAGGTTGTATACATTATGACATATAATTGATAATGTCATTCAAGGCGGTCATTTTCCCCGTGTGAAGCAGATACAGGAGAAACATCAGACATCAAAGACACTGCAGAAACCTGAAGCTCCCAGGCCGAGTGTGGAGGGGACGAGAGAGAGGGGAGAGGGGAGGAGGTTTTTGTTTGGGGATAAAAGGAGTGGAATGCATTAGTGTTCTCACCTGTGGTACTGCATGACGGAGCCGTAGTCGTAGGACGTGCCCTGGTTCAGAGTGGCGATCTTTCTGAAGTTGTGCTCCATTCCTTGTCACACATTAAGAGACGTTTTACTTCACATGTGTATATGACAGAATACATCACAAGCCCACTGACGCCCTACCAGACACCACGTTCTGCAACAGGACTTTGATGTGGTTGTCTCTGTCGGAGCGGGTCTGCTCGTGGTTGAAGCCCAGAGCGTGGAGCAGCTCGTGCTGGACGGTGTTGTGGTACAGACATCCTCTACGGGCCAGGGACACCACCTGCTTTCCACCACGACGACCCACGAAGGACCAGCAGCTGCACAGAACAAAAGCACAGAGTTCAACTCTTTGAGAAGTTAAGTGTATTTTCGACAACAGTTTTACGAGCCTCAGCCGTAAGTTTGAGACTACTTCATGGAAGAGCTGCTGAGAAGTTTCTTTACCCGTCTTTAGACTCGATGCTGAGCCAGTCGCGGTCAGAGCTCCTGCTGGGCCTGAAGCGGATGCAGGAGAAGGAGGAGAAAGACTCCAGTCCGCGGGTGATGATGGACTTTTCCCGAGAGGCTGCAGCACAACGCACACTGGTTAATGTTGGTTCTTATGTTAGAGCACAGAGAAAGATCAGCGTTCAACACTGACAGAAGTGGTTGGTGATGTAGTAGGGGATGTAGACCTTCCCGTCAGTAAATTTGCCCCACATGCAGCCTCTGGAGGTGCAGGGGTCAGCGTTCTTCTCGGCCTCGTTGTCGATGGCGATGTCTCCTTCGATGAGCTCGGGCTCACCGGCGCGGCGCACTGCAGCCACAAAGGGTCACACATTAATGTGGTTTGAAACTGAGGGGGGGCAGATGACATTTCTGTGGTGGGAACTATGGGGACAATGGTTTCTTAAAATGACTGGGCGTGAAACGGAGTTCAACTACTTCTCTGTTTGTTCTTCTCTGTCACAAATGAATTCATGTTCATGTTTTCTTATAAAGGCGACCAAAAGTGCTGACAATCAGGGCGATATTGACAATCATCTGAAAAATGCAAAAATGTGCTGACAAAAATCTAAATTTCAATTGCATTGTCGCTCAAAAAGTTAATCATTGTCCTGAACAGACGACAAAAGGGCCGAAAAAAACATTACCCATTTTCACCCTATTATTTTTTAGCAGTTTTTCACAGGAGATTAAGTCGATATTGTAGATCATCCAAACAGCAATTTATTTATTTATCTCTTAGACGATATATTGGCCACCTCGAGTGACAACACTTATTATTACATCACAGTCCATAAAGTCAGCTGCTGTTCTGGGAAACACGGTGTACAAAAGTTTGGTCTTACCGATATTCTTGTTGGCTTTCTCGATGATTTCAGACGCTGAAAGGTCTGCACATTCAAACAGGAAATTAATATTAAAGCTCAATAAATATTGAAAATGTTTTTCTTGTGGAATGTGTCATACCTGACTATTGAGCCCGAAACATTGTGGACCAACAGAGAGCGTTAAATCATGAAGAAAGGTACAGAGTCAGTTAAGAGCCAGAAAGCTTGGTCTACGTTATTGGAGTCTTTTGAAGGACCTACCTCCTCAGCCCAGCAGTAGGCAGAGAGGAGCAGCAGAGCCAGCACGGAGAACCTGTGAGGAGACATCCTTGTGCACCTGGAAACAGCATCATAGTACGTTTAGTTTCAAACCTGCTCGATGCGTTTTGGAGTTAGAAATACTCACCGTAAGTTTCAGACCCACAGACACTGAGCTGACTCCGGTTCACTCTTTTATACCCGTCACCCTCGGACCGTATATCACAAGTGAACGTCATGGACATAGATTACTGGTGGGAAAAACCTAGAGAACAGACACCTGATTTAATGGATACTTGGAAAAACATATCAAACATCTGCCACTTTCTCCATAGTCTGCTCTTTCTCAGGAGCAGGTCATACACCGGACAAGTCCAGTCTACTGTAACAAAATGCAAATGTACAAATCTGTTCTTTGATAAAAATATATTTATCGAAATGGACAGAAAAGAACATCATTTCGTTTCACAAAATTTTGATGTTACAGGGCAAATTCAGAGTTATCAATCCTTTATCACAACTAATCAGATCCCAGTTAGCTCAAAAGAGTTTAACTTTGGATCAAATCGGTACCAGACGGTATGCGGAACCAATGAAAAATCACAGAAAATCAACAACTATTGCGACTATTTTATTAGATGCCATTTATATTCAGAGCAAGAGATTCTCAAATAAACATATTTGCAGTTGCATTCAATCTTTAAACTGATGTATCCCTTGCTGCAAAGGCCATTGGAACCCTGTATTTACAAATCCTACTACAGAATAATAAATGCCGTTCCTACAGTGTGTTGCAAGTATTTGCCCCCCTTTAACTTTTTGACATTTTGCCACGCTGTGGACCACAAACATAAGTACATTTTTTGCGAAAGACACACACTAAGTGGCACACAATCATAAAGTGAAATTTAGTGTTTATATTATTTTGAACTTTTTTTATGAATAAAAAACTGAAAAGTATGGAACTGCCTTTTTTCTGCAATTACAGCTGCAAGTCTGTCGGGTTTGTCTCTACCAGCCCTGCACATCTTCTTTGCAAAACAGCTCAAGCTCAGTTAGATTACATGGAGAGCGCTTGTGAACCGCAGTTTTCAGATCTTTCCACAGATTCTCGATTGGATTTCGTCTGGACTTTGACTTGACCTTTCTAACACATGGATATTTCCTGTTTTCAACCATTCCATTGTGGCCCTGGATTTATGTTTAGGGTCGTTGTCTTGCTGGAAGGTGAACCTCCGCCCAAGTTTCTAGTCTTTGAAGACTCCAACATGTTTTCGTCCAAGATTGCCCTGTATTTCCATCTTTCCATCGACTAGAGCCATCTTCCCTGACGCTTCTGAAGAAAAGCCCCCCAGAGCCCGATGCTCCACCACCATGTCTGACAGTGGGGATGGTGTTTTCAGGGTGATGTGCAGTGTTACTTTTACGCCAAACATAGCGTTTTGCATTTAGGCCAAAAAGTTCCATTTTGGTCTCATCTGACCAAAGCACCTTCCTCCACATGTTTGCATCCTCCACATGTTTGTATCCCCATGAGGCTTCTGGCCAACATCAAACGGGACTTCTTCTGGTTTTCTTTTAGAAATGGCTTCTCCTAGCTACTTACTCGTGCAGTGTACGACTAATAGTTGTTCTGTGTACAGTTTCCCCCACCTGACCTGTAGCTCTCTGCAGTGCATCCAGTGTAATCATAGGCTTCTTGGTAACAGCTGTGGTCAGTGCTGTCCTTGTTCGGTCAGTAAGTTGAGGAGGATGGCCGGGTCTTGGTAGGTTTGCAGTTTCCATTCCTGGATGGTGTATTTAACTGTACTTTGAGAGATGTTCAAAGCTTTGGAAATCTTTGTATAACCTAACCCAGCTTTACTTCTCAATAACTTTATCCTGGACCTGTCTGGTGTGTTCTTGGACTTCATGATGCTTCTGCTCCCCAATAGTCTCGAACAGACCTCTGAGACCATCACAGAGCAGCTGTATTTGAACTGACATTAGATTACACACACTCTATTTAGTCATTAGGGCAATATGTGATCATTCAGAAATCATCAGGCAACTTCTGAAGGCAACTGGTTGCACGAAGAGGAAAGTAGATACTTTTCTGTTTTTTATTAAAGGAACAGGCCACCGTTTTTCCATACTGAGATACGTTCTTACCTGAGCTTAGACGAGTTGACATGTACCTGTCTGGTCTTTGTGCCCGTGAAAGAGCTTGGTCGCTTCTAACTTCATCCTGTTTGGAAAATGCTAACAACATCTTTGGTCGTTTTGCATGACTGAGTGCACGCACCAAGACCAGACAGGTAAATATCAACTCATCTAAGCTCAGAAAAGAACATATCTCAGTATGGAAAAATGGTGGCCTGCTCCTTTAATTGAAAAAAAGTTCAAAATCATGTATACATTAAATTTCACTTTATGATTGTTTGCCACTTAGTGTGTGTCTTTCGCAAAAAATGTATTTATGTTTGTGGTCCACAGCGTGGCTAAATGTCAAAAAGTTAAAGGGGGGCAAATACTTGCAACACACTGTAGGAACATCAGTTTAAAGATTGAATGCAACTGCAAATATGTTTATTTGAGAATCTCTTGCTCTGAATATAAATGGCATCTAATAAAATAGTCGCAATAGTTGTTGATTTTCTGTGACTTTTCATTGGTTCCGCATACCGTCTGGTACCGATTTGATCCAAAGTTAAACTCTTTTGAGCTAACTGGGAACTGATAAGTCGTGATAAAGGATTGATAACTCTGAATTTGCCCTGTAACATCAAAATTTTGTGCAAATGAAATGATGTTCTTTTCTGTCCATTTCGATAAATATATTTATATCAAGAACAGATTTGTGCATTTGCATTTTGTTACAGTAGACTGGACTAGTCCGGTGTATGACCTGCTCCTGAGAAAGAGCAGACTATGGAGAAAGTGGCAGATGTTTGATATGTTTTTCCAGGCATCCATTAAATCAGGTGTCTGTTCTATAGGTTTTTCCCACCAGTAATCTATGTCCATGACGTTCACTTGTGACATACGGTCCGAGGTTGACGGGTATAAAAGAGTGAACCGGAGTCAGCTCAGTGTCTGTGTGTTTGAAACTTACGGTGAGTATTTCTAACTCCAAAACGCATCGAGCAGGTTTGAAACTAAACGTACTATGATGCTGTTTCCAGGTGCACAAGGATGTCTCCTCACAGGTTCTCCGTGCTGGCTCTGCTGCTCCTCTCTGCCTACTGCTGGGCTGAGGAGGTAGGTCCTTCAAAAGACTCCAATAACGTAGACCAAGCTTTCTGACTCTTAACTGACTCTGTACCTTTCTTCATGATTTAACGCTCTCTATTGGTCCACAATGTTTCCGGCTCAATAGTCAGGTATGACACATTCCACAAGAAAAACATTTTCAATATTTATTGAGCTTTAAGATTAATTTCCTGTTTGTTTTGTGCAGACCTTTCAGCGTCTGAAATCATTGAGAAAGCCAACAAGAATATCGGTAAGACCAAACTTTTGTACACCGTGTTTCCCAGAACAGCAGCTGACCTTATGGGCTGTGGTGTAGTATATAATATAAATGCCACTGGTAGAGCGAGTTTTTGAAGTCAAAAGAGAAGTGTTGTCACTCCAGGTGGCCGATATATCGTCTACGAGATAAATAAATACATTGCTGTTTGGATGATCTACAATATCGACTTAATCTCCTGTGAAAAACTGCTAAAAGATAATAGGGGGGAAATGGGTAATGTTTTTTTTGGCCCTTTTGTCGTCTGTTCAGGACATTGATTAACGTTTTGAGCGACAATGCAATTGAAATTTAGATTTTTGTCAGCACATTTTTGCATTTTTCAGATGATTTGCAAAAATATCGTAATATTGAGATGATGATATATATATTTATTTTTGTCAATATCGCCCTGATTGTCAGCACTTTTGATCGCCTTTATAAGAAAACATGAACATGAATTAATTTGTGACAGAGAAGAACAAACAGAGAAGTAGTTGAACTCCGTTTCACGCCCAGTCATTTTAAGAAACCATCGTCCCCCACAGAAATGTCATCTGCCCCCCCCTCAGTTTCAAACCACATTAATGTGTGACCCTTTGTGGCTGCAGTGCGCCGCGCCGGTGAGCCCGAGCTCATCGAAGGAGACATCGCCATCGACAACGAGGCCGAGAAGAACGCTGACCCCTGCACCTCCAGAGGCTGCATGTGGGGCAAATTTACTGACGGGAAGGTCTACATCCCCTACTACATCACCAACCACTTCTGTCAGTGTTGAACGGTGATCTTTCTCTGTGCTCTAACATAAGAACCAACATTAACCAGTGTGCGTTGTGCTGCAGCCTCTCGGGAAAAGTCCATCATCACCCGCGGACTGGAGTCTTTCTCCTCCTTCTCCTGCATCCGCTTCAGGCCCAGCAGGAGCTCTGACCGCGACTGGCTGAGCATCGAGTCTAAAGACGGGTAAAGAAACTTCTCAGCAGCTCTTCCATGAAGTAGTCTCAAACTTACGGCTGAGGCTCGTAAAACTGTTGTCGAAAATACACTTAACTTCTCAAAGAGTTGAACTCTGTGCTTTTGTTCTGTGCAGCTGCTGGTCCTTCGTGGGTCGTCGTGGTGGAAAGCAGGTGGTGTCCCTGGCCCGTAGAGGATGTCTGTACCACAACACCGTCCAGCACGAGCTGCTCCACGCTCTGGGCTTCAACCACGAGCAGACCCGCTCCGACAGAGACAACCACATCAAAGTCCTGTTGCAGAACGTGGTGTCTGGTAGGGCGTCAGTGGGCTTGTGATGTATTCTGTCATATACACATGTGAAGTAAAACGTCTCTTAATGTGTGACAAGGAATGGAGCACAACTTCAGAAAGATCGCCACTCTGAACCAGGGCACGTCCTACGACTACGGCTCCGTCATGCAGTACCACAGGTGAGAACACTAATGCATTCCACTCCTTTTATCCCCAAACAAAAACCTCCTCCTCTCTCCCCTCTCCCTCGTCCCCTCCACACTCGGCCTGGGAGCTTCAGGTTTCTGCAGTATCTTTGATGTCTGATGTTTCTCCTGTATCTGCTGCACACGGGGAAAATGACCGCCTTGAATGACATTATCAATTATATGTCATAATGTATACAACCTGCACAATCTGAGAAATGTACCTGATGTTAGCATCTGACTTCTTCATTATCAAACGGATCAGAAGCAGAGGAGGTCTGAACACTGCCTAAACTCTCTCTCTCCGTACTCAGGACTGCCTTCTCTAAGAACGGCCAGCCCACCATGGTCCCCATCCCCAACTCCAACGTGAACCTGGGAGGTGCCCGGGAGATGAGCGCCAGTGACAAGAAGAGACTGAACAGCCTGTACAAGTGCTGTGAGTGCAGAGCCACACATCACTAACCTACATAAACCGGCTTCAGCTGTGAACTTATGTTGTGTTTCAGAAGGAAGACGAGTCCTGACTGGCCGAGGAGACCACTGATACAACTGAAATAATCCTGGCAATAAAGAACCTGTCAAATTGTAGTTTGTTCTCTGATATATTATGGATATCTGGGCAGGACATGCACTTTTCCCACTGCTGCCAAACTCAAAGGGATCAGTGCAATCAGAATCCTTTATTTGCGGTCAAGTGTTGTTCTTGGGATGGAGAAGTCCCCTCAATAACAATCAACCAGCGGCAAACGGCAGAGAGAGAGAGCTTTTGTCTGATCATCAATAAATGAGCAAAAACACATGGACAGTGTGTGAGTTTTGTTATTCATAATTCTGTTTGAATATTAACGCAGAACTGCTAATAACCTCTAACAACACTGATGATGTAGTTGATGCTGACTGTAACCAGACTCAATCCAGGCACAACTAGGTAGATTCTCCCTCTTCTTCACACCATGAAGAGGTTTAAATTTCAAGATACCAGCAGAACCAGGGTCTTCTCCAAACTAGTAAAGCAAAGCTCTCAAGTTACCGGCCGATCTACGTTCACACCCTCACCTAAGGTCATGAGATCTGGGTAATGACCGAAAGGACACAATCGCGGATACAGGCGGCTGACATGTGTTTATGGCAAGTCCAAGAACTGACGAAATTGCACAAAACTTACAGGCAGGCACAGGCGCACTTATCTACAGTTAGTCTGGTGTTATAAGTGATTTGCCTCAGGTGCTCTGTGGAGCGGCTCAGACTGTTTTTATTCCAGGCTAGCTGATACCATAGAAATGCGCTGGCCTAGCACTAGCCTAGCGCCACGAAACTCTTCAAACATAAGAACTGCATGAATTACAAACAAAATTTCTCCAGGTACCAGCAACACTCTGGATAACTAGGAAATGAGGCCCTATGTCAAAAATCCTGAAACATCCCTTTAACAGTTTTTAGGGTTTCTAGTTGGTTTTCTCGGCTGATGGAACTATCTCCATTTTTACAAGAACAGGTTCACAAACTAGGATTTTTTTCTCGGTGCAGACATGCAACATAAAAAAAAACATACGAATTTGGATAAAAATAAGCCATAAAACTTTAAACCATTAGACCATAGGGGCATGCATATAGTATATTAAAATAAATACGATAAAAAATGGAGAACCACACGGTGATGGAGGAGGTGAGGATGGACCACACGGTGATGGAGGAGGTGAGGATGGACCACACATGGAGGAGGTGAGGATGGACCACACGGTGATGGAGGAGGTGAGGATGGACCACACGCTGATGGAGGAGGTGAGGATGGACCACACAGTGATGGAGGAGGCGAGGATGGACCACACGGTGATGGAGGAGGTGAGGATGGACCACACAGTGATGGAGGAGGAGAGTATGGACCACACGGTGATGGAGGAGGTGAGGATGAACCACACGGTGATGGAGGAGGTGAGGATGGACCACACGGTGATGGAGGAGGTGAGGATGGACCACACGGTGATGGAGGAGGTGAGGATGGACCACACGGTGATGGAGGAGGTGAGGATGAACCACACGGTAATGGAGGAGGTGAGGATGGACCACACGGTGATGGAGGAGGTGAGGATGAACCACACAGTGATGGAGGAGGTGAGGATGGACCACACGGTGATGGAGGAGGAGAGGATGAACCACACGGTGATGGAGGAGGTGAGGATGGACCACACGGTGATGGAGGAGGTGAGGATGAACCACACGGTGATGGAGGAGGTGAGGATGGACCACACAGTGATGGAGGAGGTGAGGATGAACCACACAGTGATGGAGGAGGTGAGGATGGACCACACATGGAGGAGATGAGGATGGACCACACATGGAGGAGGTGAGGATGGACCACACGGTGATGGAGGAGGTGAGGATGGACCACACAGTGATGGAGGAGGTGAGGATGGACCACACAGTGATGGAGGAGGTGAGGATGGACCACACATGGAGGAGGTGAGGATGAACCACACGGTGATGGAGGAGGTGAGGATGGACCACACAGTGATGGAGGAGGTGAGGATGGACCACACAGTGATGGAGGAGGTGAGGATGGACCACACATGGAGGAGGTGAGGATGAACCACACGGTGATGGAGGAGATGAGGATGGACCACACAGTGATGGAGGAGGTGAGGATGAACCACACGGTGATGGAGGAGGTGAGGATGGACCACACGGTGATGGAGGAGATGAGGATGGACCACACAGTGATGGAGGAGGAGAGGATGGACCACACAGTGATGGAGGAGGTGAGGATGGACCACACAGTGATGGAGGAGGTGAGGATGAACCACACAGTGATGGAGGAGGTGAGGATGGACCTCACATGGAGGAGGTGAGGATGGACCACACGGTGATGGAGGAGGTGAGGATGGACCTCACATGGAGGAGGTGAGGATGGACCACACGGTGATGGAGGAGGTGAGGATGGACCACACGGTGATGGAGGAGGTGAGGATGAACCACACATGGAGGAGGTGAGGATGAACCACACATGGAGGAGGTGAGGATGGACCACACATGGAGGAGGTGAGGATGGACCACACATGGAGGAGGTGAGGATGAACCACACATGGAGGAGGTGAGGATGGACCACACGGTGATGGAGGAGGTGAGGATGGACCACACGGTGATGGAGGAGGTGAGGATGGACCACACATGGAGGAGGTGAGGATGGACCACACATGGAGGAGGTGAGGATGAACCACACATGGAGGAGGTGAGGATGGACCACACATGGAGGAGGTGAGGATGAACCACACATGGAGGAGGTGAGGATGAACCACACATGGAGGAGGTGAGGATGAACCACACGGTGATGGAGGAGGTGAGGATGGACCACACGGTGATGGAGGAGGTGAGGATGAACCACACGGTAATGGAGGAGGTGAGGATGGACCACACGGTGATGGAGGAGGTGAGGATGAACCACACAGTGATGGAGGAGGTGAGGATGGACCACACGGTGATGGAGGAGGAGAGGATGAACCACACGGTGATGGAGGAGGTGAGGATGGACCACACGGTGATGGAGGAGGTGAGGATGAACCACACGGTGATGGAGGAGGTGAGGATGGACCACACAGTGATGGAGGAGGTGAGGATGAACCACACAGTGATGGAGGAGGTGAGGATGGACCACACATGGAGGAGATGAGGATGGACCACACATGGAGGAGGTGAGGATGGACCACACGGTGATGGAGGAGGTGAGGATGGACCACACAGTGATGGAGGAGGTGAGGATGGACCACACAGTGATGGAGGAGGTGAGGATGGACCACACATGGAGGAGGTGAGGATGAACCACACGGTGATGGAGGAGGTGAGGATGGACCACACAGTGATGGAGGAGGTGAGGATGGACCACACAGTGATGGAGGAGGTGAGGATGGACCACACATGGAGGAGGTGAGGATGAACCACACGGTGATGGAGGAGATGAGGATGGACCACACAGTGATGGAGGAGGTGAGGATGAACCACACGGTGATGGAGGAGGTGAGGATGGACCACACGGTGATGGAGGAGATGAGGATGGACCACACAGTGATGGAGGAGGAGAGGATGGACCACACAGTGATGGAGGAGGTGAGGATGGACCACACAGTGATGGAGGAGGTGAGGATGAACCACACAGTGATGGAGGAGGTGAGGATGGACCTCACATGGAGGAGGTGAGGATGGACCACACGGTGATGGAGGAGGTGAGGATGGACCTCACATGGAGGAGGTGAGGATGGACCACACGGTGATGGAGGAGGTGAGGATGGACCACACGGTGATGGAGGAGGTGAGGATGAACCACACATGGAGGAGGTGAGGATGAACCACACATGGAGGAGGTGAGGATGGACCACACATGGAGGAGGTGAGGATGGACCACACATGGAGGAGGTGAGGATGAACCACACATGGAGGAGGTGAGGATGGACCACACGGTGATGGAGGAGGTGAGGATGGACCACACGGTGATGGAGGAGGTGAGGATGGACCACACGGTGATGGAGGAGGTGAGGATGGACCACACATGGAGGAGGTGAGGATGAACCACACATGGAGGAGGTGAGGATGGACCACACATGGAGGAGGTGAGGATGAACCACACATGGAGGAGGTGAGGATGGACCACACAGTGATGGAGGAGGTGAGGATGGACCTCACATGGAGGAGGTGAGGATGGACCTCACATGGAGGAGGTGAGGATGGACCTCACATGGAGGAGGTGAGGATGGACCACACGGTGATGGAGGAGGTGAGGATGAACCACACAGTGATGGAGGAGGTGAGGATGGACCACACGGTGATGGAGGTGAGGATGGACCACACGGTGATGGAGGAGGTGAGGATGAACCACACGGTGATGGAGGAGGTGAGGATGGACCACACAGTGATGGAGGAGGTGAGGATGGACCACACATGGAGGAGGTGAGGATGGACCACACATGGAGGAGGTGAGGATGGACCACACGGTGATGGAGGAGGTGAGGATGGACCACACGGTGATGGAGGAGGTGAGGATGGACCACACATGGAGGAGGTGAGGATGAACCACACGGTGATGGAGGAGGTGAGGATGGACCACACGGTGTTACAAGTTTCTGAAGGCCAGCACTTTATGGCAGAGATGCACATAAGTCCCTGACCAGCAAGTCCAAGTCAAGTCCAAGTCCCATGGTTTCTATATGTTTTACACTAATTCAAATCACGGCACATTTAAAATCAAAAAACGCCTTTAAATTATAAACAACTATCAGACAAATACAGCCCAGGGCTTCCACACACAAATAATCAACATCACAATATTTCTATGAAGCTTGAGGCCATTCACAGTCAATCCCTATAACATCAGTACAGTTATCACAGCTGTATTCTGTCACAGACATGTCTGCAGTATTAGCCTCAGCATGTTACTGAAGTGCCCTGAATCATACAGTAAAAACACCATCCACTGTGCTCATATAATAATACTCCTTACCTTGAAGACGCAGGTTTACAGACAGTTGACATGAGGCTCCTGCATCTTCAGTCTATAGGTACATGACAGGACTCTGCTATATCCAGTGCCAGCTTTTGGTCTTTGTCTGACAAAATATTCCCTAATTAAACGGGGGAGCCTCGCAATATGCCAGTTCACAATGTTGACAAGGGGCAGTGCATTGTGGGTAAGGTCAAAGTTGAAGGCCCCATAACTTCTGCCAAAATAAACAATGGCGAACGGGAAAGGGACGCTCTGGGGCCATTGTAGCGTTGTAAGTTGTTTTAATGGATGTCGTATCCTACAAAAGTGGATGGAAGATAATTGTACAGTCCATTTAGGTACGTTCACCAACGTTTGAGCAAATCTTGATGGGTTAACAAGCTGTCATTTGGAGTCATTTTACTACCAGTAAACTCCGTGACTAACATGTTATTCCTGAGATATAAGCACCATTGTTCCGGCCTTATCTGGGCTCTTTCTTGTTCATAAGTAAAAATCCCTTTCAAATTCTCCAAAAACTTTCGAAAATTTCAAATTGTAAGAGATTAAAAGCATGGTGGATGCTAATCAGCTACGTGCTAACTGCTAGCCCTAGCGCAGCAAGCAAAGAAAATACCAAATAGTTGAAAACACAGCAACATGCTTTCATAACTTTTTGGTTTACAACATTTTGGATGCAAATGATAACTAATTTATAATTCATTTATTATAATGTCATGCCCATAAAGTCAGCATGTAGCATATTAGCTGCTATTGTTCTTTTAAACATTTACCTTTTTTTTTTTTTTAAACTATGCAATTTTTGAATGGGATTGTACTGACCATTGCTTCCATTAAATATATGACACTGTAAATAAAATAATAGGGACCTACTGATATTGAGATATAGTGTCGGTTCTGATGTTCTGTAACAGTTATAGATCTGCGAAAATGTGTAACAGTATCAAATTCTTATATTTTTTTCAGGGTTCAAGCATAATGTCGGGTCTTGCACATGTGAGCCACCGTTTCTGCTGTTCACCTTTCCCACAAAAAGGCTAAACTCTAATGCACGGAAAGAGTGGATTCGCCATGTAAACAGAGTGGATTGGAAACCAGACAGGTTTGCAGTTTTCAAGTTATACCATTACAGAACTTGTATCACAATATCACCATAAAGTTATACCACTGCACTGGCGATTTGATCACTAATTCAATATACAGAAATAATAGAACATTAATAGATAGCGTGACTTTACAACATTCCCAATAGCCGAGTTTAAAATTGAGGTGGAGCGCAGGTAGCATTCCATGCTGGGTAATTATGGCAACTGTCAAATGCAGATTTTTCAACTTGGGTTTAGGCTACTATCTCTGTAATTACTGGGTCTAGTCACATGAAACAAAAACTGTCTTCTCTATTAGCACATGTGAACTAGGGTGTAATCATTTCACGTAGAAGTGTCAGAAAGTGTTGACAATATTCAAAAACATTTGTGTGATATTGACCAGTAGAAAGGACTTTCAGTCATAAGAATAATATATCAGGTTTGTGAGTCCAATCACTATCAAATAATAATCAGGGAAAACATTTGTCAATTTTATTTTTGGAAATTTATTTCAAAACTGTTTCTCTCACATGGAGTTGTATTTGCACCTGTCCTCCATCTGAAATAGAATGTTATAATCTGAACGCAACCTATTAAGACTGAAAGTGAAAAGTTATACACAAGCATGACCACAATGTTTACTAGTAAACTTCTTTAAAAATAATATTTTATGTGTATGCATGAATTAAATACTTTTTTGGGGGTCTTGTCTTTCAGGAAGTCTTGCATTTCCTCCAGACACTTTGAACAAGCTGTTGTTCTCTGTAAATTTGAAAAAAATAACTTTTTGTGATTTTAATGAGAAACATTTGCTGTATATTGCTGTCATAAATATGAGGAAAAAAGTACTGCAAGATTTTATGTGTGTTTTCATGTAAAAATGGCCACGTTTGTTCAGCGACAAAATATTTTCAGCAATGAAATCATAATGGATAAAGCCAGATTAAAATGTATGGTTTTATAAGTTAATATATTAGTGACAAATCTGGTAGGGATTAAATATTAAAACATTCCACTGAACAAACCTTCAGAATGTTGTTCAGCACAAGACTGTAAAGTTGGATGTCTGTTGGAGTAACTAAAGTGGAGATGTTTTGAGAAAGGCCTTAAAAGTTACACAAGTTTCTGTGTGTGGAAGTTCTATGGAGAAATGTTGAAAATTGTCATTAAACGCTTTATTGTGAAGATTTAGAAAACAGAGAGCCTTCCAGTCCAATAACTCACAATTCACATATCAGAACACCATAAACACACCCAGTAATTGTCTATAATTCCTACATCAAAACCTACACAGCCCCAACGTTGAGCAACCATCACACTCTACACTATAATCGTCTTTTTCTGTCATTTCTTCACTTTCTTTGCAGATCTTCTTGCAGACCCCACACAAGTAAACTGGCTTGCCAGTTTTAGTGTTTCTGTTTTTCACTAGTTTTATGTCCTTTGTCATTCTGGAATTGCTCCTTTTCTTTGCAATTTCACCGTTTTCCTGTGCTGAAGTAGAAGCAACTGGCTGGTCTGGTGCAGGTGGGGCAGCGGCTGAAGTAGAAGTTACTTGTTGGTCTGGTGTGGGTGCACATCAAGCGTAACCCATCAAGCGTTTTTCAAGATCAACTTCGTCCTTCAGTCTGAGGAAAGCTGAGATGTCCGTTATCATGGTAGGCGGCCATAAACTCATGCCTCTATCTTCCCCTATCCAGCCATCTTTTATCTCAGTCAATGGGTCAGGTAGGTACTTCCCATCAATGTTGAGCAGATTTCGGTAACTGTCTGATCTACAAAAGAAACATATTTAACTAGTCAAATTTTATGTCCCAGTAATACATGACACTGTAGAGTCAATGGTGCAGCAAATAGAAATGAATCTATAGCAGATTTTTTTATTTTATTTGATAGGTATGTATTTATATTTAACATGTAATACAAAATTTATGGCTAATTGCTAATTTAGCCAAGGCTAATTTCGCGGGTTTCGAGGTTCGACTACAACAACAAAAAATAATAATAGTACCCATACATTGTTGAGGACAAACTATGAAGTCAGACTGGAGTCCATTTGGATCATAGCAGATGCTACATGTGCAGTACGATACAAACAATAGCTTATTACTGGTAACAGCATGCAATGCTCTAGCTGGATATGAATTGCATATAGTGTTATGATAAAGTATTCAATAAAAAACTGTACTTGTATCTAGTTTACTGCGTGAGTAGGCCTAATATTATTTGCAGGCAGACTTGCCTCGATTTCTCTTCATCATCCTTTGAAGGGACGATTGGAGTTTTCACAACATCTGCGGCATATGCAAGGGCCCGTAACTCCTGAATGCCTCCGCTCACTGGTAAACCTCGTTTGCGAAGGTGGTCCTGTAAATCACGCTTTTTATATGTTTCGTATTTGCTGAGCTTTGGTATTGCAGTCGCCATTTTACCCTCTGTTGATGTGGCCTTCACCTTTGACCCTGCGCATGCGCAGAAAACATCGTGAACTGGTATATTGTTACGATTTGATCACTCTACTGAGTGGCAACTTTAGCTTAGGTTACAACTTATGCAGCCGCTCAAAGTCCTCTTAACTCCGCCTTTATCCTTCACTCGCGCCTGGCGCTTAAACTCCACCGCAGGCTTTTCCTTAACATCAGGGGACAGAACCCCGTTAGTGAGTCTAAAAGAGTCAGAGATAGAATCACCCCATTTCACTCGCATGCACTGGGAGGAGTACCAGTAAACAAGTGCTCTGATTAGATAGCCAGGGACACCGTGTTTAGATAGTTTGTCAAAAAGTTGTGATGATTGATCCAATCGAACACTTTAGATGCATTAAGAAAACACATCAATATAGTAGAATTCTGCATATTGTAATACTTTAAGCTCATGTCAGCGCCACGACCTCGCTGAAAACCAAACTGATTGGGTGCAGTATACAAATATGGTTCAATTAAAATCATTCTTTCAAGTACCTTAGATACTGGCCAACACTATAGGCCGATAGTTGTTGATATCACTCAGTTTTCCCATTTTATCCTTGATTACAGGAATGAACAATTGACAGAAGGGCCTCTGGCAAAACGCCATGAACCAAAAAACAGTAAAGCACAGAACTAGGAGAGGATGAAGTCGAGCACTGGCATACTAGTGTTCAGAAGACACTCTGTTTATTCATCTTTATCTGTGACACAGCATCAAACACCTCCTGGGGAGTAACAGTTATTCTTTCATGTCTTTCCATCGGCTCCAGCCCTGGTATATTGCTCTCAATACAATTAAACAGGTCTTTTTAACAACAAATGGACAAAATGCTAGATCTGGTCGGGAGACTTGTCGACCATCTTAAGTAAGAACATGGTGGTCCACACTATGGGAGATAGGGCCTTACAGGCAGCTGCACCTGCCCTCCCCAACCATCTGAGGGCGCCACAGTCTATTGAGGTTTTTAAAAGTAAACTAAGGACCCACTTATTTTGTACGTCTTAATATGTTTTTTTTTTGTGTGATTTTACCGCTGATATTTTTTGTGTTTTTATCTGTAGCGACAGTAGCATTTTGAGATGTGTTTTCATGTGAAAAGTGCAGTACAAATAAAATGGATTATTATCATTATTAAGTTTTTTTTTTTTTTTCTATTTTGGAAATGACTCTGAAAAGCAAGCTGATAGTTATGTTTCTCATATCTGCTTAGTTTTGCACTTTAAGATGTCTGTGTAACCGAAAAAGTAAGTAGCTACGTTTTGCTTTTCTATCCCATTATTGAGTTTTTAAAAAATTATTATTATTTTTATTTTATTGTTTTTTATTAACTCTCGTGAACATACCTGTTTCCCAAAAAGTAATATCCAGTCATGTTTCTGGTGTATGTAACACAATAAACACTTTATGAAAAATATATAAAATGTCTATCATATATATTTCTGTAACAAGAGGAACAAAGCAATGTCACAAAAAGGAGTAAAAATGCGCAAATAAATTGAAATCATCAAACGAAATATAATCGTGTTCTGAGTAATGATAGTGGAGCAGAAACCTGGGCAGAGAGTCGTGCTCTCAGGATGTTGCCACTTGCTTCATGTCCTTCTTCTCCTGTCGTTCTCTTGTCGTCCAAGTCTTCTGGTTCCAGGACATCACCGTGGGTCAGGCAATTACCACTTGGGTGCAAAATGCAACCTTGACCTCCATTGCCTTAAACATAGAGCTTTCATCATACCAAAGGCACATGCATGGCAGTTGTTACACCTTTGCTCAGCCCGGCCCTGAAGTGGCAGTTTGTACGGGGTGATGATGACTATGGGCCACTGACTGCAGGGATATTCGCCATCACCTAGAGTAAAATATCCAGGTGGTGGGTATTCTGCATTCACACAGACGGGGCTGTTTTTAAGAACGTGCGTGTCATGAACCGAGCCAGGAAAACCAACAAAAATATTCAGGAATCGTTCCGCTGGGGTCACAGATGGCTTGCATCTAGAACTGCTTATAACTAAAGTAGTCGTCTTTGTTCTGATTTGGGGGCTTAATTCGAATGAGACAGCCGTCCACTGCACCTACAGCTTTGTCAAAAGCTTTGTGGCCGGCTAAACGCCCAAATCCCCTCGCAATGTCCCCCAACTCCCCCTGGTTTGGATAACGGATGACTCTGTGTGCCTTTTCCATTATAGCTTGTGTGATTCTGCACACAGCCCGGCCGACTGTTGACTTAGGCACAGAGAATGCTCTTGCAGAAACTCTGCATGAGATTCCAAACCAATAGACAAATATCAATATCTCCAGTGGATAGCCCCAACCGTGATCTTGCTCTCTCTCCAAAACTCCCATCAAGCCGGTCAGTGAATCCCTTGTCAATCGGTAGTCAGGTTTCAGGTCTTCATCGGAATCCAAATACACCTGGAGAGCTGGTACGGTGGAGTTCATTCTGGTGCATCTGAGCAGCCCTCCAGCCTAAAATGTAGATAAAACATTAAATAAATACTAGTAAATTGATTTTTTCCTCACGGTGCAATACTACGGAAGTTTTGATTCTGCCTCCTACTTAACCACATTGCCCAGCTTTTCCACAGACTGTTCGAACAAACTCTGGCACCGCAGCGAGAGTCTGGTGCATCCCTCTGTTGCAGCGCTTCTTTCTCCTCAAAATGGTTTGATGCAGTTTTAGTAGCATTTTCAATAGCAATATTGTGAAAATTGTGACTGGTGCTGCCATTTTGGATGTTGCAGATATGACGCAACGGCACAAGTCGATGACGTAAACCGCACTGTCCCAGTTCTGTGATATTTGCACGCTTGTAGCCTGCGCACTCAATCCCTGACGTGCAAGTGCACACTTCGGCTGAAGTCTGGGTACTGGAACAGGGACTAACTTTCTCTCTAGCTAATCTGGACCTGTTTAAAATCATGTATTTTCAGTCCGACTGATGGAAGGACAGCTTCATCCACCATGTTCATTCATTTCATTTCATTTATTTATTTGAGAAGAAAAATATTTCAAACATTTTTACAGAAAAAATATTTTAAACATTATAAATAAATAAAACAAAACAAGACAACAAGAAGTAGGAAGAAGTTGAAAAACGACTCTTTATCTCTTATCATCACATAAACTTTCAGCACGCACTCCGATGAATGAGTCTATACTTGTGTATTAATAAAAGTCGTTTACAGTCGTCCAAAAATACATCATGTGGTACTTAAGATTCATACCGAAGCCAAGTGTTAATGTGGGCAGGAACGGCCAGGAGCCTTTATATGACAAAAAAAAAAGAAGAAAAAATCGCGGCTGACAGACAATCATCACCAACACCAAATAGACAAAGAAGAAGAGCGCATGGAGATTATTGTTAATTTGCTGAAGCTGAGCGGGGCAGAAGTCCACTCTTCAGAGAGAAAAATCATCAGATCAGCAGCAGCTCAGTCCACTCCCGTGAGTACAGGTTTAATACGCCTCAATATAACAGCATTTATCACCAAATCAGGAAATGAGCTAATCCATAGACGGAGTCTTCCCAAGCTTTTTGCCCGGTTTTTATTTCAGTACCATCGGCCTCATATGTTCGGTTGTACGGGTTAAAGCAGCACTAAGTAACGTGTTTATCTTAATAAATCCTTTCCGTAGTCCCTGTGGGGGTAATACAAGTGTTTATGGGATGTTTGGAGGGTCTTTCATCTCCCCCTGGTGTCTCTGGTCAGAAAACCATGTTTGCAACTTGACTGCCACCGGACCGGAGCCACCAATACACACTAATAGAATCACGAAGAAGAAGCTAACATGCTAATGGGCAAAGCTAACTGGAGGCTAGCGTCTCTTTAAACAGTATTTACAGCCAAGTTTGAGTGAAAAAAAATATTTCCATTGTATAATTGGATGTGCAATATCCCTCTTTCCCTTCGCCATTTCTGTCGAGCGTAGTATTTTCTCTCCAAGACAATTTATAAGTTAAAAAATCGCAACTTGCTACGACACCTGCAGTTGCGCTTATGGCCTCTAGGGGCATGAGCACTTAGTACTGCTTTAATTCAGGATGCATTATGAAGTGAAAAAGGCGAGCAAACAGCGCGGGGTTACGGCGTGCGGTTACAGCACATCAGACCTGATCTGACCTGATCCTCTCAATCTGCCTGGTTTAAAAGCAACAATAACGTACGGAATCCAGGCTAAAGAGAAAATGCATCTGAAATGTGAATTGTCGAAATGAAAGAGCTGGAGACCTCTGACATGGTATGTCTACTTTCTTATTGTTAAGTTATGGACAAAGACAAAGGTAAATTTGAAATAATCTTTATTGATTAGCTGGTGGTCATCGGTTGCAAACTTAGGCCTGGAGATTTTCCTTCTAAAATACACAAAAAAGAGGTTAGTTTAGTGGAAAGTTAAACAAACTCTAAAGCAGTAACCGTTTGGGTGTGTTAACACTCACAGCACTTGTACAGACTGTTCAGCCTCTTGATGTCATTGCTGCTCATCTGTTTAGCGTTTCCAAGGCTCACATTGGCGTTGGGGATGGGCACCATCGTGGGCCTTCCGTTCTTTGAGAAAGCAGTCCTGCACAAGAAAGGGAGAGCTGAATCCAACTTCTGCACAAACAATACCTTCAAAAGAATGACTGTCGGCCGTTCTCACCTGAAGTACTGCATGACGGAGCCGTAGTCGTAGGGAGTGCCCTGGTTCAGAGTGGCGATCTTTCTGAAGTTGTGCTCCATTCCTGCCAAACCACATTATGATCAACGCTCCATATGAAAGAAGTGCTTAGTTTAGCAGTTTACATTTCGGTCTCATCTCAAAGACGGCTTTAAAATGTGCAAAGTGAATCTTACAACGCAGAGATACAACAATCAGGTGGATGAATCATTTGAACCATCATCTTCTGTTCACTTAAAGCCGACATTTCATCATCAAACCATGGTCGGGTTGTTTTCCCCAATTCTGATTTAATCCATGCAATCAAACCAGCTGGATTGACTTGAATCTCAATTTTAGAATATCCCAAACGATTCATAATATATGTAGGAAAAAACAGCAATGAAATGTGTTTTTTCCCCCAAATACTGCACCCGTTGCCCTTTGTGTAATCATGTATGTGCATTACCAGACACGACGTTCTCCAGGTAAACCCTGATGTACTTGTCTCTGTCGGAGCGGGTCTGCTCGTGGTTGAAGCCCAGAGCATGGAGCAGCTCGTGTTGGACGGTGTTGTGGTACAGACATCCACTACGGGACAGAGACACCACCTGCTTTCCACCACGACGACCCACGAAGGACCAGCAGCTGCACAGAACAACAGCGAGTGTTAAACGATTTGAGAGGCTAGCTCTGAATCAGACCCTGACAATTCATAATTAAGTATATTCTCCATGAGGGAAGAACATTGCATTGAACAATTTTACGGGCCTGGGGCGAGAGTTTGGCCCTTGGAGACTCAAAGGGAAGTTTCTTTACCCATCCTGAGACTCGATGCTCAGCCAGTCGCGGTCAGAGCTCCTGCTGGGCCTGAAGCGGATGCAGGAGAAGGAGGAGAAAGACTCCAGTCCGCGGGTGATGATGGACTTTTCCCGAGAGGCTGCAGCACAACGCACACTGGTTAATGTTGGTTCTTATGTTAGAGCACAGAGAAAGATCAGCGTTCAACACTGACAGAAGTGGTTGGTGATGTAGTAGGGGATGTAGACCTTCCCGTCAGTAAATTTGCCCCACATGCAGCCTCTGGAGGTGCAGGGGTCAGCGTTCTTCTCGGCCTCGTTGTCGATGGCGATGTCTCCTTCGATGAGCTCGGGCTCACCGGCGCGGCGCACTGCAGCCACAAAGGGTCACACATTAATGTGGTTTGAAACTGAGGGGGGGGCAGATGACATTTCTGTGGTGGGAACTATGGGGACGATGGTTACTTTAAAAAACTGGCTCTATATTGTAAATTTGCATATCTAAACAATACTCAAAAATGTCATTTGCTTCAATATCGGTAAGAATATTAGTCTTACCGATATTCTTGTTGGCTTTCTCGATGATTTCAGACACCGAAAGGTCTGCACAAAACAAATAATTACAATTAATATGGATACTTATGTCAATATTGAAAATGTTTTTCTTGTGGAATGTGTCATACCTGACTATTGAGCCGGAAACATTGTGGACCAACAGAGAGCGTTAAATCATGAAGAAAGGTACAGAGTCAGTTAAGAGTCAGAAAGCTTGGTCTACGTTATTGGAGTCTTTTGAAGGACCTACCTCCTCAGCCCAGCAGTAGGCAGAGAGGAGCAGCAGAGCCAGCACGGAGAACCTGTGAGGAGACATCCTTGTGCACCTGGAAACAGCATCATAGTACGTTTAGTTTCAAACCTGCTCGATGCGTTTTGCAGTTAGAAATACTCACCGTTAGTTTCAAACACACAGACACTGAGCTGACTCCGGTTCACTCTTTTATACCCGTCACCCTCGGACCGTATGTCACATGTGAACGTCATGGACATAGATTACTGGTGGGAAAAACCTATAGAACAGACACCTGATTTAATGGATACCTGGAAAAACCTATCAAACATCTGCCACTTTCTCCATAGTCTGCTCTTTCTCAGGAGCAGGTCATACACCGGACAAGTCCAGTCTACTGTAACAAAATGTAAATGTACAAATCTGTTCCATGTACAGCTTTTCTGTTTTTAAAACTTGGCATTGAACATGGCTTTAAACAAATATTCCTTTCTTTTGTAGAAAACTGGCAAACAAGCAATTGGTGGAGGAAAATAAAAATTGATCTCTCGATTTCAAATTCAAGCAGCAATGTCAAAACCTTACAATAATGCAATAATAATTGTATAATCAAACCTCTTAAGAGGCTGCTCAGTAGGCTCTTTAAATGGTCAAAAGACAATATTAAGAAGTCATACACTTCAAAGGTTCCAAACCTTTGCTTCGACTATTTAAAAAAAAAAAAAAAAGAAAACCTTCATTAAAGCCCTAACCCTACAATAAGTCCTAAGCATTACCCTACACATGGCTAGCATTGATTTGGATTAGCGTTCTTTGCACAGGTATAAAACAGTACAAGCACATTGGTCTTCTTGTGCATAAGTCAGAGGTTCAGCTAGACTTTTTTTTTGTCGGCCACTTTGGCCGGCTGGGTCGTAAAATGTCGGCCATTCACAAGAATTACCGGCCATTAAAAAATATGAACGTGGCTTATTATCAATAACAATCTACATTTAGACAGAGCGCTACGCGAGTGCTTTAGTGGGTCCAAAAGACGGCTAATGAAAAAATGTCGTGAGAAAATGCAGCTGAAATCCAAATATAAAGTTGTGCGCGTGGAGACGATTGAGAGTGGCAGGTGTCACGCGGACAAAGCCTACTCATCTGCACTTTAACTCAGACAGAAAGTAGCCCATATCTATGACCCTCCTTATCCAGGTCTGACCACATCAGCTGCTCAGCGAGGGTCGGGCTTTAACGTGACATCAGGTGTAAAATAATGATTAGGTCTGTCAAATATTACAGAGGGGCAAATCCACTGAGCATGGACCCAGCCCAACATGCCGCGCTCTAGAGCGGCTCCAACACCGGTAACTAAGCCGAGGCGTCTGCGCAGACTGACCGAGAGAAGCTCCTCTAAACCCGGCCACTCTCTGACCGGCTCCAACACCGGTAACTGAGCCGAGGCGTCTGCGCAGACTGACCGAGGGAAGCGCCTCTAAACCCGGCCACTCTCTGACCGGCTACAACACCGGTAACTAAGCCGAGGTGTCTGCGCAGACTGACCGAGGGAAGCTCCTCTAAACCCGGCTACTCTCTGAGCGGCTCTAACACCGGTAACTAAGCCGAGGCGTCTGCGCAGACCGACCGAGGGAAGCGCCTCTAAACCCGGCCACTCTCTGACCGGCTACAACACCGGTAACTAAGCCGAGGTGTCAGCGCAGACTGACCGAGGGAAGCTCCTCTAAACCCGGCTACTCTCTGAGCGGCTCTAACACCGGTAACTAAGCCGAGGCGTCTGCGCAGACTGACCGAGGGAAGCACCTCTAAACCCGGCTACTCTCTGAGCGGCTCCAACACCGGTAACTAAGCCGAGGTGTCTGCGCAGACCGACCGAGGGAAGCGCCTCTAAACGCGGCCACTCTCCCAGAAAGAGCCAGTGCAGGACAGCGCGTCAGTCTGACTGACCACACGCTCGTTTAAAGAATATCCAAAAGTATTGCTGAGTTCTTAACACACTTTTATAAAAGTAAATGTACTTGTAGTTCACTGTTATCTTGGAAAATGTGACGAAGCACGAAGAGAAAATCCTTTCATTTCCAGTGTGACGATGGCGCATCAACTGCACTTTGTAAAATGGGCTTTTTGATAAAAACATTGAACCTTTCTTTAATATTTGGGGCTGTCTCAAAAAACTTTGTTATATTAGTCACTGACCCAGGTGACATGTTGTATTTATTATATTTTTCTATATTCTCTCCATATTTTTTACTGCCAATACTGACAATTTGGCCGATGGAAATTATTTTTGCCGGCCATTTGCTTTGGCTACAGCCGGCTAACGGGAACCCTGACATAAGTAATCATAAATAATGGTCCATTATCCATCACTTTGAGTGCAGAATGGCATATTTCTGCCCCTTTAATATCCTGTGCCACCAGTCGGACGGTAGGCAGAAAAAAACTCTTGTGGAGGCGGCTTCTGATCCTCACGGGCCTGTGGTGCCTCAGATTGTAGCCCGAGTTCTCCACTGAAACAGGCTGTGAGATGGGTGGTGCTTGTCTTCGAGGATGGCCTGTACTCTTCCCCTTAGCCCATGAGTTGATGTGCAGTCATGAGTGTACATAAGTGAGAGTGAAATCGTAAATGATCAGCTGGATAAAAGCTGATCAAATAAACGTAAATTACAACAAACTCAAGAAATTCAAGTAAATGAACCAAAAATACATTTTATAATAATAAATTAAAAAATGTAAATGAAACTCAATATTTAGGTCTAATACTTGTATTAGACTTAGAGGTAAGCTTCAGTGGATGTGGACGTGTAAGAGTGCAGAGAGACGGCCTGAATCAGCACAATTCCATCCAGTCTTGTGGACTTAAAACTGATGCTTTTCCATTATTGCAACTTCTCTCCTTTGAGCTGCTTCATTTTATTTTCATTTTTTATTTGAATGGGACAAAGCATATTCATGAACTGACACCCATGTGAAGCCAGGCTAATGGTCAGAACCACCTGGCTGGAGGATTAACCTATTGTGCATGTTTTTAGTGCTAGGGGGAACCGGCTCGGAGTACCCAGAGGAAACCTAGGCAGACATGGGGAGAACAGGCAAACTCCACAGAAAGACCTCATCCAGGTGGGAATCGAACCCAGACCTTCTAGCTGTGAAGCACGAGCACTAACTGCTGCGCCACCTCGCCGCCCCGAATATCAGGATTTAGAATACTCATTTTGAGTCTATATTCTGGGACAATTACTCCTTCAATTCAGGGTATTTAGAGTACAGTTACTGTTCAAAAATCAAAGGAATACTGTCACTAAATTTAAGCTTCATTTTGCATAACATTAATAAGAAAGAAAAGCTGTGACCATCAGTAACTCACTGGCTGCTATGGAATCTGAACAATTTATTTATTTGGACGAGACGCTGCCACTAACTCATAGGTAAATAACTGTCCAGGAAGAGGGTTCATAGAAATCAGACAGGCTCCAGGTTCAGGTGGATGGACTGTTGGAGTTCCCAGCCTGTTAGTGTTCAGGGACATTGAGAGCAGTACTTTGAGTGATAGTCACAATAAGACCATACTGGCAAGCTCTTATCTGTGTGGGACCTCCCCATCTGCACGCTCAAAGCAGGACCCTCCCTTTCCAAAAGGCCACGGTTTGGACAACTGTGTGCTACACAAAGATAACTACTGACGTATACTGTTAGGGCGCTCTAACACCGGACATCTGAACCGTGCCACTCTGTTTGAGGAAAGGTCTGGACGCGCTCACACTTGCACAAAGGAACAGGGCCGTGGCCGATTAGATCAGCACGAGGAGTTGTTTGTTTACATGTGTAAGCAGCAGTGCAATATATTTGATCTGGAAGGGAAGAAAAAAAATATAAACCCAGCAGCATGACATGGTGCTGGTTTATGCATGAGCCCTGCTGTCAATTCTGTTTAGTCCATGTTTCTTTGCATTTTAGTTAGTTTAAATAAAGAGGGCTTTGACGAATAGAATAGTTGTTTTTAATAAAGCTGATAGAAATAGAGCTGTGCCCCTGTCCTGTTTCTGAGCCTTTCCTCTATTAATTGTCTGATGAAGACTAAAAGAGAGGAACAGCCAGGGGAAGTGTTCCTGAGGAAGTTACTACAGCACTAATGTTAAAGCACTTTCGAAATAGTACATCAACTTATTTTCTTTACTTACAGAAAGCAGAAATAGCCCCAGGAGAAACACTGTGTGCTTTTATGAAAATATAACACGTAGCAGGGTATCTCACAAAACAAAGATATTTTCCTACAATCTGACCTATCATCCACACAAAACCGTAGGTTTCTGTTGATAAAATGAAGATTTCTGAAAACTCCGGCCAAAGTGAAGATTTGAGAATACTCCGGTTATGAGTTTGAGTATGGACATAAATAACTGGAGTTTTAGGTGGATGTACGTCACTGTCTGCGACTATATATATGACGTCACACACGTGACCAGTGTTTACATCAGAAATGACATGGAGCCTCAAAACTGTGTTTGTTTTAACGATTGTTCAGCCGCTTTTTGCTGCACAGACGAAGGAGCAGTTAAAATTAAAGGGCCTATATCATGCAAAATCGACTTGGAGCTTTTAACCATGTTGTTGTGCTATTTCTTTATCAAAAACTCACTCAGAGTGGTTCTTGACTTCATTCACGCAGTTCTCAGTAATCCTCCTGAATCCTGCTCTCTGAGCAGCTGCTCCGCCCTCTGCTGGAAAACCACTGAGTAAACCACAGCACCGAGACCGCCCTTTTAAAGATTTTGAACGATTTTAGATTAAATTATGATTCTAAAAAGTTGACAGTGTTGGTTCTCCTGGATCTGAGCGCTGCCTTTGATACAGTCAACCACACTATTCTTTTAACTCGGCCTCTCTGGTGCTGCACACAAATGGTTTACTTCCTACCTCACAGACAGGACGTTCATGCTAAGTGTGGATACCTGCTCCTCTAAGGTCCATGAAATGACATGTGGTGTGCCCCAGGGTTCAATTTTAGGCCCAGTGCTTTTTAATCTGTATATGCTTCCTCTTGGTGATGTCATCAGGAGACATGGAGTCAACTTTCACAGTTATGCTGGTGATACACAATTATACATCTCCATGTCTCCTGATGACACCAGGCCAATAGATGCACTTTTTAACTGCATTTTAGAATCAAAGTCTGGATGGCAGAAAACTGTCTCCAGCTTAACCAGGACAAAACTGAAATGTTAATCATCGGCCCTGAGAGAGAGACTTTTACCCAAATTACAGTCACTGTCTTTTAATCCTTCCTCACAGGTGAAGAACCTGGGTGTGATCTTTGACTCTGAGCTGGCGTTTATTCCACACATTAAGAATATCACAAAGATACGTTTTTACCATCTAAAGAACATAGCCAGAGTCCGCTCCATTCTCTCTCAGGCCAACACAAAGACGCTCATGCATGCTTTTATCACCAGTCGTATCCACTACTGTAATGCCCTGCTTTCTGGTCTTCCCAAAAAGAGGATCTCAGGTCTACAACTTTTACAAAATTCAGCAGCTCGTGTCCTGACGAAGACCAGGAGGCGGGACCACATTACACCGGTTTTAGAATCGCTGCATTGGCTCCCCGTGTGTTTCAGGAGCGATTTTAAAGGATTTTCTTTTAATGGGTTTTAAATGTCTTAATGGTCTTGGTCCTTCTTATCTTTCAGAACTGCTTCTACCTTTTGAACCTTCACGGCCCCTTCGCTCCTCCGGCAGGGGTCTCCTCTTTCAATGCATGTAGTTCCTTTGCTAAGGAATGCAGCAACTTTTTTATGTCAACCATCTCTCTTTTCAGTGGAATAACTACTTTACATGACTCATACAACACTTTAACAATATCCTTGATGACAGATTTGTGCCCAGGATTATTGCACTTGCCATCTCTGCACATCACAGCCTCTTTTGGCTGATAGATATTACTCAAAAGAGTGTCTGTGTCATAGACATTTTATCAATAGACCAGGGGTGCCCAAACTTTTTGTCTCCAAGGGCCAAAATGAAAAAGTGCATGTGGGTCGCGGGCCAAACACGGCCATGTCAAGCGTGAAACACATATAACTGCAAATAACAATATTATTATTATCTTATAATATTATATCACTTTCGGTATACATGTGCATTTGATTCTATCATGCAAATAACATGTTACATTGATACAAATGTTAACTATGGCAAAAGCCTAGTTTTTGTTGAACAAAATCAACTGTAGAAATATAGTGCACGTGTAAACAACAACAACACCTGTATCTGCAGCACCAACAATGACTTTGCCTCATTAATTTAGTAACTCAAAGAAAATGCCCAAATAGATCATTTTGAAAGTGTCAGTTCAACATAAATTATTCTATAAGTCAATTTTTAACACCCACCTTTGTTGACGTCAACAACCTTTGAAATAAAAGTTGTAAAACTGGGAAAGTTGATGCTACAACACTCTGATAAAAACCTTGACATCACAACAGTGTTTCCTTAACTTTTTGAAAGGACTGAAACAGCGCCCCCAATTTGACGATGGTGGTCAAAAAGTGTACTGCATCCATATTTACCACTGAGAAGGAATGGGAAGAGAGCTAGTGTTAACCATATTATGCGGTGCAAAAGTAGGTCACTCTCTGGCGGGCCAACGGTATTGTTCCGGCTGGGCAAATTTGGCCCGCAGGCCCCACTTTGGGCACCCCTGCAATAGACCATCATTACTCACTCCTCCCTGTTTGACAAAATAACTATGTTCAACGGGGAAATCATGGCGGATTTACAGACTCCCCCTCCCCAGCTCTGATGACGCCTGTTCCTAAAAAGGGCATAAGGGCGGGACCTTCACTGTAGACTCCGCCCTTGCGTGGCGTGTGGTTCGGCCATAGCCACGCAGCTTCAATGCTAACAGTCCGGCCCTCATTGGTATACGAGATTTCTAAAATGTTTCTTACGAAAACCAGCCTGGTCCCTTTAATTGTACCTAACCCACCATTATCACAGTAGCAATATCCAGCTGTAGAAAGTTTAAAAAAAAAATGGCACCAGACTTTACAGTTGTTTAGAACGTGTCTTAAGTCCAATGCTATGCAATGTAAAACTAGCTTGTTCTGCCGCCACTGTATGGAGGTATTGCAGAAATGGCGGCCAATGTCGGGCCCTAGCGTCGTCGTCATGAATCTCTACTACAAGCGGCCATCGGTCTGTGTTCTTAGTGTACAAGAGTACATCCTCACTTGAAAGAATCAATGTAGGATGTACCACATTCATCTTTGTGACTTTCTGTCACTCGCAGAAAATGATTTATTTGCATCCCAAATTGAATGTGGTCAGCAGTTGTCAGCATGGGCATCTATAGCTAACCAAGAGGTCGTATACCACGCCTCACTCATGTATGTAACGCTATCAGCTGGCAAGAGAGCTTAAGTAGATAATAAAAAGCCGTTATCCTAACAAAATTGGTTCAGATGGCTTGCAAATAATGATTGATAAATAGTTATTAACCGTCAAACATGAGAAAATCGTCTGACGATTCGCCCCATGTGTGAGCCGTGGGGTTGGTTGTCACTATTGTTTTTAAGTTTTGGGTGTTTGATAAACCTTTGTCACTTTTTTTGCATTGTGACAAAATAGTCACAATGTTAGCATGGTAGCTCTAAATCAAAGCTAACGTGTGTCTTTTGTTTATGGCTCTCACAAAAGGAAAGCTCTCACTTTAAAAATAACGCAGACATTTAAGTTTCAGGAAAAGCAAGATAACAATCTCCTCATGTCTTTACTCAAAATGAGAAATGAAGAACACCAATACTATATATAATATTATATATCAGTACCAGCATACAGCACCCTTTAGTGTGGCAAAAAATCAATATGACATTTAAGCTAGCGTGACAAATGGCTCGGGTCTCCCCATGTTGTCTTTCTTTGTTTTCTCGACTTTTACACACTTGACAATGACAAGAACAGGTGTGATTTTTTTTTATTTTTATTATTGTAGGTGTTGCTGGATCTTCAGTCTCATGCTGAAACCAGGTCTGGAACCTCTCTCTGAAAGAATAGAAACAGGAGTTCATGAGTCGAAGTCAGACTAGAGCATTAAAGTGGTCATGGTGTTGCACTCACAGCACTTGTACAGACTGTTCAGCCTCTTGATGTCATTGCTGCTCATCTGCTGAGCGTTTCCAAGGCTCACGTTGGAGTTAGGGATGGGCACCATGGTGGGCTGGCCGTTCTTTGAGAAGGCCGTCCTGCACAAGAAGAAGGGGAGCGTTAAGTCAAAGTTCCATAAACTTTTTTTGCTAGATGATGAGCTGTTCTCACCTGAAGTACTGCATGACGGAGCCGTAGTCGTAGGGAGTGCCCTGGTTCAGAGTGTTGATCTTTCTGAAGTTGTGCTCCATTCCTGTCAAACATTAACACGCAGGTTGTGATTGCAAGCTTTTCTTCCTCTCTGTCTGAGATTATAACCACGCGCATTACCGGAAACAACGTTCTCCAAGAGAACCCTGATGTGGTTGTCTCTGTCGGAGCGGGTCTGCTCGTGGTTGAAGCCCAGAGCGTGGAGCAGCTCGTGCTGGACGGTGTTGTGGTACAGACATCCACTACGGGCCAGGGACACCACCTGCTTTCCACCACTACGGCCCACGTAGGACCAGCAGCTGCACAGAACAACAGTCTCTTAACGGTGTATAGTTCTACATGACCATGGGGAATTGGAAAGTTGGAGAAAATTGGGAAAAATATATAAAAAAATGGGAAAAAAGGTTTTTTTCTGCCCTTTTGTAGTTGAAGGACATGTGTTGGTTGTTTCACCTCAAATATAGAAACTTTAAAGAAAATCAATAGAAGGAAAATAAATAATTAACATTCATCTGTTTTACATAGGTATTGTTCAGGTATCAGTATCGAAAACCAAGTAGTTAAAGGAATAGGCCACCGTTTTTACATACTGAGATATGTTCTTACCTTAGCTTTGACGAGTTCTTTAGGACCTGTCTGATCTTCACCCGTGCCTTCAGTCACGTAAACACAGCGCAAACGGCACTAGCATTTAGCCTCTCCCTCTCTCCTCTATAGCTCCAAAACAGGTCAAGATAGAAGCTACCAAGCTCTTCCACGTTTTCCCTATTTAAATAAATAAATATGGTTAAGTGAAGTGTTACACTACAAAGTATAATTACACAGAATTAAACAATGTGGACTTTGATGAAAGGGGGAACTATATTGTAAGGCGTAATAATACCAGGAGTAGTTCGAAATCCGCGCAGTAATCTTCACTTTACTGCGCAGTAATCTTCACTTTACTGTGCGGATGCCAAACTACTCCTGGTAGGAGAGGGGGAGAGGCTAAATGCTAACGCCGTCTGTGCTGTGTTTAAGACCAGACAGGTCCTAAAGAACTCGTCAAAGCTAAGGTAAGAACATATCTCAGTATGTAAAAACGGTGGCCTATTCCTTTAAAGCACCGCTATCGGGAAAAAAGGAACAGTACCCAGCCCTATTCAACCTGGATCAACGTATGAAGATTTGAACCAGGGAACAATAGAGTTCCTTTGTTTTGTTATGTTTTGTTTTGTTTTACCAAAGACCATCTCCCTGATATAGAGGTGGTTTTACTGTACCCGTTCTGAGACTCGATGCTCAGCCAGTCTTGGTCCGTGCTCCTGGTGGGCCTGAAGCGGATGCAGGAGAAGGAGGAGAAGGACTCCAGTCCGCGGGTGATGATGGACTTTTCCCGAGAGGCTGCGGCACAGACAGCAGTCATGTTACTGACCACACAGCAGAGGGGTCACGGGGGGAGTGTGACTGCACTGACAGAATTGGTTGCTGATGTAGTAGGGGACGTAGACCTTCCCGTCGCTCCATTTGCCCCACTTGCAGTAGCTGGAGGTGCAGGGGTCAGCGTTCTTCTCCGCCTCGGTGTCGATGGCGATGTCCCCCTCAATCAGCATGGGCTGGCCCTCTCGGCGCACTGAGGCGACAGGAAGACCGTCACGTAAGCGCTCCTTTACGACATTCAGCAGTCAAGAAAAAGGGATCGTACTGACCGTAGTTGGCATTGGCTTTCTCGATGATCTCGGACACGGACAGGCCTGCGCAAAGCAATATGCAGTTAAAACAAACTTCATCTCTGTTTTGGATTTTGTTTGTACATTTCAAAGAAACCTTTAAAGATAACTCTGTGAGCAGCGAGCTACCAATACTCGCTGTTGAGGCTGGGGACACCAGCATGATATGGGGAAAAATTAAAATATCGAAAGCAGTTATCAAAAAAGAAGAAGTCTATCTTTACATCCACGTTTTGATGCTGTTGGGCCAGGGACAGCATTAAAGGAAGTGGTTGCTTCAGCTCAGCTCAAATAAATTATATTTTGCTTGTTTTTTCCCGAATTTTTGCACACACAAAGTCTGGGGACCACCAATTCATTTTCTCGTAGGAGAGGTGTGGTTTACAATGGTCCATAGTCGTTTATTGGGCAATAGGAAAAAATAAAAATCTATCATGCGTCTGCACGTAGCCATGGCCAATCGTATCATCGTATGAGATGACGTATGACGTACCCGCTGTAAACTTTTGAGATAAACTATTTAGAACACGGTCTAAAGCTTGATCAAAAAATACCATTGTGTCTGCTGCTGTCATGTTGGATCCGTAAATAAACTTTTTTTTTTTTTTCATCCGTAAATAAACTACAAGCTTCCGTATATCGAATAGCGCGTCATCGTCTTGCCGGCCCTCCTCGCTCTGTGATTGGTTCCCAAATCCATGCGAAAATTTCGGCCATGGTCTCCAGTCTGCTGTGCAGTTCCAAATGATTCGAACGCACACAGCAGCATGGTGTTAGCCAGGTTAACAAATTCTCCCAATTTCCCCACAAATTATTACCCATTTTTCACACATTTCTCGACATTGGAGAAGAATCTGATATACATTTTCATATTCCACAATTATCATTGAAGACAAATATTTTGGTATAGGTACTGGAAAAAGTATCATTCGGGTATCGGTATCTAAAACTAAGTATTGTTAAAGTACAGGTTTAGGAAAAAACAGAAACAGTGCCCAGCCCTAGTCACTTTCACACATAACTGCATATAACAGATGCAAATATGTCACTGAAGAATCCCCCTGTGTTCATAAAGACAGCTGTTAGTTTGCAAAAGGCTCACCTTAACATTTGTTCGAAAGCTACAATAAAAAGTGGATTATTTATCGAGCTATTTTGCACAAATCCACTCAGATTGTTTCGGTAAATATACAAAACAATTTGCTAGCTTCTTATTTGTTAGCTCCTCCAGCAATGTGTGTACAAGGTTACTGGCATTAGCTTAGCACAAGCGCTTTGTGACCATGTCTGTGAAAAGCACTATACAAATAAAGTTCTTCTTCTTCTTCTTCTTCTAGCTTAGCATTATTGTCTATCCAGATGTTTCTTTATTGATTTATCTTACTCAGCTAAACGGATGAGGCATGACGTTGTGGTTACCTTCCTCAGCCCAGGACGAGGCCACCAGCAGGAGAGTCACGAACGACCAGGAGAGAAACATGGCTGCAGCTGACCGACGAAACAAACACAAAGCACGTTTTAAGCAAAGGTCCACACACACCTGTCAGATGGTGCGACACCTTACCCCGAGCCTTACCTTGAACCTTACGGAGCAGATCCTACGGCGGCTCCATCCTGGGCCCCTTTTATACGTGTCCGAGTGTCTGTTCCTCTGTTATCGACCCGGAACAGCAGGCCTCATCACAGGCGGTGTGAAGACGAGCAGCTGGGGGCCGTCAGAAAACATCTATTAAGTGTGAACCTACTTTTGGCCAGGCATGTTGCATCAATGTTAGCCACTGAAGACAAAACACACACCTGAATGTACCCACAAGTCTTCTCTGGTGGAGGTTTCCATCTGGAATATATTGTCAGAGATTATCCATCGGTAACTTTATTTGTGCTCGTCTTGTTTAAGAATCGTCCCGGGAAATTCTGCATCATCTCCCCTGAAGTGCTCACAGTGTCCTAAAAAATACTATATTTGGAAGAAATAGGCGTAGAGTTGTTAGGTGTTAGGTGGTTAGGGAACCCTCGCTTGACGGGGCCTTTCTGAGGAGTTTACATGTTCTCCCCGTGTCGGTGTAGGTTTCCTCAGGGTACACTGGTTTCCCCTACCACTAAAAACATGTACAATAGGTCAGGATGAATGAGAATGTGGTTGGCGGTGGGACAGGCTGATGACACAGACTGGTAGCCTTGCTCCCGTCCACTACCCCAGGGCAGCAGTGGCTATAACAGCAGTTTACCACCACCGAGAATGGAGTGAATGAATAATAACAGTGTAACGCTTTGAGAAACTTGGTAGTACAGGCTTGTAAAGCGCCATGCAAGTGTAAGCCATTATTATTAAGTTTAAAAATGTAAGTAGTTTGTCCCAACCTCATCCTACACTTTCCTAACATCCTGGTACTTGGCAGAGAGGACATTTTATGCCTGATTCAGCTGTCAGAAGGCAGTGCAGAGATACAGATACACACTGCACACTGGAAAGTCTGAAACCTGATGTACTACAGTAGGGACAATACTGATGAACTGTTTCGGCCTGTATATATATGTAGATGATGGAATATATGATTTATGCTTACCTTTGACCTATGGTTGGTGGAGAGTCAGAGGGCTGTCCTGTGAATGACTGTGAATATCTATACCTGAAAGTCCTGACTTGTTCTGTGCTCTCAGCTCATATCACACCTTATATACGCACACACATGTCACATGTCTTAGGCCTGTGCATTGCTACAGGGGCAGATGTATAGAGAGCACACCTGCTAACATTAGCGGACACTTCAGAGCATGTCAAACATCTGCCACTTTCACTCCGACTCTTATCAGTGTGAGGCGCGTCAGCACTTTACTCAAGGCCATACACTGAGGTGAGCAGATTATGCTTATCCAAACTGAGGACACCAAGCAGACCACACGGTGTGCTACTGGGTCAGTGTACTTTTGGGTATTTGGATTTTCTTCATTGGAATGAAAATAAAAAATGGAAAAACAAGTTGTTTTTCAATTTTGGTTTGCAAACCAAAAAACGAAACATGAAAAAAAACAGCCATTTTTCAAGTGAATGAAACGTTGTTTTTAAAGATAAAGCTGATTTTCATGTTTGCACTGTATATTTAATAAACAAAACACAAATTAAGACGAAAACGAAAAACAACCCAATTTTCGTTTATGTAGCCGGAAGTTGTCATATTTGCGCCAAGAGCGCTAAATCTAAACGCCTCTTATATGAAGGTGCAGTTTGCGCAAAAACATCCGTCTTGTGATTGCCGGCCTGCGGCTCGAAGTGTTGCCGCTGTATTGACACATTTAGGCCATGATGCTGGAGCTCTGTTGTCGGGGGTGTTGTGCCCCTGGTAGGGTCTACATACATAGCTTACTATCACCGACTGTAGAAAAACTACTAGGATTTGTTGATATCGAGCTCAAAGCTGACTTGTTGAGCTTTCAAACTCCCCCAAAAGTCAAAAATGTGACCGCCCTTTGTAAGATTATGTGTCCGCAAAATAACCCCTTTTTGTTTTGATTTTGTCTTCAAAGTGAAACTTGCCATTTTGTGCAAGTCTCCGTCTTAGTAAATGTAGTTTTCTTACCTACAAATGTCCAGAGCGTTGCCAGGTCTCTCATCTCTGTTCTTAAGCAGGTCTGATCATCTTGGAGCAGGATGCCGAGGTTTTCATGATCTGCCTTTTGTTTCCTGTTGGCTTGAAGTTCAAGCTGTTTTGGCCACATCAACTCAAACAATATTGTAACACACAAGAAGGTTTTATGGCAAATTGTTAATTGTTTCCAGGGCTCAACTCTAAAACTGAAATGAAGTCTGTAAGTAATGCACTGATTTGTATTATGCTGGTGTTATACTTTTATTTGAACCCTGTCCTGTATTTGGACTTGTTTCATACACGATCACGTGGAACAAAAAAATCCCTAAGTCCACACTGAACAGGTTTCTGAGCCCTGAGATAAGCTAATAAAGAAGTAGCCTAACTGTTACCTCAGCTACAATTGTTTGAGAAAGTTGGGGCAGTGAATAAAAACAGAAAATAGAAACGGAGAAACAACATAAATCTACCAGTACTAGAATTCAGAGATTAAATCTAAAGTTTGAGACAATTTGTTCTCTTATTGCCAATGGTCAGACGCTGGATCAAATCATATCTTGTGTGGCCATTGTTCACATAGTGATAAAGCGTCGCTCCTTTCCAACAATAAAAATTAAAATGCACCGAAAATCTATCGTAGTATCGTAGAGACAACGTGCGGAGTGTTGTGATGATGCCACAGACAGCGTGTGGAGGGGGCGTGTCGGAAAGAGTCAGGGGGCGTCTTAAAGAGACAGAGGCCTATTTCAAGCCATTCGCTACAGCCATTTTGAGAGAGCAATTTTATACATGGCAGTTGTTTTAATTTACTGCATTTACAGACCAACAGAAGGTTTCGTCATCATTGTAGTGTGATATAGACTGGTGCTATGTGATTGATAAAAGCATAATACTCCCTCTTTGATTGATTAAATTAGGTTAGGAACGACAGAAGAGAAAATGTACGATAGACAGTCTTCTCTTGTCTCCACGATACGCATCGTCATTTTGTCCAGCACTATGGAGGACAGTGATTAGTTTAGTGTAGAAAACATTGCGTTTAAAGCAAAGAATTCACTGGAGGAAACTTCTGTGTTCATTGGGGTAGGTGTTTGTGCCGCTTCAAAAATATCTGACCTGTCTGTATAAGTAATTTTTAGTTTTCACATTTTTGTGGTGTTTTTTGACACTAACTGTTTGCTGAGATTTAAAAAAAAGTCCCACCTCAATGAACGCTGATTTTTTTTTGCAGACAAGTATTTACATCCATTAACACTTAGCCAGTGACTTCCCATCAGTAACGCCATGCCCGTGATGTTTTCTAGAACTATTCATTGATGTGTACAAGACGTTATAATCTTTAAAGGGGGGGTATTATGCTTTTTTCAGCCACATAGCACCAGTCTATAGCACACTACAATGATGACGAAACCTTCTATTGGTCTCTCAATGCAGTAAATTAAAATAACTGCCATGTATAAAATTGCTCTTTCAAAATGGCTGTAGCAAATGGCTTGAAATAGGCCTCTGTCTCTTTAAGACGCTCCCTGACCCTTTCCAACACGCCCCCTCCACACGCTGTCTGTGGCATCATCACAACACTCCGCTCGTTGTCTCCACAGTATTGAAGCTACGATCGGTGCATTTAAATTTTTATTGTTGGAAAGGAGCTACTGTTTATCACTTTGTGAACAATGGCCACACAGGATATTATTTGGAGACGAACCTTCCACACCGGACGCTTGGACGGGGCTCTTGCCTGAAAAATAACTGCTGTTTGGAGGCTCTCTCTTTGTAACTGCCATGCCCTATGGATCTCTAACTATACCCCCATGGACGACACCAGGACCTGCAGGAGCCCATACGATTCAAAGACGGACATTATCTGTGCAGGTGGACAATGGTTTTTCGAGGTTACCCGTTAGCTTGTTATAATCGACTACAGCTCATTGTTGATGAAAAGTCTGCAATAAACCACAAATGTGTAAAGCCAGGCTCATTGTGTGATCATCGTAAAGGCTGCTTCAAGTAGTTGCCTGCTTTATTGACGTTATTTGTGCATAATATGAATGTTGTGAAGGTGAAGGTTGTTAGCTTGTCGCGGCTAATAGTGCCTTAGCTCCGGGAGAAAACCACTCGGCTACGACTCACTGTAGATAAAATGTGAGCAATAAACTACAAAATCAACAAGCTCCGTGTGTGATCATCATAAAGGCTGCTTCAAGCAGTTGCCTGTTTTAGTGACGTTTTTAGTGCATAATATGCTGCTTGTATTCAGTGAATTTTCCCGTTAGCTTGTCGCGGCTAGCTTGTTAGCTCCGGGAGAAAGCCACTCGGCTATGAGCCTTTGTAGATGAAATGTGAGCAATAAACTTCCAAATCAACAAGCCAGGCTCCGTGTGTGATCATTGTTAAACGGTTCTTTATGTGTGTGGTGGTTTTATTGACTTTGTGTGTGCATATTTCTCGTTTTCACGTGATGACTCGAGGTTTAGCTTAGCATTAGCTTTCTCCGGAGGCTCTGTGCATCATCAAGGCCCTAAGACATTCCCAGCGCAGAACCAGTCACTGAAATAAGTGTTCTTGTCACCGGTTTGAATCCTGGGTGTTTCGGTAACAGAAACACTGATGTGTTGATGTGTGTCTTTGTAAAAGTCTGCTGTAGCTCCGGTTCACAACACATGAAGCTAATCCTCCATGATGACTCTGTTTACATCTTAGGGCTAGACACTGCGGGGAGGGGGTTCTGCTGAGGAGCAATGGTTGGTTACTCGGCTGGTGACGAAAGCTCGGAGGCGTCTCCGGGCGGTCGAGGCGTTCCCTGAAGGAATCAGGCGTTTTATCCCTAAAATGGCTGCCATTTTTTTTACCGATTACTCGGAAATACGTGAATGTGCCAAGGCAACACTTCAGTCATGTTTTTTAATGAGGGAATGACATCATAACATGATGTAAAGCTTGAAAAAGTCGATTTTGCATAATACCCCCCCTTTAATGAGAAAATAGTGAGAGGAGGATGACCGCGGCCTCTTGAGGATCACACACAGAAGTCACATGTCACTTGCGTACAAAGACTATTGTGTAGCCCTGCATCTTGTTTTGCTTTTTCTTTTCTTTTTTTTGGGCTTTTTGTATTGTGTATGTTCTATTTATGTGCTTGGAGAATAGCTTGTTTGCTCTTTTGGAAGTCCAAAATAGCATTTTATTCTTCTCCCCATTCCATTTCTCCATATTTCCAGATCAAATCTGACTCACATTTGGTCTTTCTCCAGTTTCTAGCTACTCGGAAAAGAGTGGGAAGGGATATATTGAGCGTCGAGGACCAGTCCTACCTCGAAGGTGTGGTGGCCGCACTTATGAGCGATGAGGAGACGGATGGGGAAGACTCGACAGTGTGGAGGGTGAGCCCGCCGTGTTGGCGGGCTGACAAACTGTCCGGCATTGTCTCTGTTTGCCAAGTCGCTGTGGAAGAAGAATTCCATTCTTCCCATTCTTCCCAGCGGCTGACCCACCGCAGAGTGGCCAGCGGTGCCTCGAGCATTAGGGAAACAGCACAACAGAGGCTACCCAGGCCGCAGCAGCGTCGCCTGTAACTTCGTGTTTTAAGCACTATTAAGCAGCAGTGATAAAAGAGAGAAAGGACGTTATTACCTCCTGAGCTGCAGAGTCAGATCCACATCAGTTATTTATATACATTTTTTTTTTTTAAATCATTCGTACAGCAGAATCACTTTCACGCACAAAATTGATGGAAACACACGCTACGCCGAAAAGTAAATTTTCGTACCTGCAGTAGCAAAAGAAAAGTCACACAAACTCAGCCAGTCCGTGCTTCAGGCCCGGGACAGCACCTGAGGAGCGGTGGCGGCAGGTGCTGTCCCGGGCCTGGAGCGCGGACTGGCCGAGTTTTATTAGTGAGAAACCTGCAGTTTCTCACTAATATGCTATTGTGTGAATGTACACCTTTTTTAAAGCTTTATGAATGTTCATATTTCAGTTTGTCAAAAATGTTCTCTGCTTTTCACATATCCTTCAATGCCGCTGGGGTAACCTGGTGAAGTAATAAATTTTATCTTCATCAACCAAAGCCGTGTGTTTTGATATTGGGTGGTGGTTTCAGGTGACATCGCAGTGTTCTAAAGGCCCATTATATTATATAGAGGTAAAACAGTGGTGTAGTCTTCAATTTTCTAGTGGGTATACTGTATTTTTAGTAGGCGTGGGGGCCCAATTATGTGCGCTGAAAAAAAATGTCCGTCACATACTATTAATAATATTAAATATATCACAGACAATTAAATAGATTATAAACAAAACTGTTTATATTGTCTTTCAATAATATAAATGTTAAATGTTCTAGGATTGTTCTTGAAATTCAAAGGCTGTAGGCTATAAGGCTGTGGGACTGAAGCCAAAATGAAAACTTCAATGAATAAAGCCCAGTCTGCTTTCACCAGCCCCTCCACCACCCAACCACCGGACTCTCGCGCTGTAGAGCGAGCGCCTGCAAACTCCCCCACACAAAACCATGCGCGCTGCTTCTGGAGAACGACTCTTTTAGGACATTTTTTTAATGAACAGGAGCGCGTGTGGCTCGGTCAGCGCTGTGGGCGGGCGTGGCTCGGTCAGCGCTGTGGGCGGGGCACATCCACTTTTGAGTCTGTCAAGCGACAGCTCCAGTGTCTGAGAGTGAAACGCACACTTAGAACAGTCTACGCGGTCTTTCCCGTGGACCAGCGCTTTGTAATACAGATTGTTTCCCGCCTGCACCTGTCACTGCCTTTGCCAGAGGCCGCTCTCACGCCCTGCTGCAGGGGAGGGAGAAATGCGCTGTAAGCGTTCGGCATTGTGGACTCACAGAGGGGGATTAACAGGGAAAGTGTCTATGACGGGGAGACGCTGAGACGTACGCGACTCCTCCAGCGGCGTGAGGACAGTTAATAAGCCTCTATCATTATTATGAGCTATTCTCAGGTCGGGTTTTGCGCACGAGCACAGCTGAGAGGGAACAGTCGGTCTGTCGGTAGAGACAGAGAAAGAGACAGAGAGGGATGAGCCTGTCATCTCTCGTTTTCAGGGGAGGAAATAGTTTGTGGTGGAGTTTGTGCTGGTCTCCAAACGGACAGAAAACGCAAAAATAACACTGCACAAATGAGTGATACGTACAATGACATGTGACTGTTCCCCATCTCTACCAGCTCTGCCAACCTGTTGAACAATGGCCTCCACATCTTCTAGTGACCCATACATGACAACATGGGAAATGTTGGGTAAATTTAATCCCATCCCCAAAGCTGTGGTTGCAACTACAATCCTACATTGCCCCTCCCCTTGAAGAGATTGTAACACCCTCTCTTTGTGCCGTTGCAAAGTGTTACTGTGGAATATTCCGAGGAGGAGGTTTTCAGACCTTTGCGTTTTGTCTCTGTCCACCCATGCTTCTTCACCAAGTTCTGCTTTAAGATAGCAGAAAACTCAACCAACTACTTTTAGTGATCGGCAGTAGATGATAATGGGAGCCATTGTCAGTCCTTTTTCTTTAATCATTTTCACAATCCAGTCCAAACAACTAAGGTTGCTAACTGGAACAGTGCACAGTCCAAGTCTGATGTTTGTCCTGTTGGGCCTGACTGTCACTTGTATTGCAGCATTCATGTGTAAAAGCGTGGTCTCTCTGCTTGGTCTCTGCAGAAGCAGTCAGTGCTAACACAGGGGTTCCTATAATTACAAAAAATAAAAACATATCAGCAACAAATTTACTAATGAATGACTGATATAAACAATGATTTATTATTTTTTTGATAAAATGTAAAAATAGACTGTATTGTTTGACCTACCATTAGATTTATTATAAATGGAAATACAATTACAGAGTGCAAACAAAAGCAATACTAGAAGTCGATTGATATGTATATAGATCATGCTTATCATAAATGCTAACGCACCTTCAGGGACAATTGATCGCAGTTCTCCAATCTTGGCAAATGACTCTCTAAAGGCTCGCTTCCCTTTAGCACCTTCTCCCCTGAGAAATAAACACACGGGAGGTTAAGACAGAACAATGTACAATGTTTACTGTATGCTTCTTGTGTAATAATGTGACTACATGCTGGTATAGATTGGCATAACATAATTAAAACCTCACAATAAAGCTTGTGAGCAAAACAATCCATTGCAGTAACATTGTAACATTTGCAATAAGTACCATTTGTATGTGGCATGCACTTCATCCACAACAACTCCAACTCCCGTCCTCGTAGCCAAACGCGCTTCGTTTTCTCCGTGACATTATCGTTAGTTAAGAATAAAGAACAGGTGTGTCCAGAATAGATGACAACGAGCTCCATCTTCACAGCTGCAGCGCAAACATGACTGATCTGTTCAGACGCTCAGGGGATGTGTTTGTTTTGGCCACAGCTGACCTGGAAGCACCTCGGGCACATCCTTTTTTTTTAAATTATTATTTTATTTTTTTCCTCTTTGTTTCTCTCTTACGACAGAAATAATGAAAAAGCTATTTTACAAATTAAAATCACGCTGTAAGGCATTACATTACAGACGTCGAGCACTTCCGTTCCGCTGTTACGACACAACTGAGCACGTCAGTCGTTCACCAGGAGAGGGCAGCGCAGCTGCTCAGAGAGCAGGATTCAGGAGGATTACTGAGAGCTGCGTGAATGAAGCCACAAACCACTCAGGGGGTGTTTTTGATAAGGAAATAGCATAACAACATGGCTAAAAGCTCCAAAAAGTCGATTTTGCATGATATAGGACCTTTAAAGGTTGCCGACCCCTGTGCTAGCTGAATGCATAAACACACAGTTTTTATTAGAAGAAGAATATCTTTATTTATATATTACATTATAGTAGTAGTTTGGTCTTTAAAATATAACCAACTACACATCAATAGTCTTTGGTGTGAATACTTGGGCGACAGCCACTAAGCTTTTATACACCAACAGTTAATAATTACAGTATAAAGAAGCCTCGTTAAAAAGGCGATGTAATAAAGAATTCTAAACTATTTAACAAAGCAATGTTTTGTACTCACCCATTGTATGAAGCCAAAAGAGGTAAATCACAATAGAAAAGCTGGGTAGAGTCGTTGTACTGCCATGTTGAGACGAATACGGCTTTTGTTTACAACAACTTCCTATATACGGGCCCACTTACCGCGTGAACTCGCGCCAAGAGCGTGAAGCTACGTGAACTTTTGTTCTCGCGAGCGCGGTTTCTGTGGTCTGGCGCCGGAGCTGGTGGAGCTGGCAGCAATGTCAGCCGGACTCACTGTGAGTGGTAGTTTGGGGCAAATCCGGACCGGTCAGGACCGAACCCGGACCGGACCCGGACTGTAGTTAATGTGAGCTGGGGGTAATAAATGAAGGGATTTTGGTTTAAAACCTAGCTGTACTTTATTTCTTCATAAACTGCTACTTTAAAAAAAATATGATAAACACTTACGACTATTATCAAATCAAAATCCTACTCATAAAAGCATGAGAACAATTTTAGCAATTACAAAAGAAATCTAATCAAGTCAAAGACTTACTGTGTAAGCATACCTGTATTAATTCCGTGATTGGCTTCAGCCTCTGACCAAGAGCTCCACCTTTTGTATTGAACAATGACAGCAGCTTGGCCTACTTGACATCTTTGGCCGGCTTGTTTGATGATTTACGTTTGCAACTATTCATATCATTAGTTCAGGGACTTCGTGAGCACGCAACTTGGTTCTGTAGTTGCCAACTGTGTATTTTAGGCTCTGCTGCCATCCGTAGAGGCCATCCAATGAACCAGGTTCCTTTAGGCATGGGTACTTCTGAATCAGTGCTTGTGCAACAACACATCTTTGTGCATCACTGGCATAGGGGGTGTACATGTACACAACCACTGCTACACGCTCAAGAATATCAGTTTTCAGTGTAGCGTAAGTCTTTTGGTCTTTGTACATAACAGTTCCATCCTTTAGATAAGTAATCATGCCTTTCTGAAGGGCCATCTCTGTGTTGTATGAAAACGTGGGTATATGAAAAACTCTGGGCCAAGGCTGATGTGTTTGACTTTGCAGAGTCAGATGATACTATCATTTTGCCTCAGAGTTAGAACATTGGGAAACATTGTCGGACTCGGTTTCATTAAAAGACCCGTTTGGATTTGATTTGTCGGAGTCAACGTTGGTGAGTAGTAAAGTTGGTGGTTCAACATGGACAATGTTAAGTGTGTCTTTATCTTTGATTTCGCTTGTTGAAGTTACTGTAAAAAAGTTATCAAATTCCAGATCTTTGTACTGGATACTGATTTGATCTGTGATTCCAAAGGCTTCTTTCACACCAGAAGTGAGATCTTCTAAGGTTTGGGGCTTTTCAGAAAAAGAAACCTTTTTGACTATGTGATCCAAAAAACACGAAATTTGATGTTGCCCTCCATGTCCATTTCACCCCTGTAGAGAAAAAAAAGAAGAAATGATGAGGTTGCTGTGTATTCATTTAGCGACAAAAGATCGAAGACACAGGACTAAAGACCGAAGACAAAGGACTGAAGAAATGAAGACACAGGACTGAAGACTGAAGACACGGGACTGAAGACAAAGGACTGAAGACTGAAAACACAGGACTGAAGACTGAAGACACGGGACTGAAGACAAAGGACTGAAGACTGAAAACACAGGACTGAAGACTGAAGACACAGGACTGAAGACTGAAGACACAGGACTGAAGACTTAAAACACAGGACTGACGACTGAAAACACAGGACTAAAGACTGAAGACACAGGACTGAAGACTGAAGACACAGGACTGAAGACTGAAAACACAGGACTGACGACTGAAAACACAGGACTGAAGACTGAAGACACAGGACTGAAGACTAAAAACACAGGACTAAAGACTGAAGACACAGGACTGAAGAATGAAGACACAGGACTGAAGACTGAAGACACGGGACTGAAGACACGGGACTAAAGACTGAACACTGAGGACACAGGACTAAAGAATGAAGACACAGGACTAAACACAAAAGACTTTGGGACTGGGCAATACTGAATAATGTATATATGTTTTTGGGGAATGTCCCTCTCTTGACAAAACCACTATAATATAAATGTAAAACTTACTACTCAAGGCAGATGTGCCGCTTCAACATCACCAGCTCCTTTCCCCTGAACATATAAGAAGACAATGGTGAAGACAAATGTGAATGCTCCACAAACACCACCTGCTCAGTGCCCTCAACCTCAAACCCTCTCAAGTGTTCAATATACCAGGAAATAAGAGGTTTAGCAATGAAGTACACCTTGTGCTTCAGAATGGCGATTTGACAAATTTTAACAAAGTCCCTCTGTGACGGGCGCCAGTAGTCACCTCGCTCAAAGACTGGTTCTCCGCAGACCGCGCACGCTCCCGCGGTCATGCATCCACAAACTGTCCCTCCATAACAACCGGTTTGAGGGTGCACACTCTACATGCAGTCCCGTCAGTCCGGTTGCCTCTGGTAGTGTGGCCAAACCGAGGCACTTCCTGGGCCGCGTCATGTAGCCCGTGGTGGCGCGCTGGGGCCAACCACGTGACCCGTGCTGATCCATTTCGTCTGTTTTGTAATGATTTTGTGATTTCGTGTGTTTGGATGTGAGTTTCTGTTGTCCCTTGTAAATAATGTTATTTTCATTAGTGTGGTGTGAATATTTGGTATTATTTTCTTTGGTTTTTGTGTCTCTCTGTTTAATTGTTTAATAACCCCCCCCCCCCAATTAGTGTTGGTCTGCCCGGAGGAGGGGCTGGAGGTATTAAAGGGGAGCATTTGGGCTCTGTTGGGAGTTGGAGTCTGGAGCTGGCTGTGGTCTGAGGCCTTGAATTTGTAAGGTTTTTGGTTTCTTTTGGTAAATACTTTTTTTCTTGCTACACTGAAAATAAAAGGTGGATCTAAAGTTTCGGCCTTTGCCATCATTTTTACCTGTGGGAGTACGAACCCGTGACACCCTCCCTTTGACCCATGAGCCAAAAGCATTCCTTTTACATACGAAGTACCATAGACTGATAAAGTATTGCAGACATGCACAGCCATTTCCGATACTTTGGAGGCACGTATGGGGGAAATATTGACGTTCTGCAAATGCTGCCCTATCATTAACTGATGTTTGTGTCCCAGAGATATCATAATGTTTCTGAATTTCCGGTTTGGCTTCGAAGCGTTAATGAGTGGGCCATATGCTTTCATTTGCGCTGGGTAATGTTCTAGAAAATCCCAGAGGAAAGAAAATCCCAATTTGAGATCTTAATATTGTCTCAGTTCTTTCTCCTAGACCATTTTGAGCAGTGTTTAAGACCAAAGTGAGCTCATGGCTTATTGCTCCTGTTTCTTGTTTTTGTCTCTTGAGCAACAGGCTGTGCAAAAGCTCAGGTCAGACTCCAGTGTAGATTTGAAAGAGATCTCACTTTGTTCTTTATCAAAACTCAAACTGTCTCCACATTGGTGTCTTCACTTTGTCTCAAGTTTAGAAACCAGAGAGATTTCACTTCCAACTGAATCAGGTCTCATTCCAGGCTCTTTCTGTGTCTCTAAAATTGCCCTTTACAGACAATAAAAACCCAAGAAAAAAAAAAAGAAAACAGTCTTAAAAAAATTGTTACCTGATTCATAAATAAAGATTTGTATTTATCATGAATAACACATTTTTCTATGCTCAACACCATACTTTCAATGTCTCTCTTTGGTTTTTGGTTTGACTCAAGTCATATTTGACCAATTTAACCACATATATATATATATATATATATATATATATATATATATATATATATATATATATATATATATATATATATATATTTATATATTTATTTATTTATTTATTTTTATTGTCATTGTCTAGCCTATGCATTTGGGGGAGGTAAATAAATAAAATGGAATTGCATGGATGCTATATTATTATACACGGTATTAATTTATAAATAACAATCTGTTTTTTTTTTTTCAAACAAACGGTTCGCGTTCGCAGCTTGAACAAGGATGAGCTACAAAGTCATTGGTTAGCGCCAATTTTTCAAATTCACTATCAGTCCTGTAATTGGCTTGGAGCCTTGTCCCTCACTGTTGCTGAGCTCTGATTGGTTGATTTGTCCAAAGTGGCTGGTGGTCAGTGGCACCGAGCAGCAGCGCACGGAATACAGCAAAACTACTAATAATCCTGATGGAAAATATTATCCACCAACTACAACATTGAAGGTAAGACCAAGTTTCATTTCTGTTTAGCCTTCCTATTATTTACTGTGGCTTGATTTCCCTACCAGGCGCTGCAAGTGCAGCAAAAAAGTTGCGTAAGCTATGTTGTATTATAGCACTATGCTAACTAAACGGGCATCGTTTTACTGACTAACTCTCTCCCAATATGGGCATGCCATATAGCGTTGGAAAGCACAGAACCTCCCGAGTTATGTCGTCGTATTAATTTAACTCCCAGAACGACTTTTTTCCGCCGCGATCGCGGCTATGCTAGCCTTAGCTGTTAGCAATGTTGTTAGCTTTGTGTGCAGAAGCTGTATTGAGGAATCGGATATTACATTTCTTTGTGGAGACATGAATGTATTGTTTGTTAAGATTAGGAACACCAATTGATATATTCTCATAATAATTATTATAATCCTATAAAGCAACGATATTTGTATCAGAACAGTATGTGTTTTAACTTTGCACTTCTCACTAAATATGCCTGCAGCTAACTTTGCTTGATGGTTCTGCAAGGAAACAAGAGGATGGGGAGAAGAGGGAGACACTCCCACATACACCCTGAAATGTAAGTTCACTCTCATTCATTTATGCATAATATTAGGCAGTGTCTTCAGAACTGTCTGGCTACAAACTCGTTTTGCTATTTTGCTGTCTCCTTATGAAAATGTATAAAGACATCCTGTTCAATATATCCTCTTAGAATCAGTTTGAGAAATAAATTAATTTTTTAGTTATTACAAGACAAACCTGATTTAACACTGTGACGTTATTTTATATTGCTAAATAAACCTAGCCTGGCCCTTAACCAGTAGAATTTGTCCATATCAAATGCATGTGACAGCAAAATAGCTGAGAAGCGTCCCACGGCATTGTAGACACTTCTATAATATTAATATTTTTTACTCTGAGTTTGCATTTACTATAGGTCATATTCTTTTTTCCTGTTTTGATTTTCAGATCTGATTGCCATGTCCTATACCAGCCTCATGCACGGCCCTCTGAACTCAGAGACATCCACCGTTCTCTACTATACCCCAGGCTCCTGCTTTCCCTCAGCCAAGTGGGAGAGTTGACCAATTAGAGGAGATTCTACAAAAAGTAAGTAGTATTTATCATTTAACATTATGCTTTTTATTTACAGTATAGGCTATGCCTCATTTACTTATTACTTTTTATGGTATTTTCCTTAAACATAATCGTGGCTGAAATACATGACCTGAACTTTTCCTCCTGTTTTTCTGTGTTGCAGGTTGTGTACAGCTGGAGGCAGGACGCAGATTTTGCCCAATACCATGCGACCAGCTTAATTACAAGCACTTCAAAAGTGAGTTTTTGATTAGAGCAGGCATGTGACACCAGTGGTTTTGAATCCGCATGCAGCTCTTCAGCTCTCCTCTTGTGGCTTTTAGTTATATCTGGGGAAAAGGGGTCTGGTGACTTAAATGATTTACATTGGCTGCATTTCCTTGCAGATACCGATTTAATATTTCCAGTTAATATTGCAGACTACATAGTTCTTCTTACACATTAAAACATATTTTAAAAAAAATATATACATACATATATATATATATATATATATATATTTATTTAATATTTAATTGCTGCAGAGTCTTGTCCAAAGACCCACTGTACTTTACTGGCTTTCAACTCAGAGTTTTGTAGTTTATTATAGCGTTTACTCCAATTGTGTTATTTATATATTTTTAATAGTTTATGCTTATTTCTTTTGGTAGTTGCACTGTTTTAAGTGCATTATTTGGATGTAGTATATTATGTTTCTTTTGTAAACAGACTACAGTTTCTATATGTAATTGGAACTTTTGGCAAGTGTATGGCAATGTTTGATCCTTAACCTTAATAGGACGGTCCGCAATGAAATGATGACAGTCATTAAACATTAAATGTTTTTGTTTGTTTTGCAGCAGAAGAATGAAGAAGGGGAAAAATGGACACCAAGCAGATGTTGCCACCGATCATCTTAACAAATCAAGATTGCACCCCAATGTGATGACAACAGAACATCCCCAAAAACCTTGAACTGTTTCCAGAAGGTGAACAAATCAGCAACTTTCCTGGACTAATGGACTGTTACCTTTGGGCAATACTGAAAAAGTCCAGAAGGATAAAAGCTTGAAGTCAAGACACAGGACCTTTACATAATCATCTGTGGGATCTTCAGCAAGGGTGCCCAAGGGCAGCCTTTTTTATCACTTGGGTGTCACACATTGTTAGAGATGGAACTTGTTACTTTAATAATTCTACTCGATTGAACTCTTGTTAACTTAACAGACAGCTGACATTAAAGTTCAACCTTGCACCATTTAATGTTTTACCAGTTCCTCCAGGAATAATCCGCTATTTTCTTTGCTTCTTCCCTGCAAATACTATTTCCTATCAGTAGAAATCCATTTTACTTGTTACTATTGGCATGTTCCAAAAACATATTTTTTTTCCCTCTAGGGTTAAAACAGGGAAGAAAAGTTAGATTCATAGCAACTTTTGGAAGAATGTCCTGTGAAATCAGGCACATACTATATCCTACAACAATAACAAAAAAGGCCTGCAAAATCCTGGAGGGACTGTTTTACTGCTTTGACCATATGCTGTAGCTGCTCACACTTCAATAGGTGGCCTTCGATGAAAATGTTTTTATTTATGTATGCTAATATTTGTTGTGTCGCATACATTAAATAAATGTATATTTTGCTAATTAAGTGAGATTGAATCTTTATTTCTCCATTATGGCTTGTTTAGAAGCTTTAGGAGCCATAAAAACTTTCTCCCTGGTGTCTCAAGTGGGTCTCACCTCTAGTCTCATTTGTTTCTCCCTGGTGTCTCAAGTAGGTCTCACCTCTAGTCTCATTCGTTTCTCCTAAAATTCACTAGGAGCAATAGAGGAGAATCTCATTTTCGTCTCTTGAGCTTAAAAAAAGCCACATTTGAGCAGCAAATTTTTCCTCTGGGAATGGTCTTTTGGAATGAGATTAACTTCGGGGAACGTTGTTTGAAATCTTTGTGTATGTTCGTAAATTTTTTACTCAAGAAACATAAGACTCATGTCGCTTTGCACAGGGGCTACAACTAATTCTAAGATCTCTTTTAAACCCATCAAAACATGCCAAGCAGGATCATCTTCAGGGGTCTTGTGTCCAATCATAAAGGGGAGCAAACGGATGATGGTCCAATTTTCATGTGCATTTCCTCCAAAACTTTTGCAAATGTTTTTGGAATGGCATTAGGACTGTCCACCTTATCAGCCCAATTGTAAGGAAATGTTGTAATGATGTCATTCAACTCTTCAAATGAAAAATATTTTTTTATATGAAGTAAGTGAACCATGTCGCCAACTCCATTGGAAGAATGCCTTCAAACAGGTGTGGGAAATTGATGATTTTTAGCTAATGTTATATTTTATAATGCTATTGAATGTTTTTTATGAGTTTAATCTATGTGCTTTAAGTTTCAGTTGAAACCAATCTTTTCACACACACATTGCTGTAACAATACCCCAGTTCTTGCTCTTGCATTCTTTTGCTCAAACCTGTGGAGACGTTCGGTGCCCTCACCGGAAATGTGAAAAATAACTCCAAATAAGGCAACAGGAAGACACTTCTAGTGGAAAACTACTGACAGAAAGGCTTGATGACCTTGGCCCGAGCTCCACTCATCTCCTATCTCTTCGTGAACGTCACATTTTTTCTGATATATATTTGTTATAGCGCAGTTAGACGGTGCCGTTTCCTGGGACTGCCCCGTTCGAGCACCGTGTGTATATTGTTAGGGACTTTAGCATTCAGATAACCTGTTTAGAAATTGTCATTGTTATAGGGAATAAATCTTCTTTGACTAAAGCTACTGAATTCAGGTGGTTTCTCCTCGGACCTTGGGATCAACGAACACGCTTGGCGAGACCTTTTTGATACTTTAATACTTTAAACTGAACTGTTTAACTGTGTTTAAATTGATCTTATGGAGTCAGATCTTATGTAAATTTAGAGTTTTAAAATTTCCTGTGAAATCGCCCACAACACATAATGATGTGAGATATGTCCCTTTAAAATATGATCTCGGAGATGTCATTGAATTGCAGCCTCATCTGATGTTTTTGCATAATGTATGTTACAAAGGCTGCAAATTGTATTGCAATCAAATCAAGGTCACTATTTGAATTGTTGTAACTAGTTAATTGCAGAGACCGTCTGTTCAAAATCCTTTGCAAAAAAAACAAAATCTAGATGGGGTCTTATGCATGAAACCTGCTAACCCTGTGGATTAGACCTTTACAGGCAAGTTCTGAAATGTAGAGAATTGTTGTGTTAGTTTACCAGATCTCCTCTTTAAATGTAACATTACTAACATCTTGTTGCTGTAATGGCAGAACAATGTTATTAGATATAGTAGTTGATGGAATTGATACGCTTTCATTTTGAGTGTAAAAATAAAGAATGGAATGTATTAATCTATCTGTGAGAATCAGTCCTTAAATTAAGAGTTGTTGTGATCTTGTTTTTTCTTAAAAAAAGAAAAAAATATTGTTTGTCTAATGCTGAAGAAGATTCAAAAAGTCTTTCTTTCTTGTTATAAGAAAAAATAGCCGTTTTTTTTAGCAAATATATCTGAACAAGAAATGGACAGATTTTATTTCCTAAAATAAGAATTTCTTTCTCAAGAAAATTTAGCTTGACAAGACATTTTTACTTTTTAGGAAATAGATGAGAATGTATTTCTTACAATAAGACCTTTTTTACTTGCTTAGAATCCACTTTTTGCAGTGTGCTCAAAACTTGTTAACATAAGAGAAACTGTGTCTTGTATTTCCTCCGTGTTTTACCCGGCATCTCAAAGCTCTTCACATGAGTATGGCCGCGCCAACAGCTTGGATGCCAGGACCGAAGAGGGAGGACTGGTCGAGCGGTAAGCTCAGGAGACTGCGTTTATCAGCCTCCTTCAATGTGGACAAGCCCAGCCAAAGATGGCGGCAGCCGACCTGCGCTGCACACATGGGCTGTATCCGAATGTCCACACTATTCCCTAACCCCTCATTCACTACATAGGCCTGCACTATATAGCCGACTATATAGTCACTGATTCTGTTGGCGATTCGGACACAAGCCACTACTTTCCCCGCGCTGCGTGACGTCACGCGCGCTGCGGTGTGCAGATATCTCTTTAAAAATGTTTTATCTGAATTTATTTATTGATACAAACGTTTATTTTATGAAACAGAAAGACTGTTTTGGCACTTTTACAGGCATTACTATCATCACAAAAAAAGGGGAAAAAAAAAATGTCACCCCAGCGTTAGCTCAAAACACGTGCCGAAAGTAGGTCACAGGCAGGTGTCCGAAGCGCCAGCAGATTGAGTGCACAACATCTGCTAAAAGTTCGCGAAACTCCGGGAATAATGTATTTCTGCGATAAAAACCAACCAGACTCAGGAGACAGTGGAATATTTATGGATTAATACAAATCAGATACGCTTTTATTTCACATGGATTTTACATGAATGGCTTGGATTATTTGAGAAGAACCAATCGGTCATTTAACAGCTCAAGCTAAAGGTTAGCAGCTAACGTTAGCATCTTTTCACCATAACCGTTTATATTTTGGTCGTTTACTCATGAGAAATACAAACACACGACTGAAACAGTTGATTTCATTCAGTTGTGTTGTTTAGTTCAAAGACCTGTCGCTGTCAGCCTCTTCTCTGACTCTCGCAATGCATTGTGGTCTATATCAGGGGTCACCAACCTTATTTCAGCTGAGGGCTACTTTAAGAGCATTAAGTTGTTCGAGGACTACCAGTTAAAAACAAATCCTAAAGACTTAAACGTACACTGTTCACTTATAGGATATTGACCCCATATTATAATAAAATAGCTTTATTTTAAACTCATACTGAGTCACAAGAACCGAAATAACTATAATTTTAAGAATTAGATTGTGAAGAAGTGCTAGAAGTGTTTTACAGTTAAAAAAAAAGTCCCAAGGGATCAACGAACACGCTTGGCGAGACCTTTTTGATACTTTAATACTTTAAACTGAACTGTTTAACTGTGTTTAAATTGATCTTCTGGAGTCAGATCTTATGTAAATTTAGAGTTTTAAAATTTCCTGTGAAATCGCCCACAACACATAATGATGTGAGATATGTCCCTTTAAAATATGATCTCGGAGATGTCATTGAATTGCAGCCTCATCTGATGTTTTTGCATAATGTATGTTACAAAGGCTGCAAATTGTATTGCAATCAAATCAAGGTCACTATTTGAATTGTTGTAACTAGTTAATTGCAGAGACCGTCTGTTCAAAATCCTTTGCAAAAAAAAACAAAATCTAGATGGGGTCTTATGCATGAAACCTGCTAACCCTGTGGATTAGACCTTTACAGGCAAGTTCTGAAATGTAGAGAATTGTTGTGTTAGTTTACCAGATCTCCTCTTTAAATGTAACATTACTAACATCTTGTTGCTGTAATGGCAGAACAATGTTATTAGATATAGTAGTTGATGGAATTGATACGCTTTCATTTTGAGTGTCAAAAAAAAGAATGGAATGTATTAATCTATCTGTGAGAATCAGTCCTTAAATTAAGAGTTGTTATGATCTTGTTTTTTCTTAAAAAAAGAAAAAAATATTGTTTGTCTAATGCTGAAGAAGATTCAAAAAGTCTTTCTTTCTTGTTATAAGAAAAAATAGCAGTTTTTTTTAGCAAATATATCTGAACAAGAAATGGACAGATTTTATTTCCTAAAATAAGAATTTCTTTCTCAAGAAAATTTAGCTTGACAAGACATTTTTACTTTTTAGGAAATAGATGAGAATGTATTTCTTACAATAAGACCTTTTTTACTTTAAGAGCATTAAGTTGTTCGAGGACTACCAGTTAAAAACAAATCCTAAAGACTTAAACGTACACTGTTCACTTATAGGATATTGACCCCATATTATAATAAAATAGCTTTATTTTAAACTCATACTGAGTCACAAGAACCGAAATAACTATAATTTTAAGAATTAGATTGTGAAGAAGTGCTAGAAGTGTTTTACAGTTAAAAAAAGGGCTACTGGACATGCCCCAAAGGGCCCCTGGGTGCCCGCGGGAACCATGTTGGTGACCCCTGGTCTATATTGACCCGTTTAGTGACCATCGATGCTCACTACTTTTCGAGATGCATTGTGGGAAATTTCGAGTGCACTACTTTTTTCTCTCTGGACATCTGGACACCCTTACAAAATGGCGTGAGCCCTATATAGTCACTATATAGGGAATAGTGTGGACATTCTGATACAGCCATGGTCCGTCCACTATCGAGGGCAAGAACCTGTGACATGCGGGCGAAGGCCGCCATGGTGGTCTCCGCCTCCTCAAACTCTTCACAGGACAGCTGGTCACGACCGCGGATGAGTTTGTCCAGAGAGGCGGTGAGCAAGGCCATATTGACCTAGGCAGCGTTAGCATAACAGCAGCCCGGACCAAAATAGGTACTGCATCATAAACCTCTGTAGAGTACATCTTAAAAACTTATCCCGAAGTTATTTTTTTTTAATTTAAGCAAAGTTTACACCCTAATGCACACAAAACAAACCATAATGTTAATCTTTAAGCAAATATTTATCTGTACAGGCCATTTTTATACCCCGTTGTTCGCAAAACAGCGTTTTGAAAACCTTTGGTTTTGTACGAAAAGACGTTGTTTGCGTTGCCATTGAAATCCACGTACAGCTAAGTATGTAGTCCCGTGAAAGGGGAGAAGTCACTGAATCTAATGATAACAATTACTCTAAAGACTACAACACCCCGGTGTTGCAGAGGGGACGTAAAGACCGCGCCGTATTTCCGCTTCCGTGAGCTCTCTTCTTTGACGCGAAACAGTGAACAGAGCGCACGTACTCCCTCTTGGTTTGTGACTGCTGCGAGATTTTGTTGTGAGTTTCTGCAAAATATTTAGAGTTTTATTTCTTTGAAGTCATGGCCAAGAAGATTTACAATATTGAAAGGGACATGGCGGAGATTTTAGCGGAGGTTCAGAGGCGGTCCGATGTGGAAGTGGAGGATTCGGTTGACACGGAGGACAGTTCTGATGACGATGATGAGTGGTCAGAAGATGAGGCGTTCATCTTGCATGTACCAGTTTACAAGTAAGTTTATTTACGTTTGTTGTTATATTACTCTTATTATTATTATTATTATTATTGTACATTATGTATTTATAGTATAATATAAAATAACATGCATAATTATTGTCTTTCACTCAAAATTCTAGCCAAGCTTGTTACTAGTATGTGATGCAGAATGTGGTGTGTGCAACTTTCTACTTTTCCGTGAAGACCCTCAAGACGCTCAAATGACAACATATGTTTACAGTAATAATAAAATAGTAATAACAATAGACATTATGATAAAAAGTAGTTATTGAAGGCGTTTTACAAATATTGAATATATTCAAAATCAGTAGCTTTTTTTGGAGGAGAATATGATTCATTTTTTCCCCTCATCAATAATTGTGTATGGATTTATTTTATCCTCACAGTTACTTGTATTTATTGATATATTTCAAGAGTGTTTGTGGAAAAACAAATGAAAACAAAGGAATAACATTTTTAGCAAATGCACTAATGAATCCTAGTACTACAATAAAATGTTGCATTTTTATTTTGATCTTACATTTCCCTACTTTCTATTTCATACACTAAATAATTCACGCAGCATGTTTTATTATGGAATACTGGGTAACAATTGCCTTTATTTGTCCTATTTCCAAAGTGATGAAGAGGATAATGTTGAAGCAGAGGGGAATGGTGAAGCAGAGGAGAACGGACACTTTTTTGTGTGTTTTTAGCCGTTATCATTTATTCTGGTTTGGTACACACTCACGAAAGGTCTGACATGTGGAAAACCACCTTTCCCTACAACTTCCCCTTTCCTCCCTCTTTTATCACCAGGGACCGGTTTGAAGCCATCTTTTGGTCCCTTCATCTCTCTGATTTGGCTGAAGATGAAGAAAATTAGAAAAAAAGGAACCCCCCAGTATGACCGGCTCTTCAAAATTAAACCCCTCTACACTGAAATTGTTGATGCCCGCAAGTCCCATTTTCAACCGAACCAAAACATCACAATTGACGAGTGTATGGTTGCAAGCAAGGCCCGTATTGGATTTTGGCAATATATGAAAGATAAGCCCACCAAATTTGGCTACAAGTTATTTGTTTTGGCGGATTCGGAAACTGGCTACACTTCAAATTTTGTCATTTACCAGGGAAAGGACAAAGAGCGCAGGGTCCAGAGGCAAGCGGAGGAGGGCCTCAGTGTGTCATCTGTGATGGACTTGCTGAACTTTGAGCTTCTGGGGAAAGGCTATCGACTATGTTGATAACTTTTACACAAGTGTGCCTCTGTTTTCACAAGCTTGCACAGAACCACACCATGTGGCACCATCCGAACAAACAGGAAAGGCTTTCCCAAAACAACGCTGAATGATCTCCCAATCAGGCCACAAAGAGGAGACATGCGCTGGATCAGGAAAAACAACCTGCTCTTTAAGCGGTGGATGGACACAAAGGTCGTAAACGTGTGCAGTACCTTTCACAGCGCCTACAGCGGGAATGCTGCTGTCTGAAGGGTGAAAGGGGCAGATGGGCAGTGGCGTAGGACGGCTGTGGTTATTCATGATGCCATCAAGGATTACAATGTCTACATGGGAGGAGTTGACCTGTCCGATGCCCTTATTCAATATTACTCCGTCTTGAATAAGACCATGAGGTGGTACAAGACTTTTTTTTTATCATTTCATTGACATAACAGTAGTCAACAGCTACATCCTCTACAAGTGTGTGAACAAGTCTCCATCCCTCATGACCCACAAGATGTTCCGGGAAGCTCTCATGACGGAGATGGTAGCGCAAGCCAAAGCTCTCATTGCAGACTCTGCACCCCGGCCCACCCTGCGCAGCACATGCATGCCAATGTTCAGAGGAGACAGCTCATCTGAGCGGAGAAGGTGTGTGGTATGTGCTGCTAAAGAGAAGGAGAAGGCAAAGCAGATGCCAGGGTACAAAGTAGTGATGCGCGGGTTGCGGGTTCCACCGCGGACCCTGCGGTTTGACCGCGGGTCGGGAAATTCTCCTTTGATCGCGAGGCGGGTTGGGGCGGGTCAAAAAATGCCGGTCGCAGGCACTCTATGCCTCCGTACGTGCATTCATTGAATTCAGTCACAACTTATTCCGTCGTCTTTACAGCAGGTTTTTGGCGTAAATATACGTCGGATTTTCATAAAACAAGCAGCGTTTTGCAGCTTGTGATCCAGAGAACGCTTTTGTGGAGCTCATGTCTCCTATTTTCCACAGTATGTGTGACTGTGTGTGACTTCGCGTTAGGCCGACCTCTGCTCTCTTCCTCTCTCCCTCTTGCCCAGCGATCTTCGGAGGGAGAGAGAGCGCGCGCGCGCGATGACACGCCGGTACTGTTCATACGGATCATATTTGTAACGCGGAATATTTAATGGTTGCGGGTGCTGGCCGGGGCGGGCTGTAAAAATAGAACAACGTTGCGGGGCAGGCTGGGTCGGGTAAGAACCTGCTCCAAATGCGAGACCGCGGGTTGAAAAAAACCCTGACCCGCGCATCACTAGTACAAAGTGCAAAACATCAGGACACCCGTTTACTGTTCCAGCTGTGATGTGTCTCTCTGATTTGTTCCCGGAAGGAACTGCTTTGTGGAGTTTCATGGCTTGTAAATGTAAATACTGTAATCGCAAATATTGTAAATGTAAATATTGTAAATGTAAATGCTGTTAGCAAAATGGTGTTTTAATGTAGCAGGACAACAGGATCTTGCATAAACATGTACCCTTTACACAGTGAGATGTGTGGCAAGCAGTGTTAATTTCGTCGACTAAAATATTTAGTCTTAATTTTAGTCAAAGTGTTTTTTTTGACGACTAAAATTGGATTAAAACTAAATTAAAAGTTTTTCATGAGACTAAAACTATGACTAAAATGTCCAGATATTTTAGTCGACTAAAATCATCCAAACTTCTATTGACCGTCTGAAAGAGCCTCAGATCATGTAAATTCACTGCCAAAGGATCAGCTCTGAGCTTTGTTCATGTGGAGCAGCTCCATGAAGCAGAGGAACAAGCTTAAATATGATTATAATGAATATTATAAATGCAAAGTCAACTAAATTCGTCTTAAATTATTCGACTAAATTTACTTGCAATTATAGTCGACTAAAACTAGACTAAAATTGAAGATTTTTTTTGACTAAAACTAACACAGACCCACAATACAAAGAAAACTTCACTCGCCTATCACTAGTAAAAAGAGTTGTGTTATGTCTGTAGTTTCTCATAAATATTGATTTAATGGCTGTTTGAATCCAATTGAATGTTTTTTGTATATATCTGTCAACTGAATTTGCACATACAATTGTTCTATAGTTTCTCCAGGTATTGTACTGTGAAATAATATGAGATTTTATTGTTTGAATCAACCTTTTATATACTGTATTTGTACATATGTGACAGTTATTATTACCTTTTATATGGATGTTTTATATAATATTGATGTTTATGATTATTGTTGTTTGACATTTATGATATTTTGAGAGAGATCTTATAGTAAAAATACTCATTTAGTTACAAACTTATCTAGTTTGATGCCATGTGTATGAATTTCTACTGTGCACAATGGTGGTAATTGATGATGCGCCAACTATATATTCTTTCCAAAAGCACCATTAGATGGCAATTGACTCAGATAAAGCTCATAAGTAGAAATATTCAACCAGTTTACTTTGAAAGTGGAAAAAAAAACCTTTGGCACACATTGCGCCAAAATGTGCCATTTTGTGCCAAATGAAGGGTTCGCCTGGTAAAATCATATTTCAAACCTAAGTGTAGGCCATTCCATTCATCCAATTCAAATAAAATTTGGTAGAGGTGTAGTCAGCAAGTTACTTTAGATAACCAAAGGCATTTGTGTGCATAGAATCTGTGTAAACATGGTATTACCCACTGTTATATATATCTCTGCTGTGGGACGTGAGAAATGAGTTACATCTCATTTAGATAAGCCATACACGCTATAATGCTCCCCCCTGTAAAGCTGTAAAGCACAGGGAAAAGGCAAAAACAAAGAAAAATGTGCCATCAAAGAAAAAAAAATGGATTTGCAAATAGTTAATATATTAATAAATGTCTCTTACATAAATCCACTTCCCATGGAGCCCACCTCTACAGTAACTAGCAACACAATGACAACTAGCAACATTATCCCAACACACACACATTTGACCAGAGGGAAAAAAGAACACACACACGGTCACTAGTGCCATGGCCAATGACTACATTATATTATCTGTAACCTGCACACACAGCTTATGATCAAAAACAAAACGTAAACAAATCCAATCCACTGAACACACCACGTTAGCTACAGCACAACAATGGCCTCATCAAAAAGCAAACAGACACGATGGGACAGTGGCCACAAGGGACAAAAAAACAAACTTTCACTCACACGTCTGAAGGAACCTTTACGTGCCTTCTGCTCAGCAAACTCGTGATCAGTTCCATTTTCCTCGCGAAGTTATATTATGTAGAGTTAAGCAAAGCATACGACTAAGTAACTTACTCGCTGCTGTCTTGCTCTCTTTACTCCTCTTTATGCTCCTTCTCTTTCGTGTTTGCTGCCAGAAGCAGAACTTCTCCACATTTTGTCACTGCTGTGTACTCCCAACATGTTAGGGGCTTATACTTTTGCACATTACACTTTTCAGTTCTACTTCAATTGTGTGCTTTCCCTTAGGCTGCGCTATTTCATATCTCTCGGAAGCACCAGCTTCCTGCCCTAAGAGGATAAAAAAAACGACCGCTCCAATCATACTTGGCGTCCACTCACCCCTGTACCCTATAAAAGGGGGACTCTCCCTTCAGTCGTCTCCTGCACGGCGACGCTCCTCATGAGGGATCAGCATGCTAGCTGCTTCCTCTGCCTGGGCCGGTAGAAGATGGTTCCTTGCGCTACCTCGGGAGGTGTGTGAGCGTCGCCATGCTTTTTTTGGCTCCTACCTCCCTGGAGTTATCCTATTAGGATTCTGATTTTTCTAGTGCAGATTCCCCGGCTCCAGCCTCCCCAGTGCGGGAATGGAGCCCGCCTCGAAGATGTGCTCTGCATTTTCTCAGAGGAGGTGCAGCCGTGTGAGCGCTACCCCATGGATCATCCCCCGGGCCTCATCACTTGCTGCTGCGGCTCAAATGGAGCTGAGAATGCCTCCTCAGCCCCCAGTCCCAGCATCAAATCTGTTACGCGGCCTGTTTGGAAACGCCCGCGACAGTCAGCGACCAGTGGTGGTTACCCTTCACGTGGATTCCCTCCTCCACTACGCTCAGCGTGACTGGGACAAACCCTACTCTGCCCGTACCCCGGCTCTTGCGTACGGTGTGTACACCACTGTGAAAGGATGGGGCCAGCCGAAGAGCGTCCCCGCCATAGATGACGGGATTAGAATGCCCCATCTCCCATCCTCTGCTTTCTGGCCCGGCGGTAGAGTGGACCTTCCCTCAGAGTAGGATAGGCTCACCGCTTCTATCCTTAACTGCTGTTATGCTAATGCTGCACAGGTCGTAGCGTTAGCAAACAATATGGCCTTGCTAACCGCCTCTCTGGGACCTGATCGTCAGCACAGCGGTAATCACAGCCCGAGACGTGACTGCCATCCTGCTCTGGGTTTCAGGGGAGGAAGAGGAGGGTTTAAAAAATCAATAAAGGCCGTTCGGCCTTATTCCCTCGTGTCACCGCGGCCGCCGCTAACGTGAGCACACTGTCTCACATGAGTCAATGTGGGCATACTGCTGCTCTGACAGCGAGACCCAGCTCTAATGTGCTGTTCCTCGACGGTGATTGGTCGACCGTCTGTAAAATAGCGAGCGTGGAGAAAAAAGGGGGCTCGAGCAGGAGCAAGCCTGTGTTTGGCTCTGCTACCACTGCTTAGTGCTCGTCTCCATGCTCCATGGAGAGGAAAGGCGTTATGACATTATGTCAGACACTTCATCTCCCCATGATGTTGCAGCTCATGAGCCTGTTTTTCTAAAAGCCTCGGGGCAGCGGTGTAAGTCAATGTGTAAACCCTCTTCCTTTACACTCCCCCACGCTCTCAATCACTCCCGCTAAGAATCCTGCTAAGAAGCATGATCTGAGCGGGCTCTTTTCTCGGCCGATGAGTCTGTTCTTTCCTGGGAGCGCCTGCCCTTTCAAGCAGGGCCCCCCACGCTGCGGCTCACCGCTGAGAGTGGAGCCTACTGTATAGGCGGGCCTGTTTCCCTGCTCTTACTCTGTGTCGTGAGACGGCCCCTGACAGAGTTTACCAAGTCTGTAAAGACACAGGGTTCCTTGGAGCGCCCTAGCTGGACAGGACACTCAGAAGGGGGTACACTCTACAATTCTCTCAGAGACCTCCAGACTTTCGTGGTATCCTCAAGACGAGGTTACGCAGCTCAGCCGAGGCAGCGGCGATCACAGGGAAGTAGTTTCTCTGCTACAGTGTGGTGCCATAGCAGCATCCGGTATCCTGGTGGGCAGGCTGGAAGCTGAACGCGGGAAGTTGCTAAACCTTGGCCTCCCCTATTCAGTTGTTGCCACAATTCAGGGTGCTCGGGCCTCAGGGCTTGTAGGGTTCATTGGTGTCTTTTCTCTGACTGGTGCTCAGAGAGAGTTCTGGGGCCTCATTTATCAAGCTTGCTGCGCACAAAATGAGGCCAAAATTTTGCGTAGCCGCTCCTCTGCGCAACAAACTGAACGTGAAACATTGCGCTCCTCCACGCAAACTAAATAGCTGCCGTACGAGGTACGCACTTTTCAAAAACACTGCTGAGAGACGGGAGAGCAGCGACATGACTTGTTTGGGGAAGTCAGGTTTGGTTAGGTTTGAAATGGTTTGAATTTACTTTCTTTAGCAATTACAAAGATTAGAATGAAATAAGCAACTTATCACGATGTTTGTGAATATTAGTGCGCACATCCATGCACGCTCGTATCCGTGCACACTTGTACCCATGCACGTATGCGCACTGGCGCTAAAGCCTTTTAAACGTGAAGCAGAAATGATCCCGCTGTACTGTGTGTAGTATACCGAGGGGGCAAATTACCAGATCACAAGGTAACACAAGGTAAGTTTCTGATAAAAAGGACAGAGACGTTGACTTCCAATTCGAAGCAGTTTATTAAAAAGTGATCTAGAGTAAAATCTTCATGATTGGCTGCAACACCAGTTAAGGCAGGACACTATATTAGGAAAAATAAGAATTTAATTATCTACAATAAAAACAAGTTTAATTACAAATTCATTTTATTTAAGATGAAAATTTGAATATTCCTATAGTTTAAAAACACTAAAAGCGAACCCAGTTGGCTAACCAAAAATAGGGAAAACCATAAGTTACATCAAAAGGAACAAACGTAAACTAATGGCAAAACAGCAGCAGGTTAGCCACCCTTGACGGTTCACAGGACCCTCCTTGTTAGGAACTCATGGCCACCACTCGAACCACGTTGCAAACGGGGCACTATGGTAAGCTCAATGCCAGGAGTGGGGACAACCAGAGAACACCCATCTAGTCTCAGCGAAAGAGGGCACCATATTGGAACCAGGTGTCTTAAATAACCTTCCTAACTAAGGGGTGGGCTAAAGGGCGGAGCCAGGGGAAGCACTTCAGAGGCTAGAGGAAAAAGAAACCACCCCACTACATGTGCTTTGAGTCATCTCCAGACATAAGTCTGACCAACTGGGTTTAGGTCCAAAGTTCGGGTCACATGACCTTCAGACGAGGCCGTCTTTATGCAGTGCGCACCGGCACCGCGGCTCCACTGCGCGCTCCCTCCTCAGACACCACCCGGACACTGACCTCACCTCACGCACTCCACCCGGGCCGAAACGCTGCTTCATCCTACACAGAACATGGCCTAATGTACAGCGTGTGCAGTTTGGATGACTGAAATGCCCCACAGTTTATCGTGTTTTATAGGCAAATCCAAATCTTGCTATTGGCAAAACTTGCCGACACTTACGGCTCTTCTTTACGTTCTAAACATGTGTTTTGAAAAGTTTTAGTGATGGAATATGTAGAAAGATGCCAATACGTGTGATCAGAGAAGCAGAGTTAAATCTCCTCTCTGCCCGAGCTGTGGCAGCATCAGCCCCTCCCTCTCTGCACCTTGCCTTTGGTAAAACCTACTCATTACTGCCTCATGTTTAGGGAAATCTCATTCATAAATTACTTTGCATTGCCTTTTATGGTCAAATGGAGGCGGGCAGTGGGCGTGTCGTGATGTCCACAGCTTTCTGCTCAAGGTGTAATCAGCGAAGGAAAGATTGCGGTCAGGTGTACGTACCGGCGCATATGCAGGGTTTTATAGATCGGAAACAAACTTTGCGTACAGAAATTTGCGTTACTTTCCTACGCACTTTCAAAGTCAGAGTCTGGAGGGAAATATTTCCCTCCACCATGACTCACATACCCACATACTAGGGTCCAGGGGGATACATGGGGCCCCTGGACCCTACATCGTGTTATATACAGTGCCTCTCGTAAGTATTCATACACCCTAGAACTTTTGCACATTTTGTCATGTTTACAACCCTAAACATAAAGATTTTATTTAGAATTTTTTACTGAACGTTCACACACAAGTTATAGACAACTGTGAAGTGAAAGCTAAATGATACATGATTCTGTTATTTTTCAAAAAATGGAAAAGTGAAAAGTGGGGCTTGCATAAGTATTCATACAGCATTTTCTGAGTGCATTAAATTGCCTTTATAACATTCCTAATGACTCCAGAATGTTCACACCTCACCCTAACGGTTAAATAGAGGCCACCTGTGTGTAATCTACTCTCAGAATAATTTCAGCTGTTCTTTTAGGCCCTCAGAGCTGTGGTCGGAGGGTATTGGTCACTGAACAGCATAATGAAGGCCAACGAGCACCAGTGAGGTCAGGGATAAAGCTGTGGAGAAGTTTAAAGCAGCGTTAAGTTATACAAAGATTTCCCAAGACTTAAACATCTCCCGGGGCACTGTTCAATCCATCATTTGGAAATGGAAAGAGTATAGCACCACTGCAAACTTACCAAGACGTGATCGTTCACCTAAACTAAAAGACCGAACAAGGAGAACATTGGTAAGAAATGTAACCAAGTGCCCCAAGATAACTCTGGAGGAGCTGTGAAGTCCTGCCTTTGAGCTGGGGGAATCTGTACATGGGACAACTATAAGTCGCATCTACACAAATCTGGCCTTCATGAACGAGTGGAAGAAGAAAGCCATTATTGAAAGGAGGTCATAAGAAATCCCGTTTGAAGTTTGCTAGAAGTCATATGGAGGACACAGCTCCATGTGGAAGAAGGAGCTTTGGTCAGATGAGACAAAAATTGAACTTTTTGGCCCAAATGAAAAACGTTATGTATGGAGCAAACCTGACACTGCTCATCGTCCTGAGTGCACCATCCCCAGTTTCAAATATACAGGGGGGAGCATCATGCTGTGGGGCTGCTTTTCCTCAGCGGGGACTGGGGAGATTGTAAGAATAGTTATGAAGACGGATGGAGCCAAATACAGGGACATTTTGGAGGAAAACCTGCTGGAGTCAGCAAGAGAACTGAGGCTGGGGCGGAGATTCACCTTCCAGCAGGACAATGACCCTATACACAAAGATAAATCTACAATGGAATGGTTCAATAAAAACATATTAATGTGTTAGAATGGCCCAGTCAAAGTCTTGACCTAAATCCTATTGAAAATCCGTGGAAAGGTCTGAAAACTGCTGTTCACAAACGCTCTCCTTCTAATGTGACAGAGCTTGAGTTGTTTTGTAAAGAGGAATGGGCTAAAATGTCACTCTCTACATGTGCAAATCTTGTAGAGTCAGAACCCAAAAGACTTGTGCTGTTATTGCAGCAAAAGGGGGTTCCACAAAGTGTTCATTCATGCTGTATGAATACTTATGCACGCCCCACTTTTCGGTTTTCTATTTTTTTTTAAATAACAGAATCATGAATCATTTTGCTTTCACTTCACAGTTGTCGGTTACTTGTGTGTGAACGTTCACATAAAATAAAATCTTTATGTTTAGGGTTGTAAACATGACAAAATGTGCAAAAGTTCAAGGTGTATGAATACTTACGAGAGGCACTGTACAGGATGTACTCAGTGTTCTCCAGGGTCTCCTGGAGAAAGCCAGGGCAGCATACCCTAGGGCCGCATGCGGCTCTTGGCCAATCAGAGTGCGGCTCTTTTTGCATGACTGGATAATACAATACTGCTCTTTACAAGAGTGTTGGTACATATTTCCCATAAACTGTAAAACAGTCTTTAAAAATCTTGACCAAAAATCCAACCATAGTCCTACAGACCCTGTTTCCATCTCTACACATGAATAAGAGCCCGTATCACCCTCGTTTTTGAGGCGGCGTGAAAAAGGTGCCCGTGCAGCCTCACTCAAAGAGGGATGTAGGTTAAACAGGCAGGCAGATCGTGGCACTAGGATTAGCTTCTGTGCTTTTCAGATTTTCTGATCAGCCTACTCTTTATTTGATGAAATTTGGCCTCATATTCACAGAAAAAGATCAAAATTAGGAAATGGAAAAAAGCGGAGCTCTAACGAAGCATATGATGCGAAGCGCGACAGCAAAAAAAAGTGGATTTGGTGTTTAGTTACTCTTTAAAGAGGGGGTATTCTGCTTCTTTCTATCACATAGCACCAGTCTATAGCACACTACAATGATGACAAACCTTGTGTTGGTCTGTAAATGCAGTAAATTAGAATAACTGCCTTGTATAAAATGTCTCTCTCAAAATGTCTGTAGTGAATGTCTTGAAATAGGCCTCTGTCTCTTTAAGAACCTCTGAGCCTTTCCGACACGCCCCCTCCACACGCTGTCTGTGGCATCAGTGGGGAGGGGGTTCTGCTGAGGAGCAGTGGTTGGGTACTCGGCTGGTGACGAAAGCTCGGAGGCGTCTCCAGGAGGTGGGGGCGTTCCTAGGAGGACTCAGGCAAACCTATCCCTAAAATGGCTGCCATTAGAGTTTTTACAGATTACTCAAAAATACGTGAATGTGCCAAGGCAACACTTCAGGCATGTTTTTAGTGAGGGAATGACATAATAACATGATGTAAAGCTTGAAAAAGTTGATTTTGCATAATACCCCCCCTTTAAAAATGGCAAGTTGGATATCGGTCTAAAATTGTTAAAATCATTCAAATCTAAATTGCTCTTCCTCGACAGGGGCCTCACCACCGCCCCTTTAACGCAGCAGGGAAGACCCCCCTCTGAAGAGAGCAATTCATCATGTTTAGAAGCTCGTCTCTAAAAGATCCATAAATTTTTTTAAAAAACAGCGTTGTGACCGGGTCTAAAAGACATGTGGTGGGCCTCACTGAGGAGAAAACTTTATCAAGCATCTCAGCATTAACCAGGACAAAACTGTCCAGTGTTTCCTCTGAAACGAATAGACAACCAGACGCATTTAAAACCATGTTACTTTGGGTAGATAAAATATTACGTCTGATAGTGTCTATCTTTCCCCTGAAGTGGTCTGCAAACGCCTCACAGAGAGCGTCTGTGGGGTTAAAAGGAGTTTTGTTAAAATCAGGATTTAAAACATTTCCTATTGTTGTGAAGAGGACTCTTGGATTGTTTTTATGGTTTCTAATTATTGAGGAAAAGTAGTTGTTTCTTCTCTAATTGCATTGTAGGTTTTTTTGTTGAGTGCAGAATATTTGACGGTTTATTGTGATTTTATCTTTCCTCCATCTCCTCTCGGCCTCCCTGCAGTTTCTTTTTAACCGTTTTAGCTCCTCGTTTCTCCATGGAGGTAGGTTTTTTGTTTGTGTATTTATTGTTTTGAGTGGAGCGAGAAAGTTGAGAGCTGACTGTAGTTTACTGTTAAAACTGTCAAAAATAAAATTGCAGTTAGCCATTAAAACCATAGGAGGAAACTGTTCTAAAACCTGTATAAAATTTGCAGCCACTTCAGGGGTAAGATGACGTTTCCTCACAGTTCTCACCGAGGCCTCTTGCTGGATAAAACCGGTGACATTAAAGAACACACAATAGTGATCAGCAGTGTTGCACCTGAACGCGCTCATTGAACGTTCATATTTTGGGCGAACGTGAACTGAACGCACAGTGTTACAGCCTAATGAACGAAACCATGAACGCGTTCATTCTGGTGTCTGTGAACGGCATTCCCGTTCTATTTACGTTCGTTCAATATGGTGCCAGATTTCTTATATCTGTGAATATAAAACCCCACTGCGCCGTCAGAGTTTAGGGGGTCTAAACTCTGGCGGGTCCACGGTGTGGCTCGCGCTACCTCCGCTCCGCCCCCGCGCCAACAGCCCGACTGTGTCCAGTTCTGTGGCGCTGAACTCTGCTGTTTATGGCTCTGGCACAGGCCCTGGCACACCGGTAACCAGCGGGTCCGCACGTTGCCCGCAGCAGCCACAGTGTGACCCCGGGATTTCACATCATCCGCCTGTGCGCTCAGCTCCACTCCGCTCCGCCCCGACTCCGAACGGCTGCGACATCAACGCCCACTGTCTCCGCTTCAGTCCGCCCCGGTCCTCTCCGCCAGTGCTCCAGCTCCACGAGGAGCACGCGCACAAAGCAACGACTTTGAGAAACAAACCTCCCAATAAAATAATAAACAACTATTTATGAGCATGCGAGCGATACCGCGTTGAAGCATGAAGCCTGTGCCCCCCTCATGCGCGAGGGAGAGAGAGGCAGACAAACAAGTTACGTGAACGAAAGCAACAGAAGCTTAATCGGGTCGTGTGATTGTTTTTGTGATAACAAACTCCCCAGAGGGAATTATCGAGGTCACTTTGTGTGAAATAGTGACATTTTCGTTAAAATAAAGTCAGCTCGGAGGGTGTTTACTTTGAAAATACGGATATTGTTGTCGTTCTCTATCCCGTTTGGTGAGTGCTGAACTGTGGAGCTTGATCCGGCCGGAGCTGACGCGGCGCAGACGGACCCGAAAATAGGGTTGATCCGTATTTTTATCGTGGCGAAGCGGAGAGGCGACGTAGGCCCCTCGGAGCGGAGTGGACGATGTGGAATGTTTCTGAACGTTCAACATAGCAACGCATTTGCTGCGGAGGTCGGGGCGGAGTGGAACGGAGCGGAGCGGGGCGAGCACGGAGAATGTGGAATCTGGGGGTGAGGCTACGAAGCGAGTTTCCCTTGTGTAACATCTGTCGCTCCAAACTCCTCTGCTCCGTGGTGCGAACTCATTTCCATAAAGACACAATGTGGAGTTTTTTTTAACTACAAATTAGCTCCTAAAACAATTTTATTCACATGATTAGTTTACCAATTTAACACAAATGCAAGTTGTAGCTTCCTTTTCCACGAAGAATTTACCAATTAAACTTAAAAAAATATATATTATAAAATAAAATATGATTAGCAAAGATATCCAAAATCCACTCTGAAAACAGTGACAGGCTGACATGAAATAGCTGCATAACACTAAGTGAGGAGGCCGTAATGACTCATGGCTGAAGTCAACTTTCTCCAGAAGTATATTTCCCCTCTCAGGGAAATATTTTTATATTCCTTATCTTAAAGCAACAATCTGAAGTATTTTGAGATGTATTTTTGCCAACCTTGGGCAACAAGGTTGGCAAGGGAACCCACTCTCGTGCAGTATGCCCAGTGGAGGTGGTGATCTGTGCTTGTAGCCAGGAGCTGCGGTGTAGTGCAGACTACCGCAACGTCTGACCGACGCTGGGGGCCACCGCAGGCCGAAAGTCCTGGAGGGGGCGTCCCAGACTGAGTGAGGCCCGGCTGCGCCGAGATGTGACGAGAGTGCAGAGGAGGATAATTCTCAGTGTCCAGGACGCTGAATCTATTTCCCAGCCTTCGGTGTCATGGGGGCCAGACTTTGGATGACCTTTTCTGGCTGGGATGTCTGTCCACTCGTCCACTCAAACTTATCGGTCCTTTGGGCTTAGCTCCTACCTGAAGCCAGCAGTTCTCGCTGCCAGAGACAAGGAACCTGAAAATCCACTGGTGTAGTCTAATGAAAGCAAGGCTGCCGGTATGTGTCCTCACTAATACTCTCTCACCCAAGCTCCTGGTATTTCTACATGGTCTTCAACTCTAGTAAAAATCATGTTCATTCTTGCTTAGTTTCCAAGATCTACCAAAATTGGGTATTCTCAAGGAGATATGGCCCAGCCCGGTCTGTTCAGATTGTCAGCTGACCTCTTTCCTGGGCTGATAATGATAAACAACATGTATTTATTGAACAGTAAGAGATTTGCTCAACTAAATCCGGATACTGTCTTGTTTTAAAATTAACCTTTATTTTGTTTATGTGCCTCTCAGAAAAAACTTCAGCATATTGCTCACCTGTGGAACACCCACATCATTCGGAGAAGCAGAAATGCAGTTGCACCTAGTGGCCGGCCTCACGTGATGTACATGCTTCCTCAGCTTTTTGGGGGAGAGGACTGACTCTCTCAAACATGCATCTGTGCAAGCAGTACAAACATGCAGAGCACAATGCATACGAGGACCTTACCTATGTGATGAGACCGTGTTCACATTATCCTGCAAGTTGATGGCAGACAAATTCTTTCATCCTCCATCCACACCTGACGAGGCCATTGAACTCTACCTATTTTAAATTACTTGCATACGTAAGGATTTATGAATCAAGCTATCCTGGCTAGTAAAGCACCACCTGCATTAATATTTTTTAAATACATTTGTGAAGATAGACTACAAATAAATGTTTATGATGAGCAATAGTCCCTTCTGATGTTTCTTGGGCACACTATGTATATGATGATATCTATAATTTTCAACAAAACAGTACAAAATTCTTCAAAAATGTTTAATCAAGTACTTAATATAAAACAGTTCTGTGTTCATGAAAAGGAACAGTGCAGTAATTGTGCAATAAACTGCTCCATTTGAGGGAAAAACAACAACAACTTGTTTTCCCTGGATTACTGAACAAATACTGAAAGTGCAGTTAAACTGACAAAATACCTGAAAATTCACAACATACTTTAAACAGTGTGACCAGAATAGCACTTCTGTTTTCACCTTAAATACATTGAAAAAGCTGAACATGAATGCATATTTTGTGCGTATAAATTTCTTTTTCTTTTTTTCAGCACATTGCAGAACGGACTGTTTTTCAATTAAGTCTTAATTGTGGTGCTTTGCAGCGAAAAGAACCTCAGTACAAGAACTGGTGGCTCAAAGGCCAATAAATGAAAAACCCAGAATATGTCCTCTATTGTCCTCAAGGCGCTTCGTTTACATTTCATAACAGTCTTACAGCTCTGCCTCCTGATTGTGTTTCATACACTAGAACAACAACAGAAACCTGATAAAGGGAGTAAAATCTCTATGTCCTAGACCTTTTTTGATTAGTTTAAACAAGGCGGGCGATGACTATAGAACATGCCCCTTTCCTTTTTGAATGTTTGAGATTTACTGTTACTGAAACGGTCTGGATAGAAGAGAAGATCGGAAAAAGTCAAATCTCTAGATGGAACGAATATAGAATTAGGGGATGTGAATTCTCCTATCCTCAAAAGCCCCTAAAAAGCTAGAAGAAAGGTGCCAGGGAGGAGCGCCTTGACGTAGGAGGTGAAGGGCCCGTTGCACACTGACATGAGCAATTGATGTAGTATCGGAAGTGTGATTGGCTGTCTGCTGTCGGGAGAAACTGGCGAGTGTTTAGTGATACCTCTGAGGAGGAGCTTGACGGACTGATTAGAGAAGAGACTAGGGGACTGAGGCTGATGGCCCTTCAAATAGATATTAATGCCGGCGATCAGGCTGCGAATGTAAGGGAGTTTGAATCTACGCTGATCGTAGCAATAAACAATAAAGGCCATAACCAAATTAGGGAGAACAGGATACAGAGCGATGTTGAGAGCCAGAACTTCAAAAATAGACACCAGGCAAAATAATAAGTTTTAAGAGTGGAAGAGGCCTAATTTCATGTAATGGCTGGCGGCATTTAAATATTGAGGAAGGGTGGACCTTATCAGTTCAGGATTATATCTTCCATCGACGGAATTGAGGTTGGGTGAGGATTGGCTGATGGACACAGGCGGCAAAAAGTCTGAAATTTAAAACGGGACAGAGCGTCAGCTGCTGTGTTAGAATGACCAGGAACGTGGCGGGCAGTGAGTATGAAATTGTTAATGACCACCGACCAGGTGATGCGACGCATGAAAGGCATGAGGGCTGCAGAGGAAGAACGGCCTTTGTTTATAACCTCTATGACGGCGGCGTTATCGCATAAAGCGGCGATATGTTTTCTCTTCCACAGATGGCCCCACGACAGTGATGGGATAGATCTCACATAGCGGACTCAGAGAGAGGAAAGGAGGATGGCCATTTCTCTGAGAACCATGCGTCCTGATAGAACTACCCAAAACCTGCGGATGGAGCGGCATCCGTAAAGAACCGAAATGTGTCGGCAGAGTGAACCACATCGTCGTAAAAAAAAAAGACACGCCGTTCCAGTCCTGGGGTAAACGGGCCCAGAAGGTCAGGTCGGAACGGCACCCGTCGTCGAGTGAGACTGTATCGAGCAGGGATGGCATGGAGTGCGCCAGATCGAGAAGCCTAGAAATAAACGACCATCCCTGGGGAATGATGTGCATGGCGAAATAGAGATGACCCAACAGAGACAGTAACTGACGCTAAGTGACGACACTGTCCTGGACGAAGGACTGTGAGATATGAATACGACGATACTATGTTCGTAGCCTTTAGCGAGCCACGCTCCCCTACCGGCCAGCTTGATGAGGGCGATCGCGTGGTCCACTGTAGCGTAATGGCACGAGAACGGGGCCAATGGAATGAGGCTGTTAATACTGGGCTGAGGGTCGGAATGAGGCGCAGAGTGATCTAGAATCAGGCGTTTCTTCCCGGAATATTCGCAGGTAGCTACAGCAATAGGACTACTGCGTAGACCTTCAGAGACTTCTTTAAGCAATAATTGGGAAACATCGGGCTCAGCCAGAGTGGACTGTAAATTCTTGGAGACGTAGGTGGCAGTGGGGGGGTGACGTAAAAGCCCTGGGCTAAACCAGTGAGAAGGAAATCAACAAAAACCCGATCGGCGTGGCCAAACAGCAGCGCAGCCAACTCAGGAATGACAAGAGGGGTCGAGAGATAACAAGCAATTAGACCTTGGATCCTTGCCTGGATAGGACGCACGTTGCGGACACACGGATTTTGGGTGAGCGTCCCTGCAATGACTACAGACATGAAGAAAAGAGCAACTAGAACGATAACACACGCTTTCATTGAAATTATTGCAAATTTGAGAATTGTTGAAAACCTCAATTTCGCGTCCGCAATTGTCAATGGAAGACGCCCCGAACGAATACGTTCGCGGGACGACGAGCAGCTTGTCCCAAGTTTAATGAAAGACTCAGAGACAGAGAACTTTGGTGACCGACGGAGCCACATAGCGTACAAGTAGCGGCTTGAGTTACCATGACCAGAAGTTCTGTGTCCAGAACGGACACATCAAGGCAGACGTTAGTTTGAGCCAGAACCGCAGCAGCTTTAGAAAGCGACTTGTGATAAAATAAAACAGACAGCCATATTTCATGTTCAGATCTCCAATGAGTGCGAGGCAAGTGTCTAATTCGGCCCGACGATCGGGATAGACCGAGCAAATTAAGTCCTGATAGGTGGAGAATGCAACCAGGAATTGCCCGATGGACAAATCCTTAGCCAGGCGTAAGTCAGACGACTTAAAAATTGCTGTAAATTCATCTGAGAAAGTGACACAACGATCGGCTTCGGGAGAGGGGAGAATGAGAGAAACAAGGTTCACATACGCGCCTCGCAAAATTTTTGAGCGCAGCCGTGGAGATTTGTTAGCGTGCATGGGCGTTTAAGGCCTACCAAGAATGGATCCCCGAAGGGCGCTGGCAAGAGTGAAGTCCGATGACCTGGGTTGAGAACCAGGAAGCTGGTCGGGAACCGGGGGCGGAGGCAGCGAAGATGTGGAGGGATCTGCAGTGGTGAGCTCGATGAAGCGGGAGGAGAGGGTGGAGACGGAGCGGTGGAGGGCGTCCATCTTAGAAAGTAGAGCTCCGCGTGGAGACCCACAGAGAACGGAGCAGCAGCGGAGGTTCCGGGTGCAGCAGCGGGATTTCTGGGAGTGGAGGCGAAGACAGCAGTAGAGGGTCTAGGAGCAGCAGCGAACACGGCGGCGGAGGGTCTGGAGGCTGTGGCGAATGCAGCAGCGACGGAATACCCCGGTGAAACTAGCGCAGGAGTGGGAGCTGGAGCGGTCGAAGGGGGACGGCCCCTGCAACGTTTGGGAAGAGGATTAGCGGTCTTCCGGGTTCTCTTACCTCTCTTGAGGACGGGTGGGGGTGAAGTTCCGTGCGAGGGAGACGGAGAGAAGTCGCTAAAGGGCAGGTGCAAGGCCAAACAAGCGATCTGAGAGGCGTCGAGTCCAGGGCCAGGCGACACCCCCGCGGGATTCCATCAGGGAACGCGGGGAAAGGTGGACGGCCCGGGCCTTGAGACGAGCACTTTTCCCGACGGGTGGTGCAGGGCCGGGGTCCCCCATGAAGGGGATAGCCGACCCAGCGAGGTCGTCAGAATCGAAGTCGGACATGTTGAGTGTTCCAACATTACTGTTGCAGAGCAGCTGGAAAGCGAATAATCCATGATTGCTGGAGGCTTAAAAGCGGGACCGAGAGCGATGATTGGCTGCTACAGGGGTGCGGCTCTTACGCTGATGGGCTGAGGTGGAGGTGTGGCCCTCACGGAAGTGATCATTGGCTGGAGGCCGTTGATGCTGAAATTAGTCTCCCAGGTTGAATAATAGCGCGGCTTCATTTGCGAACAGCGGACTGAGGGGACAACCCTGCCTGGTTCCTCTCTTAAGCACAAATTCGTCAGAAATAAAGCCATTCATCCTGACTTTTGAGGTCGGATTCAAATACATCCTGATTAATTTTAGTGATGTGTCGGTCGCGAACGATCCGGCTCTTTTGAACGAGTCTTTACAGTGAACGATATGAACGGGTTCGCGGAGGTGAACAGCTCTTTTTTTATTATTATTATTATTTTATTCCTCTTCGGAGGAGGGGTGTCACTTAGTTGTACATGCTTATTTTGCGAAACAAAAGTCACTGCTGGAGTGGGGCAGACGGAGAGAGGAGAGTCAGAGGGACAGTTTGTGAATGCGTGACCGTGGGACGTGATTGCGGCCTGCGGGGAAAGGGTTTGAGAGCGCGGCTCTGGGGAAACAGCGAGAGAGAGAGAGAGCGCCTGAACGCTCCCAGTACCAGTACTCTCCCGGGCCATGGGAGAGAAAAGGGCGCGTGGGGTCTGTGAGTGACGAGGCGGCTACAGGAGCTCTTGGCCGCCTCCGAAGCGACATCACCGCACACTGTCTTCTCCTCGGTCCACCCCGGTCTCCGCCCCATGAAGAGCTCAAAGTGAGCATGCATAAGGCAACGCGTTTGAGAAATAAAAGTCCTAATGAAATAATAAACAACAGGTACAGTGGAGATTGCGTTGAAGCTCGACCTCTTTCACATAAGTGTTTCCCCCTCTTGCGCGTGGGAGAGATAGGCAGAGAAAAAGTTAGGCTACGTCATGGCGGCTCCGGAGCCGCATGCGGCTCTTTCATCCTTATACTGCGGCTCTGAGTGGCTTGGGAAAATAAATAACTAAAAAATATAGATAGATAGATAAAGCATCAGGAACAACTGTGTAACACAATAAATTTGATCCTAGAACCAAATTATGCATTCACACAAAATAGAATGTTCATTAGGCTTCTAGTTTAGCTTTCACAGTCTTCAATATGAAGAAAATTCCAGGCGTTTTTAGGTTGACATAGTTGGCCTAGAGTAAAATTTTGCCTTTCAAAGAAAACAATACTTGACAAAGCATCAGGACCAACTGTGTAACACAGTAAATTAGATCCTAGAACCATGTTATGCATTCACACCAAATAGAATGTTCACTAGGCTTCTAGTTTAGCTTTCACAGTCTTCAATATGAAGAACATTCCAGGCGTTTTTAGGTTGACATAGTTCAGCTTGAAGCATAACTGTTGTCTTGCTTGAAACAGACACATATAAAGTGCTACCCTCATGTGCTTTTGATCCTCATTACATGCCTACTCCATTTGGATATCTAGCAGTTGTTTTTTTCTACAAATACTGCATAGGATGAATGTGTAAGAACAGTTGAGCTGAAATAAAAAACAAATACATTTTTTTTTTTGCTGTTTCATTGAAGCAGGATTGGAAAATGAACACAAACTAACTATATACACATTTACACTATTTACAAAAGGCTGACTTCTAAAAAGGCTTTCTACAATACTGCATAGGATAAATGTGTAAGAACAGTTGAACTAGAACAAAAACAAATAACTAAAAACATTTCTTTTTTGGTCTTTCAGTGAAGCAGGATTGGAAAATGAACACAAACTAACCATATACAAATTTACATTATTTACAAAAGGTGGGCTTCTAAAAAAAAGTCTCTACACCTCTGCTCCATCTGCGAGAAGGCCTTCATGGTAAATAAGTTGTCAGTTTCTTGTCAACAGTACACACAGTGGCAAAAGGCAAGCCTTTACAGTGCCAGGGAGTGGAGCGATGGCAGAGATGGCATCTGCGGCGTCCCATGCTGGCCCTTTGGGATTTGTCCACCTGTGCTGCATTGATCGCCACGGGGGTGTGCAGATCGGAGCGCTGCTGCACGGGCTTCGGGGGCGGGGGTTTCGCAAGGTCACCGAAGAGCTGAGCAACCAGCGTCTCATGAAACTCCTGCCATGTGGGGAGCCTCTCCTCCCGAGCCTTTGCCAGCTCCCTGCTGATCACAAAACTGTTTGTGACAGCCAAGTCCAACATGTGCCGGAAGACGGTCATGTACCAGCGCTTGGTGGACCTGCGCGCAGAGTTGGTTCCCAGGAGCTGGTCAGACCTATCCACACAAGCGGAGACTTGTTGGTGAGTGCGTTCTCCTGCGTCCTGGGGACCCCGATCCTCCCCTGGCAGTAGGTCCCACAGCCTCCAAACCCCTGCTGGATCAGGTGGGTGAACAGCAGGGGACTGGTATAATAATTGTCACAGTAGACAGTATAGCCAGTCCCCTCACCAGCGCGTTGACCACATCGAATGTCCGCCCGTGGCCAGAGCTGACTTCTGCCCTCCCCGAGTACAGCCTGCAGGAAGATAAATTGATATGTTGTATTTTTATATTACTCATGGTACATAAAAATAGACAATAAATAAAAAACAAAAACAAACCTGAAGTCCACCGTGTAGCCATTGTTGTCCGCCAACACGAAGTACTTCAGACCCCACTTCGTAGGCTTGTCCTTCATGTACTGCTTGATGGACAGCCTGGCCTTGGTGGCAACCATCCGCTCATCCACCGAGATGTGCTTCCGTGGGTGGTACACGGCCATGCAGCGAGTGCGCACGGTGGGCAATGTCGTAGCCCGCCTGGCCTCTCCGCTTGTCACTGCGCCCATCATCATCAGGTGGATGGACGCCAGGATCATTTTGAAGCGATCCCGGGACATCGTTGTGGAGGGGAAGCCGACGTCGAATATGGTGTCTTTCCTCCACAGGTCAGTCTGCTTGGGCGTTTTCAGCAGCGGCATGTAGAGCAAGAGGGCAGTGAAAATCCTCATCTCTGCCTCTGTCACGTCCCTCCACCGATACTTCCTGCCCTTCGCCTGGAGTCTGGCTGCGTTCTTGTTCATGCTACGACACAGCAGTCGCAACACCTCCGCATCCCAAAAACACTGGAAGATATCCAGGGGTGTGGGTCGCCCAGAATTCAAGGGAGGCTGAACTCCAGGCGTCCTCCTAGGGCAGAATGGTGGCTGGGTTGGCGCCACATCAGGCTCCTCCACACTCTTCCACGCCACTGGAGCGGGCCTGATGGGCGACCTGCTCCTGGCGTTTCCACCCTCCACAGAGCGGCCAAGCCTGACCCTGCTCCGGCCACGGACCAAAGCATGGCCATTGGCTTCCCTCTCACAAGGCCTCCTATAAAGAAATAAATACACATTATTTACTGTGAAGTACATTCACATTAGTATAATATGAAATTACTTCAATGATCAATACATTTTACTAACTATCATTATTCTTTCAGAAAATAGCCATAGTTTCTTTACTTGTTTCTACAGCATGCATGCGTGTAAACTTTATTGTATTGCCTACCCCATGTACTATCTGAAAACATGCTCTTGAAGCTATGTGCATTAGTAAACTCAATATAACAGTAACATCACAGTAGTGAGTATTCACAAAGAAAAACGTATATATTGATCTGTTCAAATAATAAGTTTGGCACTTCAATTTCCTATTTGTACATTCAGACTAGCAGATTTCATAGAGAAAAGCTACACGGGTTCAATTTAGCAATAAACTTGCCATTCATTTTGAGATCTAGGTCTTTCTGACATAAAAATCATAAGGAAAGACCGTAAACTTGTCATAGTCTGCGGGTAGCTCATGAAAATCCTAGTTTTGCGAATCTACATTTCCCGCGAAGATAACCGCGGCAAACTTTACGCGCGCCCCAGTTACAAACAGAGCAAAGTGGCGCTACGCGCCTTTATGATCGTTTTACACAGATAACATACATGCTAACTCATCCTACCACCATACATGTTAGTTTTTCCACATTTGCAAACTTACTCGAAGCTGGATGACAGCGGCGGACCGGCGCCTTCTTCCTCCGCTTCCGCCCCGACGTCCGCCGCATTTTCACCCCTTCGATAAACCTCCGGGGGGGTTTGGGCACACGACAGCTCCTCCTCGACATCGCTGCACCTCTCTCCTACTCGCTCCAACTCTCCAAACAATCCAAATACTCCAAAAACACTCGCTGACACCAAAACTCTCGCTCGAAATCTCCACTACTCTGCACAGAATGCCAGTCGCGCAGCGTATATCCGTCTGATTTCTTGCCTGTGATTGGACGACGTGTGTCACGCGAAGGAAGCTTCCTACCGTAATGGCAACAACACTGAGAAACCGTGCAAGGGGTTGGCTTTCCAACACAGTTAAAAAAAATTCGATGGCGTGTTTACTTTTGCAGTTATGGGGAAAAGAACAGCGCATGCGCAGCTGTGTCGGCGCCGACACACCGCCGTAGGAGCATTAAAGAGACACAGGCCTATTTCAAGCCATTCGCTGCAGCCATTTTGAGAGAGCAATTTTATACATGGCAGTTATTTTTAATTTACTGCATTTACAGACCAACAGAAGGTTTGGTCATCATTGTAGTGTGCTATAGACTGGTGCTATGTGATTGAAAAAAGCATAATACCCCCTCTTTAAGGTAAGATACACCAGTTCAGTTGTGGATGTTTGTAAAGTGGACGCTGAAACTGCTCTGCACCGACAGCACTCGTGTTCAACCGCTCACACGCTAAACCTTGCTCTCTCTCTCTAATTTAGCCTAAAAAAATCTGAATCATGAATCTGACAGATGCATTTTTGCTTCCTTTCTGCTCTGACTTCATTCAGTACGTCTTTGTGGGAAATGTACCAGTACAGAGATGCTCTTTGTGAAGTGAATAGGTAAAAGAGAGGCTGCACATGTGGATGAGCGTCATCTCCAAGGAGCGCTTTATTCACTGAGTTTATTCATGAAGTGCGAGGTCTGGACAGAACAGCGGCTCAGAGGTTTGGTCAGCCCTTATTTATTATGTCCATGGTCAGCCCTCTGTCCACTCAGAGGAGCAGTGGCTGAGCAGGAGTTAGTCATGTTGTAGATGTGGTCTCGGTTCAGTTGGTCCTCACATGTAGCTGCCTCGGTCTGGTTTAGATGTGATTTAGTCCTGCCTTAGTCCTGATATTACATGTTTTTACAGGAGAGTTGGAGAGAGAAGGAGAGGAGAGGTGGAGAGAGGAGGAGAGTTGGAGAGAGGAGGAGAGTTGGAGAGAGGAGGAGAGTTGGAAAGAGGATGAGAGTTGGAGAGAGGAGGAGATGTGGAGTTAGGAGGAGAGTTGGAGAGAGGAAGAAGAGTTGGAGAGAGGAGCAAGGTAGAGAGAGGAGGAGAGAGTTGGAAGGAGTAGGAGGAGAGTTGGAGAGAGGAGAGAGTTGGAGAGATGAAGGCATGGTGTTAGTCTGAAGGAGGAGGAGAGCTGGAGAGAGGAAGAGGAGTTGGAGAGAAGAGGAGAGTTGGAGAGAAGAGGAGAGTTTTAGATAGGAGGAGAGATGAGAGAGTTGGAGAGAGGAGGAGAGTTGGGGAGAGGAGGAGAGAGTTGGAGAGAGGAGGAGAGTTGGAGGAGAAAGTTGGAGAGGAGGAGAGAGTTGGAGAGAGGAGAGAGGAGGAGAGTTGGAGGAGAAAGTTGGAGAGGAGGAGAGAGTTGGAGAGAGGAGGAGGAAAGAGGAGGAGAGTTGGAGAGAGGAGGAGAAAGTTGGAGAGAGGAGGAGAGAGTTGGAGGGAGGAGGAGAGAGTTGGAGGGAGTAGGAGGAGAGTTGGAAAGATGAGAGTTGGAGAGAGGAGGAGAGTTGGAGAGAGGAGGAAGAGTTGGAGAGATGAAGGCATGGTGTTAGTCTGAAGGAGGAGGAGAGCTGGAGAGAGGAAGAGGAGTTGGAGAGGAGAGTTGGAGAGAAGAGGAGAGTTTTAGATAGGAGGAGAGATGAGAGAGTTGGAGAGAGGAGGAGAGTTGGGGAGAGGAGGAGAGAGTTGGAGAGTTGGAGGAGAAAGTTGGAGAGGAGGAGAGAGTTGGAGAGAGGAGGAAAGAGGAGGAGAGTTGGAGAGAGGAGGAGAAAGTTGGAGAGGGGAGGAGAGTTGGAGAGAGTAGGGGAGAGTTGGAGAGAGGAGGAGAGAGTTGGAGGGAGTAGGAGGAGAGTTGGAAAGATGAGAGTTGGAGAGAGGAGGAAGAGTTGGAGAGAGGAGCAAGGTAGAGAGAGGAGGAGAGAGTTGGAAGGAGTAGGAGGAGAGTTGGAGAGAGGAGAGAGTTGGAGAGATGAAGGCATGGTGTTAGTCTGAAGGAGGAGGAGAGCTGGAGAGAGGAAGAAGAGTTGGAGAGAAGAGGAGAGTTGGAGAGAAGAGGAGAGTTTTAGATAGGAGGAGAGATGCGAGAGTTGGAGAGAGGAGGAGAGTTGGAGAGAGGAGGACAAAGTTGGAGAGAGGAGGAGAGTTGGAGAGAGGAGGAGAGTTGGAGAGAGGAGGAGAGAGTTGGAGAGAGGAGGAAGAGTTGGAGAGAGGAGGAGAGAGTTGGAGAGAGGAGGAGAGAGTTGGAGAGCAGAGGAGAGAGGAGAAAGTTGGAGAGAGGAGAAAGCTAGACTGACTTTTCACATGGATTTATTTTCAATTTCTTACTCAAAAACACCTCATAAAACCATTATTATTATTAAAATCATCCATTTACTTTAGAGTCCAACAGGCAACCCCAGAACTCTACACACTCACAGAACTAGCTCTAAAACACTGTCAAATTGCAACAGTCGAAGGCCGTAAAATGAAAAAAAGTATATTGGCATGGTAAATACAGTAAATTACTGTAAATCAAGAAACATTATATAACCTTGATTTTTACAGTGCTAACATGTAGAAAACCCTTTTTTTCTGTGAAAATAAAAGAAAGCGCTGAAATAATTGGTAAACACCATTAAGTCAATAAACGGTAATTACCTCAAAATTAACAGCATTATATTGCGTAAAATAAAGACTTTGCAGATGTGTACTTTGGAATTTACAGTGCAAAATGTTAAACAGAATGTTATTGTGATGTATTATTATAATATATATTATGTAGGCCTAAGGGACAAACAATTAGGCTAATTCACATAAGCTATTCCTGTTCAAAATATGCCGAAATGAAGGTATGGCCATTGTTCCATCCTGAAGTTGCAGTAGGGTTCCTTTAATTTTTGAATAAATAATATAATATTTGCTTTGTTCATTTTCTACAACCAGGCTAAATTATGAAATGAACATGTGGTCTATATTGATTGCAAAGCTTGCTGTAGGGTCTACTCATAAGAACAAAAAAACACCTGAAGTGTTTAAAAAACAAACAAAACTCATGACTGCTTCTAATGGCATCCAAACTCAAGATTTTCAAAGCATCTTGTAATTTATGATTCCTCCACAATATTTTATAGAAACATGACTGACGTTTATAATGTCTGCTCTGCTTGTACAACCTGTAAAAAATAAGCACATTTAAATCCTGTGTGGTTGTTAACACGCGCCTTTTTTTCAACGCCATGAATTTCAAACAGGCCAATCAGTGTGCTGTATCTGAGTCCTGCTGCTTTCTCCAAAGAATTCCGCGTCCCCACTGCTCACCGCGCCAAACCGAACTACTTCAAACTGGTATGGCACTGGCTTGTTTTATTCGTCGTCGTTGTTCACCAAGGTGCTTTATCGGCGGGCTGGATTTTATGGATTGGCCTCATCAGCCAGAAGCTGAATCTTCTTTGTGAGATTGGTAAGTAAATGGTAATAAATTGATTTCTAGGTTTGTCACAAGGGTTGCACTGAAGACCACTAGCACCCTAGCTAATACTATCATAGCTTTATGGCTAACTTCACTAGAGTTTTACTTTTGGCACAAATCTGGAAAGTTTACCATATTTTCCGGACTGTAAAGAGCACTGTTGTCATAGTTTGGCGGGGGTGCGCCTTCTTTTTGTAATTAAAATACTGTACATACTTTCACCTGCTACTAGAGGGCACTGCAGGCTAATCGAGCAGCAGAAATAAAGTTTGAAGTGAGCGCGAAGCGGAGGTTACTTTTAGAAGAAAACAAAACAAAGCTAATTGCGGGCTAAAAGCTAGAGCCACAGCTGGAGGAATGACTTCGCAAATGAGAGCTTGAAAAACATGCTGGTGGGAGAGGTTTGTCAACAGTGCAGTGGTATGTTCTTTATCCTTTAGATATCTGAACTGTTTATGTGATGTTAATACCAGACACCAATTGTGTTACGTTAGCAAACCTTACGCCTATTCAGCCTGTTTTTTTTTCTCATTTGGCATTTTATAGCTAGTGCGTCTTATACTCCGGAGCGACTTATATATGTTTTTTTTCTTCTTCATTACACATATTTGCGCTTGCTTGAACCGTGTATTATGAGCAACCTTTTTAACTTGTTTGACTGTTTTTGGTAGTAGCGGACTAAAGCAGGGCCATGTAGCTAAACGACGTCCCTGGCTAGCTAATCACGCAGTTTGTGTGGGTTAAGAGCACATGGTTCAGTGGAGCCTATTTTACGGAAGATGTATTCTTGTACCATATGTGGAGCAAATGTTCAGTCTGTTAAAGCATATGTCATGCATTGCAGATTGCACCGCAATGAACCCCGAATTATGTTTAAATGTGTTGGTACAAGTTGTAAGCAGGTGTTTTCAGGCTATACAGCTTTAAAGGACTAGGCCACCGTTTTTACATACTGAGATATGTTCTTACCTTAGCTTTGACGAGTTCTTTAGGACCTGTCTGGTCTTCACCCGTGCCTTCAATCACGTGAACACAGCGCAGACGGCGTTAGCATTAAGCCTCTCCCTCTCTCCTCTATAGATGGTTTTCCATTGACGTCACACTCCCGCATAGTTCCATATGGCGCCATTGTGTGTGTCAAGGGTCTAATTGTTTGTGTTACGGATCATTGAGAATATCGTGAAGAAAGAGTGCTCACACCTGTGTTGTGTAGTGGGGCTGATCCCGACATGACGAAGAGGAAATGTCTCAATATCCCAAAAGTAATTCATCACTAAGTAACAGAAACATATAAACTTTCGTACGAGAGATTTAAACTATGGCCGCCTGCCTACTGCTCGTCCCGGGTGTAGGGTCTGACTGTATGGGGCAGCCTGTGCTTATTCCGCGAGTCGCTCGGGGAGAGTGTGAGGAGAAAGCCGGGGAGGCAAGAGCGAGTCGCCGCTGCTACTCTCTTAGTTCATCAGGAGGTAAACGCAGCACAGATTGGCACTGATACACGTTATAAATACAGCCATTCCTCATTGTTTAACCGCTCACATGACAGCTGTTTGTTTGGTTTGATGGACAAGTTTAAGTGCACGCTATGGCCTACGTGTTTTACTGCTATGATTACCGTGCATGTGTACATCACAATGATTATGTTAGCCTATCCATCACATGGCTCATTGTGAGTGAAAAAAACACATTAGCGACTACAGAACAGCCGTAGTAGACACAATTATTCATGAAATGTGCATGCGAGTCGTGCATAAACATTGTCGAACGCCACACAAAATGGCAGCGCGGCGCAGAGGATCATGGTGTGACCTGAGGTACTTTAAAAACAGGATAAAACCAAAGGACACGCAGATAAGGATTTGTAAAAACAGGCAGAGACAGTGCTTTTAAAATATGTAATTAAAAGTTTATTTAAAAGGACCAGGAGTACGATATTAAAAGTATTTATTATTATGATTAAAATTTATATTAAGAACTAGCTGAGACCCGGCCTTTGGCCGGGCCTCGCTAGTCTCCACATTTGATAATCAGAGATTATGAATTATTACAAAGAAATGTCCAGTATAGTCCCTATAACCCGTCACTCAGTACAGCTGTAGACCCGCAGTAAGCAGACCAGTGGTTCCCAACCCATTCCTAAAACTATGGCCACTCCAAATGTTTAAAATAATGAATGCTAAAAATAATTTCAAACAAACTGCAATTGGAGTGTTTGCACCCGTACTCCTTTCTTATAAACTACATCGACAATATGTTGCAAAACTCAGGGAATAGAAATCAAGAAACAGTGGAATATTTATGGAGAAATATTAGCGGTTCAGCTCTAACGGTTCGGTTCACGGTGCAGGACCCGTGGTTTGGAGCAATCTAAAAAATAAGAAGTTGTTTTTTATTAGACAGTATTTATATCCTTATAATACAATTGGCAATGCTTTCAAAGCCGATTTATAGAATGTAAAGAAGAAATAGAGAAGAAATGGTACAGCAGCAAAGTAAAAAAAACATAAAAAAAAAAAAAAAGCAACAGTGCAGGCCATGCGCTCGTTAAGTGGTTTTTACTTTCGCTTTCCGCACACGGAGGCTGAAGCTCTCGGAGCAGCGCGTTTCATTTGAAGCTCGTGTTTCTGCGTGTACTGTTTTTCGGAGACAAAACTTTGGAGACGGAATATGACCAGGATTGGATCTTACGCATGTGTCTGAGCTTCTGACATGACAGCACTGGATCTATAATGAACCACAGCCTCGGTCACTGCAGGAGAGACTTAAACAAAGACGCGTAGATGTGTTTTGGAGGATGTAACTGTACCTGCGGAGCGTCTACAGCTGCAGTTTAGGGTGAGTGACGATGACACACATCGCCCTGTTAGGATGCGCGCACGCACACATACACACACACACGCACGGCAGTCAGATCTCGTGCACTCGCGTTGTTGTGACGGCGGGTTGTCCTCGGACAGCAGCACCGCGGTCCATATGGACCCGTGACCAATGCCCGCGGCCGGTGGGACGGTGACGTGGGGGCCGGCCGCGGATTTTTGGGAAATGAACATGGCAAGTCTTATATAGCGCTTTTCCAGACGCTCGTCGGTGTACAATTTGTTGCAGTATTCATTCAGTCCACTGCGCACATCAGCCCCCACCACCAACCACGCACACAGTCACCACTGTCGCCAGGTTCCCAAACGGTCTCCCATCCCAGTCCTAACCAGGCCCGTCCCTGCTTAGCTTCAAAGTCGGTATGGGAAATAAAAATGGCGGCGCCCAGGCGGCGGCCATGGAGATAGCGTTTTCTATAATAGATGGCCAAAGGTTAAAAAGTGCAAAATTACAAATAAAACCTTGCAGCCCCTGGGCCAGCACCAAAGGAAATCTGAAACACAAATAAACCTTAGAAAATAACCAAACTTGGATGGCTTGAGAGGGGTAGCCCCACCCCAAACAAAACGGAAAGTGCTACCCACAAACACACACACACACACACTCACACTAAATAACAAAAATCCCAAGTGCAAAACAGAGAAAACGGGCCGAATCCCCCACTCAAGCACATCCAAGGGAACTGAAATCTAAAGACTAAAAGACCCAGGGACTGCTATATAAAACTGGTGCAGAGCTAAAAGGGTTTAAAAGGCTACAAAAACAAACTCAAATGCAACCAAACCCTAAAACAAACTCTAAACAAAACAGTAGCAGGCTAAAATCTGCAATTAAAAGGGGAACAACGTTAAAACCGAAAGATAATAAATGTAAACAAAATATTAAACGCTTGTCCCACCTTAAAACTGGTATAAAAACGGGGGAAAATAGCCGCCACCGGAGTTCATTAAAACAAGCTCTAAAACCAGAAAGATAAATGAACATTAAAAATACTAAAAGCGAGAGGAGAAGTTAAAAACGCACCTGTCACCAGCCAGCAGCAGTTGAGAGTGAGTGCCAGGCACGGGGGAGATTTAAAGAGGCCGCTTCCTTCATTAGGCAGGAAGTGGCCTCACCCAACAGTTTTGGGAGGGAGCCCCCTGCTGTCCGCTACAATGGGAACGGAAAACCATCTATTGTTGTATTTCTGCTGCTTGTTGTACATGGGATACCTCGTGTTTATTCTATTTTACTGGTTGCACATTTTCCTATCTGTTTTTGCAAAACTCTGATTGATCTTCTTGAACGCCGACTGTAACAAGTTAATTTCTCCATTGTGAGATCAATAAAGGATTATCTTATCTTATTGGCATTAATTGCACCTCGCACCTGTTGTTACCACATTAAAAGTGAACCAAACAGTCAAGACAGATTTTCAGTGAGAAATAAAACTTTTAACAAGCAAAGTTATTTATACATTTACTGTTATTTCAAGCAGTTAATAGATGAACTATAAGTTACAACCAGTTGTTTTTCTGTTCTTGCATAAAATTCTAATAATTTAGCATTGTTCATGTAAATGTTAAATTTAAGGTCAAAGAAAGGGATTAGGTGCATGTTTAAAACAACATGTATGACACATAGCCTTTAGCATTTAGGGCTGCATCGATGTATTTGTCTAAACCGAACATATTAATTTTGCTAGTTAGTCTTTTTATAAATCGATCACGTGATGCACAGATTTTTACTAAATTTCCCCCAGAAGAAGTTGAAGTGAAGCCTTGTTTGGATCCAGGTGTGGCACATTAATGGACAGTGGGGCTCCTTTCCCAAACAAAATCATCTTCATGCATGACCACGCGCCATGTCATGCTGTAAAGAATACCTCTGCATCATTGCCTGCTATGGGCATAAAAGGAGACAAGCTCATGATGTGGACCCCCTCCTCCCCTGACCTCAACCCTATTGAGAACCATTGGAGCCTCAAGCAAAACCTCTATGAGGGTGGGAGGCAGTTCACATCCAAACAGCAGCTCTGGGAGGCTATTCTGACATCCTGCAAAGAAATCCAAGCAGCTAAACAAGCATCATTTAGACTCTTAACAGACTCGGATTTTGGTGACATGAACGTAAGAGAAAAGATGGCAGAACCCAGGAAAGATCAACCACAAAGTACTTCATGAATGGTAAATTTCCGAGATTCCCGGATGTGGAGATGAAAACAATCGCTATATTAGATAGTGCTTTTGCCTGTGAATGACAGTGTGCGATAAATTGAATCTTTCTCAGTAAATCATGCGTAACAGCTGTTGTGAGGTTGTTCCACATTGTATGAACTACTGCTATCTAGTAAACGTACTGATTAGAATCGATGTCTAAACAATTTGTGTGAATGAAGTTTTAAAGTTAAACGTAACTGTGCCAGTCACATCAGGCTCCAAATGATACGATTTATTTTGCTTTAGGGGTAAAATAAATTGTTTTCATTCGAATGTTCTAAGGTCGAATAAACTAGAAAGAGCTTCTAAAACATTTTCTCAGCATTAACTTGGATCATGATTATTTCCCAAAATGCAAAACACAACGAATCCAAAATTCAGCACAAAGTTAGATGGATTTGTGAAGCGTATGTTTCTTATGCTAGTTACATAAATATGGGATGCTATAAGGTGTGCTTGTCCAAAGTGAGGACACATTGCATTTAAACAAATCTTAAACTTTATAAAACAGATGAGACAGTTACCTGTTGTTTCAGTGAGATGGGTCTACAGGTCACATACTCCAAATCTGAACATTTACCTCTTGGCAGTACAAACATTCCTCTTGATCAATTAAGTCAGTTGTTTATATTGGACTTTCTTCTCTATAGGCTGGTTATCATGGTAATCAAATGACATTTCATCACAATACGACAATTATTCAGCTTAATAAATCCCAATTATTTTTACAGACAGTCCCACATCGTCACACATCATTACCACATCATTATCAGCCACTGTTTCCTTGTGCAAACACATTTCTGCAGCCGAAATGGGACAAAGCTGCATATGTGTTGCACAGACAGAAAATTTGTGAAGTAATATCTAACTAATAGGTACTTGTGACAACATGTAACATTAGATTGTTGTGGATTTTCAAAGGTTGAAGCAGCAAAGCCAAATATCGACACAGCTGCACCAAAGATAAATGGTCCTTTGGCTTTGAAACAAAGAGTGAGTATGAAATATTATTGAAAAGGTTTTCATTGACATTGAGGAGTGTGTTTCTTCACTTATTTAAAGAATTGTAAATGTGAATGATGTTGTCATTTTCTATTTCAGCTTGAAAACAAGACTGGATTAAAACAAGAGTGATGAATAAATGAATAGATTAATGAGTCTATGGTCAACTTTTCTTCAAGACTTTATAAAATGCAATGTCACCAGTATGTAGCCTAAAGTATTATCTGAATCCATACATTTAATTTACATTTAATTCTAAGCAGGTTTAATTTAACACAGGAGTACATATTTGTCAGGAAAGATTTCACCAGAATAATGTAGATGAAATAATGAATAATATCGTTTATCGGGAGATTTTTAGAGATTATTTATAGATTATTTTTAAAAATGTGACAGGCCTACTATAATGTTTATTGGGGGAAAAGACCACAAGTGTTTTAATGATATTATGACTATGAACAGTCATAAATCCAATCCAATAAGCTTGCATGTTTTTGGTCTGGCCATGACCTTGATAGCTACTGATTAGTTGGATAATTCTATGTATTTTGAGATAAGCTCTATAAATGACAGAAGTATAATCTATATAATCTTTACTGTGCACTTCTCTCCTCTCAGCCGTCCAGAATTTCTGTATATGAGCGTGTCCCATTTCTGGCTTGGTCCTCCACTGGAAAGGTCAGTAAATGTAGGACGGCGTGAGAGGCTCATCCCAGTGAGTGGGGTAAAAATGGCCGCTCCGTCAGTTGGAGGTCAGAAGTGAAGAGCCTGAACAGATATTTATTCTAGACACAGATAGAACAGGGGCTGGTCTTCTCCCCTGGGCTTCACGTAACCACTTTAAAAACGCTAAAGGCTGAGCAGACTCCACAAACACAAATTATTAACCACCTCTTTGGTTTTCTAAAACTGACAGACTTGCACGCAATGTGTTGTAAGTAGGTCTTGTGTATCATCGGTATTCAGATTGATCATCCTTCTGTCCAATTCAGCTCAATGTTTATTCAGACATTTGCCACAGTATACTCACTCACCATGGAATACTCAACACCACTATCTCCTGTGTTGTGCCCCCAGGAAAAGACACATTATTCTCCTTTTGGAATCTTCCTTTATTAAATGATGATGGTTTTGCTTGCTTGAGTTCAGTATCAGGCAATTTCTACTCACTCTTGCACTGCTGAGGACCTGTGCAGACTAGCTCTCTGAGGTCCTCTGCCGCATCTACAACCTGAGCCTCAGCCTGGAGAAGGTCCCCGTCCTGTGGAAGACCTCCTGTCTGATCACGGTTCCTAAAACAGCGCACGCCAGGGAACAGGCCCACTACAGACCAGTCGCCCTGACCTCCCACCTGTTGAAGACGATGGAGGGGCTCATCCTCACCCACCTCGGCTCTGTGGTGAGCCCCACCCTCGACCCGTTGCAGCTTGCCTACAGGCCCAACATCGGAGTAGAGGACGCAGTCATCTACCTGTCGGAGCGGGCGCTCAAGCACCTGGAGCACGCCTGGAACGCTGTGAGGGTCATGTTCTTTGACTTCTCCAGTGCCTTCAACACCATCAGGCCGGCGCTGCTGCGGGGGAAGCTGGAGGACGCGGGAGTGGATGAACATCTCACTGCATGGACCATCGACTACCTCACGGATCGACCACAGTATGTGCGGCTGCGCAGCTGTGAGTCTGAGGTGGTCGTCTGCAGCACCGGGGCCCCTCAGGGCACCGTCCTCTTACCGTTTCTCTTTACCATCTACACATCGGACTTCACATACAACACGGACAGTTGTCATCTCCAGAAGTTCTCCGACGACTCCGCCATCTAAGGGGAACGACCTGGAGAACCGGTCAGTCATCATAGACTTTGTGGACTGGTGTGAGCGCAACCACCTGTGCTTGAACACCAGTAAGACGAAGGAGATGGTGATCGACTTCACGAGGAAGCCACTACCGCGCACACCGCTGAACATACAGGGGGAGGACATTGAGGAGGTGGACAGTTTCAAGTACCTGGGTGTTCACCTCAACAATAAACTGGACTGGCCCCACAACACCAACTCCCTGTACAAGAAGGGCCAAAGTGGCCTCCACCTTCTGAGGAGACTGAGGTCGTTCGGAGTGAGCAGGCCTCTGCTCAGGACTTTTTATGACTCTGCTCTCCACTACGCTGCAGTGTGCTGGGCCCCGGGCAGCACAGAGCGGGACAAGAACAGACTGAACAAGCTGGTCAGGAGGGCCAGCTCCGTCCTGGGCTGCCCCCTGGACTCTGTGGAGGAGGTGAGTGACAGGAGGGTGTTAGCCAAGCTCACCTCCATCATGGACAACACCTCCCACCCACTGCACGGGACTGTAGAAGAGCTGAGCAGCTCTCTGTGGCAGACTGAGACACCATCAGTGCAGGACGGAGCGCTACCGCAAAGCCTTCATCCCCACTGCTGTCAGACTGTACAATAAGTAGCAACTGTGGTGAAAAATGACCTGAATGAGCGTTCCCCTGCTTTAGCACCATCTAGCAGTTAAAATATTTGACGGATATTTAATAATCTAGAATCATTAAACACAGTTTGAATCAAGGAATCCACTGGTGTTTTTAGTTCTTCGGTAGGCCAATTAATTGTTAAGTTATGAATGAATAAAGTTTTCCGCGGCAACAAATCCCGTTCCCAGACCCTGATATTTTCCAGTCAATCAGAACACGAGCAACCGAGTCTAATGGTGCTGGTGACTTCTGCATATTTGCTGTAAATACTGAGATATTGTGGGGGAAAGTCTCCGCAATCGTGGCTGAAAGTGTGGACATTTTTCGAAAAGGCACCATCATGATCATAAAATAAAAAGTTTTCTTTCTTATTTGCGCTTTGGTTGCTTTGGTTTGGTTGGTGGCTTTGGTTGCTTTGGTTTGGTTGGTGGCTTTTTGAATGAAGTTGTAAAACCTGGCCGCGCCGTCAGCGGCCGCTCTAAACCAGGGCGAGTCCGCGGTGTAGCTAGCGTTAGCTTTGCTCCGCTCCCGCGGTAACGGCCCGTCTGTAGCCCAGATCTGTGGCTGTTTATGGCCCTGGCACACGGGTAACCAGCGGGTTCCACAGGGCACCTGCATCAGCCACAGTGTGAGGCTACGAAGGTAGTTTCTATGGTATAACGTGTGTCGCTCCAAATCCTCTATACACCGCGGTGCGCACTCTTTGGCATAAAGCCACAGTGTGGAGTTTTTGAACTACAAATTAGCTCGTAAAACAATCTTATTCACATGATTAATTTACCAAAACAACAGAAATGCAAAAGGATATGTTTTGCTGAATTTCCACTATGAATTTACAAGTTAAGTAACTGAAAAAAAAAAAAATTCAAAAAACTATACAAGATATCCCAAATCCCCTCTGACAAAAATCTTCTTATCTAATTTACCAACAAAGCGGGGTTGCCAGGTCCGCGGTTAAACCACGGAATTGGGCGGTTTTTAAAGCCATTCCGCGGGTGAAAAAAACTGTCCACGGTTTTTTGCCTTGCTGTAATCAATGTTGAATTGATCAAAATCACTATTTCGAAGGCAAATCCGAGGCTCTGTGAGCTGCTTTTTCAATAAGGAGGGGAAATAGGGGCGGTTTCTCATCATCGCAGGAGCACATGGGCTCTGTTAACTAGTAAACAATATTGAAAATTTCAGCCACGCCGTATGTCCGCAGGTTTTCCGCGGTTTTCAGATATTTTTGGGTCGGTTTGGCTGCCCAGACCTGGCAACCCCGCAACAAAGCTTAAACCATTATTTTAAACATGGATGGTGCATTATTTAGATTTCATCTGCAAAAAATTTCATATTTTAGCATAAACTCTTACTTTTATATATAAACAAATATTAGGGAAATACAGCAATATAGTTTTTGTTCAGATTTGTGTTAATAATATACAGCAAAAAGTTTAAAATCGATATCACTCACTTTAAATGTCGCCTTAATTATTTCAAGGTCAAGGTCAAAGTTTATTTATAAAGCACATTTAAAATACAGTTGACACTGCCCAAAGTGCTGTACATGTTTCAGTGAGAGACAAATATATATATATACATACACACGCTACAAAATAACAACATGGAATGCTCAACTCAGCTCGTGTTCAAAGCCAATGCATAGAGGCGTGTTTTTAAAAGTGACTTAAAACTCTCAATGGATGAGGCTGATCGAATGCTCAAAGGGAGCTCGTTCCAAAGTTTGGGTCCAGCGACTGCAAACACTCTGTCACCGCAGATTTTTTTCTTAGAGCGGGGACAGGTTAAAAGCTGTTGGTCACATGACCGCAGGGCTGTCACAAGGAGAATACAAAGTCAACATCTCAGACAGATACTCTGGAGCCAGGCCATTCAGTGATTTAAAAACCAACAATAGGATTTTAAATTGTATCCTGAAGGGCACCGGGAGCAAATGAAGAGACTGTAGCACAGGAGTGATGTGGTCATAGCGCCTGATGCCTGTTAGGAGGCGTGCAGCTGCGTTCTGTACGAGTTGCAAACAACGAATGGATGCAGCATCAAGGCCGTGGTACAGAGAATTGCAATAGTCCAGACGTGTAGAAATTAACATGTGGACTAACTTTTCCAGCTGGTTAGAAGGCAGATATGGTTTTACTTTAGCAATCAATCGAAGCTGAAAGAAGCTTGTTCTAACCACAGAGCTGATTTGTTTGTCAAATTTAAAAGAGCTGTCAATCATGACTCCAAGATTTCTTACATGGGAGCTGAAGGGAACACCGAGATCAAAGGTCGGTTCAGTATTGCCGAACAAAACAATTTCAGTTTTGCTCTCATTTAGGTTGAGAAAGTTTATCTTCAGCCAGTCTTTCACTTCCTGGAGGCAGCTCTGTAAAGACTGCATAGAACTGCTTTCTGACTTAAGAGGCATGTAAATTTGGACGTCATCAGCAAAGCAATGAAAGGAAATGTCATATTTTCTAAAAATTGAGCCCAGTGGCAGCATATACAGGGAGAACAAAGCTGGGCCAAGAACAGAGCCCTGGGGAGCTCCGCAGGTTAGAGGGGCTTTTGCAGATGAAAAAGGGCCAAAGCTCACGGAGAACCGTCGTCCTGTGAGGTAGGACCGAAACCAATTTAAAGCCGTGTCCTTAATCCCAACACAGGATTCCATGCGTGATAATAAAATCTCATGATCCACTGTATCAAAAGCTGCAGTGAGATCTAGAAGCACCAAAACAGCTGCCTGCCCAGAGTCTGCCATTAAAAGCAAATCATTTGAAATTTTTAAAAGTGCAGTTTCAGTGCTGTGGAACGATTTAAAACCAGACAGGAATTTCTCTGTAATTTTTTAGGATTTCAGCTGAGAGAAGACTACTTTCTCTAAAACCTTTGACAAAAAGGGCAACTTGGATATCGGTCTATAGTTGGACAGCACTGAAGGATCCAAGTTATGCTTTTTAAGGAAAGGCTGGACAACAGCATGCTTAAACACCTCAGGAACACAGCCGGAGTTCAAAGAGGAGTTTATCAACTTTAAAATACATGGCCCAACAAATTCAAAGACACTTTTTAAAAGTTTAGGGGGGAGGCTGTCATGAGGGCATTCAGAAGGTCTTAGGGCTTGAGTCACTTTCGAGAGTTCTAAAAGGGACACAGGCTCAAAGTGACTGAAACCTACTGGGCAAATATTACAAACAGCAGGATCAGCAACAGGGTGGACAACAGTACACGAAGACCAGATTTTAGACCGGATTTTTGTTAAAATATGCAAATTAGTTGCATTGTCTTAGCCCACAATTAAAATCTGACATCATATTTGAAATCCTTGACAATTTTCCTTCTGCAATGTGAATTTTGAGAATGATATTTGGGGAAATGGGAAAGTTAGAGCACAAAGAAGCTGAAAATTGTACCACTTTTAGTGATAAATCAGTCCAGACTATATCCTATTGTTTTAATGGAGATCAATTTCACCAAAAGTGGCCGAAAATGAAAACTTAAATGTTTATAAGTAATTGATGTATTTAAAAAAATTCAAAAAGCCTTTTCACCACCTCTACCACCCTATGCTCTTGTGAATGTTATCTACTGTAGTTCAAATTTTCATCTGGCATTGCTAATTAATATAGTGGAGCACATCACCGTAGTGTTTAGGCTAAATGTCAAGTAGGTTTGCTGTTGGTCTTTTGATATGGCATATTATTGCCAGAAATGGGCAGTGCTCAGTAACATTTACTCCAGTATATACTTTAGAAATTTGTTGAAGAAATTGTACTTCTTAGAGTAACTTCATCAGACCACAGTTTCCTGTTTCTGTTTGAGTAAAATTATGTCTGTCATGATTGGTTCTCTCTCATTCAAGCGGTGATCGTTAGCCCCGCCTCGAGATTCGATGTGGAAATGGTGTCCTACGGCCACAATTCCAGACTGTCTTTATATGTATTTATAAATACATAAATAAAGTCAGTCTGGCTTTTGCCAGGCTAGCACTCTGTAGCTTACAACCAAAACAAAACTTTCTCGAGCTGGAATCATGTCCGAGACGACAGTGCTCAGGATCTATCAGCCTTCAGAGCGGACCAAGCCTGAATTCTGGACATATTTTGGGTATTTTAAGAAAGCCGAAGGACAGTTGATAGAGACAGTTTTCCTGTTTGCGGAACGTGCAGGAAAAAGTGTCTGCTAACGGCATGGATCTATTAGGCTAAAGGCAGCAATACTTCGAATCTCTGACTCACCTGCGTGACCGTCTCCCACAACTCTATAGCAAGTACGTTAACGTTAGCGCTTTAGCTGAAATGCTGATGTGGGACTTTGGGTTGAGGGAGAATGTAACGAGTCGCCCCATAGTGCGGCTGCAGCGCCACCGCCAGTACATAAGCCGTGTTGTGATATTTATCTTGTTCAAAAATATTCTTCATTTCTGGCGCTATAAATAGTACATGAAATACCCTCGAAGCGGTCAACAACACATCGTTATAGTTCCTTTACTTTGATGTGAAAAGTTGCACTTTTGATAAGGCTTTGTCTGTATTTCTTTTTTTTAAATGTAATAAGCACTGTTAAACTTTTTTGAAACTATTTCAGTTTGTGTAGGACTATCAATGCTTTCTGAACATATTAACACACATTAAATAAAATACCGCGGTAATACCGAAAACCGTGATAATTTTGGTCACAATAACCGTGAGACAAAATTTTCACACCGTGACAGCCCTAGTGTAATCTAATGTCAGTTCAAATACAGCTGCTCTGTGATGGTCTCAGAGGTCTGTTAGAGACTTTTGTGGAGCAGAAGCATCATGAAGTCCAAGAACACACCAGACAGGTCCGGGATCAAGTTATTGAGAAGTATAAAGCTGGGTTAGGTTATAAAAAGATTTCCAAAGCTCTGAACATCTCTCAAAGTGCAGTTAAATACACCATCCAGGAATGGAAAGAGCATGACATCACTGCAAACCTACAAGACTCGGCCGTCCTCCTAAACTTACTGACCGAACGAGGACAGCACTGACCACAGCTGTTTTGCGATATATTGTGCAGCCCTAATGCTGAAGGCTGACATTGACAATGAAGAGGAGGATGATGATGTTGATGGTGACGATGGTGACGATGTTCTTGATGATGACAGCGATGTTGATGATAACAACAAGAAATATTGTAAAATTGTCAAAATTCCTGCCCTGCAAGAGAAGTAATAAAAAAAATAAAAAAATGTTACTCTTTGGTTTGCTACAAACGAACAAAACAGAAAAAATACAGAGGGCATGTTTATCAAATAATACCTGCAGCTCAGCCAAAACACACTGGTGTCCACTAGAGGGTGCTGTGTAGCCACAAAACTCATAGTCCGTCCTCCGCCGCCATGTTTCCCTCTATGATATTCATGTGTGTTGTAGTCTATATTAAACAGGTTCATTCAATCAATTGATACTCTGTTTGCTCCGAGGGGCAATTTAAAAGGCACACAGAGTAGTACACACAAGGACTACAAAATAAATATATAAATGACCCTAAGTGAAGGTCATTCACCTTCATAGACACAGGCTGCGATCAGCTGAAATATGAACACACAGAGAGTGAGAGGGAAAAACAAAATTAAATTGGCTGATCTTTCCTCTCTGTAGTCACAGAAGTTGGCACGGATCATATGCCGTCTTTGGTGGAGGAGGAAATGCGAACATCAGAGGACACATGCGGGGAACAGCGGGACTCATTGTTGAAGTCCCGATGTTACCTGGGTCAGATATTCCCCCACTTGTATGGACGGGGGAACATCTGACCCGGGGAACATTGGGAATTTTTAATATGCAAGGTGCTGATGTTTCCCAGGACCAATGTTCCCCCTTCAAAACAAGTGGGGGAACATCGGACCTGGGGAACATAGGTACGCACCCAGGTGAACCATCACGTGATCTGAAAGTCTGAGTGCAGCGTGGGGGATGGCATGGTACGCGCTGCTTATTGTGGTGTAACAGTGATCTAGCGTGTTCTCCTGTCTGGTAGGGCATTTAATAAACTGTACTTGGGTAATTCCTGGCTCCGGTTCCCTTTGTTAAAGTCACCGAGCACGATAGACTGCTACTGTTGATGTAGAAACAAACTCCACCGCCTTTGCTTTGCCGGAGAGCCTCGAGTCCCGATCCGGGCGGAGGAGCTGAAAGCCCTCCAGGTGTAACACGCTGTCCGGGATCTTTGCACTATTTGAGCCATGATGAAGATTTCAGTGGATTTCGTTTGTTGTTTATGTTTCATGTTGCTAACCATCAATGTGTTACGTTAGCATATCGTACGCCTATTCAGCCTTTTTCTTCAGTAGACATTTTTTTTGCAGGTGCGTCTTAGACTCCAGAGCGACTTCTGATCCGGAAAATACGGTAAGTGTAAAATATGTGCTACATAGAGTAAAAAAGGGAGTTAAAGTTCAGTCTAAACAGCATATGACCATTGGTTTCCAAAACATCTGTGTGAAATAGCACCTGTGGATCTATAATGTATGTTTTGTTTTGTTTTGGGAAATTCCACCTTCCTCTTTTGGCTTTTGTAAAGCTGTGAGCCAACACTTTTGAAACTCTCAGGGCACAATTACAGAAGTGAAATACAACTCAGAACAATACAAATCAGACACTGCCAGTGTTACCTCTCCATTCGTCCTTTAAAGACACAGCTCTGTTCAATGTTGATCCGTATTAATGCCATGACCAATGCCAGCCGGCTGCTCTGCTTTATGCCCACGACACTAGTGGGCATAAAGCTGTAGTACAGTAGTAAAATTAGTGTTTGTTTGCACTCCGTTTTTAAGATATTGATCATTAATTGTTCACAAACGAAGTGCACAAAAATGACACTAGTTTGGAGGGAATCTGGGCTGATCAATTACCAATCAATGATCAATATCTGCGCACAAACACTAATTTTGTGTGCACAAACGTGCACAAACGAATGACACTATTTTGAAGCAAATCGGACACTAAACTTCACACAAGTCAAAATGAGTGGCCTGCAATATTTTTGTTCAATTTGAAACTGGATTTGCCAATGCTACAGGTTCTATTTCAAAGGTTCACAATCACTTCCTTTATAAGAGATGAAATGTAAACTTTGAGTAGGTTTGGGCCGGTCTTAGATCAGTCAAACCTCTTTCTTCCCAAAGGAAGAATTTCATATTATTGCAAAACTAATACATTCAAATGTAAAAGTGAATTTGTCTGATTTCACGCAGGATTTCTACTTGTTCCGTTGGCGTTTTTATCTGATCTTAGATCAGTTCAATCAATCAGTTCAGTTTTAAGTATTGTTCTCAGTATTGATAAGACGGTCCTTTTTCCAGAGAAATCAGTGGATTTTTGAATGTAATATTTTCCAAGTAGAGACAAAAATTGGATTATTGCTGATGCAGGTTTTGCAAAGGCATAGACTGAAATGTCATCTGCACACAAAGTGATTTATCAGGGTTTCCCCGGGCATTAAAAAGTATTCAAAGTCATTCAATGAATTGTGCCAATCGGTTGTGTTCATGGTCTAGATTTATATTTCAGCTGGAGGACAGGTGCCAATACATTTCTATAGGAAAGAAACTGTTTATGAAAGACTGTCCAAATGTTTTCCCTGATCATTATTTGACCGTGATTCACAAACCTGCCACATTATTCTTATGGCTGAAATACACTGCTCACAAAAACTTAGGGCACACTCAAAAAACACTATGTAACTCCAAGTCAGTCAAATTTCTGGGATATCAGACTGTCCAGTTAGGAAGCCACGCTTATTGTGAATCAATTTCACTTGGTGTTGTGGAAATTAAACAGACAACAGGTGGAAATGAGCGGCAATTAGCAAGATCACTCCAAAAGAGGAATGGTTTTGCAGGTGGTGACCACAGACCATTTCCTATCTTCATCCTTTGTACTGTATTTTTGGAACACTTTTGCATTTGTCCAGTGTTCTCACCACTAGAGGTATCATGAGGAGCATCTACAACCCACAGAAGCTGCTCAGGGAATGATGCTCATCCAAAATGGCACGTCCATTCGTGCTGTGGCAAGAAGGTTTGCTGTGTCTCCCAGCGCAGTGTCCAGAGCATGGAGGAGATACCAGGAGACAGGCCAGTACACCAGGAGACCTGGGGGGGGCCGACCGAGGTCAACAACCCAGCAGCAGGACCGCTATCTGCTCATTTGTGCACGGAGAAACAGGAGAAGCATGCCCGAGCCCTACAAAATGACCTCTAGAGGGCCACAAATGTGCATGTTGGTCCTCAAACGGTCAGAAACCGACTCCATGAGGGTGGTATGAGGGCGTTGGGCCGGTGCTTACTGCCCAGCACCGTGCAGCACGAGTGGCATTTGCCCGAGAACACAGCGATTGGCAGATTGGTCAATGGTGCCCTGTGCTCTTCACGGATGAGAGCAGGTTCACCCTGAGCACATGTGACAGACGTGACAGAGTCTGGAGACGCCCTGGAGAACGTTCTGCTGCTGCAACATCATCCAGCATGACCGGTTTGATGGTGGGTCAGTGATGGTCTGGGGAGGCATTTCATTGGAGGGCCGCACAGCCCTCCATGTGCTAGCCAGAGGTTCCCTGACTGGCATTGGATACCGGGATGAGATCCTCAGACCTATTGTAAGACCATATGCTGGTGCTGTGGGCCCTGGGTTCCTTCTGATGCCTGATAATGGCAGGCCACATGTGGCAAGAGTGTGTCAGCAGTTCCTGCATGATGAAGGTATTGATGTTATGGACTGGCCTGCCCGTTCCCCAGACTTAAATCCAATAGAGCACATCTGGGACATCATGTCTCGGTCCATCCATCAACGCCACGTCGCACCAAAGACTGTCCAGGAGCTGACTGATGCTCTAATCCAGGTCTGGGAGGAGATCCCTCAGGAGGACATCCGTGGTCTCATCAGGAGCATGCCCAGGCGTTGTAGGGAGTGCATTCAGGCACATGGAGGCCACACACACGACTGAGGATGATGCAGACTCGTTTGGAGGAATTTCTACAGAATTTGGATCAACCATCCATCCATCCATCCATTTTCTTCCGCTTTATCCGGGGCCGGGTCGCGGGGGCAGCAGTCTCAGCAGAGATGCCCAAACTTCCCGATCCACACACACCTCCTCCAGCTGTTCTGGGGGGACCCCGAGGCGACACCAGGCCAGCTCGGAGACATAGTCCCACCACCGTGTCCTGGGCCTTCCACGAGGCCTTGTCCCACTAGGACATGCCTGGAACACCTCCCGCGGGAGGCGACCAGGAGGCATCCGAAACAGATGCCCGAGCCACCTCAGCTGGCTCCTTTCGACGTGAAGGAGCAGCGACTCTACTCCGAGCTCCTCCCGGGTAACTGAGCTCCTCACCCGATCTCGGAGAGTGCGCCCAGCCACCCTGCGAAGGAAACTCATTTCGGCCGCTTGTATTCGCGATCTTGTCCTTTCGGTCATGACCCAAATCTCATGACCATAGGTGAGGGTGGGAACGTAGATCGATCGGTAAATCGAGAGCTTTGCCCTCCGACTCAGCTCCCTCTTCACCACGACAGACCGATACAGCGACCGCATCACTGCTGACGCCGCACCGATCCGTCTATCGATCTCACACTCCATCCGTCCCTCACTCGTGAACAAGACCCCGAGATACTTGAACTCCTCCACTTGAGGCAAGGACTCCCCACCGACCTGAAGAGGGGAAGCCACCTTTTTCCGGTGGAGAACCATGGCCTCGGATTTGGAGGTGCTGATCCTCATCCCGGCCGCTACACACTCGGCTGCAAACCGCCCCAGAGCGTGCTGAAGGTCCTGGTTCGTTGAAGCCATCAGAACAACATCGTCCGCAAACAGCAGAGATGAGATCCTGAGGCTCCCAAACCGGACACCCTCCGGCCCCTGGCTGCGCCGAGAAATTCTGTCCATAAAAGTAATGAACAGAACCGGTGACAAAGGGCAGCCCTGGCGGAGACCAACACGCACTGGGAACAGGTCTGACTTACTGCCGGCAATGCGAACCAAGCTCCTGCTGCGGTCATACAGGGAACGGACAGCCCTTAGCAGAGGGCCCCGGACCCCATACTCCCGGAGCACCCCCCACAGGGCACCACGAGGGACGCGGTCGAACGCTTTCTCCAGATCCACAAAACACATGTGGACTGGTTGGGCGAACTCCCACGAACCCTCGAGTACCCGACGGAGGGTATAGAGCTGGTCCAGTGTGCCAGTGTGGATAAACCAGTGACCTGATATGTCACTTTGATTTTGACTATAATTCTGGATCCAGACCTACAGGGGCTGAGAATTTGATTTCCATTTATCATTCTTATGTTATTTGGTTCTCAACACACTATGAATAAAGATTTTCATCCGAAAAATTGAATTGATTGACATCCAGGATGTGTTTTTTGAGTGTGCCCTAAGTTTTTGTGAGCAGTGTAGTAAACCCTCTGTAATAAGTTCAGTGTTGAGCAAGTTACTGAAATGTTTTAAATGTTTCATATTACTAGCTACAGTGATGTGTAATATGTTCATATTACATATTACTGTCTCCAAAAAGAGTTACACTTTTATTTACTTTTTTTCAGCCGAAAGTCTGTCCTTATCAGTGTTACAAGTTGACGCAGAAGTGAGACTGTGTGTGACCCAGCTATGACATGCTGGACCGTGGTGATCATCATGGCCTCCGGTAATGTTCTGTCGAGCCACAATAATACGCTCAGAGTTACTTCAAAAAGTCTGTTTTTATAAAGATGCCAAGTGCAGTCGGCGCGCATTAGGAAGAAGACAATGGTTAGACAACCAATTTGTATTTATTTAAACTTTAATATTTATACATATTTACATTGTGGTTGTGTTTTATGTTTTGTTTTATATTTTTTGTGTTGTTACTGTAAATATTAGAACACTATTGGAATCTCACAAGGTGCAATATTTTCTATAAAGAATTATACAAAGTCAAATCAAAATTGTCTTGTGTCTTCTGTTGCCAAATGTATGTGTTCTTACTGTGTCTGATATAAAGGATATGGTGCGGTAGTAAATGTTTTCATAGTGTTGTGTTCAGAACAATGCCCGGCTGTGTTCCTTTCACAACAGTTTGGTTAGCCACCAAACGGTATTGCCTAAAACAAGAAGTTGCGCTTTTGAGGGCAGGGAGCAGGCTCGTACATGAAACACTGGTAATAGCACACATAAAAACTATATTTGTTATGGCGGCAGCCTGATTTTCTCTTAAAAGCTTAAGGCCTATGCCAACATGGTAATAAATGGTTAGATTTCTTTCTCCACTATAGCTACTCTTTAGACTGAGACATCACGTGTAAAGAGTAGGCCTCGTCTGCAGAGTCCATTTATGAAGATACCATATTTTATTGCACTTGAATACACATTCACTGATTACATGTTGATTGTTTACACTTTGTTTGCACATTGTATCAGTCACTTGCACATAAAACAAATTCAAATATGTACATAGAATATAGCCTATATTTCTTCTGTATTTTGCATGCCTTGTTTTTATATTTATCGTTTGACACTCTTGGCTTCCAGTGTGGGCAACAAAGTAAGAATTTCATTGTACAGAGAAATGTGCTTCTTTACTGTGGATATGACAAAAGCTTTGAATCTTGAGTCAATCAATCAATCACACATTATTTGTAAAGTGCTTTTCATACCGAAAGGTATCACAAAGTGCTTTACAGATTACAACATTTATAACAATACGCCTGGCACAACCTCCCATATATATATACTTTATATATTAGGATTAAATAAATACATATCAGTTAAAAGCTAAGCTAAAAAGGTGGGTCTTGGTCTCTGCTCTTAAAAACATTTTCGTTCTCTGCAGCCCTGAGTTCCTCCTCAGGTCGTTCCAGAGGCGAGGGCCGTAATATTGGAAAGACGCCTCACCGTGAGTCTTTTTGTTGACTTTAGGAATAACTAGGAGACCCCTGCCGGAGGAGCGAAGGGGTCGTGAAGGTTCTTAAGGTAAAAGCAGTTCTGAAAGATAAGAAGGACCAAGACCAAAAGACATTTAAAAACCCTTAAAAGAACTTTAAAATCGACCCTGAAACACACGGGGAGCCAATGCAGCGATTCTAAAACCGGTGTAATGTGGTCCCGCCTCCTGGTCTTCGTCAGGACACGAGCTGCTGAATTTTGTAATCAATCAATCATATGTTCATACATGGACTCTAACTAGGCAACAAATGACCACTTTCTTTTGGATTGTACACTCACAAAATGGATAACTTCCCATCAGGTCCTGGAGGTCGAGGTCTTTTGTTCCGATTTATTTTCTCAACGGAGACGAATGTTTCCAAGACCCCGCGACTGAGACGTGCCATGCCATTGGTCCGACAACACATTTAGTCCGACGTCTCATTATTCTGAAAATGTGCCATTGTGCAGAGGTGCCATTAGTACGACATATCTAACCCAGTTGTGTTGTGTTCAACCCCTCTCAATGGGACATTATCAGAATAATGAGATGTTGGACTAATGGGCCGACCCAGACTGAGAAGGGTTTGGAAGTCCTGGTGCTCTGTAAAGCAGATCTTACTCTCTTCTCATCTCTCGCAGAGCACAGACACATCTATATTTTGAAAACTAGTTTTGTGCTCCATCTCTTGCATCTGTGGAATAACCCAAGTCCCACTCCCTGCAGCCAAAGGATTCATCCTCTGTCTGCATTTCTGGGCACTTTCCACACTGGCACCGCCAGTCCCCGGTTATTCTCTCCCGGTTATCTGTGGGCCGTCTCTGCAGCCCATACCATAGTCATGCGCTGGCCCAGCACTAACCTGGCACCTCTTCAAATATAAGGACTGCATGAATTAAAAAAAATATACATCTCCAGAAATCAACAACACTTCGGATAACTAGGAAATGAGGCCTTATGTCAAAAATCCTGAAATATCTCTTTAAAGCAGAACAAAGTAACTTGTTTACCGTAATAAACGGACAATTACTGAGTAAAAAAAAGCAACATGCTGCGACACCTGCAGTGGTGCTTATGGCCTCTAGGGGCATGAGTCACTTAGTTATGCTTTAAAGAGCATTATGTGTCTCCTGCTCTCTGTGGAAGCCCTAATAACAATAATAATAATGCATTGGTTTCATATAGCGCTTTTCTGGACACTCAAAGACGCTTTACATTGCACTATTCATTCACTCCATACTCGGTGGTGGTAAGCTACTATTGTAGCCACAGCTGCCCTGGGGTAGACTGACAGAAGCGAGGCAACCAGTCTGCGCCATCGGCCCTTCCGACCACCACCAACCACTCACTCACTCACTACATTCGCTAGGCTTCCTGGTGTTCCCAAACGGTCTCCCATCCAAGTACCGACCAGGCCCTTCTCTGCTTAGCCTCCAAGGTCTGACGGGATTGGGCATAGCAAAGGCGGTATGACCTGTTACAACTCCAAAGGTCAGATTGCATTTTCAGGTGTGTTGTGCAGCAGCCTAATGTTCCCTGTTTAGTTTCTGCAGCAACCTCCTGTGCATCTTTCATAAACACCACAGCTTTGGAGTAACACCACTTCCCCTTTGTGTTGCCGGTAACTCTCAGCGAAGTCCTGCCATATTTGGAGCAGGTGGACGTGTGAGGCTCCTGTATAAAGCCGGGGGTTCTGTGCTCGTGGTACAGTACAGTCCCGCTGTCCGTCAACATGAGCGCGCTCCTCTGCCTCCTCCTCATCGGGTCGGCCTACTCCTTCACTGTCGTCAGGGCAAGTCACAACTCTCCAACTGCATTTACCTTTACTCTCTACGCTGATGTCATTTAACTGAGTTGTTTTTGCAGAATACCTTTGACAAGAATGAAGAATCCTCAGGTATGACACACTTGTTGTTGAACCTTGTGTATAATAACAGAATATCAGATCAGGCTTTCTTCTATCTAGTAAGTCCAGCTTGTCTAGAAATAGAAGTCTCCATTGTTTTAAAAGAGTCGTTATTTGGAGGTTAAACAGACTCTGGGTTTGTAAATGTTTTCATTCAAAATGGCCCAAGAATAAACATATTGTAAATGTATATCTATGTTTCTTATTTGAATATGCTTCAAGGGGCTTATTTAATTAAAGAAATGAACAAAAGAAGTAATTATTATTTGTCATTACATGCTCCCCAAAAGGCTTAAAAGGAATAGTACATTTTATAGAGTAGGGGTTTCCAAACCTTCCGGGCAGCAAACTCTCAAAATCACCAAACTCAGGACCCCCACTGTGAAATGTTATCAGCAATAAATTCAGGTGCAAAAAATGAAAAATCTAGATGAGTAATATTTGTTTTGATATTATGCTTTAATATTTGGCTTGATTTTAAATAATTGTACTATTTACAATCAAAAATAAATCAAATTAAAAAATGTCTGAATTATTGCCCTGTGAATGAGTAGCATTTCACGCCTGGCCCAACTATGAATTTGTGGCTAAACTTGTTGCTGTCAAACACAGTCATCATTTTGTTGTCCTTATTTACTCGCCTCTGCCACCTCAGGTCTTATGTGTAAGTGCAGCCTCTATGTTAAAGGAATAGGCCACCGTTTTTACATACTGAGATATGTTCTTACCTCACTTTAGACGTGTTAATATATCCCCGTCTGGTCTTTGTCTGTGCGCTCTGCCAGGCAAACGGAGCACATACGCAGCCTCTCCCACATGTCATATAGCTCCAAAAAAGCTCACGATAGAAGCTACCAAGCTCTTCCACGTGTTCCCTATTTAAATAAAGTTACGTGAAGTGTTTTCATTTGAAGTATATTTACACAGAAATGTAGCATGTCGATTTTATAAGCAGATAAAAAAGGGTACTATATTGTGAGGCGTAATGATACGAGGAGCAAAACGTCCGCGCAGTAACTCCTAAAGGTTATTGACGGAAGTGAGTGGGGGAAGTCTTTAGGAGTTACTGCGCGACGATGGAGATAGTTCTGAAATACAAACCTATGGAGTGACACTGCAGGATTTTAGCAACAGTTGTGGTGAATAGGTCTGGGCTCATTTTACAGATTAGAACATTGCTGGAGCATGTAGGGGGATTTAGTCGACTAAAACTAGACAAAAATGTTATCATTAGTTGACTAAAACTCACAGACATTTTTGTCAAAAACCTAGGAGTAAAACTCAGACTAAAATATGTCGTCCAAATGAACACTGGTCACATGGTGGACCTGTCGTCTCATTCGTGCTCTGCTCCACAGGCAGCACTTTGGAGGAGGAAGACGTCAGCATCTCTACTCTGCTGGAGAAGGCCAACAGGAACCTGGGTATGTTTAACAAAAGTGCATCAACGCTCTCTAGTTTTTACTATTCCAGAAAATACAACACAGTCTTCTCACTCTAATCCTGTCACAGTGTGTGTGTGTGTGTGTGTGTGTGTGTGTGTGTGTGGTGGGTGTGGGTGTGGGTGTGTGTGTGTGTGTGTGTGTGTGTGTGTGTGTGTGTGTGTGTGTGTGTGTGTGTGTGTGTGTGTGTGTGTGTGTGTGTTACGTGAAACATAAAGACTTCACACTGTTTTTGAGGCTAACGGCTAACACAAAATAAAAATGTAGTGAAAAGTTTAGAGTGAGCCTCAGCCTGTCAGTAGTTTAGATGTGATTGAGTTGAGTTATATTGTCATTATTTCACACTAGCCTTTAGCTCTTAGATGAAAGCTCCTGAACCAGCACTGGCGTTTCCTTTGGGGGAGGATTCACAGTGAACATGATGTTTGTAACTCGCTGCAGTGACTGTTCTCCTTTATCAAATCCAATCCTCTTCACTTGTGTGGGACCCTGAATGTAAAAGATCAGGGAGAGGAAGGACAGCGCTGATCTAATGGTCCAAACCAGGTGGGGCACTGCGCCTGTAGCCCAGGTTGAGGTAAAGTAAGGGAATATGAACATTTACATAACAGCGATAATTACAATTATTTTTTGTAAAATGTGTTCAGTATTTGAGTCACATGTGGGGCTCGTATACCAAAGTGAAGGCTTCGGAAAACATGCTGAGTCTGACTGTTTGTCCTGTGTTTGTAGGGAAGGACTTGGCGGACCCCCTGGTGGTAGAGGGGGACATTGCACTGCCGTACGGGCTGCAGAACGCCGACCCCTGCACGGCCCGCGGTTGTCTTTGGCCTAATGCCAGCGACGGAAACGTCTACGTGCCCTACCGCATCTCCAACCAGTACTGTAAGCTGCAGCCACGCACCACACCATCCAATGACACGCTTTAGTTTGGAGCATGACAGACCTACAGTGAACACGGCAGGACACATCTACTTAATAATTCTGTGATTACATTTTGCCCTTTCAGATTAATGTGGTGTATACTCTTATTTATGTTTTTTTTTTATTATTATAGAGGCCTTTAAAAGCTCACTTCATTAACACACATTTGGGATTGACTGTAGTGATGGGATTTCCGGCTCTTTACTAGGAGCCGAGTCTTTGGGATATTTTCTGTTTCAGGCCGTGGGAAAGAGCGGCCTCGGACCAACACAGTCCTCATTCTACACAGAAATCTCAGACAAAAGGAAAAACAAAATGTTAAAATGTGCCCTAAGTTCTGTGTGCTCTTCAGCTCAGAGAGAGAGGAGAACCATCGTGAACGGCCTGCGCTCCTTTGCACAGTCCACCTGTATCCGCTTCACCCCCCGCAACAGCACCAGGCAGCGCGACTTTGTGGACATCCAGTCGCGCGGCGGGTAAGACCACCTCTACTTTCTGATCCCGCTCTGTGTTTGAGCAAAGGATCACAGAGTGGCCTGTTGCAGGTGCTTCTCCTTCGTGGGGCGCCGTGGCAGGGGCCAGGTGGTCTCTCTCGCCCGACGGGGATGTGTGTTCCAGTCCACCATCCAACACGAGCTGCTGCACGCACTGGGCTTCCACCACGAGCAGACGCGCTCCGACAGGGACGAGCACGTGCGCATACTGCTGCAGAACGTCATCCGCGGTGAGTCCAAGACTCCGCTCACTGCTCCACAGATACAAGCTCTGCCCAGTAGGTCTGGGCACCAATGGAAAAAGGAATGATCTAGATTAGGTTAAATGTCTCAATTGGAGCATAATATTAATTTATTTCAGGTAGTTTTTTCGCCAATGGTGTAAGAAAGTTGGTCTTATCCCATTGGCAGTTTTACTTTCTTCTGTTAAGCAAAATTTACCTCAGAACAAGTCTGAACTGTCCTCAAACTGGCAAAGTAAACTTGGTCAGATTAGGAAGAAAGTCTCAATGAGTGAAAACCACTCAAAACAAGATACATTTCCTATTCAAGTCATTTAAGCGAATGCTTAATAGTTGTAGTGTACCGGTACTTTAACGATACTTGGATTACGAAAGCGATACCTGATTATTTTTTTCATTGCCTATACTACATTATTTGTCATTTTGAACCAACAGCATTGAAACTTGGTCTCTAAAGATATGGGGCCAAATCTTCCGGCTGGCGCAACAACACCGTTGCTCAAGGCAAAGTTGGTATCTTACGTACATGCAACGGTGCCCCAGTGCTTTCACTGCTGAGAGAAAAAACATTACATTAACATCGCCACAGCCTCCCGCATCTTCAGAAGGACAAAGAACAAAGTATTTCTCCCTGTGAGATAAACACTGTCCATGTCCTGAGAGAGATCGATGGTTGAGCGCTGGGCTTTCCACGCCACAGAAACGTGATCCAAACACCACATCGCCGCCCATAGTAGCAGAAAATATTCCAGTGTAGTACAGTCTGTAGGAGGTCAAGCTTGGGGAGGGACCACTGCTGTATAACATTGCCATGGGAGTCTGAAGACCCCCTGTCAGCGCAAATGTCTTCTACAGCCTCCAAATACAAGAAACAGAAATACAAGATTGATCTGGTATCGATTTTTACAATACCATTAGTACTTAAACACCATACTGGTACTAGCACTGACACTGAGGGTCATGTCTCCACAGGCATGGAGAACAACTTCGACAAGGTCAACACCAGGAACCTGGGCACTCCCTACGACTACGACTCTGTCATGCACTATGGAAGGTAATAAGGATGCACCAATCCGATACTGGTATCGGATATCGGAGCAGATACTGGAAAAAATACAAAATCGGGTACCAGTTTAGATCGGTCGGTCGGTCGGTCGGTCGGTAGGTAGGTACTTTATTTATTCCCGCAAGGGGAAATTCAATTGTCCTTCAGTATCATTTTGAAGCTCAGTACCTGGACAATTCAATCGCTGAGTTAGGGAGCATGCTAATGCTACCGAAAATTAATCAAGGCTAGGTCAGAAACTATGATAGAAATACCTAAAGTAGCCTAATAAAATAAAATCGACCACTGCTGAAGCGAGGTGTTTGTATGTTAGTTTAAGAAATAACTGATCAAATTTGTAATGATCAGATCACGTCATGTGAGTTGTTTTTATTAATGTAACCTAAAGCCTGTCATATACCCAAGGATATTTAGTGTAGAAAAGTCCAGTGACCCTTGTTAAATATCAATCGATATGATTGAGCTGTAACATCATGACAATAAAATATGATATATGATGATCTTAAAATGGAGAAAAGTGTCAATGATTTTTTTCACTCAGAGAAAGCCATTCTTATGAAAGTCTCTTGGCATCAGTAAATATCAGATATCGGCAGATACTCAAACCCCAGTTGGTATCAGTAGCAAAAAAGGATCGGTGTATCTTTAGAAGGTAACGTCAGGAGGACCTGCATTCCTTCAAAGTTACGAGCTCACAGTGTGTGTCCCGAACAGGTTTGCCTTCTCCAGGAACAGGCAGCCCACCATCGTGCCCATCCCCAACAACGACGTGTCCATCGGGAGAGCCACTCAGATGAGTGCCAACGACATCCTGAGGGTCAACCGCCTCTACAGCTGCAGTATGTGCACTCACATTCATGTTTGTCCAGTGGGTCAAAAGTATTTTTGCATAAATAAGGGCAGAGCAGCAACAATTCTGCCAATTCAATCAATGTGCTCAAACTGTAAAACTCTACAGAGGGAATAACTGATTTAAAAAAAATAAATAAACTCACCCTCCTCAGAGTCGTCCCAGGTGGAAACTCTGCCTTTAGAAACAATAATATTCTTTGGAGCCCGGCTTTAAAGTTGTTTTTGACAGGTGTGGTCTCTTTACAATTCCATATTGTACTCAGATTACTGGAGACACACCGAGCCACTAGGGGGTGGTATCGTAACGGGTGACAGGATATCCCACCGTGGCATGACCAAATGTCTCTGCTGTCTTTAGCCTTTTGATTGAGATGCCATCTTTGTTTGTGCGACAGGAAGCCAGCTGGAGGAAGAAGAAAAGGAATGAGGATTTGAGTTGAGGTTCGACCCGACAGCCGTCTCTCTGCCTTTGCTCGTGCTCCTCATCAAACTGCATCTTTTATAATAATACATAATACGCTTATGCAACATCTTTGTCCAGTGAAGCTAAAAAGGGGGGGATTTTGCTAAATGAATATAAATCATCTGTGATCTTGTGGCCACACCGCCTTTGCTCTGCCCAATCCCGTCAGACCATGGAAGCTAAGCAGGGAAGTGCCCGGCAGGACTTGGATGGGAGACCGTTTGGGAACACCATGAAGCCTAGCGAATGTGGGGCTTGAGTGAGTGAGTGAGTGAGTGAGTGAGTGGTTGGTGGTGGTCGGAGGGGCCGATGGCGCAGACTGGTTGCCTTGCTTCCGCCAGTCTACCCCAGGGCAGCTGTGGCTACAATAGTAGCTTGCCACCACCGAGTATGGAGTGAATGAATAGTGCAATGTAAAGCGTCTTTGAGTGTCCAGAAAAGCGCTATATAAAACCAATGCATTATTATTATTATACTGTTTTTTACATTGACATACTGCTGCTTTTTATGTCTGTGGATAATAAAGTGTTTTCTGAAGTGTCTTCATGATGTCTCTGGTCAGCTCATTCAGATCTGGGTTTGTTGAGTGTTTTCAGCTATTATGCATAATATTTTTTAATGATTTCATGAGCATTTATTTAATATGAACTTAACAATAACATTAGACAAAGCACGTGCATTGTTGAAGGTGTTAAAAACTACACGAGCATCTTGGTCGGCAGCTTAAGTTTCCTCTGGTGCCTCAGGAAGAACATCCTCTGCTGGGCCTCTTTGATGAGGGAGCTGATGGTTGGCTCCCATTTGAGGTCCTGAGTGATGGTGGTGCCCAGGAAAAAAACCCTGACCCGCACATCACTAGCTCCTATGTTATAATGTAACTTGACCTGTTAAATAGCTTTTGATTTCAGTAAATATGACCTCCTAATGCTGCAAATTCAACAAATGACCATTTTCAGTTAATTACAAGCTATAAAATAACGATGAGCTGCTAATTTGGAACCATAGATTTTGAGTTTTTTTTACTATATTTATTTTTGAAAAAGTTTTTCACTCAACACAGTTAAAGACTTGAAAATTATGCTGACTGTCATTTGAGTTGATTATTTAGAAAATCTAAGAAAAATGTCATTTGCATAATAATTTGGAACGTGGAGTAAGTGGAGCCAAGCCAAGTGAAGGAGGTAGCACATTTCCTCATTTTGGGGTACTTTTCCTCTGTGAGGAAGTTCCAGAACTGTCTATGAGCCCTGGACATGAGCTGAATGTCGGCTTGAAGTGTAAAAAACTCATCTTCCACTCCAGAAGAGTTCAGGTGAAACAGTGTTGCAATTTTTGATGCGAGTGAATCAACCTCAGCATTAGATTAAGGTCATTCAACATGTTTGTCAGATCGGTTAAAAATGCTAAGTCTACCAGCCACTGACCGTCATTTAGACGTTTGTATTTCGCATGTCCAGGTGCAAAACTCCTTAATCTCAGGACAGAGCTCTCGACTAAGCCATCTCACGTCAGTGTGTGGCAACAACTCAGAGCCTTCTCCAGATGTGAACGGAATAGCCGTTTTGGAAGAGCTCTGGCACAAATAGAACAGGCGATCTTCGTTGCCACCTCCATATTCTCTTTCATATTGAGCATTTTCGCACATAACGCTTGTTCGTGTATGAGGAAGTCCCGGAAAGCATTGTCCCCCTTGCACTTGGCAATAAATCCATTCAAGACTGATGTACATCCTCTCCCCGTGTCTGTTCTTTCATGTGCAGTACTGTTAACAACTCTTATTTTGCAGTGGTGTGTCACAATGTCACAGGTTTAGGTTATTGCAGGTTTTGAATGTGAAAGTGGTGCAACCAATAAAAAAATCAAGTTAAAAAAATTATATAAAACACAATTCACCATGTTGGAACATAAAAGCTACTCCAGTTGGGCTCAAGTAGATTTGTAGACTTGTGATTCGCGGAAATCGATTACCGAAAGATGGTAAAGTTCAATATCCCCGAACGTGGAAGATTGGTATAATCTTACATATGCAATATTTGTTATGGAACGAATTACATTTCATAAAAGACTCCATGGACAAGTTCGACAAAATATGGGAGAAGTTGAGAACTTATATCTTGCCCAGGAGGCCTGATTTTGTATGATTCTCTATATCACATGTATAAATAACACAGTCATATAATTGTTGTATGTACACCTCTTGTTTCTTGTTCTTCTGTATGGAAACATTTTGAAAAAAAAAAAGAAAAAAGACTTGCTTCGGTCCGGGGGGCAACCAGTTCCCTGTCCTTTCTGGCTCCGCTCCACGTGCACCGGGTCCCACGAGCCATAGGCCTGCCAGCCAGGTATTATTATGCAAATGACATTTTTCTCTGATTTTCTAAACTGTCAACTCAAATGACAGTCAGCATAATGAGGATCATTTGAATGTGGTTGAAAAAACTTCCCAATGATAACAGAATTTTTTTCAACTCAAAATCTACAGTTCCAAATTATTATGCAACTCAGGGTTTCAATACATTTTAAAGCTTGTAATTAACTAAAAATGGTCATTTGTTGATACTTGAACTCCTCCACTGGGGCAAAGCTCTCGATTTACAGATCAATGTACGTTCCCACTTTCACCTATGGTCATGAGATTTGGGTAATGACAGAAAGGACAAGATCGTGAATACAAGCGGCCAAAATGAGTTTCCTTTGCAGGGTGGCTGGGCGCACCTTTCGAGATTGGGTGAGGAGCTCAGTTACCCGAGAGGAGCTCGGAGTAGAGTCGCTGCTCCTTCACGTCGAAAGGAGCCAGCTGAGGTGGCTAGGGCATCTGTTCCGGATGCCTCCTGGTCGCCTCCCGCGGGAGGTTTTCCAGGCATGTCCTAGTGGGACAAGGCCTCGTGGAAGACCCAGGACACGCTGGTGGGACTATGTCTCCGAGCTGGCCTGGTGCCGCCTCGGGGTCCCCCCAGAACAGCTGAAGGAGGTGTGTGTGGACCAGGAAGTTTGGGCATCTCTGCTGAGACTGCAGCCCCCGCGACCCGGCCCCAGATAAAGCGGAAGAAAATGGATGGATGGTCATTTGTTGAATTTGTAGCATTAGGAGGTCATATTTACTGAAGTCAAAAGCTATTTCAATCAAAAACATCCTAGCAGGTCAAGTTGTATTTCAACATAGGAGTCCTTCTTTGAGCAGCTTCAAATTCTTGAATCCATTAAACTTGTGAGTTTTTGAAGAGTTTCTGCTTGGATTTCTTTGCAGGATGTTAGAATAGCCTCCCAGAGCTGCTGTTTGGATGAAGACGGCCTCCCACCCTCATAGATGTTTTGCTTGTTGAGGTTCCAAAGGTTCTCAGTAAGGTTGAAGTCAGGGGAGGAGGGGGTCCACATCATGAGTTTCTCTCTTTTTATGCCCATAGCAGCCAGTCAGGCAGAGGTTTTCTTTACAGCAGGACATGGTGCGTTGTCATGATGAAGATGATTTTATTCGGGAAAGCCCGGCTCTTCTTTTTGTACCATTGTACCAGTGGTCAGTCAGAAACTCCACATATTTTGCCTCTCCCCATGATTCTGGCTCCTTACTGACGTCACAGCCTTGTTGGGACATGGTGGCCATTCACCAACCATCCATTACTCCATCCATCTGACCATCCAGGGTAACACGGCCTCATCAGTGAACAAGACTGTTTGAAAATGAGTCTTCATGTATTTCTGAGCCACTGCAGCCGTTTCTGCTTCAGCTTCAATGAAAAGTTTAGGGGAGGCCGGATAGAAGGTTCATGCACAACTGCAGCCTCTGGAGGGTCCTACACCTTGATGTTCGGGAGACTCCAGAGCACCAGCAGCTTCAAATACCTGTTTGCTGCTTTATAGCAGCTGTTCTATTAATCTGATGTGTTTGTCTGGCAGAAACCGTCCTCATCATCAAACCTGTGTGTGCTCTGAATCAGGCACAAATCTCTTTGGGCTTCTATGAAGCCAGAGCCAAATGAGTGTTACCTTGTAGCTCCAGATATTGGTCATACAAATTGGTCATTATAAATCCTCTTATCTGGAATTAAGCTGTGGACTACCACAAGGTTCAGTAATAGCGCCTTATTTATTCCTATTGTATATTAATGATATTGTCAAAGTTTCAAAATTTTTCAAATGTATCCTCTTTGCGGATGACACCAATATACTATGTTCTAGCGAAAATGTGCTGCAGCTGCAAAGTCTAATCACGTCAGAAATGAATAAATTGAAACAATGGTTTGAGCTGAACAAACTGTCCTTAAACATAAGGCAAGGCAGGCAAGTTTATTTGTAGAGCACAATTCATACACAAGGCAATTCAAAGTGCTTCACAGTTGCATAAATATAAGAAAACAAATACAATCAATAAAACATCAACATAGAATTATCAATTACAGTAAGAGGCAAGAGTGTAGATAAAATACTTTCAGTTATATGCATTTTTAAGTCTTGTTTTGATTCGCTCTGTCTTGAGCACTATTTTTAAGTCTTGTTTTGACTCGCTCTGTCTTGAGCACTATTTCGCTCTGTCTTGAGCACTATTTTTAAGTCTTGTTTTGACTCGCTCTGTCTTGAGCACTATTTCGCTCTGTCTTGAGCACTATTTTTAAGTCTTGTTTTGACTCGCTCTGTCTTGAGCACTATTTCGCTCTGTCTTGAGCACTATTTTTAAGTCGTGTTTGGACTCGCTCTGTCTTGAGCACTATTTCGCTCTGTCTTGAGCTCTATTTTTAATTCTTGTTGTGACTTGCTCTGTCTTGAGCACCATTTTTAAGTCTTGTTTTGACTCGCTCTGTCTTGAGCACTATTTCGCTCTGTCTTGAGCACTATTTCGCTCTGTCTTGAGCACTATTTTTCTTGCTCGTTCAAAAGTAAGTTACCTAACCTCTGTTTTTGTCGCTCCTTCTCCTCTGGACATCAATATAAAATTAATCAATTACAGTAAAAGACGAGAGTGCAGATAAAATACTTTCAGTTATATGCCCGGGCAAACAGAACTGTTTTCAGCCTGGATTTGAACATTGTCAGAGTTGAGGCCTGTCTCACATCCTCGTGAAGACTGTTCCAGATTTTAGCTGCATGAAACTGAAACGCAGCCTCACCGTGTTTATTATTGACTCTGGGAACCACCAGGAGGCCCCTCCCTGAGGTTCTCAGGGCCCGAGATGGTTCATACGGCTCTAACATGTCAGAGATGTACTTTGGAGCTAAACCATGAAATGACTTGTACACAAGCAGAGCTGTTTTAAAGTCTATTCTCTGAGTGACAGGAAAAAAAAACTAATGATCTTTGTAAACTGTAAAGAAATACCCCAAGTAAATGTAAAAATCAATAATACAATAATTGAGCAAGTATGTTTGAATAAATTTCTGGGTGTGATTGTTGACAGCAGAATCTGCTGGAAGCCACACATCAACTATATTAAAACAAAAATCGCTAAAAGTATTGGAATTTTAAGCAAAACAAGAAGTATACTGGATCAAAGAACTCTGCTCACCCTGTATAATACAATGATTCTTCCATATCTGACTTATTGTTGTGAGATTTGGGGAAACACGTATAAGAGTACTTTACTACCTTTATTCATCTTACAAAAAAAGGCACTAAGAATAGTGCACAAGGTTGGCTATAGAGAGCATACAAACCCTTTATTTCATAAAAGCCACATTTTGAAACTTGAGGATTTAGTCAAATTTAGGACTGCACAAGTCATTTTTAAAGCAAGACAAAAAGCGCTCCCAGAAAATGTTCAAATAAGGTTCAAAGATAGAGATGGTGCATATTATTTAAGAGGTAAATGGAAATTTAAATACCCAAAAGTAGATTCAACAAAAAAGAGTATGTGTATAACAGTCTGTGGTGTAAAATTATGGAATAAACTGGATGAAAAGCTAAAAGAATGTGCGACTATTAAGCACTTTAAATGTATGTACAAAAACCTACTTGTTCAAGAATACACTAAAAATTGAAAGTGTCAGGGCTGCAGTTGTTATCGCCTCTTGTCTGCTTTTCCATGTGACCGTCCTTGTTACCTTCCACTCTCCTACCTAAATAAATATATCAAATACATACAGCAAAATATTAGGGCAAGCAAGAGGTAACCGGTACTCGAGTGGGACCACCCTGGTACCGGGTCGCCAAAATCTTGCTCTTTTAATGCACAGACCAGGACACCCAAAGGCTCCTCCAAATGTACAATGAAGAACAGGTTGAGCAGGAGGTGGGCTGTGCCCGAAGGCGCCCCCTTTTGGCAACAGCTTCCCAAATCTTGCTTTTTTTTAACGCATAGACCAGGACACACTGAAATGTACTCACAGATGACAAATATTTAAAACACACAAGAAGGAAACCATATGTTTATATATGCACGTACTGTCCATGTACAGGTGTATATAAATATAGCAATGATGGTTCTATATGGGGCAGCATCAGACGGCAGCAACAACCTGTCACCATTCCATTCCATACTTAAGAATGTACTATAAGACAGTATTCCAAACCTGTTACTGTACCAAAGACAATATAAACTTATTTCCTATGTTATTTCCTATTCTGTACCAAAGACAATGTAAACTTATTTCCTATGTTTGTACCTTAATTGTACCATAATGAGCTGGTCTCAGAGAACAAACCGGAATGTAAAAGAACGGCAGTTGTAAAGTTTGTAAATACGTTTAAAGGGGTAGGCATAAATAAGCATTGTTTGCTTCAGCCTACTCCTTTTTGGGCATTATTGTGTTTCTTTTCTTTTGTAAAAACTTGGAACTTGAAATTGCTCAAATAAACTAAACTAAACTAAAAAACTAAGGTTTATTCGGTTACAAAATGTAGATTTTTAATTTGCACAGCAAATTCATTACAAACAAGGAGGATAACCGAAAAGGTGTAGCTGATGCCGTGGCTTATTATGCCTACCCTAAATATTGATTAAACTGATTTGCAATTTCATCAGGTTGATTGATCAAAGTTCTATCGTTTGTTAGGAATTCAGTTGGAATGTCAACATTTATATTTTGCTTTTTGATAATTTTTTTCTTTAAAGGGGGGGTATTTTGCAAAATTGACTTTTTCAAGCTTTACATCATGTTATTATGTCATTCCCTCATTAAAAACATGCCTCAAGTGTTGCCTTGGCACATTCACATATTTTTGAGTGATCTGTAAAAACTCTGATGGCAGCCATGTTAGGGAAAGGTTTGCCTGTGTCCTCCTAGGAACGCCCCCACCTCCTGGAGACGCCTCCGAGCTTTCGTCACCAGCCGAGTAACCAACCACTGCTCCTCAGCAGAACCCCCTCCCCTAGTAAACCAGGGCTTCCCCTCCTGAAACCACCACCTTAACATGGTGGAGGGGTTTGAGCACCCAAATGGTGCTTCGTGCCCCTGGTAGGGTCTCCCATGGCAAACAGGTCCTAAGTGACGGGTCATACAAAGAGCGCTTTCAGAAGCCCCTTATGAGAGACCAACAAGCCCGTTTAAAGGATCTGTATCATGCAATTTTAGCCATCCCAAAGTAAAGTATGGAGTACTATTTTTTGTGAGAAATATAAATATTTTCTGGGGGTATTTAGCAAACCCGGAAGACAAGACGCTTCGATTCAGTTAACTCCGCCCCCTCTCTCCGAGCGGATCAGCCCATGCATTATTACTGTAGCAATAAAATAAATATAAATATCACAGCAATAAGTGAAGTTTCTTCACAATGCAGTTATAAAGGTGCGTTCACACCAAACGCGGCAAAGCGTCAGGTTTACATTGAAAATACAAGGAGGACGCTCCCCAAAATATCCCGCAGCCAGTCACACCCCTCCTGTGCGGCGCGTTTTGAAGCTTTTCGCGCGTGGTAAACTTTTGACGGGCCTCTGGGGCGTACAGCGCAGCCCACGCTAGGGTTGGGAAATGTTGAACTTTTTGGAGAAATTTGCGAGCGTCGACCAATCAGGGCTTTTCCCCAACAGTGACGTACGTTGTAGCTGAGCCACCGGGGCAGATTCAATGCCGGCCAAGGAAAAAAAAAAATGAAAACAAGTCACGGGAGTAGGGGAACGCTGCAGACCCGGAGCCGAGACAGAAATACCGTGAAGCGAATCCACCGTGATAGTGCGCCCTCTCCTGGTAAAGACGGATATACGTCGTTGTTAGGTCTTGGGAAGATTGATTTGATTAACTCAACGAACGTGATCTTTAACCGAGTTATTTCATTTTTTGATTTCTTATGAACCAACTTTGAAATCGTAGATGCTTCTGTTGTTTGATAAAGATAAGATGACACATTCATTTTCTGCTTAAGATAGTTTAAGAGCTTTAAGCTTCATTGTGAACCGGAGCTACAGCAGCTCTGGAACTTTTACAATAACAAACTTCAGTGTTTCTTTACCTAAACACCCAGGATTAAAAGCTGCGACAAGAAAACTTGTGGCTGAATCTGCGCTGGGAATGTGTTCGGGCCTCGAGGATGCCTGTTGTAGCTACGAACCTACGCTGACGTGCGGCCAAAGTGTGACAAGTGTCTGACTTCAGGTAAGCACAAGCATCTAACTACTTTTTTGACGCCCGAAAAAAGTTAATCCACTTTGAGAAGATTCACCAAACATCCATCAGAGACAGTCACAAAAACACTATTTTGGTGATAGTCGCTGAATCCCAGAAAGAAATTCCAACTTCTGGCGAGTGTCCTCTTCTTTAGGAAGGTTGAAAAAAGTCCTGCACCTCTCATAGCCAAACACACTTTTCTCCGTGACACTATCGTTAAAGGTATAGCGGAGGATGTTCTATTTCCAGGTGGATCATCAAGACGATTGGTCCTCCTAATTGTCAATCATTCTGGTGATATGCCTACGTAAGGCCGTCGTGCGCGCTCGCCCCTTGTTAATTTCTTCACTTTCAGGCCTATGTGAGTTACGCTGTTAGCCATTCATTGCTGCTCGCAGAACGCACCGAGTCGTTTGAAAATGGCAGAGGGGCAAGAGAAAAATTGTCTTCAAAGTGTATGAGAAGAAGAGAAAGGCTTCAGAAGAGAGAAACAAGACCAGAGTGTTTTGGGGAGATTCTTCCTCCTCGGAGGCAGGTAGAGCGTTGCACTTTTTTTTTTTAAAAAGCGGAGAGAGCGGTTCTTTCCTAAAATTCGGGAAAATCCTCCTGTATACCTTTAAGTAAGAATAAAGAACAGGTGTGTCTAGAATAGTTTAGAAAGAGCTCCATCTTCACATCCTTCAGTGCAAACATGACATCTGTTCAGACGCTCAGGGGTGCGTTTGTTTTCTGTTTGTTTTCAGTCCTGTCCAGGAAACGCTTCCCTTTTTATTTTTTTTATTTTTTTTTAAAGCTGTTTAATAAATTAAAATCACGCCGTAATGCAGAAGTTGTGCTCTTCCTGTTTGACACTATGATGTAAAAAAAAGGTCAGAGTGTCACAACTCAGTGGTTTTCCAGCAGAGGACGGAGCAGCTGCTCAGAGAGAGAAACCACTCTGGGGGTGAGTTTAAAACTATGTGTTTGGGTTATAAGACCCAAGCAATGCAAACATTAGACGGGTATGTCTGGAATATTCTCTTGGCTGCAGCTAAAAAGGCTATTACAAAAAAGTGGAGAGTACAGAGAGAACCAAATGTCCAAGATTGGGCCCATATAATGATGGGCATTTACAAAATGAAAAAGATAACTTTCATAGTGAACCTAAAGATGGATCTATTTGTTAAACACTGGGATAAGTGGGAAAGATATGCTAAACAATATATGCCTGAAATTACATAAACTATATCTGTTTTTAGTTGACAAGAGTGCTACATACTGATATGAATGTCTTTGGTCTTACTTCATTTTTAATATATAACTACTTGATGTGAAGGGTTCCTGGTGATTTCACTTCCATGTGCAACCCACTGCATCCAACGTAAACAACAATGGCGGCAGCGAAAGAACCAGTCCCTTTTTTTGACATCGTAATTTGCGGACACCCCAAAGTCCGTGAAAAAGGGTCTGAACTCCTACAACTCCAACCGAGCTGTAAATGTTAGTGTGTTGGCAGGTGGAAGTCTGAAAGGGAAAGTACAGGCTTCAATGAAAAGTAAAGTTTACGAGGTTGAGGTGAGGTCTGACTCTGACTGACTCGTCTGGCACAAAATTCTATGACTTTTGTTGCTTTAAATAAGCATAAAACAAATTGTTAATCAAAAGTTGAGCTGTCGACCTTTACCATAACAAGATTGTACATACTGTATGTCATGGTTCAAACGTATACGTTTTTAGTAGCTACCGATAGCTCGCTAGCATAAGGCTGTCGGCCACCGAGCTGACTTTACTGTACAAGTGTAACGTTAAAGGGACTATACGGAGTTTAAAAATGTTAAAACTAAGTATTTTTCTCCCCCTACATGTTCTACCTATGTCCTAATGTGTAGAATGAGCTCAGACCTGTTCACCACAACTGCCTTTAAAATCCTGCACTGTCACTCAAAAAGGTGTTAATTCGAGTCCGAAGTGCCGTCATGCACGAGCTCAATATAGAAGCTGCAGTCACACATATGGCCTGAGGTGACAGTAGTGAGTATAAAATGGCGAAATTGCATCCAGCCCCATTAACTATTGTACTTATTTGTTACTTACTTACTATGTTAGAATAAGTACCTATGGTTTCTTGACAACTTAACTCACTCTGGAAAAGTATTACTCGCCCAATACAGATTAGACATTGCTTAGGACGTTACGCGCAACTAGTTGTTAGCTCCACCAAGTGCAACAAAAAGCCTTTATTGATCTCACAATTAACTTGTTACATTCAGCTCTCAAGAAAACTCTCCAAACACTAAAAAATAAAAAAAATACTTTACTACATACTATAATGAAAAAAAAGTTAGTGTTAGCAGTGCAGGCTTGCAGTTAGAGTGCCCTACAAAGCTTTGTCATTTAGCAATGTTACGAGTTTTTTTGTGAGGGTTAGCAAAGTTGATTTCACTCAGGTTCTTGCTCTTGTGCTATCGGGAGGTCCAAGTGCCACCATGTTGCAGCCCTCCTCATTTGAGCTGAGAAGAATTTTACCCGCGCGGATGTGGAGTGTATGTGGAAGAGGCCCACGACACCCATGACAGAGGAAATCACGGCGAAGTAAGTGTCTGTGATTGCACCTTCCACATCACAAGGTTAGTTCTTCAAGTAACTTGGAAATATCTGTCATGCTTTCTGTTTTCATCATTGAAAAAACATGACCCTATGTTTTCATTCCATACTAAAATATAAGCCTGGGTTGGATATCAGTTACCATCATACCCTTTATGCTATTTTTTCAGCTGGAATTAACCGACCTGTCACCCAGGAGGACAGAGAGTGGGCATCGTCATCTCACAGGTCTGGGCTGGATATTAGCTCCAGAACCTCCTGCACTTGGGCCAAAAAGTTCAATTTTTGTCTCATCTGACCAAAGCTCCTTCTTCCACATGGAGCTGTGTCCTCCATATGACTTCTAGCAAATTTCAAACGGGATTTCTTATGTCCTCCTTTCAATAATGGCTTTCTTCTTGCCACTACTGGTTGTAAACATGACAAAATGTGCAAAGGTTCAAGGTGTATGAATACTTTCGAGAGGCACTGTTAGGTTAGGTTAGGTTAATTTATTTGTACCCGTGGGTAAATTCGTTTTGCAATTCTGAGAACTAGTCGACACATTAAAACACATTTTACAAAGATAAAACATCACACATATAAAATACAAAACGTGTAAGTGCTCCACATACTAACAGGATGTGCCTTTGGTACAAAAACAACTGAAATTCAAGCCACTTGACAGTAACAAAGATAAAAAACCTGTGTCAGGGGCAATTTGATCCCGACTTGTTCATAAAGGAAAGGGCAGCGGGAACAAAGCTTTTCTTAAAACGGTTTGTGTGGCTCATTGGCATCAAAAACCGACGCCCAGACGGAAGCAATCGAAACTCTGAGTGCAAAGGATGTTCTGTGTCTTTTGCGATGCTTCGTGCCATCCTCTCTAACTGTCTATCATGCAGAAAGTCCAAACTGGTCTGAGGCTGGCCAATGACTTTACTTGACCACTTGACGAGCTGATTCAAGGCGTTTTTGTTTCTAACAGAAGAGCTCCCGTACCAGGCGACCAGGCAGAAAGCTAGGGTCGCTTCGATGAATGCCCGATAAAACAGTGTCATCACAGTTTTATCTACATGAAAGTAGGACAGTTTCCGAAGACCCATGTGTGCTCTGAATCAGCCACAAATCTCTTTACAAGAGTACGATGATCACACTTAATCTTTCATTAAATAATGAAGGTTTTCATACCAAGGCATTGAACTATTTCACACTTTTCATTAACAGAGAGATCCTTTTTCTTTCCCTTATTGCTAGAAAATGATGGTCTGCTTAATAATGTGGAACGTCTTTTTTCAGTAGTTTTTCCCTTAACTGGGCTTATCCTGAAAACTAATCATCCCAGGCGTCTGAGATTGATGTCCGTGAAACTCTTTTTTTTTTTTTTTTTTTACCTTAATGACACCAACATACAACTTGCATAATAATTTCGAACGTATTGTAGTGATTTAATGGCTCGTTTTAGGCTTCTGCAAAATCTGAGGTTAATACATTGTGGCTGGGACTGTTATTTGTCTTTCTGCTCTCTGTGGAAGCCCTGTTACAACTCCAAAGGTCAGATTGCATTTTCAGGTGTGTTGTGCAGCAGCCTAATGTTCCCTGTTTAGTTTCTGCAGCAACCTCCTGTGCATCTTTCATAAACACCACAGCTTTGGAGTAACACCACTTCCCCTTTGTGTTGCCGGTAAGTCTCAGCGAGGTCCTGCCATATTTGGAGCAGGTGGACGTGTGAGGCTCCTGTATAAAGCCGGGGGTTAGTTCCTCTGTGGTCGTGGTACAGTCCCGCTGTCCGTCAACATGAGTGCGCTCCTCTGCCTCCTCCTCATCGGGTCGGCCTACTCCTTCACTGTCATCAGGGCAAGTCACAACTCTCCAACTGCATTTACCTTTACTCTCTACGCTGATGTCATTTAACTGAGTTGTTTTTGCAGAATACCTTTGACAAGAATGAAGAATCCTCAGGTATGACACACTTGTTGTTGAGCCTTGTGTATAATAACAGAATATCAGATCAGGCGGCTGAGCAGTTTGTGAGATGAAAAGTCTGGATGAGTATGAATTTGTTTTGATAGTATACTTTAATATTTGGCTTTACAATCAAATTCAATGTTAAAAATGTCTGAAATATTGCCCTGTGAATGTGTAGCATTTCACACCTGGCCCAACTATGAATTTGTGGCTACACTTGATGTGTGATCACACACAGTGATCATTTTGTTAAACTAAAATATAGACTAAAATATGACTAAATAAAAAGTAAAATAAAAGAGTAAAATCAATCACTTCCAATGATCATAAATTTCATTTATCGTTTAGGATGGGAGTTGTCATTTTTTTTACTCAACTAAAACTAGACTAAAATGTAATCATTATTTGAATAAAACTCACTGACATTTTTGTCAAAAACCTAAGAGTAAAACTATGTCTAAAATATGTCGTCCAAATGAACACTGGTCACATGGTGGACCTGTCGTCTCATTCGTGCTCTGCTCCACAGGCAGCACTTTGGAGGAGGAAGACGTCAGCATCTCTACTCTGCTGGAGAAGGCCAACAGGAACCTGGGTATGTTTAACAAAAGTGCATCATGTATTTGAGTCACATGTGGGGCTCGTATACCAAAGTGAAGGCTTCCGAAAACATGCTGAGTCTGACTGTTTGTCCTGTTTGTAGGGAAGGACTTGGCGGACCCCCTGGTGGTAGAGGGGGACATTGCACTGCCGTACGGGCTGCAGAACGCCGACCCCTGCACGGCCCGCGGTTGTCTGTGGCCTAAAGCCAGCGACGGAAACGTCTACGTGCCCTACCGCATCTCCAACCAGTACTGTAAGCTGCAGCCACGCACCACACCATCCAATAACACGCTTTAGTTTGGAGCATGACGGACCTACAGTGAACACGGCAGGACACATCTACTTAAGAATTCTGTGATTACATTTTGCCCTTTCAGATTAATGTGGTGTATACTCTTATTTATGTTTTTATAGATGCCTTTTAAAGCTCACTTTATTCACACACATTTGGGATTCACTGTAGTGATGGGATTTACGGCTCTTTACTGGGATGTTTTCTGTTTCAGGCCGTGGGAAAGAGCGGGACCAACACTGTCCTCATTCATAAACTGTCTTTTCTCTACAGAGAAATGATGTAAAGTTCTCAGTCAAAAGGAAAAACAAAATGTTAAAATGTGCCCTATAAAGTTCTGTGTGCTCTTCAGCTCAGAGAGAGAGGAGCACCATCGTGAACGGCCTGCGCTCCTTTGCACAGTCCACCTGTATCCGCTTCACCCCCCTCAACAGGCAGCGCGACTTTGTGGACATCCAGTCGCAAGGCGGGTAAGTCCACCACTACTTTCTGATCCCTCTCTGTGTTTGAGCAAAGGATCACAGTGTGGCCTGTTGCAGGTGCTTCTCCTTCGTGGGGCGCCGTGGCAGGGGCCAGGTGGTCTCTCTCGCCCGACGGGGATGTGTGTTCCAGTCCACCATCCAACACGAGCTGCTGCACGCACTGGGCTTCAACCACGAGCAGACGCGCTCCGACAGGGACACGCACGTGCGCATACTGCTGCAGAACGTCATCCGCGGTGAGTCCAAGACTCCGCTCACTGCTCCACAGATGCTAAAACTGTTGCCATGTGTTTTTCTCTGAAGAGAAATTCACCAAATGATCTAAAAATGAATACTGACAATAATAAAACGGAGCCGGTTGATGAATTTAAGTATTTGGTGTATTAGCCTCTAAACTGAAGTTTGACGCCCATGGCAGAAAATTGTCGAAGACCAACAAGACAAATTTAAATTACTATCATACACTACTATCATTCAAAAATATAAAATAATGAGATTCTAAAAAATACACTAATATTTTTTTAGATACCTATACTACATTATTTGTCATCTAGAATCATCTTAGAACAAACAAAAGACAATTACATTTTTATCATTCATTTTAGCTGAATCAGTCTCCAACAGCATTGAAACTTGGTTTCTTCCGCCTGGCGCAACAACAGCATTGCTCAAGGCAAAGTTTGTATCTTAGGCAGGGTTTCCGTTAGCCGGCTGTAGCCGGCTTTTGGCCGGTTTGAAAAGCAAATGGCCGGTAAAAATTATGTCCATCGGCCAAATTGGCCGACAGTAAAAAAAAAAAAAAATATGGAGAGAGAATATAGAAAAATATATTAAATATGTCACCTAAGTCAGTGACTAACATAACAAAGTGTTTTCGAGACAGGCCTAAATATTAAAAAAGGTTCAATATTTCTATCAAAAAAGTTTTGATTTACGCCTTTAGCCCGTTTTACAAAGCGCAGTCGAAGCGCCATCATCGCTGTCTGGATATGTAACGCTTTTTCTTCGTGCTTCGTCACATTTTCCAAGAAAACAGCAAAACTACAGGTACATTTACTTTTATATAAGTGTGTAAAGAACTCAGCAGCTAATACGTTTGATTAGGATATTTTTGAAACGCGCATGTGTTCAGTCAGACTGTCTGTCCCGCAGCGGCTCTTCCTGGGAGAGTGGCCGGGTTTAGAGGCGCTTCCCTCGGTCAGTCTGCGCTGACGCCTCGGTTCAGTTACCGGTGCTCGGAGCCGCTCAGAGTGGCCGGGTTTAGAGGCGCTTCCCTCGGTCAGTCTGCGCAGACGCCTCGGCTCAGTTACCGGTGCTCGGAGCCGCTCAGAGTGGCCGGGTTTAGAGGCGCTTCCCTCGGTCAGTCTGCGCTGACGCCTCGGCTCAGTTACCGGTGTTGGAGCCGCTCAGAGTGGCCGGGTTTAGAGGCGCTTCCCTCGGTCAGTCTGCGCAGACGCCTCGGCTCAGTTACCGGTGCTCGGAGCCGCTCAGAGTGGCCGGGTTTAGAGGCGCTTCCCTCGGTCAGTCTGCGCTGACGCCTCGGTTCAGTTACCGGTGCTCGGAGCCGCTCAGAGTGGCCGGGTTTAGAGGCGCTTCCCTCGGTCAGTCTGCGCAGACGCCTCGGCTCAGTTACCGGTGCTCGGAGCCGCTCAGAGTGGCCGGGTTTAGAGGCGCTTCCCTCGGTCAGTCTGCGCTGACGCCTCGGCTCAGTTACCGGTGTTGGAGCCGCTCAGAGTGGCCGGGTTTAGAGGCGCTTCCCTCGGTCAGTCTGCGCAGACGCCTCGGCTCAGTTACCGGTGTTCGGAGCCGCTCTACAGCGCAGCAGAGCTGGGTCCGTTTTGAATCGCTCGAGACTGACTTTTGTGACTTTAGTGCTGTCGATTTGTCTCTCCACAATATTTCAGGGGTGAGGGACTTCTTCACTATTTTACACCTGAAGCCACGTAAAAGCGCGGAAGGGCATCTACAGCCCAGCCCTCACTGTGCAGCTGGTCAGACCTGGATAAGGACAGCGTTAGGCTCGTAGATATCGGCTACTTTCTGTCTGAGTTGAAGTGCATATGAGTGGTGTATATCCGCGCGACACCTGCTGCTCCACCGTCTCCACGCGCACAACTTCATGTTTGGATTTTCGCTGTTGCTACATTTTTCTCACGTCAGTCTTTAATTAGAAATCGCCGTGTTTTGGGACCCACTAAAGCACTTGTAGCGCTCTGTCTAAATGTAGATTGTTATTGATAATAAGCCACGTTCATAATGTAGATATTTTTTAATGGCCGGTAATTCTTGCGAATGGCCGACATTTTACGACCCAGCCGGCCAAAGTGGCCGACGAAAAAAAAGTCTAGCGGAACCTCTGATCTTAGGTACATGCAACGGTGCCCCAGTGCTTTTGTTGCTTTGAAAATAAAAACGCCACAGAAACATGATCCCAACAACAGCATGTGGATCTCCCCACACACAGTAGCAGAACATATTCCAGTGTAGTACGGTCTGTAGGAGGTAAAGCTTGGGGAGAGGGTCTGTCCAGCCACTTACTGCACATGGTATGAAGCTGAAGATTGCACAGAGCGCCCCCTGTCAGCGCAAATGTCTTCTACAGCCTCCGTTTAGAAACACAAGATTGATCTGGTATTGATTTTTACGATACCAGTAGTACTTAAACACCATACTACTACTACTACTACTACTACTACTACAACATGGTACTAGCACTGACACTGAGGGTCATGTCTCCACAGGCATGGAGTTTAACTTCAGGAGGATCCAGACCAGGAACCTGGGCACTCCCTATGACTACAACTCTGTCATGCATTATGGAAGGTAACAACATCAGCACCACCTGCATTCCTTCAAAGTCACAAGCTCACAGTGTGTGTCCCGAACAGGTTTGCCTTCTCCAGCAACAGGCAGCCCACCATCGTGCCCATCCCCAACAACAACGTGCCCATCGGGAGAGCCACTCAGATGAGTGCCACCGACATCCTGAGGGTCAACCGCCTCTACAGCTGTGGTATGTGCACTCACATTCATGTTTCTCCTGTCGTTCGAAAGTATTTAGCATAAAAAGGGCAGAGCAGCAACAATTTTGCCAATTCAATCAATTTGCTCAAACTGTAAAACTCCAGAGGATTTTAAAAAAGTAAACTCATCCTCCTCAGAGTCGTCCCAGGTGGAAACTCTGCCTTTAGAAACAATAATATTCTTTGGAGCCCGGCTTTAAAGTTGTTTTTGACAGGTGTGGTCTCTTTACAATTCCATATTGTACTCAGATTACTGGAGACACGCCAAAGCCACTAGGGGGTGGTATTGTAACGGGTGACAGGATATCCCACCGTGACATGACCAAATGTCTCTTCTGTCTTTAGCCTTTTGATTGAGATGCCATCTTTGTTTGTGCGACAGGAAGCCAACTGGAGGAAGAAGAAAAGGAATGAGAATTTGAGTTGAGGTTTGACCCGACAGCCGTCTCTCTGCCTTTGCTCGTGCTCCTCATCAAACTGCATCTTTTATAATAATACATAATACGCTTATGCAACATCTTTGTCCAGTAAGGCTTTTTTCCTCCTGTAAGCAAAAACAATCTTTTTAAAAAGGGGGGGATTTTGCAAGATGAATTTAAATCATCTTTGATCTTTCTAGTGTTTTTTATATTGACATACTGCTGCTTTTTATGTCCGTGGATAATAAAGTGTTTTCTGAAGTGTTTTCATGATGTCTCTGGTTGGTTCATTCAGATCTGGGTTTGTCGAGTGTTTTCAGCTATTATGCATAATATTTTTTAATGATTAGCATTTATTTAATATGGACTTAGCAATAACATTAGACAAAGCATGTGCATTGTTGAAGGTGTTAAAAACATGAGGTGATCTTCAATACCTGTCCATAGGGGGCGCTGAGGTTACAGAAGATAAAACACATTGTTTATTACAAAGATGAGAACAACTCTGGCCTGACTTTAGCCTCTGTTAGAGCTCTCTGCTAAAGATGTTGTTAGTCTGCAGTTTCAGTCCAGTGGAGAGAGTTCCACAGTGAAGCTGAACGTCCCGAAGATGCTCTGAACTTTGGGAGCTACTGTCCCACCACCGTGTGGCCAGAGAAAAGACATTTAAAAGTCTGATTCAAAATACTAACATTTACAACATTTTCAAAGGTCAAACGCGTGTACTGTTGTTTGAGACACAATGATACCGTCTCATTAGCCTGGTATAAAGCCAGAGTAACTTTATTCGTGTATTTATAAGTGGTTGTGTTTTATACACTGCTCACAAAAACTTACGACACACTCAAAAAACACAATGTAACTCCAAGTCAGTCAAATTTCTGGGATATCAGACTGTCCAGTTAGGAAGCCACGCTTATTGTGAATCAATTTCACTGGTGTTGTGGAAATTAAACAGACAACAGGTGGAAATGAGAGGCAATTAGCAAGATCACTCCAAAAGAGGAATGGTTTTGCAGGTGGTGACCACAGACCATTTCCCTGTCTTCATCCTTTGTACCGTATTTTTGGAACACTTTTGCATTTGTCCAGTGTTCTCACCACTAGAGGTATCATGAGGAGCATCTACAACCCACAGAAGTTGCTCAGGGAGTGATGCTCATCCAAAATGGCACGTCCGTTCGTGCTGCGGCAAGAAGGTTTGCTGTGTCTCCCAGCGCAGTGTCCAGAGCATGGAGGAGATACCAGGAGACAGGCCAGTACACCAGGAGACCTGGGGGGGGCCGACCGAGGTCAACAACCCAGCAGCAGCACCACTATCTGCTCATTTGTGCACGGAGAAACAGGAGAAGCACTGCCCGAGCCCTACAAATGACCACAAAAGGTCCTCAAACGGTCAGAAACCGACTCCATGAGGGTGGTATGAGGGGGGCATGAGGGTGGTATGAGGGGGGTATGAGGGCGTTGGGCCGGTGCTTACTGCCCAACACCGTGCAGCCCGATTGGCATTTGCCCGAGAACACAGCGATTGGCAGATTGGCCAATGGTGCCCTGGTCCGTGGTCTCATCAGGAGCATGCCCAGGCGTTGTAGGGAGTGCATTCAGGCACGTGGAGGCCACACACACTACTGAGGATGATACAGACTCGTTTGGAGGAATTTCTACAGAATTTGGATCAACCAGTGACCTGATTTGTCACTTTGATTTTGACTATAATTTTAGATCCAGACCTCCAGGGGCTGAGAATTTGATTTCCATTTATCATTCTTATGTTATTTTGTTCTCAACACATTGCCCTACACTATGAATAAAGATTTTCATCCGAAAAATCAAATTGATTGACATCAAGGATGTGTTTTTTGAGTGTGCCCTAAGTTTTTGTGAGCAGTGTATGTGGCATTATCAGTCTTATGCATTTTTTTAATAATAAAACTTAATGTATTTTAAAATAAATAATGGACAGCAGATGGCGCCAGCGCGTAAAAGGTATAAAAGCCCACCCTGGTTCACAGCACTTCCTCTGTCTCCTCACTGGCGTCTCCCGGCTGGTTGGGCTGTGCCCGGGCTGTGCCCAGGCTGTGCGTGTCGGTCCAGAGTCGCGGGTGGCCGACAGCTTTACGTGCACCACCTCACGGCGTCCATGGCTCTCTCGGTGTGTTTGGTACGGGGTCTGCTGGGGTCCTCGCGTAACTGGGAGGCTATCGAAGCACCGTGCCAGCCGAGTAGGGCTAGAGATGGGCGTGCGACGGTGGATCCAACGCTGCTGTCTTGCTTCCCTTGCTTCCTGTTGCTTCCTTTTGTTTTGTTCTGTACGAACTGAAAAGCTAATGTGACCTAATGAAAATACTGTGAATCAACTGAGACCTAAAGTGTACAGACTGTTCAACTGAATGTAACGAAAACGGAAAGATAAAAGTACAACATAGAAATAAACTAAGCCGTGTTAAAAGGGAACATGCTGCCTCTGTCTTTATGGGTCGAACCTGTGTGCCTTAAAGGATCTGTATCATGCTATTTTAGCCATTCCAAAGTTAAGTATAGACATGTAATGATTGATAATATCTCAGGGCCCTGACACCCCTTTCAAAATGTGCCAAATGGTTCAGCCCACACACCAGTGTTCAGATTCTGTAATGTTATGACACAGAGCTAAGAAAGACAGATATTAGTCTTGTCTCGCTCAATTGTGCTTTTATTTAACACTAACCTGTTCTAGCGGACCTTAGAGGCAACTTTCTTGTCATAAATGACAGCTAAACATGAGGTGAGGTGAGTCCTGCCTCTGCCTGCACTGATATGATGGTGCAGGTGCAGAGTCAGAGACAGAGCTCCTTCTCTCCTCGTTTTAACCTCCAAAGTTTCTCTTTCTCTCCTCATATTTATTATAATTGACTGTCATCAGGCCTATACAGTAACAAAAGCTACAGGTCGCGCACGCCATTTTCACCGATTAAATTATGCTAATTAAATTAAATTAAAAATTAAAATGCGCAGCTTTGGAGACAATACACTTAAAGGTATAGGCTTCAAATATGGTGAGAGACTAAATCGGACTGAAGCCCTTGAGTTTTGTGATCAGGCCTGTGGGCCACAGAGACATCACATAGTATCAGAATTTTATGTAAAATAGCATTTTAAAAGTCACACGTGTGATTCTCAGCACAAATATCCCATTTCCCTGGTTCAGCCCTCCTATTTAATGTGGTCTGCTAATGCTCTCCCTAAAACTAGCCATTTCAATTGGCCCAATGAAAGTAGAATATTCCATTAAAGGTTTTTCCATTTCTGTAACTGAAGCCAAATCAGATGCCATTTCAAGTCAAACATTGACTTGAAGCAAACAAACAAACAAAAACAAATAAACCATGAACTAGTACCCATTGGATTGGATATGTGTTTGTATATGAAGCACTTTTTTGGCCAACCCATTTTGTCACTTCGTTAAAGGATCTATATCATGCTATTTTAGCCATTCCAAAGTTAAGTATAGGCATTTATATGAATGATTGTACCTCTACCGCTATTGAGCACTCATTTTTGTGATAAATATAAGTGTTTTCTGGAGGTATTTTTCAAACCCGGAAGACACAACGCTTCCATTCAGTTAACTCCGCCCCCTCTCTCCGCACATACAACTTTACCGTAATATAAATAAACAGCAATACGTGAAGTTACTTCACGATGCAGTTATAAGGAGTTGACATCTGCAACACAGCTTCATAAATGGCTAACACACATGCTAATATGCTAACACACAAGCTAATACACGTTTGGATTGACTCACCGCACTGGTCCATCACTGTTTACATTATGGGACTCGTGTTGGCTATAAAAGTTAATCCACTTTGATTCTGGTGAAGGTTCACCAAACATCCATCAGAGACAGTCACAGAAAAACAATATTTTGGTGATAGTTACTGAATCCCGGAGAAAAAAACAACTTCTGACGTGAGTGGCCTCTTCTTTAGGAAGGTTGAATCATAGACTGTATATACTCCTGTCCACGTAGCCAAACGCGCTTCTTTTTCTCCGTGACATTATCGTTAGGTAGGATGAAGAACAGGTGTGTCCAGAGTAGGTTATAACGAGCTCCATCTTCAGCTGCAGCGCAAACATGACGTCTGTTCAGACGCTCAGGGGATGTGTTTGTTTTTCCTTTTGCTTTATTTATTTATTTCTTACAACAGAAATAATGAAAAGGGTGGTTCACAAATTAAAATCAGGCCGTAAGCATAGAATTAAGACATTACATTACAGACGTCGAGCACTTCCGTTCCGCTGTTACAACACAACTGAACAGGTCAGTCGTTCACCAGGAGAGGGAGGAGCAGCTGCTCAGAGAGCAGGATTCAGGAGGATTGCGGAGAGCTGATAACCTGGCTAACACCATGCTGCTGTGTGCGCTCGAATTATTTCGAACTGCACAACAGCCTGGAGACCATGGCCCAATTTTCCGGTGGATTTGGGAACCAATCACAGAACGAGGAGGGACGGCAAGACGATGACGCACTATTCGAAAGCTTGTAGTTTATTTACGGATTTAAAAAAAAAGTTTCTTTACGGATCCAACATAAAGCAGCAGACGCGATGCTATTGTTCGATCAAGCTTTAGACCTTGTTCTAAATAATTTAGCTCACAAGTTTACAGCGGGTACGGCATACGTCATCTCATACGATGATACGATTGGCTGTGGCTACGTGCAGACGCATGATAGACTTTTTTTTTTTTTTTCGTATCGCCCAATAAACGAGTATGGACGATCGTAAACCACACCTCTCCTACGAGAAAATTAATTGGTGGTCCCCAGACTAAATATCACTTGTGATTTTAGTCTGGTGTTAGCCAGGCTAGAGAGCTGCGTGAATGTCTGAAGAAGGGCTAAGGCCCGAAAAGTCACAAACCTGGTGAGCATTAAATAAGCTTTGGAGCGACTAAGTTGTGCAGATCTTTTATTTGTTTTTGTGACATTTTCCATTTTTTGATCCTGCACACTTGTTTAGAACTGTGGATGTGCGTGCCTTCACCCACTAGCTGCGTGAATGAAGCCACAAACCACTCTGGGGTGTTTTTGATAAGGAAATAGCATAACAACATGGCTAAAAGCTCCAAAAAGTCGATTTTGCATGATATAGGACCTTTAACACCTTTTTGAGTGACAGTGCAGGATTTTAGAGGCAGTTTTGGCTAATAGGTCTGGGCCCAATGATTCCAGGAGTAAAAGTCACGTATTATTGAATGCTAACGCTTGTGGACCCGTAGCTATCATTAGCTAGCTTTAGCCGCCTCACCTGACGCACTTTATTTAAATTCATGTACTGCCCAAGGACGAGCATTTGCATCGTCTGTGATCACAAACAATACACAAGAGCCAGTTTTAATAAACTATATTTAACAGAAGGCTTGTTATTGATATAAGGGTCAGTCCATCTCAGATCACCCCCAAAAATAGCATTTTTAAACCTCACCCTCTCCATTTTTTGTGAAATTTGGTATATATGTAATTCATGGCCAGAAAAGCCAGAATTTCAAATCTAAAACTATTTGGACCAACGGTTTTCGAGATATTGCATTTTCATTTTTTCACCTTTTCGCGAAAAAGGGCATGGCCGCCTACTTTCAAATTGCTGTAACTCAGCAACCACTGGTCGGATTTTCAAAAAACAGGTATGTCTGTAAAGGGGAGACCACGAGGAATCTAAATGTTAAATTATTTAGTGTATTTTGGTATTTTTTAGGTGGATGACCTTTGTACCTATATGTTGACCTTGAAATTGACACTGTGGGACACGCCCAACCTCTCTGATGCCAACTGGAAAAATGTAGCCCTATGTGTCAACTACAAAAACTGAAGGGGTTTTCTTTTTCATTTTCATGCAATACCAGGTAGAAGTTGACATACCCACTCCTCCAGACATCCATTCACTGTCCGTTCTGTACAATTCCATTAATTTATATACACAATGCCTCAGATTGATTTATTCCAAGATATAATGGAGCGGAGGCAAAGCGCCTATAGTAGCCTGTTGGACTCAAAACAACTCCTCGTGGTTCATTCTAAAGCAACACTACAATAATCATAAGATAGGAATGCAACTGATATGCCTCCTTAAAGTGCAAAATGTGTTTTAAGCACAATAAAAGAAAAAAAAGTAGGCATGGAAAATTATGTTATTAATACGCCTAAAGTAATAGGCCTATATTTCCTTAAGTGTTCCAAGTATACGATTGGATAGACGTGAAATTGCCTTATAAAAGGTGTTTTTTGCGAATTTTTGTGTTGAAATCCGCTTCGCTGCGCAGCCCACACACGAAAGAAATGCGCTTGAGTTCTATTTTGGATTTTGGGAGCGGAGGCGGCAGCAGCCCGCTGGATGAGCGCATGGAGGGTTTCTAATAGTAAATCAGGAGCAACACGCCCACTTACTAATTTTAAGTGCTGGCCCCAAGGTGTGTAAGTGCAGCAGCTGCGCCTTGTCTCGCATTAGCATGAACCTGGCCCCCATTATACTCAAATTTAAATGAAAATTATGTCAATCGTTTGTGCTGTTTTGTGCTGTAAAAATCTTCGTTTGTGCTGTTCATAGACTGTAAAAAAACATGGACGTCTTATGCTCACTCCTCCCCGTTTACCAGATTGACCACGGCCGTGGGGCAATTCATGGCGGATTTACAGGCTCCCCCTCCCCAGCTCTGACGAAGCATGTTCCTAAAAAGGACATACAGGCGGGATTTTCACCGTAGACTCGGCCCTTGCGTGACGTGTAGCTTGCCTGCTCCAATGCTAACAGTCCGAGCCTCATTAAATACGAGATTTCAAAAATTAATATTACGTAAACCAGCCTGGTTTCATATATTGTTATTAACCCAGCGTTATCTCAGGAGGAATATCTAGCCTAGTCTAGCGTTGAAACAATTGAAACCAGGCTTTAAAGTAGTTTTTAACGTGTCTAAAGTCCAATGCTTTTCAATGGGGGCCTAGCGGCGATATGGAGGTACTACAGCAACGGCGGAGCAATGGCGGCCCCCACGTTTGTGGTCAAAAAGCAGGGCAGCCAGCGCCCATTGGTGCTGTTATTGTTTTTGAGATATTAATGATTGCTTTTTGCAAACAGACCCAACGGTAGAACAAAAATAGTACTACGAAATATAAAGCAAGAAAACAAACCAACAAGAAATACTTGAAAGAATGACCAAAACAGATAACTGAAATTAGCTCCTTAATAGTTAAACTAAGCAATTAATACACAAAGCAACACAAGTGTCTCAACGAAAATAAATTAGTCACAACGAAACATACAGCTAGCCATTTTTGTGACATCACAGACAGTGATGGGAAGAGCACCACTAAGCGGAACAACAGCAGCGGGGGAGTGGGAAGCTCCCCCTGCTGTGTAAGTATTAAGTACTTGGAGTAGTGGTGCTCATTGGTGGCCCACGGCCTTAAGTAAAGTCTCCGGTGTGGTCTCTGCTGGCCCCTCTTGTGCTGTTTGTGCAGGTCATCCTAAGGCGTGGACCCGGGAAGCTCCAGGACCCAGAGTGCTCCCCACAGTCAGCCATGCCCCTGCCCCTTGAAGAAGGGGACTGCGTGAATGCCCCCACAACGGTCCCTTAGCTTTTCATTATTTTACCTTACATAAACTCCTTACCTTACAATACCTCCTCAAACCCTGTGATACTTCGACACACTGGCCACGTTTTCTGCGCGTTTATGACTCTGCTCTGCGTAAACGCATTGCCTTTTTGAGGCGTTCTGACCTGTGCGTCATGCCAGAGGCAACGCACACGCTGCATTCCTCAAAATAGAACCAATCTCCTCCAAGGCACATCCCCATACCGGAAGACGACGAAATGGACAGGATACCCCCACAATCACAACCGAAAAAGAAAAAACAAAAAACTCACAACTTGGTGGACCAAACATTCCCTCCCACTTCATACACGGGAATCGTTCCCCTGGAGGACAGCAAGGATGATTTTCCACCTCTAAATTTAGAACGTTCCTCAACATTGAGAGAAGGCCACTTCCCCCTCTCTCCCTCTCCCCTGAGATTTCCCCCATCAAAGGGCCTTCTATCCCTCCTTCTCTACTAGAAGACCTGAATCGCGAACTAATCGACACAGATACCCCCCAATTCATATCCCATCGAGCTACGACAGACAAAGGCCTATGGTCCCTTATCCCCTCCAGACCCGTCATCATCATGGTAGACTCCAACATCGATAGGCTACCACAAATACAAAACGGATCTGTTCAAGTTGACGCATACCCAGGGGCCCGGATAAAACATGCTACAAATATTCTCAAAAAACAGAACGAACCCACCACCACAGTGGCAAAGATTATTTTGAGTTTCGGTCTTAACGATAGAGACAGTGACAACATCCAATACTTAAAGAGGGACATTAGGGAACTCCTCAAGGCGGCACAGGCAGCATTTCCGGAAGCGGCAATTTGGATCCCTCTCATAAATTATGACAGATTCCTCCCCCCAACCATTAGGAACAACATAATCGAATTAAACAAAATAATTCGAGCTACTGAACAATACATCCCGAAATTGGACAAGGAAGAGTTCAAGGTGGTCAAAGACAAGATCCACTGGACACCTACAACCGCATCAAACATGGCTAGACATTGGTTTATTTTTTTAGATTAAAAATAAAAAACCCGGATACGCCGATAACGGGACAATTGCTAAACCTCTCAAAATTATTCAAACCATCCCTAACCCAAACTATACTTTTAAACAAAGGTCTCTATCCCCAGCCATGACTCTATCTCTAAAAAAAACAGCCCTGGAATCGGATCTACAAAATTACCATAGACGAATCAAATTGGCCCAATACTTCAGCCCTTCAACAAACCCGAAAAAAAACGTTTTGTTCCTCCTTCAACCTGGGAACCCCCACCGCATAAAATACCAAAAGTAATACATGACCTGATTGAGAGGGACAAATCAGCCCTCAGACAAAGAAATATACCTAAGGATCATATTAATATCTCAAACATGGAAGCAACAGAACTTATGACCTTAAAAAAGGACCACTCCCTAGTCATCAAAAAGGCGGATAAGGGCAATTCTATAGTAATCATGAACAGAATAGATTATGTAGCAGAGGCCACTAGACAACTTAGTGATACAACCTATTACAAACCATTGCTTGAACCAATATACGAAACAACGGCGGAAATGATTGACATCTTACAAAACATGCATAATGAAGGCTTTATTACCAAGAAACAAGTTAAATATCTTCAAGGACAAAGTCACCCAAGGCAACGTTTATTCTACCTCTTACCGAAAATACACAAACCAACAACAGAATGGACGGTACCGGGCCAAACCCCGAAAGGACGACCTACAGTTTCGGATTGTGGAAGTGAAAGCTACGAGATAGCGGAATACCTTGAACACTTCCTAACCCCTATCTCTATCCTCCACCGGAGCTACATAAAAGACACCCCGGACTTCTTACAAAAACTGGCTGGAATTAAGATTGAGGAACCATGTTTATTGTTCATCATGGACGTTTCCAGCTTATATACGAACATAGATACACCTTTGGGTATGACAGCAGTCCGAAAATACCTGGAAAAACACCCAAAAGAAGGCCGTCCGGATAACTATATCCTACAACTTCTGGAACTCAGTTCGAGAAATGATTTCCAATTCAATGACAAATGCTTTCTACAAGTCAAAGGCACCGTGATGGGAAAGAAATTCGCCCCAGCTTATGCCAACATTTACATGGCAGACTGGGGAGAAACAATAAAGGAAAAAACAGACCAAAAACCAACTTGCTACTACAGATATCTGGACGATATCTTCGGAATCTGGACTCATTCGGAAGCGGATTTCTATAAAGGGGTCATTATTCTGAATGAACACCACCCCCTTATTAATCTAACCCCGACACTACACCCAACGGAAATCAACTTTCTTTAAAGGCCCTTTACTGGTAATAGGAAACCGACTAGATACAAAAGTTTTCTTTAAACCGACGGACACTCATGCTCTTTTACACAAATCCAGTTTTCACCCTAAACATGTCTTCAAGGGCATTATTAAGTCACAACTACTGAGATTTGGTAGAATTTGTACACAAACACGGGACAGGGAGGAAGCCATTGCTATCCTTTTCAAAAGCCTACGGAGAAGAGGCTATTCAAGAACCTTTCTACCAAATATCCGAAATAACTGCTTTGTCGACCAGATGAACCCAAGTCCACGGACACAGAATCCTACTCTCAAACAAGTCCTACCTCTAGTGACAACCTATTCAAACCTCTCGGTTAGTATTAACAAAAGAGTTAGAGATAACTTTAATAACACGTTAAAAGACTCTGACTTGAGCAAACATTGGAAGTTCACCTCGGCATTCAGCCGAAACCAGAACCTACAAGACATCCTAGTGCGAGCCAAACTTTCAAAACAAACCGAACGCGCGAAACCACCTGCCAAAATTATGATTAAAAATAGGTCAACCAAGAAAATCTGTCATGTCCCTTTTATCCCACTAAACACTTGCAATTGTGTTTACCTGGTCCTCTGCAGAGTTTCAGTATGTCCGAGTTTATCCATGGAACTTTATTTTTGCGCTGTTTATAGCAGATTTTCTGAGAGAAATCTTTTATGGTCTAGTCTTGTGAGAAGTATTTCTCACAGTCCACAAAGTCTAATATGTCATCCCACTGTATTTCTTGCACTGCAGCTATAAAGTTTTGGTAGTTATTTTTAGGAATTCGAGTGGACCTATCTTGAGCAGAAGAACTAAAGCGTTTTTTTCCCAATTTTCGATTCAGAAGGATTAAGTTATGGTCAGACAAACCAGTTAGCATATTAAATGACTTAGCAATCCTTTCTGGCTTATTACAGAACATCAGTGGCGGCTGGTCCATTATGGGCGGTGGGGCGCCAATAATGGTATAATAATAATAAGTTTAGCAAAATCCTAACTTTCTGATGTACAGGTGTTTTTTACACTGGAGGGAGGGAGTGTAAAAGGAAGGGGAAGGAGCGTGTCATTTTGTCTGCCTGGTTCATCTTGTGCTGTAACCGCTTCATGTAACAGCATCATAAATGTGTAGTTTTGTGCTTGGGGCGGCGAGGAACAGCGCCCCAAGCATCTAATCAATGGCGCTCTGATATGGTATACTGTATATATGTACTGTATATCATTAATTCAACCAACCAGAGACGTGCAATAATAATTCTCCGATGGGCGCTGAGGCCAAGCGCCCATCGGAGATTTAACAGGTGAAAGACGAGGGAGCGTCTCCTGTAAACAAACATTTGAGAGACCGGAGAAGCTTCGTGTTGTTTCCTGAGAGGAGGTGAAAGGATTTAGTCAAACTAACGGACTTTCTTACGTCAGAAGTCACGTCTAAACAGACTTTCCTGGAGGTAGCATGACGATGCTAACTAGCTCATCTGCTTTAGCTACTGCTTGTTTACCTCACACTTTGGGACAACCCTCGCTGACTTGGACCGACAGTTCTGTCCCATGACGTGGACATTTGATGGAGAGAAGATTCAGGACCGTGAGGAGGAGCGTACGACAGGAGAGGGGAACGTCATTCATTCACTGAGGGGAACAGAGGTGGAGCTCCATGTGCTACAGGATGAGGAGGACTCTCTTCTAAACGTAAGCTGCACATTATTTCTGAGCGGATCATTTGTCTGACGGTTTATACGGGTTTAAACCTGTGGCTCTGACGCTCATAATGAAGCCACAGCAGGTCTGGGACTAAAACTGTATGAAATCAAAGAAGAAACACCTCCTGCATTCGTTCTGGTTCTGTTGGTGCAAAACACAAATCAGTGGTGCGAGAACATTAGATCTAGTTGTGTCCTTGTAGAGTTTGTTATTCTTGTAGGCCCATTGATGATTGCTTCAGATCAAACTTGTCTGTGATTTGCTTGAGTTTCTTTCTGGTGGGTTTATCTTTCCAGTTGATGTTGAAGTCCCCCATAATTATGATTTCTTTTTCCAAATTACATTCTTTCAACAAACACTCAAATTGGTCGTAGAAACTTGAGTTGGTGGCTGGTGGTCTATAGATTACAATTCTAAGGTACACTACTGAAGATGTGTCAAATAATATTTTCGGGATAATTCAAATTAATGAAATTTCGATAAAAATAAGCGTAACATTTTATTCCTCCATAAAACCCACTCCGAAAAACGCTTTCTGGAAAACCTTTGCGGTTGCTTTCAACTCTAGTCATTCACATAATCCTTATTAGATTTAGGAGATTTCTTGTCATGGTAGTGGTGGAGTGAAAAGAAAACCCAAAATGCAGGACTGCAACAAAAACTGGCGATGTTTAATGAATGATGTAAAACAAAATAACAAAATCCAGAGATAACCAAAAACTGGGGCTAACGAAGACAATGACGCGACAACGGACAAGGGAAATACAGGGGTATAAATACAAGAGGGAACAGGGCACAGGTGAAACACATCAGGGCGGGGCAGGCAAGTAACGAGGGAAGTAAAGCAAAATCACAAGGACAGAACACATGTCAAAATAAAACAAACTAGACCAAAGACAAAACATACAAAAACAGGGGAACAAAATCATCATGACATTTCTCCCGCTTTCTACAAAATTTCTTTCGACAAAAATCCTATAAACTACATTTTCTTTTCCTCTTAATTAAGAAACCATAAACCAGCTACGGTAACCAATTGACCACCTAAAATTAACCAACACCAAACACTGGTCCCTTAGGATAAACTTAAAACTAGATCCCTTTAAAACGGCATCCGTTCCAAACTAATCTTAATATAAACCTAGCCCAAATACGTACGATCCTTACATAAACATAAAACTACGACTTTAAAACTATACCCGTCAATACTCGATATATTTTTTCCACTCCTAAAAACGCACATATCATCATTAGAACTACGAGTTACGACACTTCCTTTTAAATACAGTTTATTTCACTATTATTACAGCCTTTTACCGCGTTTTAAATTAAAACTTAAATAAAACTTATATTTAAACTCGCCCCAAAACCTACTATATTATCATTTTAACTCCGGCTTTACAACTCCAGCTACGGAAACGGTTTATCATCACTCTAACTAAGATCCTTTACCTTGAACAAAAATTATTTGAGACATAATTTTTAGCGCCGCTGGAATAAGGAAACTGGAAACGACGTACGTGGGCCCGTGCATTGCCTTTGACTCTCCTTATCTGTTTAATTCATCAAGGAATGAACAGGGAGGTCATCGAGATCATTTTCTAACCTAACTAGCCAGCTGCCTCCGGACAGTGGGTTTCCTTTGAGAATCCAGGAGCACTATTTTAAGTTTTGATATTATTAACATTGGACCCTTCTAAAATTAACCACAACCCTTTCACCTAAGTAACATTATTATTATTATTTGTGTCTTATAGACAACCAAGATGGAGGACCGAACATTTCCACAACTCACGAAAATCATCTCAAAACTAATGAAGACAGAACACCACCTCTCTAAAATACGGGATGGTGCTAACCCACCGAGAGGTTTTGAAAAAATGGCCGAAGTGCTTTTTCAAGACGTGCTACCCTATAATCCAACCAAGGAAACAGCATTATGCAAAGAAAATAATGCAAAAACATGGAAATGGAACACATTGGAGGACCTCGTTCCCACTTCCTTACACTTGAGCAAATCCTCCTGGATCAAATTAAAATAATGCCAAACTTGGAAGAAATAGACCGTTCAATAATCGTGGCAGGGAAATGGTGCACATGTGATATCAAACGCTTTTCCCAACAAACGATAACTGATATTCAGGAAGAAATACGCTTTAAAAGGAAGAAGAATCTTGTCATTGTTGGTGATCTATGGTCAGGATAGTCATCATTTCCCCCATCGGTTGAGTATTGGTTGGGGGGATCGGGGTAGGGGTCGTTGAGAATCGTCTACCAGCTTGACCGGTAGAACGGGTTGGCTGAATAGGAGGAGTTGGCTGCTGTCGTGATCTGCATTCCAAAGAATGCAGAGTCGTTGAAACAGACAGTTTGGCCTCCTGTTTGACATCCTTGTTGAGCCTCTTTAGCATGGGCACAAGGCTTAAGGCGAAATGATAGCTTTCATCAGCCTCTGTCTCTGGGATGTATGGTGGCTGTGTCTCCTGCAGCATGTTCAGGAGTTTATCCCCCAGGTCACCTTGGCGGCTGGCCCGCCCCCTTGTTGACGTAGCAGCAGCAGTACCAACTGTAGCAGTAGCAGTACTGGCTTTTGTTGCTGTTGCTGTTGATCTGGGTCGTGCCGCTGGATTGGTCTCGTGGGCTCCGGGACCGCCTTTCAGTAGGACCCAGCTGGATTGAAACCGACGACGCAGGGTATGGCACTGGGGTAGATGGCGCAGCGGGAGATGGCGCTGCAGTGTCCTGTGGCTCTTCCTCTTGTCCAGCAGATACGGTAGTTTGTCTCTGCGCTTCATCCAAATTGTTCCTTGAGCTGCATAGACAGAGTATAACAAAATAAACACAGACATGAATATTACAAAATAAAGACATATAAATAGATATACATATAATATTAAATCAATAATAGAAGTAAATATTTTACCTTCTTGATTGTATGTATAGAATTAAAAATGATAGCATCTTGTCATATTTGTGCTCTTTCACTGGGTGACTTTTGGCCCCACTCCCTACTTCTACCATTTTTTTTTTTTTCTGATTTTAACGTAGCCATCTCTCAGGCTTCTCCATTTGTTTTTTACAGTCTCCAGTGAAAAAAGAAAAACAGAAACATTAATATTTTTCTTTGTCTGTCTACAGGTATCTGGCGTCAGGGGATTCTTTTGTGAGCCTGGCTTTCAGTTATTGGCTTGGAGACACAACTGTACGGAACTGTCTACATGGTCTGCAAAGCTATAGAAAGGATCATGATGGCCCAGCATTTCCAAATTGTTTGGGGACACTTTGACGGCAAGCATGTGGTTATCAAGAAACCACCAAGATCTGGGAGCCTACAAAAAGACTTTCAGTACGGTACTGATGGCACTGGTTGACGCGGACTACAGGTTTCTGGTCATAAACGTGGAGGACTATGGACGATCCAGTGATGGAGGCATCTATGCAGGATCTGCCTTGGGTATTGGAATGGAGCACGGTACCCTACATGTGCCACCAAATGCTCCCCTGCCTGGTGAGGCCACTGGTAAAAGGATGCCACATGTGATTGTTGATGCTGCCTTTCCGCTGAAAAACTAGCTGATGAGGCCATACCCTGGAGCACTCCTAGACCGTGAGTAGAGGATCTACAACTACCGCCTCTCAAGAGCACGAATGGTTGTGGAGAATGCTTTTGGGATTTTGGCCTCAAGGTGGAGGATTTTTTATCGCCGGATCAACCTTCTCCCTGACAATGTTGATGCCGTTGACATTGCTGCATGCATCCTCCACAACTTCCTGATTTCTCCAAGGGACTCTCAGCGGCTGCTCGATGAAGCCCAGCAGCAAGGAAGAAGGATGTGACCTGCTGGCAACATGGCAGGACAGCGCACAGCTGCTGAGGCCAGGAACTTTAGGGATGCATTTTGTGCATATTTTAATTCCCCTGAAGGCAGTGTGTTATGGCAGGACAGGATGATTTAAGTATTGTCCTTGATTTGTTAATACGTATTTAAAGTTTGAAAATAAATGTTCAAGTTTCAATGCTATATGTGTGTTTTTTACTCTTTCTTTACATTATTACGTGATGTAAATTGTAAATGTTCCAAATGATTAGAGCTCACTGCTTATAAAGGGCTAGAGCTGAGGGGAGTTAACGCCTTGCAAAGCAGCCATTAATCACATTTGCATGAGAACAACAGGCCTGTCTGCCATGTTTGTACATTCCTCAACAAAGCTTTACTTTATTGCAAAAAAAACAACGGTTGCACAATGTACAAATATCTGACAACATAATGAGAATGTTTATAAAACAAATATGTAGTTTAAAGAACAACTAAACACCAAATCAACTTTTTTTTGCTGATAAACTATCTATATGGGTCATTAACACAGCTATCTACATATTCTTAAAATTATTTTGACATTTTATTGCAAACATGTTCATAATCCAATTTTTGTGTACAAAACTGCCAGTCCAGCGCCACTCACGTTTGAACAGCACTTACTACATTTGAATTTAGGGGTTGGCTGATGACGTACCATCCTTCGTCATCAAGTCTGTCGCTGTGATATAGCTGATCCCTCCCCTAGAGGTCCTGTAGCGAGTTGGAGTTGGAACAGAGCGAGCGAGTTTTTTCACAGCGATTATCAGGTTTGCGTTATTAGCATAATACTTAGTCAGTTAGCTTATCTAAATGTAAAATAGTTTATCCCTAGTTGTTTTATAGCATTAGTTAGTCTCTAGCTTTATTGTTAGTGTAGAATAGCTTCCGTTTAGCATAGTCATTAGCATTTAGCTTTAGTTGTATTGTCTAGTGTTTTGTGTAGTTAAATTATAAGTATGGGGAGGAAGTGTCTTGTAGTGGGCTGCTATAGTTCTACTGGTTTACATGGTGTCCCAGTAGACTTAGAAATTAGGCGCCAGTGGTTGCGCGCAATTGGCTTGGGCGAAGTCGAACTCCCTTTGCGTCCCGGAGTTTGTGACAAACATTTTTTGCGGGATTCCTACTCCAACGCATTAGCGTTTGAAATGGGCTTCTCCAAGCAGCTGTTCTTGAAGAGTGAGGCAGTCCCCACCCTGGCTCTCCAAACACCGCAGCCACGCCATGCCGGAGACTCCTCGTGCCATTTGGAGGTTAATTATTATTATTATTAACCTTTTTGTTTTGTTTTTTACACAGCCATCCAGGTACAACCTCATAGCAGGAGCATGTCTTACAATACGGAGACCTTGATGGAGGTTCAGTTTCCTGAAGCTCTCATGGCAACCTCTACACCGGTCAAAAGACCAAGGTGCGAGGTGTCAGCCTCTGACCCCACCCCACCTACCATCTGGATGGAAGTGCGAGCTCCCTGAACTGTACTGGGTAAAATAGAAATGAACTTATGGATGTAGCCTATCTTTAAAATATGTCATCTAAGGTTTTCAAGTATGCTGTTTAAGTTATAATATACATTTATCAGATATGAAGGTCTACATTTATTTTTTGGTTGTTATTTTGCCACATAGAACCCCCATACAAGTCCCTCCACATAAACAACTGTTGGGGCTATTCTGGAGCTGTCCTGTTTGCACCCGGCACTGTGTGATTGACACAGTGACAGTCGGCTCACTTCTCTGGGTGAAGCAGTAATGTACTCATTGGCCCTCATTTATCAAACTTGCGTACGGTGAAATCAGAGCGTATGTGGGGTGTATGAAAAATTACCACCTGTTTTGGCATTTATCAATCTGAGCGCACCGTACACCTGGCGTACGGTGCGCTCAGATTGATAAATGCCACCAATGTACACCAAGTCAGGAGGTGGTGTACATGATACACCAATTTTACCTAAACACTAAGCAGCGCTGGAAAACAGTTTTTCGCAGCATGAATTGCATTGCCACACCGCATATAATCCACTTTGATGATTTAAACATGAAACAAGGCTACAGCGTTAATGTTTATGGGCAGACTTGATTCAATGTTGCGCTGCATCGACATGCTCCTCCACGACACGGGCCGAGCCCAGAGGCTCAGCCCGCACCAGAGACACTAGAACCTGGACTTACATATTTTCTTTTTTTTAACAATAAAGACCGCTGCTGCTGTGCAAACTTTGTGTGGATGGCTGCCCCGCCTGCCGTCGGGACACCGGGACTCACCTGGGTCTGTGCGAGGCCCTGCTCTGTGTTCTGGCTGGTTTGAGCGTCAAGTCTGTGGACCGTATTCTGTGGCGCGAGCGACCCAGGTGTCAAATAAATCCTTCGACAGCAGAGTCTGCCCGGACTGCAGCGTTACATCCACGCTTTCTTCTTTTTACTACACATTATTTTTTTTTATGTGGTTTAATTTTATACCCTTTTTATATAGGCTATTTCGGCCTACAGCGTATTTAATAAACGTTTTTTTTATTATTATTAACCTGTTTCTTTTTAGTGAATGTGATCTTGGATTGGCGATAAGGTTATTGTGGGTTTCTAATAGATTCTTTAATTTTTCTCGCGCGCAAAAATATATTTGTTGTGTTAAAAACAATTCTTTATCATTTCCTGGTTGGAGAAATGTTCTTTTTTTGCCGTGTTTCGTATGTGCGTGCCGTGAAACCCGTGGGTGAGGCCTCCTGATAATGAATATTTTTGGGCATTTTATTCAAATGACGCTGGGATTTCTCCGTGACATTTACCATCAGCTGCTTTTGTGTGCGGAAAGATCTGAACGTAAAGCACAGGTTCATAAATATCACGCGCACTCTGGCGTATATCGCAAATACACCTACACGTACACTGTTTTTGTACGCAATGTTGATAAATGAGGGCCATTGTGAGTACTTTAACCAGTGGTCCAGCCAGCCACTGGTGAACAACATTCCTGCTGGAAACCTTCAGCTTTGTGCAGCAGTGTTGTTTACTGGCTCATCTATTCGTCAGGTTTCAAAGGTAGAGCAATAATGTTTATCTTTTATCTAGAGGTGGGCATAGATTATTTTTTTTAATCTAGATTAATCTAGATTAAAATGTCTCGCTTGAATTCTGCCGAAGGCATTCAGAATATGTGTGCTACCCAAATAATGACTAAAAGTAAGTCTTTGAGAATGAGTTTCTCAAGTCAGGCGGTGCGTTAGACCAGGGGCTCAACTCCTGTTTCCAAAATGCATCACAAACTGCTTGAGAACTGTTTATTCAGTTAAACATTAAATTTGAACTGTAGGTCGACATTAGAGGTCCTGATGAACTGTTTACAGTCAGTAGCTTTGTGTCAATCAATTTTCTGGTGACAAACTAAATCTCCTCTTCTGCAACTATGACCTGCTACAGAAAAAAGATCTGTGAATTTAATGGTGCTCTTATCGGTGCTTTAAAAGAAAAAAGAAAAACGTTAGATAGAGGCTACTGTATATAGGCAATGTAGCCTAGGCCAATATTTTTTATTACACATTTACTCTGCACTTGGACCTAATGTATTCCCAATTTGTGCAAACACTTAATATATGGGAGGTAAAATACAAGTATAGACCAAAATGTAAAGTGTAATATTTTTCAAAATAATCTAGTAAGTAAAGGATTAAGTGTCATAGTTTGTTAATCAGGCTGTTGGTTAGATTTGGCTGGAGCTGACACGTGTGCGCGTTCACGCCACTGTGTGCGCGTTTGCGGAACATAGACTAGACTCGAATCCGGTATTTGTGACAGTGCGAGGCTCTGTTCAGTATGAAGGCGTTACGTTTCGCTTTTTACAGCGGGTTAGCGGCAGCAGCTCGGGGGGGGGGGGTTACGCAGCCGTGCACACCTGTCTCACCGTGCATACCTGTCTCACAGCGAGGCTGCGTGTGAGATGCATTCATGGACCGTAAGAAGTGCGGGAAAGGCGAGTTTTTCACAAATGCGCGGAAAAACCGGACAAATAATTTGCAGTCTGATACACTTTGCTTGCGCCAGAGGCCTCAGGCCGGAATACTTTAAGCCAGGGGTGTCCAAACTTTTTTCATGTGGGGCCACATATTGGAGCATACACGGGGTAAAGGGCCATGGGGTCGGTGGTTAGTTCCACGAAACCTTCGAGTAGCAGAGGCTTAAATGTGCCTCATGCCTTTATTTATGCTTAAAACCTTAATGCCAGCTCTGTCTCACAATAAAATGCTAGTTGTTAGGTTGTGTAGAATTATTACATATTAAATAAAAAGGACCATCTCTGATGATGTGAACCGATTCAGCAAGCAGCCCGAGGGCCACCAAAAATTGGTCTGAGGGCCACATTTGGCCCGCGGGCCGCACTTTGGACACCCCTGCTTTAAGCCCTGCATAAAATATCACGGTGAAAGTCATCATAGCTTGCAGTATAGACCCAGCTCCCAACCCAGCTTTGAGAATAGATTAACGCCAATATTTTTTTATTGCGCGATAAGAGTCTCGCGTTAACGCAGCACGTTAACGCCGTTAACGGCCCACCACTACTTTTATCATAGTTCCATATCTTTTCAGTTGATGACATGTGTTCACGTTCTATAGTTCCTCAGGGCCTTCAACGTTCAGGGACTGTCCGAGCAGTGCTTTTACAAGCATCAAGCCATGCTCCTCATCCCAACAGTCAATTGGCAGTGGAAGCTTGAGCAGGATGAACGCGTCATGGAGGCTGTTGCTGACACTGGGTGGAGATATGCGAGCCGATTCACCTGGTAATTCTTTATCTAAAAGCTTTTGATAGAAAAGAATGAAAGTTGGGTTGAGTGTATATTTTCTTATTGTTGGACACTCTGCAAAATACGGGACCTACGCAATGATGAATCTTAAAGGAATAGGCCACCGTTTTTACATACTGAGATATGCTCTTACCTCACTTTAGCCAAGTTAATATATCCCCGTCTGGTCTTTGTCCGTGCGCTCTGCCAGGCACACGGAGCACATACGCAGCCTCTCCCACATGTCACATAGCTCCAAAAAAGCTCACGATAGAAGCTACCAAGCTCTTCCACGTGTTCCCTATTTAAATAAAGTTACGTGAAGTGTTTTCATGCGAAGTATATTTACACAGAAATGTAGCATGTAGCAGACTTCCCCCGCTCACTTCCGCCAATAACCTTTAGGAGTTACTGCGCGGACGTTTTACTCCTCGTATCATTACGCCTCACAATATAGTCCCCCTTTTTATCTGCTTATAAAATCGACACGTTACATTTCTGTGTAAATATACTTCGCATGAAAACACTTCACGTAACTTTATTTAAATAGGGAACACGTGGAAGAGCTTGGTAGCTTCTATCGTGAGCTTTTTTGGAGCTATGTGACATGTGGGAGAGGCTGCGTATGTGCTCCGTTTGCCTGACAGAGCGCACGGACAAAGACCAGACGGGGATATATTAACTTGGCTAAAGTGAGGTAAGAGCATATCTCAGTATATAAAAACGGTGGCCTATTCCTTTAAAGCTAACCGGGTAATTGACATTCAGCTTGTTCAGGTAAGTCGCATAACATGTTTCGTTCACAGGACATCACAACATTATTAACAATATTGTGGCTAAAAGTTGTGGCACTATTCAAAATGATGTGCTTTATGGCAGGTTTATAGCAATAGTAATTTACAAATCAATCTGTCAATAAATTTGTTGATTTTCAGTTTGGAGATTCCTTCAAGTTAAAAATTGACATCACAACATACTGTGATGATGTGACCTGTTACCTATAAAAACTATTATTTGCCCAACAATTACACTGAAGACTGTTTACAATGTAGTGGCGTCATTTGAACGCAACTAGTTACTTGCTAACATGTAGATTGGAATAAATCTATTTGCTTTAGCAGAGTAATGAAGTGGGGAACAGTGTCCGCATGGAGAAGGAGGGATTTGTCCGTAGTCTGACAATGCTTGAAGAGAGGGGTGTTGAGGTGCAAGCGATTGTTACTGATCGACACTCAGGCGTCCAGAAGTTTTTACGGGAACAAAGACCGGATATCAATCACTACTTCGATCCTTGGCACATGTGGAAGGATATGTATTTCAGTAATTGTAAATTGTAATGTGTAGTTTTGTGTGTGTTTCTATTTTTGTACCTCATTTAAAAAATACATTTATTTTTCTTTGGTGGGGCGTCCCAGGAATTGGAAAAAAAATGGATGAGCTGGGGAAGAAAAGGGGAACGGAGAATGTAATGATGTGGAAAAAAAGCATCGTAAATCATCTGTATTGGTCGGCAACAACGTCCTCCTCAGGTGACGAGGCTGTGGCCAAGTGGACATCTGTGGCCAACCATGTTCAGAATGTCCACATTCACCAAAACCCCCTGTTCCCTCGCTGTATTCACGAGCCTTTGGTTGGGGATCATGCAAGAGTGTGGCTATAACCAAGTATGTGTAATTACAACTGCTCCTCCCTTACTCAATATCACATTTATATTAATCTTTTACTCTTGGCATATCAATATGTCGTTTTCTTTGTAGGCACAGCAGCATGTGAGAGGCTAAGTGGTATTTTGTTGGCACCACGTTTTGTGAAAGATGTGGCAAAAATAAGCCCACAATACCACACATCGCACATAGAGGCATTCCATAGCCTGATCATCCGATTCTCTCCCAAAAGTGTGGGCTTCTCATTCAGAGGAATGCTGGCCAGGTAATGAATCCTAAAGGTTCAACAAATGTTCACTTTCAAAGTTATTTTATCTCTTTGAAATGTTTAGAAAAAAATATACAGATATTAATGTTCATATGTGATATTTTAGGCTACAGGTCGCTGCTTTGAAATATAATTAAAATGCAAATAGGGCACATGCTGCAACGTCTGTTGGGGAGCTGAGGTATGCCATAGTGTACCCAAAATACAAGAAGGGAGACTACACAGTGAGAGCCATGAAAACCAACCCTACTTATGACTTAACATGAGTAAGTCATATTTATTTAAACTAACATGAGTGTTATGAGGATTAATGTTGATCTTTTTTTTTTTCTAGACTACATTGACAAGCTTATGGAGCTGTTTTTTGAAAGCATACATGCAAACACGTATATAGTGAAAAAGGTGACAGTTCACGGGGCCGCGGCGGTACGCGCGGTTTGCGGCTGTTTTTAAACAGAACATGTAGATTCTATGATTAATGAACTCAAACAATCCACTTGTTTGTAGCACATATGATGGACAACTATTAATTCAACATTAAACTTTCATTTTGTTTTAGAACTGTAGTTCTACTAATGGTAGTTTCATCACAGAGTAAAGGATTTGTACATAATTTGGAATTCCAAATCAGGTTCTGTACATCAGAAGATAATGTCTTCTATTTGAATTATATTTAAAAAGGACAAACTATTGTTGCATTTTGGATTTTTAAATATAGATTTTAAACTTTTATTGACTCTTTATAGAAATATAGCATACACTGCAGAATATGCCACTGTGAAAGGGGGGCTTTCACCCCTCCTTTCACTGTATGTGGGAGTGGTCTGTTATTTTGCTTTTTGTATTGTTTGGTCTAATTTAGTTGATCGTTCTGATTGGTTTGGTGCTGTCAGCTCAGCTGGGGATTAGTGGTGACACCTGGGGTAGCTGGGCTGCAGCACTGGGATTGATTTAAAGGGGGGATGTTATGTTTCATTTGTTGTGTATGGTTTTTGTAGGTTCCGGTAATCAAGTATATTGCTTTAATATGATTTGATTATTGTTTGTATAATTTGTGATTGTTTATTGCTTATCTTTGTTTTGTTTTGGTTATGTTTAAAGACCACTTGGCCCACCTCCCTTCCCTGTGAAGTGGTTGCTTCCAGGTGGGTGAGGTGGGGCACTCCTACTAAACTTGGTAGGTGTGGATTGTCCAAGAGAGAGCAGTTTGCCATGAGGCTGCACCAGTTTTTTTGTGTTTGTCTCCTTTGTTCTTTAAGTTAAGTCCTAGGCTTTTTGTTTCGTTTTATTTTTCATGTTTTTTTTGTAAATAAATAATTTTTTGAGCACTATTTTGATGCCTCCTCGCCTGCCTTCACGGGACATCCAGTAACATCCCTACAGCCACCCTATACCATGCTAAATAAAATGGTATCTGTTTTTTTCTGGCTTCAGTGGGCTACTAAAAGCTTACTAATGGTTTGGCTTAATTGAATAGTTGCAAGTCTCTTTGGACACGTTCAGTTTTAGTGAACTTGTCATAACGTCTCTGATCAGCAGAAACCATGTCACAACCGCTCATATCTGTGAGCGTCCAATGACCACACCACCTAGAGAGGTCAGCCCTCAACTCACTGCCTCACAGTAAATCAGGGCTGCCAACTTTTCACCAATCTTTGGAGTGAGACTTTGGTCGGTCCCGAGCTGGGGTGCCTTTTTTATGGCGATAGTGTCTCGTAATCGTATTAAGTTCTAGCCCAAAAACAAGTATACGTTGTACATTACTGAGCACATCAGGAGCTGCATATGGATCAGAGGGGCTTTGGCTCCACCCCACATGACCATGAGAACCTATTGAAAGTGTGGGAGGGCACTCTGAAGGGGGGGTTTGGGGGTCCTCCCCCAAGAACTTTTTTATAATTCAGATATGATTTCCTGCAATCTGGTGCATTTTAGATCATAAATAATAATTGTAGCTGGTCTATTTACTGCTGTTAAAGAATTATATTTCTGGGTTCCTTTCAAATTGGGACCTCTGTATCCGCCTCGTCACATATCCACGCGCCTTTTTCTCTCCCATGGCCCGGGAGAGCTGGCGCTGGGAGCGTTAGGGCGCGCTCTCTCGCTGTTTCCCCGGAGCCGCGCTCACGTCCCGCGCGTCGTGCATTCGAATAATACTGTACATAAAATGAGCCGTTCACCTCCGCGAACCCGTTCATATCACATCACTAGAGCCGCCGACAGACACACAAACACACGCCAGAGGAGCCGTACAGGCACACAGACAAAATAAAGCGTCTGCAGCCACTCACTGCAAAAAGTCAAGGATGATTTTTAGTTGAGCGTGTGATAAAAGGAGTGTGGCGTGAGAGCTTGTGAAGGCACTCAGATGCGTGTGTCTCACGGTGAAACCGTGAGAGTTGGCAGCCCTGGTAAATGTAGCTATCCGTTAGCGTTATAGGTTAGCTTATAGATGCTCTCATGTTTCACTGTTTTTACATATGAAAGCTACAGTCATCACAAAACTTGGATTAGTTTGGTGCTCAGTCTCGTGCACAGTCGCGTGCTGTGTCGGCGTATCTTTGTTGTGCAGACTGATGCATTAGCGCGCTGCTAGCAGTAAAAGTTCACTTGTAATATAAAGCGGTATAACTTTCACCTCAGCGTCAGCGCGATGTCTCATGCGGTTCATCGCCCTCAGTGGTGCGTCTGTGGAGTGGGTAGGTTTCCTAGGTCAAAACGGCGAATTTCGCCAAAAGGCGACAGATTTGCATGTATGTGAAAGGGTGGTGGAGGATGCCCGTCCTTATCAGGACTACTCTGACAGAGTACCTGCGCCTGAACCACTCTGTGCCAAGTATGAAAAACCTGAAAAACAGGAGGCTGTAAGCAGGCACAGGTCCAGGTTTGTCCACAGCACGTAAGGTGAGCAACACAACACAAACTTGTACTCTGTGTATTTAATACAAATGCCAATATTCCACTTTCACATTAACATTTTTTTTGCATTCTGACCTAAATACAGTTGTAATTAATAGGTTATAGTGTTGGTATGTTGGTTAAATGGGCATTAATCACTTTTTTTTCTGTGGCTCCAAATGGCAAAAAGAACAGCATACAGCCGTCCACAAGTTTTTTAGGTAATAATAAAATGACCTCACTCACTACTTTGACCCTTGGCACATTGGAGAGAGTTTGCATTTTTTTTTGTAAATGCTGCCATAGTATGGTTATTCTACAGGATTCATGGATCCATCAGAAGATCTTCATCGCCACTGCTGTCAGACTTACAGGAACTACGTGCAGTACATTCTGTATTTACAAATACATGCCATCAGTGTCACTGTATCAGCTACAGTCACCTTCACTATGACTGTAATTTTTAAGTTTAGTTTTGGACATTTTTTTGTGTCTATTCAAGTTATATAAACAATTTTTTGCTTTGTTTGTTAATGTTTTATTCATTGTACATAAAGGACCTTTATTCTAAGTACCTGTTTTAAAATGTACCTTCACTGACAAAAAAATTGGAATATTTGTAGAGGTGCAGCCTGTCTTACAAAAGCTGTCTGCATAGATATTGAGAGTAAAATTTAAGCATAAAATCATGATTTCAAATTGAAATTGGAATTTAATAAAATAAAAATATAATGTTTAACAAATGAACAAAACATCGAGAAACCCGATGTACTCCCCATCTTCAGGGAACTCCTGACGGATCCTGCTCACGGCGCAGGACGGGATGACCACCCGGATGTGCTCACCCAAATACCCCCAGCACCACCGGACTAAATTTCTATAGGCCAAGTGCCTGTAAGAGCTGAAAGTAAGGTGGTGCATACGTTTTAAACAAAGTCACACATTACTGAATAGATTACTGTAATCTACCAATAAACCAACCTGTTCACCATGGACTCGGGCATGTCTCCAAACAGTTGTGCGTACGTGGCGTACACTGCCTGGAGAACATATGGGTTGAGAGCCACTGGCTCAAATCCGGGTGCTGGGTAATGCAGGTGTCCACACCCACCTGCTGACATCTGCGCATACCTATGACAGCCATCATGTCAGTCAAGTAGTGCAGTCAAAAGGTTTGAGTGTGTTAATTGCATGTTTTGTGCACATTACATATTTGTGTAATTATGTTGGGGTATAATTTCTATCCAAAATACCTTTGGGGTCTCCCTACAGCACACATTTTCTCTTGGAGACAAGAAGGTGCAGTGGCCGCAGGTGCACCTATTGAGGCAGAGTCTACAATATTATAACTATATTATAACACAATATATAGTCTTAGGTCTGACGGGGGTCATTAATTACATTTACAGTGGTTAAATTTGACAAAAAGGCCAAGCAAAGGGCCGCAACATAAGGAGTTTGTTTATGATTATATGGGAATGTGTTATATAATTGCTCCCCCTGTGTCAAAGACTCGATTCAGACAGGTTAGCATTTGGAATACGGATCCTTACAGGATTGCTCTTCAAGACCTGTGACCTACATGCAGAATGTACTTTTTATGCAACTATAGCATTGGGAAACCGGCCCCATTCGGTTGCCCTCTGCCGCCTCCGCTAGCTCCGCAGCCTTGGCTCCCCCGATGGCACTGGCTAGCTCGCGAGCTAGTGGCTCAAACTGGTAGGGCTGAGGGCCTCCGCCGCTCCCTCTTCTCTCTCCTCCGGAGAGGAAGGTGGGGAAAAGTCCTCCAACTCCAAAGACCGATCGGTCGCAAACGAGCTAGCGTCGCTGTGGTCACTCATTTTTATTTATCGCCAGTCAATGCCAAGGCCACCCCCCGCCTGTGCCCTTTAGTCCTCCAGGCTACGCCCCTATTTGGAGGGAGATTTGAACAGAGAATGTGAGTGACGTAAGCCTCAAGTAGCGGGGGTGAGAATCTCTTTAACACATAACTTAGCGTCTTGTTATCCCGTCACAAACGACCATCCCCACAACGTAAGTAATAAACACTTATAACAAGGATAGAAGAACAGTCAACTTACCATCTTCTACCTCCAAACCTCACGCAATTTCCACTCATATGCGCTCCTTTCTGTGCGTGTCCTTATAAAAAGGATGACTTGGATCATATAAGATTTTTTGGCTCTCCACTTCAACAATTAGTTTTTCCTCGTCCATCGCAAGTGACGATATGTGCGACAGGATGTCATCACATTGAGGCCATCCAAAATACAAGGTGCATGCAGAATGGACTTATAGCCTACATCATTTACAGAATAACCACCATTTACTGACCACAAAAAAGCATGTAGGACATACACAACAGTGTTTAGATTATTATCAGTATTACTACAGGCCTAATGAAATTATATGCATATAAAAAAAAAAGACAAATTTCCGTATATATATAAAATAATTTTAAAGGATCTATAGGCGTCTCAGACATGCGGCCCGCGGGCCAAATGCGGCCCGCGAGGTAATTTTTTGCGGCCCGCGAGATAATTACTTATTTATATTATATGCGGCCCGCCGGTAAATCACATTAAACACGTTAGAACTACATTTCCCATGAGGCACCGCGCGGTAGCGCCAACTCTGCTGCGGATGCGAGAATGTAAACATCAGACAGGGAAAGGGAGATGCGCCGCTGTCCCTGAATGCATCTCCCACGCTGCCTCCACTGACCAAAACAACAGCGCGTGGTTCCAGCAGCTACACCATGGATAAGTTAAGGCTTATTTACAACCTTAAACATGTAAAACAAGCGGCGGTGGGCGCGGGGCAGGTGGAGACAGGCCTGTGTTTGTGGATTATAAAGTTTTTCCAACTGGAGCTGATGACTGACCAGACACGTGAGAATCATGGATAAAGAGGTTTAAGAGCAGCGAGTTCGACGGATCCTCAGGAGACGCGAGTGCACAGTGAGTGTAGTGTTTTTATGCTTATTCTGTGGAGTAAAGTCAGCCCAAATTGTGCGGCTGTTGCACGGACTTATCTGACATGAAGCGCGTGCGTTTGTTGATGCGTTTGCCCGTGTTACACATTGACAGGAGCGGGGTTGAACTGGTGTGACTGTCCCATAGACTGAAAAACTATTGCCATTCTTCAGTTTATGGACAAGCCCGACGCTGAGCTGGTCTATTCACTTTTTGTTTATCCCGATTTGGCGAGAGCCCAACGAGTCAGGGAGAGCACGGCGGAGCGAGACGTCCCTGCTCCGCCTCCAACCCGGTGTGCGCGGCAGCGATCTGGTCCACATTCGCCCAATTCTTGACAGATTTTTTGACAGAACGCGACAATTCCCAATAACTCGCAGCAGCACGCAGCAGTGCAGGACGCATATTCGTGACAGTGCGTAATAATTCGTGCCATTAATCACAACACGCAGCAACAGTTCGTGGCGCGTGAAACCTCTACCAATTCCACTCACATTCGTGATTCTGGGCCACGAATGTGGATTCGTGGCATTCGTAACGCATCGTGTCTATGTGTAACCCAGCATTAGAACATTGCAAAGCGAACACATTGCATTGCATAGTGTTTACAAGCGTCACAACAGTAAAGTGAGGAGCCTTTTCTCTCCATCTCTCTCTCAGAACTACATTATCAGGTCAATGAATTTAATCTTTATTAAGGACACATGTGGGAACACATGACCCATAGTTACATTAAAAATAGAGAATATGGAAATGTATTAAAATACTGCAAATAATGACAGCAACATTGACAGTAAAAAATATAAGCCCTATCAGTTCTGACTGTCGGTCAGAAAAAGGCCTGAGGTCAGTGACTCCACATTATTTACATGAGGTGAATCTCACTGAGCTGATCTCAGACACACCAGAGTCTGGAAAAGTGTCCAAGTCCACACATTCATTTATTATATGACAGGGTGAAAATTAACACAGAGCAAAACAAGTTTGAAGCTGATGCTTTTTGCTGGTGCTCATGATCAGCTCCAGTCCCTGGTTGTGCTTTTCAACATTAAATTAAAATGACATTTGTACATTTTGCATTTCTTTAAAAGGCTCACAGACAGAAACTGGACCTGACTCCTGAAACATCATTCACTGATGCTGAACCAAAATGGGATTAATTACAAAAAACTAATTGTCTAAGTCTGTAATTTCAAATCTAGAAGCTCAGCAAATGTTTGGCTGATTGGAAACCTCTGGAAGCTTAAAAATGTGCAGATAGGTAATGTACAGTCTATTTTAAGTTATATTATAGCAAACAATAAAAAGTTGCTAAATCATAATTGACTTAATATAAAAGGCTTCGTCTGTTGCGGCCCCCGACCAACACTGGGTTCGCATTTTTGGCCCCCAGTCCAAATGAGTTTGAGACCCCTGGTTTACAGTGACTACGTCAGTAAAACTAAAGCTAAAAGTTTCATTGCTGAAATGGAAAATTTAGCCAAGATAACCGGCATAGATTATGTCGATGTTTATAAAGAAATGATGAATCAGATTGGCCATTCTGTCTCTAAAATCCGTCCTGTCCTGCAGATAAAACAGTCTCCCTCAGATCCAGTCAAGGACACAACGGCACCACTTCCACACGTCGCAGAGACACTGCTAGGTGCCACACCTCAAGCTGCAACTGCTGTGAACTACGCAAGGCCTGAGTCAATCCCGGCTACATCAATGTCTCAACCCAGAGCGAGCGGAGCAACACCCAGCCTGATGGCACAGGACATGAATCCGCCGGGAATACAGCGTTATGTTGTGGAGCATATAGTGAAGAGTGAGGACTCTGTGGCGCATCACCTGTCAGCCCAGCGACTTCGACCCTTCTCTGGGAGGACACCCAGACCAGCACATGAAGTTGACTTTGATACGTGGCGCACAGGAGTTGAGCTGCTTATAAATGATCCAGCTGTGTCAGACTTGCACAGATCGAGAAGGATAGTTGACAGTCTGCTGCCGCCAGCTGTTGACTTAGTGAGACATTTGAGTCCGGACAGTTTACCTGCTGTGTACATCCAGACACTGGAGTCTGCTTTTGGCACAGTTCAAGATGGAGAGGAACTCTATGCAAAGTTTATGGATCCTTTTCAAAATGAAGGAGAACAGCCGTCAGCGTATCTACAACGTCTTCAAGTCGCCGTGAGCCTTGCTGTAAAAAGGGGGGGAGTGGCCGAGGCAGATGTTAACAGACACTTACTTGCTCAGTTCTGTCGTGGCTGCTGGAATGACACATTGATTTCCGAATTGCAGCTTAAGCAGAAGAAAAGCCATCCACCGCCTTTTGCTGAGCTGTTGTTACTGCTGAGGACGGAGGAGGATCGTGAGGCATCCAAAAGTCTGCGGATGAAGCAACATCTGGGAGCTACGAAGCAGAAAGCTACATCCCACGCCCAGGTTGCCCATACAAACAATGAGGAGCAAGGCGCTGTAGCGGCACTCACCACTTTAACGCAGCAATTGGCTCGACAGTTGGCAGACGTCCAGAAACAACTCTCCATGTTAACTGCCGTTCACCAGCATCAGAAAGAGCCTCCCTTCACTAACGGTCAGTCCTCCTACCAGCATAAGCCACAGACTCAAGCCACCACGTCATCTCGTAAAACTGCCTCAACACACCCCAGAGCTGGCTTCTGTTTTCGCTGTGGTGAAGATGGGCACATTCGACCCCACTGCACCAATGAACCCAACTCTGATCTGGTTGCACTCAAGAGGAAAGCGCACAAAACAATGCAAAACAAATCAAACTATCGCTCTAGCCGTGATTTAAACTAAAATCAGTTCCTGTTGTGGGGCAAACAGGGGCTGAAGTGGACCAGCAATGTCCCTCCAAGAAGTTTATCCGGCAGGCTGAGGTGATCCAGACTTCTGCATCCAACCTCCGGTTACCACGAGGACTTGTTGGATCAAAGTGTACAGCATTAGTCACCATCGCTGGCCATAACTGTTCATGTCTATTGGACACAGGATCCCAAGTAACCACGTTACCAGTCTCTTTTTACAACCAGCACTTGTCAGACCAACCAGTTAAACCACTCAATGACCTACTTCAAGTTGAAGGCGCAGCAGGACAGGAGGTACCATATTTGGGTTATGTGGAAGTGGATGTGAAGTTTCCTAAAGAGTTTTTGGGATCCGACTTTACTGTCCCGACGCTTGCCCTGGTCGTTCCCGACATCAGCTCTTCGCCCTTGTTAATTGGGATGAACACGTTGGAGCCACTCTATGATCAGTACTTGCAGAGCGACAGTTCTGGTTTCCAGCCATCATTACAAGGCTATAGTGCAGTGCGAAAGCTCCTAGCATTGCGCCATCAACACAGCCAAGATGGTCATGTTGGAGTGGTGCGCTTAACCAGCAAAGCTCCGGTTACCATTCCAGCTGGCTGTACTGTTGCTGTGGATGGTTTTGCTGACCTCAAGACCCATCCGGCGACCCAGTATGCGCTCATCGAGCATCCTGCCTCTCCGTTACCTGGTGGATTGTGTATTCAGAGCTGCTTGATCTCCATTCCACACCGTGCTCCTTACAAAATCCCAGTTATTGTGCGAAATGAGTCTGAGCAAGACGTCCTGATTCCTCCTTTGACGGTGATTGCTAGCATTGGGGAACCTGCCAGCATTCTGTCACAGCAAGTGGAGACTACGCTTGGCGCTTCTAAAACATCAACCATGCAGTTTGACTTTGGTGATTCCCCGTTGTCGGCCGAGTGGAAGGAACGCATTACAACTAAACTAAACAGTATGCCAGAGGTGTTCTCACAGCATGATATAGACTTTGGTTGCACCGACAAAGTCCAACATCAGATTAAATTGCATGATGAGACTCCTTTCAAACACCGTGCCCGACCAGTACATCCGCAAGACATCGAGGCAGTCCGCAAGCACCTGCGTGACCTCCTTGAAGCTGGTGTGATTCGTGAATCTCAATCGCCTTTTTCCTCCCCGATTGTCGTCGTTAGGAAGAAAAATGGAGACGTTCGTCTGTGCATAGATTATAGGAAGCTTAATCTACAGACAGTGAAGGACGCCTATCCCCTTCCCAATCTTGAGGAGTCTTTTTCGGCGTTGTCGGGGTCCAGATGGTTCACGGTGTTGGATTTGAAGTCTGGCTATTATCAGATTGCCATGAGTGAGGAGGACAAAGCCAAAACTTTTGGGAATTTAACCGTATGCCACAGGGAGTCACCAATGCGCCCAGCACTTTCCAACGCCTAATGGAAAAATGCATGGGAGATCTTCACCTGAGGGAGGCACTTGTTTTCCTGGATGACATAATCATTTTTTCGGATACACTGGAGGAGCATGAGAGGAGGCTGTTGCACGTCCTTGGTCGGCTGAAGGATTACGGCCTGAAGCTTTCTTCCGAAAAATGCCGGTTCTACCAGACGTCTGTGAAATATCTTGGGCACATGGTATCTGAACGAGGAGTCGAGACGGACCCAGCGAAAATTGAAGCCTTAAAATCCTGGCCAATTCCGACAAATCTCAAAGAACTAAGATCTTTCCTGGGTTTTGCCGGTTATTATCGACGATTCATTAAGGACTACTCCTCTCTCATCAAGCCGCTGAATGACCTCACGAAGGGCTATCCACCTGTGCGCAAAGCAGCGAAAGTGAAGAGGTCACCTGTTCAGTACCTCGATGCAAAACAGTCTTTTGGCGAGCGATGGACTCCGGGGTGTCAAGGAGCATTTGACCTTCTCATTGGCAAGTTAACATCGTCCCCTGTTCTCGGATTTGCTGACCCCAAGCAGCCATACGTTCTGCATACAGATGCAAGTACAACTGGTCTTGGAGCTGCGCTGTATCAGGAACAGGACGGTCAACTGAGAGTCATCGCCTATGCCAGTCGAGGGCTGTCACAGAGTGAGTCACGCTACCCCGCCCATAAGCTCGAGTTCTTGGCATTGAAGTGGAGTGTAACTGAAAAATTGCACGACTACTTGTACGGCGCTAATTTCACAGTGGTCACGGACAGTAACCCATTGACCTACGTGCTCACCTCTGCGAAGTTGGACGCCACAAGTCATAGATGGCTAGCCGCTCTCTCCACTTACTCATTTAAGCTCCAGTACCGTGCCGGACGCCAGAACTATGATGCTGATGCCTTATCCAGACGGCCTCATCAATCCAGGCCAGAGGATGCCCAGTCTCTAAAGGAGCAAAGCCTCATTCAGCAGTTTCTGGAGCATCATGTTGCTGAGGCTGGAGAAGTGGAGGAAATCTCTGTCGCTATTGTCAACGCCATTTGTGAGCGCTCCTTGGCTAAAGACTCTCTGGGTTCCACTCCAGCGCATGTCACCCTCGCCGAGTCTCTCTCTATGCACGTTGATGGCATTCCTGTGAGCTATTGCTCGGAAGAGGTACATAGCCTCCCAGACCTTCCAGCGCTTTCGCCATCTCACTTGAGGGACCGACAGCTCGCAGATCCTGTCATCCGAGAAGCAGTCCATCAGTTGGAGACGGGAGAGAAGGTTGTCCCTACTCTCAGGCAAGAACTTCCTGAACTTCCTCTTCTACTGAGAGAGCTCAACAAACTGGAGCTGAGAAATGGAATTCTCTACCGGAGGAGACAGGAAGATGAACACACCACCTTCCAACTTGTTCTGCCTCCTGAGCTGCGACCCTTGGTCCTCAACAGCCTTCATAACAACATGGGCCATATGGGGATAGAGAGGACATTGGACCTCGTACGTCAGCGTTTTTTCTGGCCTAGAATGTCCTCCGATGTCGAAAAAAAGATCCGCACTTGTGACCGGTGTGTGAGACGAAAAGCCATGCCGGAAAGGGCAGCACCTCTGGTCAACATCAAGACGACTCGACCATTGGAACTACTGTGTATGGACTTTCTTTCACTCGAACCGGACAGCAGTAACACAAAGGACATTCTAGTGCTAACTGACCATTTTACAAAGTTTTCTGTCGCTATACCTACTCCCAACCAGAAGGCCAAGACAGTAGCCAGATGCCTGTGGAATGATTTTATTGTGAATTTTGGAATTCCTGAGAGGCTACACACTGATCAGGGTCCGGACTTTGAATCCAAGCTAATCCAAGAGCTTTGTGTAGTGACTGGCATGAAGAAAACTCATACCACTCCTTACCATCCACGGGGCAACCCGGTTGAGCGGTTCAACCGCACCTTGTTGAACATGCTTGGTACTTTGGAGCGCAAGCAGAAAACAAAATGGCGTGAATACGTCAAGCCGCTTGTTCATGCATACAATTGCACACGCAACGAAGTAACAGGGTTCACCCCGTATGAGCTCCTGTTTGGAAGATCGCCGAGGCTGCCCGTGGATTTGGCCTTCGGTCTACCCGTCCGGGAGAAATATTCAGTCACTCACTCTCAGTATGTTAAGGATTTGCGTTCACGCCTGGAAGAGTCTTACCAGCTAGCGGCCAAAAGTGCTTTCAAGTCTGCAGAAAGGAACAAGACGAGATTTGATCGTAGAGTGACTCCATGTAAATTGGAAGTTGGGGATCGAGTCCTTGTCAGAAATGTGAGACTCAGGGGAAAACACAAACTGGAGGACCGTTGGGAGTCAGACATTTACGTGATCATCAAGTGCGCTGGCGACCTGCCAGTTTATACCGTAAAACCCGAGACTCGTGACGGGGGCACTCGCACTTTACATCGTGACCTGCTCCTGCCCTGTGGCTTTCTCCCTGTTCGAGGTCACATAGAGGCCTCTCCTCCAGTCCCTGCTCGTCGGCCGCAAACTCGCAGTCAACCTCCAGAAGAACCTGACTCCACTTACCTGTCTGGGGATGAAGATTTTCCATGCCTTGTCCAGCCCAGCTCGTTTCACTCTCCTGAAAAGTCCAGCACAAGTGTTTTGGTGGAGGACAGCTCTGTATTTCCTGCTGCCTTACCTCCAGTGTTGTCCCCGATAGAGTGTGCGAGTCAGGCTGACCCGGGTTCTCCATCGCACGTTGACACTTCTGTGGACATTACACCCAACTTGCCGGCTGCTTCTAGTCAATCTCCACAGCCAGAAGTTGAGATCGATTCATCTTCAGGAAGCGATTCAGAGGTGGAAGAATCGACAGATGAGGAAGGAAATGGGCCTGAGAGCTCTGGACCTATTGAGGGGGTTGATGAGGTGCCGCCGGACAATGTGCAGCCCGAAGAGCCATCCTCTCAAGCTGATGTCCCTGCTCTTGGCCAGTCTGATTCATCTGTCGATGTCACTTGTCCTGACGCTGCCGTAACCCCTGAAATAATTCCTGATGTTGCGCCGCGACGTTCAGTTCGTGACAGACACCCACCAAGTCGTCTACAGTATTCCATTCTCGGTAATCCCTTGATTTCGGTTGTACAGACGCTATTTCATAGCCTTTCTGACGTGTGTACTGAAGCGTTGCAAATAGTATCTAGTACAGATGTTCCTGTTGTAGCATGCGACGAGACGCGCATGAATTAAAAGGGGGGAGGGTGTAACCCAGCTGTAAAATCTGTCTTTTACTGTCTGCTTGCAAACTCTAAAAATCTCGCGATACCTCCGTCGTCACGCATGCGAGAGTTTAACCCTGTGCGGGATTAAACATGGCGGCACACACTAGTGGGGAGACGGGTGGGAAGCAGGACGGAGTTCGGCTGCAGGTAGAGCGCATTTTAATATCTAAATGAGCCCCTTTTGTCACATTTCATGTACTCGTTTTAAGATGTGTGCTCCTCGACTTGCAGATGCTTTACGCCGCGATCAAGTCACGCTGTTGTTTCGTGTGCTGTAAATGAAAAGGAATTGGTAAGCTATGTGCTAAAGCCGGTCAGCGTAGCCGCTGCCGTTCTTGTTGTTTTTATATTTTTCCATGGCACATGCTGCCGTAAGTTGTGCCATTGATTTAAATGTTTATAATGTGAAGACATCGCCACATTATTTTTAGATTGTCTACAAAGTAGCTACTGTGACTTAATGTTGTTCGTGACTGCTAGCCGCAACTATTTTTCGGTTTTAGCTGCTGTCACTGCCATGACCATGGTTATTGAGAATGCAATGAAGTTAATGTTTTGATTATCGTTGCTGATGAATGAATGTATTGAATTGGTGCATTCCTATGAAAAGAAGTAATTTAAAAATGTATACATGTATACTGATGCTAGCTTTCGCTGTGCAGGCTAGGTTGCTGCACCCTGGACCTGGTTCTATGGACAATAACGTCTAAAGCTCACGTCAAGGATCAGATCATCTACTGCTGTACGGGTAGGAGGCTCTGCAGCCGAACCACTCGTTCTCCACTCACTCAACACGCGCTTGGATCTACTTTTGATACTTCTCGCCTTTTTGTTTTGGTTCGTTCTGTTATACTGGACTAATGAACTTTGCGCGTTGTGGACAATGAACGGTCTGACTAAGGGTTTAACCGAGACCCTATGAACTCATGAACTCAATGATTCTTCCCAAAAGTGCACTCTGTAAATATTGTATATATTGTATATAGTGTTTTTTCTCTTTTTCCTAAATACATTTGGTGCTTGGCATATACACGCAGATCGTTGCCCTGTAGTTTATTAAGTGCTGGTCCCTTCCTCTGAGACGAACCTATCTCTATTTTTGTTCTAGTCCTACCACAAGTTTCACATACACGGAAATTCATACGTGTTACAATAGAGTTATGATAGTCATGATAGTTATGATAGTCATGATAGAGTTATGATAGTCATGATAGAGTTATGATAGAGTCATAATAGAGTTTTGATAGTCATGATAGAGTTATGATAGTCATGATAGTTATGATAGTCATGATAGAGTTATGATAGAGTTATGATAGAGTTATGATAGTCATGATAGAGTTATGATAGAGTTATGATAGTCATGATAGAGTTATGATAGAGTTATGATAGAGTTATGATAGAGTTATGATAGTCATGATAGAGTTATGATAGAGTTATGATAGTCATGATAGAGTTATGATAGTCATGATAGAGTCATAATAGAGTTTTGATAGTCATGATAGAGTTATGATAGAGTCATAATAGAGTTTTGATAGTTATGATAGTCATGATAGAGTTATGATAGTCATGATGGAGTTATGATAGTCATGATAGAGTCATAATAGAGTTTTGATAGTCATGATAGAGTTACAATAGAGTCATGATAGTCATTATAGAGTTTTGATAGTTTGAGAGTCATGATAGAGTTATAATAGAGTTATGATAGAGTCATGATAGAGTCATGATAGAGTTATGATAGTCATGATAGAGTTATGATAGAGTTATGATAGAGTCATGATAGTCATGATAGAGTCATGATAGAGTCATGATAGAGTTATGATGGCTCGCTTCATTCACTCGGGCGCATTACATACGTCACGACCAAACGCTAGCCAAAATCAGATCCAGTGGTTTCAAAGGAGTTCACCCCTCCCACCTGATAGCTGGGCTCAATTGTCAAGGTCCAGACCCTCTGTATGAAACGAAATGAGTACGAGGGTCTGGTAAAACCAGGCTAGTTCTCGGTGGTTCACCTTTGAATTCTTTCCTATGTTCAGCAAGGACTGCTCCCATCCGTATCTCATGAGCCTTTAGGATAGTGATCCGTCTGTTCTGAAGTATTTTAGATCCGTCACAACATCCACCATCAGTGCCAAGCTTTTCAGAAAACTAACAGAGCACAACTTGGAGAGCAGCCCCTTGAATTTGGCTTTCTCATTACCATCTCTGATGGTGTCCTCTGATGCCTCACGAAACTGTTGGGCCAAGGCTGGGTAGGATTGCCACACTGCACAAACTGCTGTCAAGAGGAAGCCACCCAGTGGACACAGACCACCGACAGGCTGTACAAGGCATAAGGCAAAAAGTGCATCCACGAAGGCATGAAAGTCCTTTGTTCCCCGTTTTATCAAGTGCCTGATCCACAGCAAGCTCCAACCTTGCTTCTCAACACCTGACTTTACTCCTAGCGGGAGCAGCACCTCGGCTGCAGCCACAGTACTCACCAGTAATAATGTATTTTTTTCCTCCAAAAATGTCAGTAGGGGGCCCTCTGGTGGCTGCCCTGTGCACTGGGAGAGAGGACATCTCTGGGCAGGAGTTGGTCCCATAATGTCAACTCCTGTTCTGAGGGAAACTCTGCATGAGTTTCCCTCAGAACAGAAGACTGAGGTTCTTTAGGTCATAATGAGGGTCATAATAAACTGGTTTCACTTAAGAAATATAATAGCATTATAGGGAACCATGACTCACTGAAGCTTGCAGCAGGATAGGGATAAACAGCGCCACGGTGCACTGGTGGAGACATGGTGTAATTGCAGCACCAAAGTCTGAAGTAGAGTGTATATCAAGCTTTTGATGTTAAAAAAGGTGTCAGTTCATGGGGGCCCTTTCCTGTTGGGGGCCCCAAGCAGCTGCCTGCCTTGCCTAATGGCAAGCTATGCCTCTGCTCATGTCTTTAACATTGTGACATGATGTGCAGCCAAGAATTCCACCACAGTAATAACTGTTTACACTTGTGTTGTGCTTCACAAGCTTGTGTCACAAGTTTCTCGAAGTGTAGTCATTATTCATTCACTCCACACTCTGTGGTAGTAAGTTTCATTTACCACGTGGCTATGATATTTTATATCCTGATCTCTTATGTCACTGCCCTCTGCTGGACACGTGTGGAATTCTTTTTTATTTATTCAAGTTGCCCCCTAGTGGCTGGAATGAGTATACTGGTTATTTAGTTAGAAAAAATCATAGCTCCTCACAGGAATGGGCTAGAGACTTACTTTTTTTGTTGTTGACATACTCAAGGATTTGTGCTTGAAAAATAGGGACTGTATAAAAAACTGGTTGGATATGGTTTCAAATCACTGAGGTTAGTACGGTCAGAACTAAAAATGGGGTCTTGGATGAATTTTGGTAGGTACTTTAATGTAGACTTGACTTTCAGTTGTTCTTACACTTGGATGACAGTGATTGTGGGACAATCCCTGTCAGGGTGAATGGTTTCAGTTATTGCTTTGACACTAAGGTTTATTGTTCAGCACACATTTTTTTCTAACTGGTCACTTGGGGAGCAAACACTCTAATCAACATGCTGACCCGGCCAACGGAAGACAGTTTGGTGAAGGTGACTTCAAAACAGAGGAACATCATGATGTATATCGGAGTGAGTGCTGGCGTTTAGAGTGTGGAAGAGAGAGACTGAAACACACTCAAACTGAGCAGCACCCCAGGTCTGTTTTAGTGAGGACATTATACATGAACTGTACAACACATGTGTCCTCTGCATTTAACCCATCCCTCGACACCACGTCAGGAGCAGTGGGCAGCGGCAGTGCTGCGGCCGGGGACCCATTTCCATGATGTGGAGCCAGGCTGGTGGTCAGAAACATCTGGCTGAAGGATTCACCTATTGCACATGTTTTTATGTGACCCAGAGGAAACCTACGTAGACACGGGGAGAACATGCACACTCCACACAGAAAGGCCCCGTCCAGGTGGGAATCGACCTGCCTGTGCCGAGCAGAAAGTACAAATACTTACTTTGTTACGTCTTGGCTCTCATGTTGGCCAACCTTGAGATGAAAGAATCCTGTGTGAGATTCTCACGTATGTGCTCTATTAGACAGTGGCAAGTCAGACATTAAAGTCCACGTCTGTCAGACAGAGAGCGCTGAGGCTCCTGCAGGTCTGAACACATCTGTTCACTGCCAGCTCCATCTGATCCCCCTGCAGATACACTCAAACATCCCTCCTCAGTTTAGTCAGTTATACATTGGACATGAGACTAAAACACGGTGGCAGGTCCCAGGTTCGATTCCCACCTGGATGCGGCCTCTCTGGGGAGTTTGCATGTTCTCCCGGTGTCTCCGTAGGTTTCCTCCGGGTACTTGGTTCCCCCTACCAATAAAAACATGTACAATAGACAGAATGAATGTAGTGTGTGCGAGTGGTTGGTGGTGGGAGGGGCCAATGGCACAGACTGGTGGCCTCACTTCCGTCAGTCTACCCCAGGGCAGCTGTGGCTATAATAGAAGCTTACCACCACCGAGTGTGGAGTGACGGAATAATGACTACTAGCATAGCGCTTTGAGAAACTTGGTAATACAGGCTTGCAAAGTGCAATATAAGTGTAAGCCGTTATTGTTATTTTTATTATTATTTTATATTAGTATCGTTAAATCTCCAGATATTTCTTGATAAAATAAAGTAAATAAAGCTGGAAGCACTGTCACAAACATTATGACCCTGCTGTGACAGATGTGTTAAAGCATACAGCTCTACAAAACAGTTCAGATCTGACTTACCTGTCAACTTGGTTTGCTTGACTTTGAAATGCCAGGTGTTCCTCCGAGTTTTTTGTTTCATTAAAACCACACCGCGTAAGATTTCACCCAAGAAACAAAATTGAAATACAAGCATTTATTTTATGATCGTTTTTTTTTACCATTGAAAAATACCTCCAACAAACATGTGCTCTTGCTGTGAGCGGCTCACCTCTGCTCGTCTCCATGGAGATGTCGACAGTAGAATTCAGAGTTAAACATTTTTGGTCCTCATCCAGATCCATTCTTTGATTATCCACTGCAAAAAATAGCATTTTCTGTGTGGAGCTACAGTCATTGAGAGCATGTTTTATGTCGATGGAAACAGTATCGTCCAAAATGTTACGCAGTGTACCTTTAACCTCCTGAACAAGTTCACGGTCTAAATGAACCTCTGGGACAGTCCTCTATTACCGTGATTCTCAACTGGTTTGGGATTGGAACCCACCATAAGTGCAGCAACCCAGATAAGAACATTTATTTGAAACACATAAAGGTATAATCCTCTTAAAACACTGTATATAATTGTGTAAGAGCACTACCAAGGTCATTGAACATACTCATGCAGTGGTTTTATACTTTTTCAGTCGATAAATGCTGAAACAAATGTTCCCTGGTAAATGCTCGCGATGCACTGTTGGTTCTAGTGGACAAATATTTTAGAATAGGTATCGTTCAGGTATCGTATCGAAAACCAAGTATCGTTGAAGTGCTGGCATCAGGTAACCATCCCTAGTCATGACCCATCGAAACAGTTGAGAAATACTGCTCCAAACATTTCAACAAGTGTTCAATAGTGACTTAAAGAGGGGTTTCAATGTAAAGTCCGAGAGACTTCCGGTCTGTGCCACTTCCTTGGGGCTTCTGGAAGATGGAGGCTGTCGGTCCATTGATTCACAGTCTATGGTTGTAACAGACTCGAGGCGGGGACGGTTCACCTGTTTAAAGCACCAGTCCCGTAACACAAATATCCTCGAAGGACAGGTACCGATTACTTTGAGCCGTGCTGCGTCTTGTAGCAGTACACCCCGTACTGGTGCTGGGGCGGGGGGTAACCGAAGCTCCGCACGCCGGGCTCTGGGGGCCCACAGTTTTTGCGTGGCCTGGTGATGGCGTAGCGGACACTGCCGTCAGCCAACCACCCGGCCTCACAGTGGTCCAGTCCTCTGAACCTCCAGGCCGAGTACAGCTGTCCCACTTTGGCCACCTCTGCCCCGGACTCCGCACACGTCCGCCGGGCCTCCGTCAGGTTCATCTTGTGCGCGGGCTGCAGGTAGAGCACCTCGCCTGAGACAAGAGCACAGAGCAAAGATGACTTCTGTTTGAGCCGAGAGTCAAGAGGACATGTGGCCTGTGAACATGCTTTTAGGCACAATGATACTTTTCTGAGTTAAATGAGGATTATGTCACTTTTTATACGGAAAAAGAAGGTTAATGCCAGTGCGTAGAAAGTCTCACATGTTCACCTGGCTGGGCGGAGGAGAAGCAGAAGACGTCGTATCGGTTCTGATGCAGATGTCTCTTCCCGTAGCTGCGGACCCCGGGGGCCACTCCGGGGCCCCCACAGTTGGGGCGGGGCTGTGTGATGGGGTACTGCACGGTGCCGTCTGCCAGCCAGCCCGCGTTACACCAGTGCAGGCCCCCCCTCCACGACTCGTACAGCTGGGAGAAGGTGGCGAGCGTGGCGTCCTGCTCCGCACAGGCCTGCTGAGCTCCCTCGAAGCTCAGGTGGTACCGGCCCCGAGGGTGCTGGTACGGGAACACCACTCCTGAAACACACCATGGGGCCAGGGGTCAGGAGGTGACAGGCCAGAGAAATCAGATAACTCTAATCTGATTACAAGCGCTTCACAAATCTGTTCAGGTTCTGCCTTTATTTTCAAACGCTGGGACCTTTGTCTCTTTACAGCAGGGGTGGCCAACACGCGGCTCTCGAGCCGCATGCGGCTCTTGGCCAATCGGAGTGCGGCTCTTTGCATGATTGGATATGTTTAATACAATGCGGCTCTTTGCAAAATAATTGGTAAATATTTCCCATAAACTGTAACAGTCTTTGACCAAAAATCCAACCATAGTCTACAGACCCTGTTTCCTCTCTACACACATGAATGAGAGTCTGTATCTCCCTCCTTTTCGAGGCGGCGTGTAAAAGGAGCCCGTGCAGCCTCACTCACAGCGGGATGTAGGTTGAACAACAGTCAGGCAGATCGTGGCACTGGGATCAGCTTCTATGCTTTTCAGGTTTCTGATCAGCTACTCTTTATTTGATGTAATTTGGCCTCATATTCACAGAAAAAGATCAAAATTAGGAAATGGAAAAAAGCGGAGCTCTTTTGAAGCGTATGATGCGAAGCGCTGTAACAAATGCAACATAAAACAGAATCTCAGACGTCCAGAGGCTCCTGATTAAAGTATATGAACTTTGTGCAGCCTAGAGTGCGTTCTCTGCACAGTCCAGTCAGGACGAAGCTGCAGGCACAGAGCGCACAGGCCAGGGGCGAATCAGAGAAGGGGGCTCAGTGGACAGGGCCCCACATACAAACACACCCCAGCATTAAAAAAAAAAAAAATCTAATTTTGTCTCAGTCAGAGCAGAACAGCACAAAATTTCAGCGGTAGGTCCTGCAGGTCCTAGCATTGTGCTGTGACCGCAGCCTGTCATCCCCACAGCAGTTTGTGCCCGATGTGGAGCTGAATCAAGTTGGTGATCACTGATCAATAGTGTTGAAACTGATTTTTAGCCCAAAGACACTGATGTATCGGCGGAACGCATCTTTCCCCTCTCTCTCCGTCTGCACATTCATTCTCATCCCTCCACTGTCACCAACTCCAGAAACACTACACTACACCAACTTTTTGCTGGGGCAGTTGAACTTACACTGCATTCACAGTTATTACACAAATTATATTTTTCTCAAATTTTCTAAATCATCAACTGAATTGATAGTCAGCACAATTTTCAAGTCTTTAACTGTTAGAGGATCCTTTGAATGTGAAAAAAACTCCCAATGAAAACAGTATTTTATTTAAAAAATTACTCAAAATGCACTGTTCAGAATTATTACATCATGTACATCAGTGTTTCAATACATTTTATAGGTTGTAAAGAACAAGTTACTGTCATGATCTGTCTTCTGTCCCCTGTTTTTAGTTGGTTCCCTGGTCTCGTCCTGTGTTTTATTTTGACATGTGTTCTGTCCTTGTGATTTTGCTTGACTTCCCTCGTCACCTGCCTGCCCCGCCCTGATGTGTTTCACCTGTGCCCCGTTTCCTCTTGTATTTATACCCCTGTGTTTCCCTTGTCCTTTGTCGCGTCATTGTCTATTTCAGCCCCGGTCTGTTTCAGTTTTGTCATTTTGGTTTTTATCGTTCATTAAACATTGCCAGTTTTGTTGCAGTCCTGCATTTTGGGTTTTATTTTCTTCACACCACCACAGACCATGACAGTTACATTTTATCATAGGACCCTTATTTGAGAGCAGCTTCAAAATTCTCTCCTTTTATGCCCATAGCAGCCAGTGATGCAGAGGTATTCTTTACAGCAGGACATGGTGCGTTGTCATGCATGAGGATGATTTTGTTCAGGAAAGCACAACTCTTCTTTTTGTAGCATAGAAGACAGTGGTCAGTCAGAAACTCCACATATTTTTCAGAGGTCATTTTCACACCTTCACGGAGCCTAAAGGGGCCGACCTGCTCTCTCCCCATGATTCTGACCCAAAGCATGACTCCGCCACCTCCTTACTGACGTCACGGCCTTGTTGGGACATAGTGGCCATTCACCAACCATCCACTACTGATTTGACCATCCAGGGTCACACGGCCTCATCAATGAACAAGACTGTTTGAAAATTAGTCTTAGGGGAGGCTGGATAGAAGGTTTATGCACAACTGCAGCCTCTGGAGGGCCCTACACCCTTGTCCTGGTCTGAAGTCTGGCCTATCCACACACATCAGCAGATCATAGGAGACACAGAAACACATGGGCCCTGCTTTATATCTAAAGGACCTTTTCTCTCTCAGCCAGGTTCACGTGGATCCTCATGAGAACACACCTGGATCTTTCATGAAATTTCGAAGGTTTTCATATCTAAACCAAGGTATTCAACTATTTCCCACTTTTCATCAGCAGAGAGATCCTTTTTCTTTCCCATATTGTTTGAAAATGATGATCTGCTTAATAATGTGGAACGTCCTTTTTCAGTAGTTCAGTAGTCCATGAGTTTCATTAACAATGAGTTTCATTATCTTTTTTGACACTGAAATGTCATTTGCATAATAACTGTGAACAAAGTGTATATTTGCTGATGATTGTTTTACATTTTGCCTGATGAATGAACAGAAACTTCATGCACGATGTCTGGTCTGATCGATCACCAGCTTTAGCTGAAGGACAACCATGACCAACAAAGGAGTGGGCCGCTCTATGAAGCCAGAGCCAAACGTGTGTTACCTTGTAGTTCCAGATAGACTGAAGTGCTGCGGTCCTCCAGCCCGCCCACAACTTCACAGCGGTAATGCCCCGTATCGTTGAGCCGGAGGTCGGACATCACCAGAGAGGCATCGCCTTCAGACTCCTGCTTCAGCTGCACACGCCCACTGAGCACCAGGAGAGAATCACACAGCATGCATTAGCTTTGATCCACAGGAAGAGGGCGCTGTAACTGCAGGTCAACAAGGATTACTGACATAAATATGAGAATATGAGATGTATTTGCAATCTAGCTTTTCATCAAAATAAAACAATTTAGGAGTAAAAAATCTAAAATCTGAATAATGCAAGGAGCCAGGTTTGAATGTATGATTTAATTTGTGACACATTAGTTTCACAGATTTTCCTCAGAGGGATTTTAGATAAAATTTTTGAACAAGAACTTTCTTTGTGAAAAATCTGTTCAAATTGAAATTTCTCCTTGTTTTTGGCTTCAAAGCTCAATAAATTCGGCAAGAATTGAATACTGCATATAGTTAAATCCAAGACTACCAAAGCAACTAAAGTGGAGACATTGTTGCAATAGAATGGTTATTTCCTTTGTGGCGTCTTCCAAAAGGAAATGACCATATTTTTGAGTGTTGTCGGGGGATTTCGTGTGTCACGTGGATAGATACAGACGCCATAAATGTTTTTAATCCACCAGAAAACGTCTAAAGTTTAGGTTTTCTTGTATGACGCGTCTGTATCTGCACCAAACATGTCAGAGCGGCCATGTTGGAATGATTTCAGACAAAACGACATTTCAGTGACAAAGGGATAGAAAATGGAGAAGTGTCATCTCTGAATGATTGGAGGAGGACTGACCTGAAGTGCCCGTAGCTGCGGCTGCGTGCACCTATAGCCACCAGCACGTCGGTCTCCGGGCCGCGGGCCGACGACACCTTGGACCACTTGATGCGCACCTGCTTTGGTGGACTCTGGCCGGGCTCAAACCAGAAGCGGCAGGGCAGCGTGGCCCCTCCTCCCTTCTGCGCGCTCACTGTGGCCTGTGCGGAGTTCACACGTAGCTGCACGCCGCTCACACCGCTCACGCCACTCACGCCCACTGGAGCACACACCATCAAATTCAAAGATTTGATTTGTCAATGAATGAATCAAAATAGTTCATTCTCTCGTCTTTGTAGTGGAGCGATGACCAGTGCTTGTCACAGATTTCAAATGCAACAGGCCCAGGACGTAATAACAGGCCAGTAGTGTCAGAAAAGTGCTCAAGTTTTTCAAAGCTCCACACAGTCATTATTCACTCATGCACAGGCACAGGAGGAAGTGTCTTGCCCAAAGACACAAGGACACTCTGCACCTGCAGGAGCCACCGACCTCTATACTACGGGACAACCCGCTCTACCATCGGGGCCATCTGTTCCATAGCAACACTATTCTTCATTTCAGTCTGTAGGGGGCGCAGTGGCAGCTGCTGTTGTCTCTCAGGCGTTTGATGACAGTAGTAAAATCTGAATTTAGCCTCAAAATCCTGCTCCAAAACGGCTCTAAAACATCTTTGCATATTATCATTTCAAATGGAGAGAAACAATTACATTCAAAACATTGGTGGCCTGATATTAAGTAAGAGATTACATTCAAATGGGCAGACTGCAGAAACACATAGCTGTGCTGTCTCCCAGGGACTTCAGGGTAAAGGAGCTCTTTTGAAATGCCTAAATGAGGAAGCTCAAGCTGTGCATCGGACACATCAGACACGATCCATCAGTTGTTTTGTATTTTCCAATATCACAGCAGGAGTTGCTTAACATACTTAAGATTGTGATGTTCATTATTGCGCTTCACTGACAGGAAGTGTCATATGTAAACTGTCGTTTCCCTCTTATCTATACATCATTAACTTTTCTTCATTAAATTGCTGCTTCATTGAAATAAAGCTATGAATATTACTTCCAAAAGAAGTTTTATGTAACTAAGTCATAATAACATATGCACATTAAGGCCATCAGGGGGGTCGTGGCACCAGTGACCAAACAAACTTGCCTTTCCCCAGTTTAGAAGCTGCACATGTGTGTGGGGAACAGTGCATAAGTAAACTGCAGAATAAGTGCAGAATCAGTCAGAGTGACGGGAAAGGCACGGATTATTCCTGCATTTGTTTAGCTCAGAGGTGTCACGGGCTGCTTTTCAGAAAAATTTAAATAAGATAGATACGTTTGTTATCATTTCATAAATTGTGTAGCCCTTGTGACAAATGTTCATGGTCGGGTCTCTCATGATGCTCAGTCACATGCAGCTTCTCAAAGATGACCACAGAGTGGACATTGGCGCACAGTATTACCGTTTCTGCTGAGGCCGTGGATCAGGTCCTGGTAGTAGAAGGTGTTGGGGCTCGGTGTCAGCGCTTTGCCCCACAGTGGGAGGACGAGCTGGGCTCCTAACCACAGCAGAGCCTGGATGTGAGGGCCCCGGGGCCACACCATTGTCCTGGTCTGAAGTCTGGCCTATCCACACACATCAGCAGATCAGAGGAGACACAGAAACACATGGGCACTGCTGTATATCTAAAGGACGTTTTCTCTCTCAGCCAGGTTCACGTGGTTCCTCATGAGAACACACCTGGAGCTGGGTTTTATTCGTGCTCAGGGAGTAACCCTCCATGTCATTTCATTGAACTTCACTGAATGAACAGGAGCAGAGAGGAGTAATAACTTTCATCTCCGCTCAGACTCACACACCCTGAATAGTGCATTATGGAACTTTTTATGTGGAAAAAGTTTTATTGATGTGTATTTAGCTGGTACTTTCCATTACAGCGGCCTCTATAATGCTCTGTTAGAGTTTCTGATAGGTGACTATATATAACAATACCAGTATGGTATCGGGACATGTAAGTATCGAAAGCTGGTACTGTACCAATTAAGTTTCATTGTTTTTAGTTATTTATCATTTTTCATTGATAATGATTGAATAAAACGTATTTACAGATACTTTAGTAGTGCAGTCTAGGGCTGGGTACATTTTATAATAATAATAATAGATTGTATTTGTCAGCGCCTTTCAAAACCCCCAAGGTCACCTTACATGAGATACAGTGATACAATCACAATAGGACAAGATAAAAGCACAATAGAGTGAGTAGGCGTGTTTGAATAAGTGGGTTTTAAGGTGAGATTTCAAAAGGGGCGGAGAGGTCATTTGTCGGAGTTCAGTGAGGAGTGAGTTCCAGAGGTTTGGGGCTGAGCGGCTAAAAGCTCGAGCACCCATGTTGGCTAAGTGGGCAGTAGGTAGAGCCAGCTGAGGGGCAGAGGAGGACCTGAGGGTGGGGAGGGAGTAGGCGCATGGAGGAGCTCAGAAAGATATGGAGGGACCAGGTTATTAAGCGCTTTGAAGGTGAGGAGAAGGATCTTGTATTGAATGCGATGTTTGATGAGGAGCCAGTGGAGCTGCTGGAGAACTGGGTGATGTGATGAGTGGACGAAGTTCTGGTGATTATTCGGACGTCTGTGGAGTGATTTTGGGGGAGACCGAAGAGGAGTGAGTTACAGTGATCTAACCGGGGTGTGACAAGACTGTTGACCGGCGGGTGATGTTTCCGAGATGGAAATACGCAGAACGGGTGATGTTGCTGATATGGGCGTGGAAGGAGAGTGAGTCCAGGATGACACCCAGACTCTTAACCTGAGGGCAGGGGAGGACCGTTGAGTTGTCAATGTTGATGGAGAAGCTGTCAGTTTTGGATAAGAATGATTTATTGCCAGTGAGGAGAACCTCGGTTTTATCAATGTTGAGCTTGAGAAAGTTGAGGGAGAACCAAGATTTGAATTCCTGTAAACAGTCACAGAGGGAAGAGGGAGGGAGAGCAGTCGTGGGTTTGGTGGATAGGTAGAGCTGGGTGTCATCCGCATAACCGTGGAAACTGATGTGAAATTTGCCAAGAATATGGCCAAGGGGGAGAAGGTAGATGATAAATAAAAGAAAGCCAAGGACAGAGCCTTGGGGAACACCAGCGGTGAGGGGAAATGGCGGGGATTTAAATGATCTAAACTGAATGAACTGAAAACGATCAGAGAGATATGATTTGAACCTGTTAAGAGCTGTGCCAGAGATGCCAATGGAAATGAGTAGGGATGTCCCGATCTGAGTAGGGATGTCCTGATCTGAGTAGGGATGTCCCGATCTGAGTAGGGATGTCCCGATCTGAGTAGGGATGTCCCGATCTGAGTAGGGATGTCCCGATCTGAGTAGGGATGTCCCGATCTGATCATCTGAAGCGACTCGATCGGAATTGGACATGACCTCCCGATCAGGACTCGAATATATATGCGTCCATCATTACTTTTGATCAGATTTTGAGCTTCCGTGAACCACTTGAGACTTGAGAAAAAACAGACTTAGTAGAGTAACTCTCTATATCCAAAACCATGAATGAAAACAAGTTGAAAAATATTTTTTCCTTAATTTTCTAAAATATATATTAGGTATCGGATCGGGATTCAGTTTCGGGCAATTCTCAAAATCAAATGACTCGGACTCGGGGGCAAAAAAATCTGATCCCTAGAAATGAGTCTGTCGATTAGAATGCTGTGAAATTGTGTCAAATGCTGCTGCCAAGTCGAGGAGGATGAGGAGTAAGAGTAAACCATGGTCATTTTTACCAATGCCGTCTCTGTACTGTGAAGTGGCCTAAAACCAGATTGACATAGTTCAAAGAGATTGTTATCAGAGAGATGATTGTTGGGTTTTAGAGATGAACGGCAGGTTGGAGATTGGCCGAAAGTTATTGAAGTTTGCGGGATCAGCTCCAGGTTTCTTAAGAATAAGAGTAATGATTCCACATTTTAAAGATGTTGGGACGTGACCAGATTATCTCAGTAGGGATGGGGTCAATGTGAGAGGTAGAGGACTTAGATTTACAAAGTATTATTTTTTACAACACCGATACCTGAACGGAAACTAGAAAACAGAACAATAATGTTTAGAATAATGTCAGGTTCAGCTCCAACGTCAACAAATAATAATATGGGGCGACAGTGGCACAGATGGTAGAGAGGGTCGTCTCATGATCGGAAGGTCAGGGGTTCGAACCCCACCTCCTGAAAGTGCACATTGTCGTTGTGTCCTTGGGCAAGACACTTCACCCACATTGCCCCCAGTGTCTGCGTACATTGGTGTATGAATGAGAGTATGAATGGGTGAGTGGATCCTTGCTGTAAAGCGCTTTGAGTGCCTAATGTAGGTGGAAAAGCGCTATATAAGTTGAGACCATTTACCATTTACCAATATGAAACAACCAAGTCACGTCTCTTCAAGCTGTCCCTGGACCAACAGCATCAAAACTGTTTTTATTCTTTTTCTATGCCTGCTTTCGATACTTGTATTTTTTGTTTAACAGTACCCAGCCCTAGTGCACACATTTGACCGCACTATTTAATAAGTCACTACAAATGAAAGAAGTGAAGGTTTTATCCGCACATTCTGAGCTATTCTTCAAAGGTACATGCAGATGATGTCACAGAGTGTAACGTTGAGTTGTAAATGAGCTGTTTTGTGCACACAGCAGAGCTCCGTCCCGGCCTGTAGGTGCGTAATGACGCTTCACACTTACCTGTTTACTCAGGAGTTGGGACGCAGTGGAACCGAGGACCCCTCCCTTTCGAGGTTTACGAGGAGAAAAGTCCCGGGCTAGTCCATAACAGTGGGAAAACACACGTCCCGGTCTGTGTCCGTCCTCTGCGCGTCCCGGCAGGAGACTGGCTGAGCAGAAGCTGACGGCCCGGAGCTGCTGGAGCTGCTGTACCTACGGGAGGAGGCTGCGCTGGGATTGGCCGCTCCAGTGTCACTCCTACAACAGACCCCTGCCCTGCCCCTGTGTGCGCTTCACTGCTGACGCCCGGAAAACTCCGTCCTATAGATGACCTCAGGCCGAGGAGCAGAGCACCAGGGAGAGAACAAATACTGTCTCGATGAGAAAAATGGCATTATAGAGATAAACCTGGTCTTAGTTTCTGGCTGATATCTGTCATTACTGGGACTATCCAGATCAGAATCACAATCAGAATCAGAATAGCTCTTATTCCCATTGTTTGAGAACATGTGGTGTGCCCCAGGGTTCAATTTTAGGCCCAGTGCTTTTTAACCTGTATATGTTCCCTTTTGGTGATGTCATCAGGAGACACAGGGTCAATTTCACAGTTATGCTGATGATACACAGTTATACATCTCCGTGTCTCCAGATGACACCAGGCCAATAGATGCACTTTTTAACTGCATTTTAGAATCAAATCCTGGATGGCAGAAAACTTTCTCCAGCTTAACCAGGACAAAACTGAAATGTTAATCATCGGCCCTGAGAGAGAGACTTTTACCCAAACTACAGTCACTGTCTATTAATCCTTCCTCACAGGTGAAGAACCTGGGTGTGATCTTTGACTCTGAGCTGGCGTTTATTCCACACATTAAGAATATCACAAAGATAGGTTTTTACCATCTAAAGAACATAGCCAGAGTCCGCCCCATTCTCTCTCGGGCCAACACGGAGACGCTCATGCATGCTTTTATCACCAGTCGTATCGACTACTGTAATGCCCTGCTTTCTGGTCTTCCCAAAAAGAGGATCTCAGGTCTACAACTTTTACAAAACTAAGCAGCTCGTGTCCAGACGAAGACCAGGAGGCGGGACCACATTACACCGGTTTGAGAATCGCTACATTGGCTCCCCGTATCTATCTATCTATCTATCTATCTATCTATCTATCTATCTATCTATCTATCTATCTATCTATCTATCTATCTATCTATCTATCTATCTATCTATCTATCTATCTATCTATCTATCTATCTATCTATCTATCTATCTATCTATCTATCTATCTATCTATCTATCTATCTATCTACGAACCTTCACAGCCCCTTCGCTGCCCCGGCAGAAGACCCACCTTTTTAGCTTAGCTTTTAACTGACATCTATTCATTAGTCCTAATATATAAAATGTGTATATGGGAGGTTGTGCCAGGCGTATTGTTTTAACTGTTGTAATCTGTAAAGCACTTTGTGATGCCTTTCGGTATGAACGGCACTTTATGAATAAAGTTTGCTTGATTGATTGAAGTTCACAAACTAGGAATCTTATCTTCCTCTGTGCAGACGTGCAACATTAAAAACATAACACAGAATCTAGATAAAAATAAGCTGAAATAAAAGCAGATATGTTCAAAGTCTCCTCTGTCTGCACATATAAACTAAAGTCCAATTCTATTCTCATAAAGCTGTCCAAAAGCATTTGTGTGATGTTGTTCCGATGAAAGGACTTTGAGCCATAAGTTTAATGTGGCAGAGTTATAATCACTTTGTGAACGCGGCGCCGAGTCAATCTTGTTGCTGTTTATTTTGGCTTTACACCATGTGTTACCAATGTCATTATTCCATCATTCCTGACATAACACCCTCAGGTCGTGGAGGTGGCATCAGAGCGTGTCCTTTGGTGAAGAGCGATCATTTGTAATTCAGCGTGCACAATCTTGCAGCATTGGTAGGAATCACTGTTTTCTCTCATGCTTGTGCTCAGCATTGATAGAAGCCCATGCTGCGCCGTTGGAGAGGGCAGCAACAGGCCGGAGGGAGAGGAGCGCCAGGCCGGAGAATCATTCAATTGGATTCAAACTGGCAAGTCTAAATTTATTGGAAAAATGACATTGCCCAAATTTTTTTACTGGATAAGTTCATTGAAAATCCCCAAATGACATGTTCAATTACACTTTCTTTTTCTTTTTTTAATGACATGTTTGTTAATCCTATTGTATTTGGGCATTTTGACTTGCCTATGTAAACCATGTAAAGTATACCTTCATTTTAGGTGCTCTATGTAACTTTTTATGTGAAAAAAAAAAAAGACTTGATATTTGCGTGGATTTGACCTTTTAGTGACTCCGCGGCTTCGTGGGTGCAGGATGGCACCTCTGCTTTCCCTCACAGTGGCCTTTATCATGCTCCAGAGTCAATTGTTTTGGGGTTTCTGGTACGAACCCCTGAAAACAATCGATCCTGGAGCGTCATAGAGGCCACTGTGAGGGAAAACAAAGGTGCCACGCTGCACCCATGACACCACCAAGTCATTAAAAGGTTTAATGCACGCATATATTAAGACTTTTTTTAAGTGCACCTTTAAAGGAACAGGCCACCATTTTTCCATACTGAAATATGTTCTTACCTGAGCTTAGACAAGTTGATGTGTACCTGTCTGGTCTTTGTGCGTGCTCTCAGTCATGCAAAACGACCGAAGATGTTGTTGGCATTTGGCCTCCCCCAATGTATACCTATAGCTCCAAACGGTCGTGAAGTTGGATTGGAAGCTACCACGCTCTTCCATGGGCATAAAGACCAGACAGGTACGCATCAACTCGTCTAAGCTCAGGTAAGAACATGTCTCAGTCTGGAAAAACGGTGGCCTGTTCCTTTAACCTTCACCTAATTTGCATGAACTCGGACAACATACTGCAACTGTTTGTCACTGTACAGTTTGGTGCTCTGTCTCAGGACCATGACCCCCATGATGACCACGTGAACAATCAAAAAACAATCAATAACATCAATCATACTGTATCAAGCAAAAATAATGAATTAGGACAAATATAATGAAGGATTGAGTGGAAATGGTGTTGAGTATTTTGTTAGGCTGAGCAGTTGTGTAAAGGAATTGTCCATATGGTGTGTTCTTTGCAGCACTCAGTCCTGTTTTGGATCTCTGTTGTGGACATCATGGGCCTTTAGTTTTATTGGTGTCAGATGAATGACCAGTGGACCGCCTGACCTGGGGTGAACCTGGTCGGGGCTCTGTCATTTGCATATGTCCCGAGGCTGAAATGAAAAGGAGCGCCCGGCCGGTGCACTGTAATCCCAGAGCAGAGTCCCGTTCACACCGTGGGGGCAGGAGGGTAAGCAGAGAGCGCTCGGGTCGGACGCATCGTACAGTCCCATTTCCTTTGCTGTTTTTTATCAAAGGAAGACACTCCAGCACAGGTATGGGCCAACCTTTAGACGCAAGGGCCATATTTGGGATTTGAACTTCCCACGAGGGACTAACTTGTTGCAAATTGGGTTCTTTTGAGCTTCTTAACCCCCACCTGAACCGAGCACATTAAGGCTAAAAAAAACACATCAAAAACGCAAAAAATCAACAAAAAAGTTACAATCACATTTGTAGGTCTTAGCTTTGAAAAAAGGCGTTACACTGTTGCTGTCCAGCCGAGAAGCTTTTAGATTTGGGTAAAGCTGAATTGGAGGAAATGTTGTCGGTAAGAGGTTAATTACAGTCTCCTATACACATCGAAAAGGCAACAGAATTTTGAATCTTTGAATTGAATCTATTCACGTGATGTCACAACATTCTACACAGCCGATGATCAAAAACTGAGTTAGCACAGCTAGGAATCCTTTTTGTGGTAACTATGGTAACGGTCAAAGCGCTGAATGTTGGACTTGGTTGACTGTCTCTGTAATGGCAGGACGTGTCCACATGAAACAAACTGTCCCTAAGTCCAGGTCTTCGCTGTCAGCAGATGAACTAAGGTCTAAGGTGAATGTGGCAGGTTTCTGAGTCCGATCACTAATGATCAGGGAAATCATTTTCTTCCATCCATCCATCCATTCCATCCATCCATTTTCTTCCGCTTTATCCGGGGCCGGGTCGCGGGGGCAGCAGTCTCAGCAGAGATGCCCAAACTTCCCGATCCACACACACCTCCTCCAGCTGTTCTGGGGGGACCCCGAGGCGACACCAGGCCAGCTCGGAGACATAGTCCCACCACCGTGTCCTGGGCCTTCCACAAGGCCTTGTCCCACTAGGACATGCCTGGAACACCTCCTGCGGGAGGCGACCAGGAGGCATCCGAAACAGATGCCCGAGCCACCTCAGCTGGCTCCTTTCGACGTGAAGGAGCAGCGACTCTACTCCGAGCTCCTCCCGGGTAACTGAGCTCCTCACCCGATCTCGGAGGGTGCGCCCAGCCACCCTGCGAAGGAAACTCATTTCGGCCGCTTGTATTCGCGATCTTGTCCTTTCGGTCATGACCCAAATCTCATGACCATAGGTGAGGGTGGGAACGTAGATCGATCGGTAAATCGAGAGCTTTGCCCTCCGACTCAGCTCCCTCTTCACCACGACAGACCGATACAGCGACCGCATCACTGCTGACGCCGCACCGATCCGTCTGTCGATCTCACGCTCCATCCGTCCCCCACTCGTGAACAAGACCCCGAGATACTTGAACTCCTCCACTTGAGGCAAGGACTCCCCACCGACCTGAAGAGGGGAAGCCACCTTTTTCCGGTGGAGAACCATGGCCTCGGATTTGGAGGTGCTGATCCTCATCCCGGCCGCTACACACTCGGCTGCAAACCGCCCCAGTGCGTGCTGAAGGTCCCGGTTCGTTGAAGCCATCAGAACAACATCGTCCGCAAACAGCAGAGATGAAACTCTGAGGCTCCCAAACCGGACACCCTCCGGCCCCTGGCTGCGCCTAGAAATTCTGTCCATAAAAGTAATGAACAGAACCGGTGACAAAGGGCAGCCCTGGCGGAGACCAACACGCACCGGGAACAGGTCTGACTTACTGCCGGCAATGCGAACCAAGCTCCTGCTGCGGTCATACAGGGAACGGACAGCCCTTAGCAGAGGGCCCCGGACCCCATACTCCCGGAGCACCCCCCACAGGGCACCACGAGGGACGCGGTCGAACGCTTTCTCCAGATCCACAAAACACATGTGGACTGGTTGGGCGAACTCCCACGAACCCTCGAGTACCCGATGAAGGGTATAGAGTTGGTCCAGTGTGCCACGACCAGGACGAAAACCGCATTGTTCCTCCTGGATCCGAGGTTCAACTATCGGCCGGATCCTCCTCTCCAGCACCCCGGAATAGACCTTACCGGGGAGGCTAAGGAGGGTGATTCCTCTGTAATTGGAACACACCCTCCGATCCCCCTTTTTAAAGAGAGGGACCACCACCCCGGTCTGCCAATCCAGGGGCACTGTCCCCGACCGCCACGCGATGTTGCAGAGACGTGTCAGCCAAGACAGTCCTACAACATCCAGAGACTTAAGGTACTCAGGGCGAATCTCATCCACCCCCGGAGCCTTGCCACCAAGGAGCTTTCTCACCACCTTGGTGACTTCAGCCCCGGTGATGGGCGAGCCCACCCTCGAGTCCTCAGCCTCTGCTTCCTCATTGGAAGACGTGACGACGGGATTGAGGAGGTCCTCGAAGTACTCCTTCCACCGCCCGACGACATCCCCAGTCGAGGTCAGCAGCCCTCCACCCGCACTGTACACAGTGTTGGTGAAGCACTGCTTCCCCCTCCTGAGGCGCCGGATGGTTTGCCAGAATCTCTTCGAGGCCGACCGATAGTCTTCCTCCATGGCCTCCCCGAACTCCTCCCAGACCCGAGTTTTAGCCTCCGCGACCGCACGAGCTGCAGCACGCTTGGCCTGCCGGTACCTCTCAGCTGCCTCAGGAGTCCCACAAGCCAACAAGGCCAGGTAGGACTCCTTCTTCAGCTTGACGGCATCCCTTACTTCCGGGCGCCACCACCGGGTTCGGGGATTGCCGCCGCGACAGGCACCAGAGACCTTACGGCCACAACTACGAGCAGCCGCATCGACAATGGAGGAGGAGAACAGAGTCCACTCTGACTCCATGTCCCCCGCCTCCCCCGGAATCTGGGTGAAGCTCTTCCGGAGGTGGGAGTTGAAGACCCCACTGACAGAGGGATCCGCCAGACGTTCCCAGCAGACCCTCACAACACGCTTGGGCCTGCCAGGTCTGACCGGCTTCCTCCCCTGCCAGCGGATCCAGCTCACCACCAGGTGGTGATCGGTTGACAGCTCAGCCCCTCTCTTCACCCGAGTGTCCGAGACACGCGGCCGGAGGTCAGACGATCATTTTCTTCCATTGAGTTGTATTGGCCACTGCTCCAACTGAGATCAGAACATTACATTGGAGAGCTGGGATCTCTCAGTCAACGCCAAAGACATTCTACATTTCAACATACGCCAGGGAACTGAGTCGGGGGCCAACCTCACCTATGGTCATGAGATCTGGGTAATGACCGAAAGGACAAGATCGCGGATACAAGAGGCCGGAATGAGTTTCCTTCGCAGGGTGGCAGGAGGTGAGGAGCTCAGTTACCCGGGAGGAGCTCGGAGTAGAGTCGCTGCTCCTTCACGTTGAAAGGAGCCAGCTGAGGTGGCTCGGGCATCTGTTTCGGATGCCTCCTGGTCGCCTCCCGCAGGAGGTGTTCCAGGCATGTCATGTAGTGGGACAAGGCCTCGTGGAAGACCCAGGATACGCTGGTGGGACTATGTCTCTGAGCTGGCCTGGTGTCACCTCGGGGTCCCCCCAGAACAGCTGGAGGAGGTGTGTGTGGATCGGGAAGTCTGGGCATCTCTGCTGAGACTGCTGCCCCGCGACCCGGCCCCGGATAAAGAGGAAGAAAATGGATGGATGGATGTTAGAGCCATATGAACCACCTCGGGCCCTGAGATCCTCCGGGTCTCCTGGTAGTTCCCAGAGTCACGACTAAACACGGTGAGGCTGTGTTTCAGTCCATGCAGCAAAGGTCTGGAACAGCCTCTGTGAGGGTGTGAGACAGGCCTCAACCCTGACTATGTTTAAGTCCATGTTGAAAACGCACCTATTTACTGCTGTCTTTGGCAATTGAACCTATTTTAACTCATTTTAATATATACATATATATGCATAATGTTTTTTAAATGTAATTGTATTGATTTGTTTTTATTGCTTTTTTATTGTGTTTGTGTGTTTTGGTGTTGCTGAGGCACATTGAGTTGTCTTGTACATGAAATGTGCTGTACAAATACATTTGCCTGGCCTTGCCTTGTGTGCGTGTTGAATCTTCTTTACCATTGGAAATAGCCGGTATTACCGTAGACTGTAGATTAAGAATGGATTTATTGTGGCTGACTTCTTCCTGTAACCATAAGGAAATGGGAGCTGGCTCCTGAAGCTCCCCTATAGGATAGCTGGTACACAGTGGACATTCTTCATCCAATCAGAGATGTCTTAAAGCAGAACTACTTGTTTACATTGTTTATAAATCCTTTGCGTAGTCCCTCTGGGGGTAATACGAGTGTTAATGGTATGATTGGTCTTTCATCTCCCCCTGGTGTCTCTGGCCAGAGAACCACACTTGCAACTTTCCCTGCCTCCGACCTGGCAGTCCCAATACACACTAAAGGAAAACATCTCCCTCACTGCTCTCAGTTGTCCACAAAATCACATTTAGCTCATATTTCTGAGGTCCAGGACATGGTACAGGTAAGTCCTGACTGTTTTCTGTCTTTCGGTTTGTTGGTTCATCACGATCAGAAGAAGCTAACAGGCTAACAGGCAAAGCTAACAGTGTGTTAGCGCCACTTTTGCAGTATTTTACAGCTGAGTTTGAGTGAAAAAACATGTATAACTGGTTTGTGGCACAATGTACAATATCCCTTATATATCCCGAGCCTTTGTCTTTATAGACTGCAATGGCAGCCTTCTATTGCTGGTCAATAGTTTGTGTTCACATGACATCACAACATTGTAAACAGCCTATAGTTTAAAATGGAGGTGGAGCAGTAACTACGGCAACTGTCTTTATGTAGATTTCTAATCTTGGTTTGATGCTAATTTCTCTGTAATTCCTCAACCAATTCACATGAAACAAGTGCAGTTAAAGTATCAGGGATCAGAACGACTGCAGCTTTCGATTCCCCTGTGGATGATCCGTAAGCAGGATCGCTCACCTCAGGGGCCGGGGGTGAGTGAGTGCTGGTGCAGAGCCCAATGGTCCAGATAATGCAGCGTCCAGAAAATACATGTGAAACAAATGCTTCAGAGACATGTTTTTAGCCCGGTCTGAAGCCCGTGGTCCCGTCGGGCAGCTGTGAGTCTCAGCACATGAAATACCTGTTTACATGTAGTCCCTCCACATGGTTAGTGCTGACGGACCTGTCGGGCTTCCGGGGGCCCCTGGGTGCAGATATGTCCCAGATGAAAGGCGTCCCCGGGGCTGCACATGCCCAGACAGAGGGTCCCTTTAGGAGGACGGGGCCACAGCGGGTTATTACAGGCACAAAGGACGGCAAACGGAGGGCTCATGTTGACACGTCGCTTTCGTCATGGTTTTGGACAATGAGTGATTTGTCTGGGAGCTAATAGAGACGTCCTGTACAAAGGAATGAAGAAAACATTGGATATTTAAAAGAAAGCTGGACAAAACTGTTAAAAAAATCTGCACAAAACCTGCGATTGAATGTCTTCTGGGTCATATTTTTGTATTTCGACAGGCATTATTTACAAAGAAATGTAGATTCAATGCCTGTTGAAATCAATGTAATGCTTTTCAATGACAATTAATGCATTCATTTCAACACAGTTCATTGAATGACTTTTAATGCCCCGAAGGAAAAACCCTGTCATATAAACATGCAGAAAAGAATGACGTCAAAGTTCTAAATGAAACCATTTGAATACTAATAATGCTTTAATTCTGTAATGTGTCTAATGGGGATCTTTAAATAAAGAAATATACCAGTGATCACCAATAGGAGCAAATTCAGGCCCACCAGCGCCCCCATCTGGGTTATGGTGTACTTTATTGACCCATCCTTTGATGCCCGGGGACCTATCTCCAGATGTACGGTCAGGCTAATGTTGAGAAACACCAGGCTGGAGGATTAACCTATTGTACATGTTTGGAGTGGTAGGGGAAACAAGAGTACACGGAGTAATGCTATACGCAGACACCGGGAGAACAAGCCCCGTCGTGTGTGTGGAGATAGAACGTTTCATAAAAAATGTACACATTAAGTAGGAACTAGCTCAGAGCTAAAGGCAGAGGTTATCTCTATACCAATAAGCCACTCCTACTTTTGAAAAGAACAAACTTTATAAAGTAAACGATCAAGCTCCCTCCCTCCTGATTGGACCTGACAGGCCGGGTCCCATTGGTCAAAGTGATTGTCCGGGGATTCTGATTCATGAAACACATTCTGTTACATTTAAGACACTTTAAAGCCACACTCTGTAACATTTCACCCAGTGCTGGCATCCAAACTGCTGTTGTTAGTGATGGGCGATACCACTTACTTACTTTTGGAGTCATTTTTGGCAATACTGGTCATTTCACGAGGGTGAATGCATTTCATTCAATATATGGTTATTCTATATTATTATTATGCAAATTAAAATGATTACTTTAACTGGTCCTTTTGTGTTTAGAATTCTATACATACAATTTAGTTTCTACACAGAGGTGGGCCAACTGCGGGCCCCATAATGTCCTACAATAAAGTTTGCTCCTCTACATGTGGGAACATCAAGACAATGACAGGATCCGTTTAAAAACACTTTAATCTCAGTAAATAAAAAAAGAAAAGAAATCAAAGCCGTTTCTATTTTTATACTTCACGTTTGCTGTAAACAATTCCAAACAATTATAGACTGAAACAAATGTCTCTGCAACATGTCACATAATGGAGGAACGAGGACGTATTTCACAATAAACACTTGGCAGTGAATTAGTCAGAACTGGGAGTAGACTGTAAACAGTTGTGGGACTGACTCCTGTGCTCCTCAGCCTGGCCAGCCATGAGACCTTCTCCAGGTATTACATTCATTAGCAAATACTTTTTTCCAAATACATTGAAGACTTATTTTGAAAATAAAAATATCATCCTCCTTTTTTTGCTGGAGAAATTGTGAGATATAATATTCTTATTCGGTGTAGCAGGTTCTTGGAATGTTATGTTTTGCTGAGTTTATCTCACTAACTAAACTAAGAACTGTCAAAGGTCTGGACAAGGAAGAAGCCTGGACAGTAAAGTCTGTGATGACACTCATGCTTCATGGAGGCCATCCCGCCTCTGCTCTGCCTGATCCCGTCAGATCTGAAGCTCAGCAGGAAGGGCCTGGTTGGTACTTGGATGGGAGACCGTTTGCTAACACCAGGAAGCCTGGGGAATGTAGTGAGTGGTTGGTAGTGTTCAGAGGGGCTGAAGGCGCAGACTGGTTGCCTCGCTTCCGTCAGTCTACCCCAGGGCAGCTGTGGCTACAATAGTAGCTTGCCACCACCGAGTCTGGAGTGAATGAATAGTGCAATGTGAGTGCACTATAAAAGCGCTATATAAAACCGAAGCATTATCATTACTATTATTATGGAAATAAAATGGCTGCACCGCAACCGCTTACAATTGTTTGCCTCTATCTATGTCACTTCCTGTCAGTGTTCAAAAAGGAAGTGAAATTACAAACATCACAAAAAAATGTCAAATTAAAGAAAGCTGGGTGTCATATGCACTTTAAATACTAAACATGGATCTGTTAAATTAGTACAAAAACTCACATGTTTCTTTGAAGCCATGGTCCTGCATTTGGAAAAGTCTAACCTACTGCTTTGTCTGTTTGTAGAAAATAAAACAAAGAGTTCTCATGTCAAATCTCTCTGATAGTTCTCCCAGTGTGTGTACTTTGTATGGAAAACCGAGGGAAAGTCACATGGCAGGCCAGGCTAACTATGTGCTGCTAATAGCTATTGAACATTTAGCTTTTCAAACTACACCTGGAAAGCACCTGTACCCAAAGCATAAGAACAAAGAACATTTTCTCTAATAAACAATACTTAATACTAGTGTTAATGCAGAGTGCAATATCAACGTTATAAAACAATTGAACAAAGTGCTAGAGGTGTTATGGTCCAGACGACTCAGCCTAAGTAGGGTCTGTTCAAAGGAAGGGCTACTCCTCACAGCCCAGCAGCTCCATGCGCAGAGTGATGCGCTCGTGCCACTCCCAGGGCAGGACGCGCACGTAGCGGGCGTAAAACGACGGCTCAAACATGTTCTTTTTGTGGGTGTTGTTGTCCACGTTGCCTTGGAAAAGCTGTAAGACAGACGAGACAAGGAGTCACAACAAGCACTGACCAATGGACTCACTTTGTTTTGTATTAGTAGTTTTTAATATCCACAAAGGGAAAACATCCCTCAGGACCGGAGCCAGAGCCTGTTGTTTGATTCAGGGGTTGTGATAATGTTGCCGTGACAATAACAGTTGAGAACCACTCTATTAAAGGGATGTGGCAATGTCCAAATATGTTACAAAGCACAGAAACAACCTGGTTCTTCTCAAAGTCTGGAGCTGGTGTTATAGCTCGAGAGGAAGCGGGTAACTGATGTGGGCTGCACTGAAAAGGAGTAAAGGACTGTATTTGTGACCTCGCCCCGTGATATACGGTGATCCAGGTCTGTTCTGCTTACCCTGTACAGTTCAAAATTACTTTTGTTTCACATCAGAGACACAGAAGCAGCTAAATGACAAACAATGAAGGTAAGCTAACGTGGCTAATACTGCAATGGCTTTTATGAGTTGGTAGTCACTGAGAATCACCCTTGTCTATATGCCTGTTAAAGAGAGTGTCCTCTCTCTTTCCTGGGATAATCAGAGGACAGCAGTCTGCTGATGTTCAGTTAAGAGTCAGTACAACACTCGGCGATCAGCCCTGGAGTGACACGCTGGCACCGAGTCACACATGTAACTACACAAGGAGAGACGGCACCGTGCCGGGCGCGTGGTGAGAGCGGCAAAGAGGGATTATACTCAATTGTGTTGGATTTCCAAAATGTGTGTCATCATTGGGATTAGACCTACACCAGGCCGATAGGGCTGTGTCTAGTTTCCCGACTGTGCTAAGAATAGCTGGACTGACCGCGCATGCGTGCATGTCCAGTCATATTCGGACAAACTGTCCGACTTCATGGATTTCCACTGGGCTCGCTATAATCAATAAGCATTTCCATGTCAGCTTCAGCCAGATTGATATTACAGTAACATTTACACTGACATCCACACAGCGTGAATTGTTGAGGGAAAGTTTGGCATTTGGCATTTGTTCAAGAACATCACAAATCCATTCAGTGTTTCGTTTGGAAAACAGTTCTGTGTGTTTGCGTTATGTGCTGCTGCACCTTGTGATTTGTTGTTGCCGCCACGTTGTTAATTAGTGTCATTTCTGACTGAACGATGAAGGTGGGAGCGGTTCAAGAAAGATTCTCATGTGTTTGTAAACTCACAAACACCGTGAGAATTCAGCTCGCTAACAAACTTATCAACTTCTGAATGTGTTCAGATGAAACGTGAGCTCTGTTTTTTTCACCAAAGCCATGTATACTTGAGCTAATCCAGTAAAAATGGAAATGATTGCTCTGTCCAAGTGGGAACATGCCTGAGTAACAGTAACATAAGTAGTTCCAGCCGGCCCCTCCCAGACTGCAGGCCCCAGACGGAGCCCGGGGCCCGACAACGTGTCAGCGCTCAGCCAAACTTCAAAGCTCCACTTACGTTTTACGAGATCTTCTTGGCTTTAGGAACACTTAAAGGGCCAATACTGACTTTTTCTGCTTATGCACATGTTCTCACAGGTTCTGTGTTGCTCTCTATGAAAAACACACTGGCTTTGTGTTTTGTAATATTCAATCGCTCATAATACTGTGGATGTGTTTCACTAAAATTGTGTCATCATCACAGCGATGCCGCTGGCTCTTCAAAAAACACCTTTACTGTTAACTGGCAGCATTTCCTAATATAAACAGGTTTTTGAAATGAGAAGATGTGAAATAACAAGGATACAGTTTGAATGAACCCTGACCCTTCGATATTAGAGAGCAGTAGATAGTATTAGGTTTGTTTGAAATACTGCGTGTGGAAAAGACACTTTAGAAGTAGGGACTGTGTTGCTCTGACAAATCGGCTAAGTGCCAATGACCTGTAGTGTAAAACAGTACTTACAAGCTTTCAGTTTTAGCTAACGGCATGTGAACAAAGGTGTGATGAACACACTTTGAGCACAGGGCTGCTCAGAACGGGCCCAGCCATGAATTAAGGGTGTTAATAATGTGCAGGACAGGTCCAGGATCTACCTACTGCACATTCAAATGCAGGAATTCCAGAACAGTGTGCTGGACTCAAACCTGTGGGAATGAAGAGGAATACTAGTCCAGGTCTGTGTGATTTAAAAGTGTCTATCTGTCCCCTTTAACCCCTTAACGCCGCGTGTCGCTAATTCATCACACACTGCTTCATGCTAGAATCTAGCATCAGCTTGAAAGCAAAAACCATCTCTCTCTATCCAATCTCTGAGAGAGAGGCGGGACATGGTCACACTGCAGACCCTCCAGAACATCCTGAAGGACAGTTCTCCTCCTCTGCACCTTCATCACTCAGACCAGCTCAGGCACCGAAGACCATGCAGCCAAGAAGAGCCACACAAAAAAAACAGGAATTATCTTTTATCCCACGAGCTTTAACGTTGTTTTATAAATCTGTTTCATAGATTTTTTTCTTATTCTATTGCTGTTTTTATTCTATTATAATTGACACATTTCAGGTTGAAATGTTTGTTCTTTCCTGCTATTTCCTGCTGTTTAATAAAGCTAAACCTAAAAACACTGACAATATATTTTGGGAAATTGGAAATAAATTCAGGCGTCATGGAGTTAATGAACAATACAGCAACGATCGAGCAACTAATGAAGACGCAACGAGAACTGTAAGTCATTGTGAAAGGTTTGAACACATTTTTGTTGCAAAATTCATGTTCCATGATTCTGTTCAGATCATGTCTAGTTTAGCTCCATTTATCCTGCAATCGTTATACATAGTTATACATATCTCATGAAACACCTAAACCAAAATATTTGAGAGATTCATTCATGACAGTTAAAAATCGCTCATGTCGGATCTGTATGGCCCTGTCCGTCAAAATGAGGGGGAGAAGTGATCCCCAGCGCTCCTTGCCCAGAGGATGACCATAACAAAGATATGAGAGACATTTCTATATGTGTAAGTGCACAGGGCAGTATTGTTTTTGTCAACAAAGATTATAACAAAATCATTTTGTAACTATAACTTAAAGGGACTATACGGAGTTTAAAAATGTTAAGACTAAGTATTTTCCTCCCCCTACATGTTCCTCCATGTCCTAATGTGTAGAATGAGCCCAGACCTGTTCACCACAACTGCCTCTAAAATCCTGCACTGTCACTCAAAAAGGTGATATTTCGTGTCCGAAGTGCCGTCATGCACGAGCTCAATATAGAAGCTGCAGTTACGCATAAGACCAGAGGTGGCAGTAGTGAGTATAAAATGACTAACTTGCATCTACCCCCTTTAAGACTTACACTTGTGTAATCTGTCAGCCTGTCAGCTTTCCTCCACATTTACAATACTTCTCCACCTAAATTCATTTGGTATTTGTCATAGAAAATACTCTCATAATTAGGGCCCTGGCCGATATGTCGGGCCGATATTGGAGTATTTTCGATCAGCCTTTTTTCGGCCGATACCTCCAGAACCGAACGTGATAGAGACACATGGAGATGCGCCTCACAGCGAGTCATGTGCCTCCTGTGCAGCGCGTTTGGAAGCTTTTCGTGCAGGTGTTTTTTAGACAAGAGCTACTTCCAAGATGGCTACGAACACACTCTGAGCTGACGCGCGGCCAGAGCGCCTGACGCTCAGTGACATTAGTGACAAGTAGGGATGGCCACCGTTAAACGGTTCCTACTTGGAACCGACCGAAAAGCTCCGGTCGGGGGCGGTATCGAAAATGTTTAATTCTTTCGGTGCCAACTTTCGGTTCTTTTTCCCTCCAGACGTCAATATCTGACACAGTGAGTCTTAAAAAAGCAACATGAACGTGTGCAGATACTGAGTGGCTTCAGCGCAAATGGAGCGAAGCAAAGCTATGACTTGCTACACTTTTGTAATAGACATGACAGAGCGGTCTGCGTCAGGACTGACCAGGACGTAGACTACACCGGTTGTAAAACCCAGAGCTAAACTAAACCAGTCATAAACCAGGACTAAACCAGGACTAAACCAGGACTGAATAAGAAACTTTAGTTTTAGTCAAATTGAAAAGCAAAAGAGAGCAGTGACAAGAAAGACGTCTTTACCTTTAGCGACCGACCCACGGAGGCTGAGCTTACGTGCTCTTGTTTACAACTTTACAAGCAGCTGCAGCCACAGGAATATCAAAGATGGTTTGTTGAAAGTGAGCGCTCATTCTGTATTAGACATTGATGGTCCAGTTTTGATAAATTGTCAGTGGCAGAGTGAGCACTCACACCATGTAAGGATCTTTGAGTGTGAAGTTGCTTTCGCATTGTCGGACACCATGGTGTGTTTAGAAAAGTTTAGCTGAAAGAAACTGATGCCTGATGTGGATGTAGATCTGTCCTGTCTCTGCAGCTTAAGGTAATAACGTCCTTTCTTTCTTTTTATCTCTGCTTAAGTGGAAATTGTGCTCAGGCGACGCTGCTGCTCCTGTGTAGCTCCTGTGTAGCTCCTGCTGTGCTGTTTTAGGTTTTTTTCCCTGAACTATACTTTTTTATACACGTTATTTTTATTGAATTAAAATAACATAGGTATCGAAAAAAGTACCGTTAAGGCACCGGAACCGAAAAGCAGGTATTGTTAAAGTATGTAAGTGTCTATCTCTTATGCTGCGTCCACCCCAGACGCGTTTCTGACGCCCAAAACGCATCTGGGGTGGACGCAGCATAAGAGATAGACACTTACCATACAGCGGCCCCTAAATGTTTAACTATAGGCAATTTGATTACTTAAAATATCGGCCACATCGGTCAGGCCCTAGTTTTAGGGTGTATTCAGACCTGCACTGCTTGGTCCACTTGGTCCAGAGTTGATTTCGAACACTGGTCCGGATTTTTTATGCAGGTGTGAAAACAACAAACGAATCCTGTTGCGGATCAAAGAACCGGACCGAGAGACACTTTTTCAGGTGGTCTCGATCTGGTTCCAAACGGACTCTGGTCCAGTTCCCTTCAGGTGTGAAGATAAACCACTGTTGATCCGAAACTGCGGGAAACATGCGGCTTTTTGGGCTTAACAAGCCACCGTAGCAAGGCACCGTGGGAAAAGTTAGCCCTTCGCTGCTGCTAACGCTAATACTGGATGGATACTACAAACAATGAGCCGGCCGTATACACACTGATAGTCCGGTGTTACTGAAAATGAGTGCCATGTCTGACAGACCCGACAGGTGAGTGATCTGACCTTGTCTGCCCCTGTGTTCTCGTCCTTCAGCACTCTCCAGTTCTCTCCGTCATTACTGTAGGCCACTTTGAACACAGACACGAACGACACCACCCCAAAGTCCTTGGCTCCCTGTGTGACGAGGCCGGAGATACGCTTCGTCTTCTCAAGGTCCACCTGCAAACAAAGCAAACCATGTGAGGCAGCCTGGCACACATACTGACTCTTGGGAGTACGTTTCCAGGTGGATGCAGACCTACAGACCTCATTTTGATTTCTAAAAACAATGGAATTGGGCTAATGGGCTGAAGGCCAAATAAAGCATTATCATGATATTTCTCTTTTACATCATAATGTTTGCCCATATCGCCCTGCTCTACTTACTCTATTACATTTCCTTGAGTAAAGTAGGCCTCCCTTTTTAGAGAAATTATTCTAGAATTTCAATATCATTTTTATTTTTGTTGCATATAATTTCATTTCCGAGGATTAAAGTTGTGATTTGTTTATTGGGTCTCACTTTGTTGATTCATAAATATATTAAATGGAGATTGTTCTGTTCTGTCTATGATGGACTTAACCGAGTGCTGTATTTTTCATACTATTGAGATTGGTACATATTACTAATTCAGTCCCTCCAGGATTCTGTGATATTAACTATTAACGCAACATCAACATCAATTTTTCCAAAAGCTCGCAACTTTCCCGCAACTATTCCAATAATCCACAATTTCCTTTGCAACTTTTCCTTAACTCCACAACTTATGAGTTTCTGATATATTTCACTTGTTATGTTTTCGCGTATATGCCCAACACCTCTGACTGAAGGACTTTCACTTCTGCTCCGCCTCCTCTCACTCGCCTGGGCCTGAAGCTCCGCCTCATCTCACTCGCCTGGGCCTGAAGCTCCGCCTCCTCTCACTCGCCTGGGCCTTAAGCTCCGCCTCCTCTCACTCTCCTGGGCCTGAAGCTCCGCCTCCTCTCACTCTCCTGGGCCTTTACAGCGTGAGCCGCTGTGTGATCCTCTGTCCAAGTTGCTTCTCTGCTGCTGCTCTTTATTTGGCGATATCGGCTTTATCTGGCAGATAAACGCTGCGTGATGCGGTGGCGTTAGTGTGAGGGGCTGGTGCTTAGTGTGAGGGGCTGGTGCTTAGTGTGAGGGGCTGGTGCTTAGTGTGAGGGGCTGGTGCTTAGTGTGAGGGGCTGGTGCTTTTCCTGCGTGAGCTTCAGGACTCACAGTTCTGTTGAACCGGAGCCAAAGCTCAATAAACAGACATTCATGCTTTGGTCGGTTCTCCTCGGATTCTCATTCATGGCTCTGTCTCAGATTTGTGTGGAGTCAGACCCTGCGCTCACAGAACAGGCAGGTGCCTGCTAGCCCCGCCCACTTTCTGTAATATTAGTACTATATATTAAATATTAGTGTGAAAGTCACTGTTCTGCTTGATTACAGAAAGCTTGTTTTCTCTGCTAATTGGTCAGAAACCAGCATTTTGGGTGATTTCACCTATTTTCCGGGTGATAACTAAAGAATGGAAAGAGGTACAAACAAACTTCGAAGAGAGTCTAATCTTTCTTTTGGTGGGTTTGGTGTTGACATAGACCTAGACCTACATTTTCTGTGGGAGCTCTGGCTGGCAGTGGGTGAGTGAATGAGTGTGTGTGGTTTTAACCTTAGCACAGTGCACTACACAGTCTGTACTACTGTAGTAAGTGTGGGGTTAGGCGCTGACCTGGAGCCACTCTGAATGGTTGTTGCTGGCGGGGGACCAGGCGTTGGTTTTGCCCTGCTTGTCGAGCCGGGCGTACTGCGGGTGCCAGGTGAAGGTGTCCAGGCCCCAGGTGCGGTGAGCGCTGGAGGCCGACAGCTGCGAGTCCGAGATCAGCCGGGACTTCATCCCAAGAGGCTCCGAGCAACCTGCCGTGTTCGAGTACACTGTCAACGCAAAGAGTCAGGAGGCCGGAGCGCAGCAGAGGGGGGGAGGGGGAGAGAAGAACAGCCAGTGAGACGCCCGAAGCAAAGCAGAGCGGCTTCAACCCAAATCACAAGCTCAAGGAAGAAAAATACATACACTGTCACAGACTCATCCACACACACTTCAGTCACACTGTTTTATGTAAAAACATTTCCACTGTCGATCCTCACTGAAGCCATGCATTTCTGAATGAACAGATGGAATTCTGATGACTGCTTTGCTTTGGACACTTTCTCCTTGAGCTTCTCAATGTCGTCACAGAAACATGTGGAATCATCTCTCCCTTTTGTGTTTCCTCCAGAATCCCATGTGTTCATTCATAGTTTGGAGGAGCTCAAAGAATGTTCAGGTTTTTAAAACCCACTCTTTTAACTCATATTCATTCATTTTATTTCCATTGTCACATGCTGTATATTTGAGGGTTGGGTGATTTTAATCTGAACTGTTGCATTTTGGATGAAAAGTACACTTTGATCTGATCGTTCATAGTAGTTTGACAGCTGGCTGGTTCTTGGGCACAGCAGGAAGCCTGGGTGAATGTAGTGGGTGAGTGGTTAGTGCTGGTTCCCAGGGGCCGATGGCACAGATTGATGCAAATAATGCAATGTTATATTGAACCACTGCATTCTTCTTATCATTGTCTTCAATGAGAATCACACAGTGGAAATAAGGTTGAAATTAAAGAAAAGCATAAAAAGTTTTTATAACAAATGTGACATTTGAAACAAATGTGACATTTATTTTCCTTGTTGTCACTGTGACAGATTACACACCCGACTAAGCCAAGCTGTTAAATACTTAAAATGAGTATTTAAATGACAGTACACTGTGGTTCTAGAGGCAGTGCTATACCTGGTAAGCTACTTTTATGCAACAAAGCCATCAGAGAGCTTTGAATATGCGACTTAGGAGGAGTTCTCTCTCAAGAGTTTGTAGCCAAGATATTTCAACAAAATGACCTAAATGTTGTCCTTGTATCCTTGGTTTGTGGATTGAGTTCTAAAATCACGCGCATGTAGAACAGAGGAAAGTCTTTTGCGATGGATCAAAACAGGGCTGGACAGTCACTGATGTGGAAGCTACACTGGTGCATATAGAGCACTGACAGAGGAACATCTGTGCTGCTGTTTAACTAAAGCTTCCAGATTGTTGGGTGAGTGTTGTTTATAAGCACCGCAGAGACACAGGACGCCTGCTCTCATGTCAACATGTTCTTTTCAACACACTTTAAACACGCACTGGCTCCGGCCGCCCGGAGAGCAACAGGCGCCTCCAGGGAAACAGCCCCACGCTGTGGGGAAAGCACACCTTTCAAGTACTCTGACCTGAATATTATACAAATACTTTAGCTTCACTGCATTCTATCGACAGGAATCTGTTGTTTCAACTCCACTACATGTGTGTGGATTCAAAGTAAGTAGTTAAAGTAAGTGTGTAAGTAAGAAGGATAAGTTTGTTCACATATGTGTATTACAAACATTATCGACATACAAGTTCATCGTGATTCTTTTTTAAATCAAATATTTTTATATGCTTTGCTGGAAATATCAGAATTTTTATGTTTTCACCAATTTGAACATAGGGAATGATTTGGGTCACAACTTTTTACTTCTAATCAAGGGAAATTATATTACGTTTTATTAAGCAGCCCTAATATTTACCCTAATAATAATAATAACAATAACTCGGCTGTGAAAGGAGCATGAATATTTTATTTGTTCAAACCTTTCCCCACATAAAGCTAAAGCGGCACTGCAGTTGAACTTTGCTCAAAGCTGCACATGAACAAGTTTGTATGAAGAGGTCATTCCTATTTGAAAGCTAAGAACCTCTAGAGTTCAGGCCCTGAGCTGTAACGTCTGGAGGCCGCACTGACCGGGACTCTATCGGGAGACAGTTCTTTTATGCGCATCTGTTCTTGTTCTCTTCTTTTTGAAACAACAATCCTTCAGATGGATTTGGATTAGATATCCAGCTCCTCGCCTGCTTTCGCTTTTTAACACAAAGCCAAGGCAAAATTCAAAATATTACAGTTTGTGGTTTTGTAATTGCTAGTTTTTTCTAAGAGGAAAAAGAAAAGAACCCATTGATTTAAACCTAGCCGTCTCCACAATCCTGATCTTGTCCCCCAAATATGTGCAATTTTGGACATTTTTACTCATTAAAGTGCAAGTACCACTTAACATGAGCAAACCAGGCTCTAAATACTTTGTAAAAAAGTAACAATAATAATGTTTTCTTACATCTGCATCAGTGACCTTCAGCATAGAAATGTAGCGTCTGAAGTGAGCTCATGGCCTTATTCCTTTCCCACGCTGACCCTTTGGGGAACGTTGCGAGTGTCTGAGTGGTCACTTACCGTTGAGCTCGCAGCCCACCAGCTCCATGCGCAGAGTGCAGGCCTTGCGGCACACCACGGGGACGATGCGGATGAACTGGGCCACGATGGGAGGGTCAAACATGTTGGTCTTAGTGCTGTCGTTGTCCACGTTACCCACAAACACCTGCAGGAGGAAACAGGTCGGGTAAGATCCCAGGGCTTTGGCGAAACTCTCACGCTGCACTTTAAAACAGTGAACTATACATTACAAATGTCAAACTGTACGAGCCTCCTGACTGTCATTGGCACCGCTTAACCATACCAGTCTGGTATCGGAAAAAACCTTCAGCTTCTACAGGTAAGGAAAAATGAAAGCATCGAAAGCAGGATCCGGAAAAAAAATCTATCTTTAGATCCAAGATTTGATGCTTTTGAACCAGGGGGTGCATTAAAGGAAGGGACTTGGTTGTTTTAGTTTAAAGAAATTATATATTTTTTTTAACATGGGAGTTGAATTTTGGGCCACCACAAAAAATGAGTTTGACATCCCTGTTTTAGAACAAGAGATTCCCGAGCTTTCCATTTTTTAAGTTAGTTTCAGTGGCATTAAGTTTATTGTAATCTTGTCCAGCCTCAATATCCTGTATGTAGAAACTTGAACTTGTATATATGTGTGTGTGACAAATAAAGCTAACCTAAGTAAAACTAAACAAAACAAAACTATCTGGCACCCACAGATGGTGTAGTGATTGATCGAATTGTTATATAAAGTAAATAATATCTCAGCAGTGGTGCAGCTCGGCCGCTGTCTGGCCTTTTCTATCTTTGCTGAGGGAAAGGCTTTTATTTTGTAAGACCAGCAGGAAGCGGAACATTAACATCTACAGTGGTCACAATGAGCGCTAAATCCAGCTCAGACCCAGAGGTGGACCTGCAGCTGAGGCATGTGAGCATGACACATAGTCTGACCTTGTCCCTCCTCTGCCCCTCTGCCCTGTAGGGGGCGTAGGTCTGCCCGTCTAAGCTGCTGGAGAGTTTGAAGGCCTTGATGAACTCGGCCGTGCCCATGCGGCTGGCCCCCTGGGTGATGATGCCCGTCAGCCGCATCTTCTTCTGCATGTCGATCTGTAAACAAAAGGAAGACGCAGCATTAACATATGAACTGCTCAATGAACACAAGTGTCACATGCCCCACACACTATCCAGAAGGGATATTTCAGGATGTTTGACATAGGGCCTCATTTCCTAGTTATCCAGAGTGTTGCTGATTTCTGGAGATTTTTTTGTTTTTGTAATTCATGCAGTTCTTATATTTGAAGAGTTACGTGGCGCTAGGCTAGTCCAAGGCTAGTGCATGTCTATGGTATCAGCTAGCCTGCATTAAAAACAGTCTGACACACTCCACAGTGCACCTGAGGCAAATCCCTTATAACACCAGACTAACCATATAAATGTCTGTGTCGACAGAATAATTTTGACCATTTTGCATTTAAAAGAACTTATAGGTGATCGGAGTGATCTGCTAGAAAACAGTCCCTCAAAATGCGGTCATTCGTGTGATGCAAGGTCAGTTATATTCCAAAAATGATTCTATCGACACAAACATTTATATGGTTAGTCTGGTGTTATAAGTGATTTGCCTCAGGTGCACTGTGGAGTGTGTCAGGCTGTTTTTAATGCAGGCTAGCTGATGCCATAGACATGCACTAGCCTAGCGCCGGTTAACTCTTCAAATATAAGAATTGCATGAATGACAAAAAAAAAAAAAACATCTCCAGAAATCAACAACACTCTGGATAACTAGGAAATGAGGCCCCATGTCAAAAATCCTGAAATATCCCTTTAATAACATCACAGTTAGTCTTTTCATATCGACTTAAAGGCACGGCTGCTGGTCCTCCAAACCGGTTAATACTAAAGAGGGGATTCAATTCAGTATTTGAAGATTACAAAAGCAGACAGTGAGTTACTGAAGGACAGTTACGGTCAACATGCTACTAACATCACGATGGTAGCAAAGACTTGAGGAGCACTAAAAACATGTGCAATAGGTTCTACTCTAAGGCCAGGGATCAACTGGAAATCATGATTTCTAATCTCACTTTCCTGGTTAAATAAAGAATGAATAAAAAATAGACTTATATTAGTAGACTGTCATTGTTCATTCCTCCCCATTCACATCAATGACTCCATTCCAGAGAGAATCCATAATGGCTGCTCAATCAGTTTTCCAAAAAAGGGCAAAAACTCCACCCACGTGAGGCGGACTGAGCAGCTACAAAGCAACACAATTAGCACACTTAAGGCCCGGGCATTGACATGTTCTGTCAATGGCCACAATGCCCAGATTCTTAGGGCAGTTGTTAAGGCTCCCGAGTTTGGTGCATTCTGATTCTGATATCACGCGGCTTCCTAGAATTCTTTATGTTTCTGTTTGATTTAACAACAGCCCCAGTGCCTCACATCCAACACAATGTGTTGAATATATTGAGTGACTGTCTGTCAGTAACTCAGTGTCAGGGACCAGTATGTGTCTGTGTTTGGCCTCTCTTACTTGGATCCACGGGTTGCGGTCGTGAGCGGCGGAGGTCCAGGCGTTGACGATGCCCTGGTTGTTGAGGCGGGCCAACTCCGGGCCCCACCTCTGCAGACCCATGATGCCATAGTGAACTGAGGAGGCAGAGATCTGGGACTCTACGATGGCCCCGCCCTCCATGCCCAGCAGAGAGGTGCAGCCTGGGCGGACAGAGGCACACAGTCACTACTACACACTTACAGTATACTACTTTAGTATGAATGTACTTTTACACACTCTGTCAGACTGACCAATGTTTGGGTTGTAACTTGTGGTACTGTGTATTAAGTTGTATTGTGTATACAATGATAATAATTACCCTAAATAAAACACTTCAAAAGCTTTGGAAGAGAATGGGGAAAAGAAATCAGCTGAACTCAATGACTCAATAATATAATATAATATTAGGGATAGAGGAAGGAATATAAGTGAAACATCACCACATAGATCCACCATGTAGGGAGAACTAGCAAACACTAGACAAGGACTAGACTTAAAGGTTACGGCTAACTGCAGTATAGCCCGATACACTTGGTTTACAATACTAATACAAAAATATGTAAAATAATGTGTATCATTTATTTGAGCTGAAACAGTCACTTCCTTTAAGGCTACGTTCAGACGGCAGGTCTTAATGCTCAATTCCGATATTTTGAAAAAATCTGTTTTTTTTGCATGGTCGCCTAAGTAAGAAGTGCTTTATTGATCATTGTACAGTTGTAAAATTAAATGACGTAGATCAGGTGTTGGTCCTGATCCGCTGTCGGCCAACCTGAGCCGCTCGGGGAAACCGGAGTCCTGCCTTCAGTCAGCTTCAGAGTAGGGCTGGCCATTTTAGCCAAAAAATAAAAACTCATTTTTTTTAATGATTTTATGATTTATGATTATGATTTTATTGGAACTTAATCAGTTGCGTTCATGTTTGAGAATTATTTCAGTCAGAGCAGGTGCCAAGACAGCTCTACGGGAACAGGAACAGGAACAGTTTTAGAAAGAAATTTCCAAAAAGGTGTCCAAATGTTTTCCCTGATCAATGAGCGTGATTCAGAAACCTATTCTACTGACCAACACCACACACATGCTTTTGAATACCTTTTTGAGGAAATAATGAGTTGGAAGAGAGGACTTTGAACTTTGTGACAGTTTTTGTTTCATGTGAAGTGGAATTACAGAGAAATGAGCAACAAACTAAGACGAGACATCTGCATTTTGATAGTTAACAGCATGTCATTTTCAGCTCCTCTACCTCAATTTTAAATTAGTATTAGTCAGTATTTATCATTTTCTGTTGTCCATTGGTTTATTCTGCTGGTCAGGTTGGCCCACAGTGGCGGCGCTCCCATGACTACCCCCTGAACGAAACAACTGTGATTTGAATGAGACGTGGATGTGACGTACGTAGCTGACACTGCTTGCCCACGTACGGCGATGAACACTGGCACGTGTAGTCCCCCTCCAGGTCCCTGCAGCGCCCGCCGTTCTTACACGGCTGATTCGCACAGTCGTTCACATCTGCAAACACAAAGCAGCAAAAAGAGTTTATTAGTTTATCACTAAATCCATTTTAAAGCTGAAGTCGCCTGGAGTTGAAGGTCACTCAGTCTTTTATATTTGTCCATAACCCAAATAAAGCCTTTGGAGTGGAGACACATAAGGCACGCAGGGCTGGGCGATATTGGCAAAAATGAATATCGCAATATTAGTGGGGACTTTCTTGATAAAGATGATGAAGCAAACTATCAGGAATAAGCACAATTTAGATCACTCTGTCGCTCAAAAACATATCAGTCTCGAACAAATAGAAAAGGGCAGAACACAGACAGAAAAAACACTTTCCCAAGTTTCATATTGCCTTGACTCTGAAGAATCAAGACTAGAGACTGTGGTGCCTGTAGGAGCTACTTTCAGTGGAGATAGGTTTCTTAGAAAGTAAGAAAAGATTAGTTTGAAAACTTTGCCTTTGGATTTACAGTCTCCCATATCGTTAGTCTATTTAGAAAAGTTGATCGAGTGACATAATAAAAGGCCTTCAGAGCAAACTGGCCCAAAATAAAGCAACAGTGAAGAAGGAAAAAGCAGCAAGCAAACTCATACACTGCTGCTGATGGTCCACAAGGGGGAGCCATTAGCCTGTTTGTGCAGCAGACACACATCAGGGCTGAACAAGTTAAAGTGATCACAGACCAGATCATTTAGGTTTGATAAAACACATCCCTGATTCTCCACGTTGTTCACTTACTGGATAAATGCTACACATTTCCTTTAAACCAGGGTTTTGTTTATCAAACTATCTGATACACGTAAGTGTGGGAAAAACAACAGACTAGAAAACCTTGAGGTCATTTAGAGTCAGCGCTGTGCTGTAAATGAGCCTGTCCCAGAGAGACGCACAAAGGAAGAGTGTGTGTGGAAGCTCAGCTGCTGTTCACCGTCTCCCAACTCCTTACATACAGTATGTCCAGATTGTGATGTCATCATCTACAATCATCATTTTCACTAAATAAACCTGGCACGGTCAGGACCAGAGGCTGAGCTGGTGCGACGCTCGTTCCCAGGTAGCACGGACTGCATTTTAGAATCAAATTCTGGATGGCAGAAAACTTTCTCCAGCTTAACCAGGACAAAACTGAAATGTTAATCATCGGCCCAGAGAGAGAGACTTTTACCCAAACTACAGTCACTGTCTATTAATCCTTCCTCACAGGTGAAGAACCTGGGTGTGATCTTTGACTCTGAGCTGGCGTTTATTCCACGCATTAAGAATATCACAAAGATAGGTTTTTACATCTAAAGAACATAGCCAGAGTCGCCCCATTCTCTCTCGGGCCAACACGGAGACGCTCATGCATGCTTTTATCACCAGTTGTATCGACTACTGTAATGCCCTGCTTTCTGGTCTTCCCAAAAAGAGGATCTCAGGTTTACAACTTTTACAAACTTCAGCAGCTCTTGTCCTGACGGAGACCAGGAGGCGGGACCACATTACACCGGTTTTAGAATCGCTGCATTGGCCCCGTGTGTTTCAGGATCGATTTTAAAGTTCTTTTAATGTTTTTTAAATGTCTTAATGGTCTTGGTCCTTCTTATCTTTCAGAACTGCTTTTACCTTATGAACCTGTAAAGCACTTTGTGATGCCTTTCGGTATGAAAAGCGCTTTATAAATAAAGTTTGATTGATTGATTTAAGGACACTCGGGGCAACTCTGGTTTAGCCACGTCAGTGTCGGCTGAGCACTGTTAATCTGGAATGGACCGAGGCAGACTTGCTATAGTAGCGCCAAACCCGGTGTTTATTGATCAGCCGCCTGTCGATGATGGCCTCAAACGCGGCTCACCTCAGTATTGCAGTAGATGGCCCGACTCAAACTGATGTGCATCAGGCCAACTCCGATAAAACAGAGAATGGGCCGATACAGGGAATCAGTAAAAGTAAGGAGTACGAAACTTTTTGTGTGCCCACAGGCCGTTTTTGTGATGCAAAGGACTTGATGGAGCAGCCTGACATTTGAGGTAAACAGTTGTATTGGTCTGCTCTTCAAATCTCTGAGACTCTTGAAAAACAAGCAAAATATATATTGTGATAGCAGTCATTAAGTGAATTCGATGTAGCATTTATTGGCAGTTTCTCATTTAAAGCTGCCACTCTTGCCTTTTGACATTCAAAATCTCAGTGTTAGACAGTTTGTGTTAGTGCCTGCATGAGGAGCTGCCTCATTTATTTGTGTTTCCTTCTGTCTAGTGACTGCACAACTGGCCACAAATTTGACAATTTCACTGTTTATTTGAAGACTAGGACTGTACGTGTGTTAAGATGCTAGACACACACACAATATGTACATGTATGCTCGGTATTGCTGTTGTAATGCAGCCTTCGTAGCAGTATATTTACTCTGAGCAGTGTTTTCTGCTGATTTGTTGATGACACATGGCAGTCCTGCCATGTGTCCTGCATTTTAAAAAATCTTGAAACGATTTTTGACCAGTAAAGCATAAAGCCAGTAATATAATCTTAATTGTATAAGACTAGCGAGAGGGAAACAACAAAAATTTGACATTTTATGATTGTCACAGTGTCATAGATTGTCACAATTTCTGTTCTAAGTTTTATTTGCACACTTGGCTCCATGGCCGGACCCCATGGTTGCCTATTGTTACACTGTCGGCTGCAGTCAGTGCCTAGCCCTATAGTGTTACACTGTGTATTGTACATCATCATTCCTTCTGGTTCTCAAATGAAGTATCTTCCTTAGCTTAAGCTTTAAACCTTTAGGATTTCCAATACTCCATTCAAGGCTGTCAGCAGTCAGTCCCATCTGTCTTCTCTAGCTGCGTATAAAGCTGAGGATACTGTACCTTTTCCCAAACTGCAGTACTGAAGCTGCAGAAATCAGCCAGCCTGGGACTTGACATTTCAGCGTTGACTAAACATCCACTACTATAAACCAATGGTTCTCAACTGGAACGGCTGCAGGACCCACCATCACCCTAGTATGACAAGTCTTGACCAAAATAACAACCTGATTAGTTATGACAAAATACTGTCATTTCCTGACAATTGAATAAGCATTTTAAAGATGAAAATGATCCAAACAACTTGATTAACAGTCATTGTAAAAGACTCAGGTATGTTTCCATCATTTTTCAGAGCGAAAATATTGAAAGAACCCCCCCCCCCTCCAGAAACGCCCTAGGACCTCCACTGTTTTATTTTATTTTCAATTCATCCTGGGGGCCCCCGCAGAGGGTCCCGACCTCCACTTTGGGAACGCTTGACGCCTTGAACAACCCTTCCAATACTGTAACTACAGAGAGGGAACTCCACATCCACACATTAGCTAATGTTTTGCCCTAACTATAAATGAGCCCAGTGCTGTCCTGTGTGACGTGTGGCAGAGCTAAAATTAGCTGTTGGAGTTGACTTCAGACTGCAAAAACACTGCAATTGGTGGTCAGGCTGTAGGCATCACGGGGCGCTTTGAAAAAGCACGATAACAAAAATAAACTACTTTTGAAATCCTCCGATTCTCACAGCACTGAGCTGGTCACATAAGCATTGCTTTCTCACATTCAAATAATGGATTACGCTGAATTCTCAGGCGTATTTAGGGAAGCTTAATAAAAGAAGTAGGTCTGCGCGGAGGGCCGCTGCATGCTAAGAGAGTCGGGACACTTTTTGCTAATTAGCCAAAGAAAATGAGAGCGGTGCGGTGAAAAGGCCTTTTCACTCGGACGCTGAATGCACTGAGCTGGCACGGCTGAGGCCAGGATGGAAATCTTACAAATGGTGTTGACAGGAGGCTGTAGGACTTTGTTTATAACCCTTACTGTAACCCATGTCCACAGATATGAGGCACACACAACACTGACTTTACTTTACAGGTCTTGTTTGGGGTCTCTCAGAAAGCAGAAGGAGGTATGAGGTTTGCAGATCCCGTGACCAAAACCAGTTTATAACAAACACTAAAGGGCTCTTACTGATCGAAATACTTCCTACTACAATCCCAGCTCCCGACTCCAATGTAGATTAGTGCTTGTGCCACAAACCTCAATTAATTAAAGCTCATTAACAGAACTGTGGAGGAGCTTTCAAATCAGGTATGTTGACGTATGGTGATATCAGTAAGCCTTAAGTCAGGAGAGCCTGCTGTTTTAATGCAAACATTAACGGGGGGGGGTTCAGGGGCTGCCGAGGCGAAAACACTCACTGATCTGGCAGTGCACTCCCTCGAAGCCGGGCTGGCAGCGGCAGATGTACTCATTGAAAACGTCCCCTCGTCTGGTGGGGGCCAGCACTTCACACGTCCCGTCATTTCTGCAAGGGTTAGGGCTGCAGGGGCCTGAGAGAGAGCAGCAAACAGAGGCTTTAGGTCAGAGCAAGACAAACAAGAAGATCAATCTCACCAAAAACCACATGTACCACATTTCAATTGAATTGAATGTTTTAAGTTTAACTGTCACATATGTTTGCAGAAAGCTGACCACTCCCCTCCACCATCTGCCGCTCCCTACTGTTTGATACTGCTCTGTATTTGACTATTGTCTTTTTGAACAAAGGTTTTGAGAGCAACGTACTTTGGATTCACTGTGTGCACAGAAAAGACACAACAGCAGCGGATTCGCCACAGAAAAAGAAAAGGAACGGAACAGACTGAGCGATGTTAGGGGTTGCAACTTATTCAGCTCCTTGATCCCACAGGGCACAAAAGAATTCCTGTACACATTTTTCTTCACATAAGGAAGTCTGTATCTCTGCCGTGATGGAAGAAGCTCGAAGTGATGGGACGGTGGACGGATATCGTCATCTGTGTCTCGTTGAGGTTGTAGTTTCATACGGGGACATTAGTATAGTTTATTGTCTGTAGATGTATCGGTCTCGTTGAGGTTGTAGTTTGATACGGGGACATTAGTATAGTTTATTGTCTGTAGATGTATCGGTCTCGTTGAGGTTGTAGTTTCATACGGGGACATTAGTATAGTTTATTGTCTGTAGATGTACCGATCTCGTTGAGGTTGTAGTTTCATACGGGGACATTAGTATAGTTTATTGTCTGTAGATGTATCGGTCTCGTTGAGGTTGTAGTTTGATACGGGGACATTAGTATAGTTTATTGTCTGTAGATGTATCGGTCTCGTTGAGGTTGTAGTTTCATACGGGGACATTAGTATAGTTTATTGTCTGTAGATGTACCGATCTCGTTGAGGTTGTAGTTTCATACGGGGACATTAGTATCGTTTATTGTCTGTAGATGTATCGGTCTCGTTGAGGTTGTAGTTTGATACGGGGACATTAGTATAGTTTATTGTCTGTAGATGTATCGGTCTCGTTGAGGTTGTAGTTTCATACGGGGACATTAGTACAGTTTATTGTTTGTAGATGTACCGATCTCGTTGAGGTTGTAGTTTCATACGGGGACATTAGTATAGTTTATTGTTTGTAGATGTACCGATCTCGTTGAGGTTGTAGTTTTATACGGGATATTAGTATAGTTTATTGTCTGTAGATGTACCGGTCTCGTCGAGGTTGTAGTCTCATACGGGGACATTAGTATAGTTTATTGTCTGTAGATGTACCAATCTCATTGAGGTAGTAGTTTCATACGGGGACATTAGTATAGTTTATTGTCTGTAGATGTACCGGTCTCGTCGAGGTTGTAGTCTCATACGGGGACATTAGTATAGTTTATTGTTTGTAGATGTACCAATCTCATTGAGGTAGTAGTTTCATACGGGGACATTAGTATAGTTTATTGTTTGTAGATGTACCGATCTCGTTGAGGTTGTAGTTTTATACGGGACATTAGTATAGTTTATTGTCTGTAGATGTACCGGTCTTGTCGAGGTTGTAGTCTCATACGGGGACATTAGTATAGTTTATTGTTTGTAGATGTACCGGTCTCATTGAGGTAGTAGTTTCATACGGGGACATTAGTATAGTTTATTGTCTGTAGATGTATCGGTCTCGTTGAGGTTGTAGTTTCATACGGGGACATTAGTATAGTTTATTGTTTGGAGATGTATCGGTCTCGTTGAGGTTGTAGTTTCATACAGGGACATTAGTATAGTTTATTGTCTGTAGATGTATCGGTCTCGTTGAGGTTGTAGTTTCATACAGGGACATTAGTATAGTTTATTGTCTGTAGATGTATCGGTCTCGTTGAGGTTGTAGTTTCATACGGGGACATTAGTATAGTTTATTGTTTGGAGATGTACCGGTCCGTCGAGGTTGTAGTTTCATACGGGGACATTAGTATAGTTTATTGTTTGTAGATGTACCGGTCTCGTCGAGGTTGTAGTTTCATACGGGGACATTAGTATAGTTTATTGTTTGTAGATGTACCGGTCTCGTCGAGGTTGTAGTTTCATATGGGGACATTAGTATAGTTTATTGTCTGTAGATGTATCGGTCTCGTTGAGGTTGTAGTTTCATACGGGGACATTAGTACAGTTTATTGTTTGTAGATGTACCGATCTCGTCGAGGTTGTAGTTTCATATGGGGACATTAGTATAGTTTATTGTCTGTAGATGTATCGGTCTCGTTGAGGTTGTAGTTTCATACGGGGACATTAGTACAGTTTATTGTTTGTAGATGTACCGATCTCGTCGAGGTTGTAGTTTCATATGGGGACATTAGTACAGTTTATTGTTTGTAGATGTACCGATCTCGTCGAGGTTGTAGTTTTATACGGGGACATTAGTATAGTTTATTGTCTGCAGATGTACTGGTCTCGTTGAGGTTGTAGTTTCATACGGGGACATTAGTATAGTTTATTGTCTGTAGATGTACCGGTCTCGTTGAGGTTGCAGGTATCTCCTCCAAAGCCGTCAGCGCAGATGCAGATGAAGGGCTCCTCTCCCACTCCAGTCACACATGTCCCTCCATTCAGGCACTGGTTCACCTCACAGTAGTCCCCTGAGAGAGACAAGAGCACAGCGATCTGCATCAGCGAGGATCAAATAAACAGGACTGTAGGAATTACACAAAAATTCTGTACAAATGACCACCACATGATCCTCAAATGACCACCAAATGACCACCTGTAATCATGTAATTGTGTCTGATTTCTCGTGACCTTTTGAATGGCCATCAGAGTGGTATAAGCCTGATTCCTTGAGGTGACAGAGGATTTAGGCTGCTGACTCAGACTGTGGGCCACTGGGCGTGTCCTGTGGATTTACTCATGAGTCACAGCACATGACTGTAAATATTCACCCACACTAACAGACTTAGCAGATTGTTCTACATTCTACAGGCCCACTTAGAATCATGAGGCCCACCTTCTGTGGACCCACCACCTGTAGGAGGAGCCATAGGGGCTGGCTCTGCGCCAACAGCTGCCCCATGACCCGGCAACAGACACATGGAAGAAAATGGATGGATAGAATATAATATTAAACAATTTTTGTCTGCACTTTAGCTTAATTTTAATAAATAGAGCTAATTTTTTATTAATTTGGTCGGGACAGTGCAAGTTAATGAACAAGCCACACCGGATTGTAGCCTTGGGATAATTTCCATCTGTCGGCCCCCATGCACACTCTCATTCATCCTGGCCTATTGTACATGTTTTTAGTGGTAGGTGAAACCTATGCAGACATGGGGAGAACATGTAAACTCCACACAGAAAGATCCCGTCCAAGTGGGAATAGAACTCGGACCTTCTAGCTGTGTAGCACGCGCACTAACCACTGTGCTACCGTGCCTTTCAGGTTACACTTTATTTTACACTACTTTTACTACATTGTATGTATAAAAAGTTAGTGCAATGTAATCTGCTTTGTCACAATCAGTAATAACTAGGGCTGGGACAAAGCATCGTATCCGATCGCAATATCGATGCTGCACTATCGATCGATATTTCATCAAGATACGTGTAATCCTTGTATTTTGAAGCATTTTTATCATTTATCGTTTGTTTTCCAGCAACATAACTGTTACATTTTGTGTTAATGCATTGTTCAATCTTAACACATTTGGGTTATAAACTTTCTCTTTTAACACATTTTAAGGTAAATTTATGACCGCAATTGCTTACTGTATCACAATAAATATTCAATTGGCCCCTGACTATCGTGATACATATCGGATTGTGACAAAAATGTATCATCCCAGCCCTAGTAATAACTAGGAGCTATGTAGTAACATACACAATGTAATAATGTGTATTAGTACTTTAGAAGTACATAAAGTAATAAGACCCTTAGGGCTTATGGTTAGGGTCTAATTACATTGTATACCTCCAAACTACAAAAACATATTATTCCATCGTGTATCTACACATACGTACAAGTTATTACACATTGTTACAGCACATTGTACTAAATTTGGCACGTACAATGTATGTATCAAAGATAGTGTAAAATAAAGTGGAACCAAGGCAGGAAACTTCAAGATTGGTTAGATATAACTGCAGATGTACCAGGAGGCTAAACTTGGAGCGCTGATGCCGGATTTGGCCATGGATCTATTATATTAATTTGGCCCCTGGGCCACTATTGTTGATCATTGGTCTAAACCACTTGTAAGCATCCCCAGAACAGCTGTGTTAATTTCACCTTCAGAATATGTAACTTGTCAAAAAGGATTTGTAATATTTCTTATATTTTAATATGATTTAAAAGAGGGTTAGACTTTTAGCAAACACAGAGGAGCAGACTGGACGAGGAGGCTTATTTGCTTCCTAGAGTAGGAGGAGATAGAAAGAGTAGGCGGAGCTCAAATCACAGAGATTGTTTGTCTCACAAAGACAGCCACAACAATGAAAGAATTTCTTCAACATGCATGAATGCAATAAACAACTTTATAATGTGCTTCATCATGTCATCATGTCTCAGCTCAACCTCAACTTTCCTGAACTGGACAGACCGGACGGCTGCGGTTTGTGATCCTCACAGTGATAAACCGCCAGAGTGCACTGACAATCACACACAGACTTCTGTGAAAACAAAAAGCCTTTACAGTAAACGGTGCGTCGGGACCAGGCTGGATAAAGAGCTTGCAGGATTACCAGGTAAAGAGAGCGAGTGGTTACACAACATGAAAGAGCAGCAGCAGCAGCTCACCAGAGGATAAGCAGTTTCTAGTCAAGTTACAAAGTGCTAATAACATTGTCCACTTCTCCTTAACGTAATGCTCATCACGTGGATCTGGGAAAAAAGCGTGACAGTCAACTGTTTTGAATACTGCGACGATTGTGATATTTTGTCACTTCAACTCAAAATGCTAGATTCAATTTAAACACAGATTAAAAGCTATTTGTTTTTTAATCAAATTGTACCAAAACAAGATAAAGAAAAAGTAAATCCGGAACAAATCATGCCTAAAGTAGAACTTTTGCACGTCACCTAATATTGCAAGAACAATAATTTGGCCATATACTGTGCATGAATAAAACTAAGATTAATCTAAACGAATGTATTAAGACAAGACAACCATTCCACCATTTTAGCAAACACAAGCTCGTTCACTGTACGTGCGTTCTGCGACTAGGACTCTGAGATTCAACCATCAACCTTCAGTTTTAGGGCAAACACTCTACGTCTGAGCCACTGGCAATGTAGAAAACACCAACAGCTGCGACCTGGCAAACTGCTCCCCAAACTTTCAGCCAGCGACCCCCAAAATCACTCAACAAACAACTCAGGACCCCTTCAGTTAATGTAATGAGCATTTATAATCAAAACATTTCAAATCTGCTTTTTGATGATGTTAGTTTGGAGGCTGTATTTTGACATTTGTCCTCATTTCTGCTGTTTTCAAAACCAAAATACACCAAATTCAGTGTCAGAAATGTAAACAATATTGTCTCACAATCATCTTGCGACGCCCACTTAAGGAACCACTGGTTTAAGGGAGGTCCAAATGAATAAGTTATATCTATATACTGCTGGGTTTTCGCTTGAGTTGCTTCTACTATAAATGAAACAAATACATTTAAGTTTCCTATACGGTTCATGAGAAGTGTATAAAAAACTGACGCTTCTCAAAAAAGTCCCAAAAACTCAACAAGAAAAGTAACAAAAATGTGACAAAAACAAGAAAAAGTCACCCAAAAAAAAAAAAAAGTGAGCAAAAAAGTGATGAAGGCACATACAAAACATTTACAAAAACTCAACAAGAAAGTGGAAAAATCAGATGAAAAAGATGAGCTTTTGATCAGTTTTGTAGGTCTTAGCTTTCAAATGAGTCATTACACTGGCCTAATCGTCTGTAAGCTCCAGTCCAGAAGCTTCTAGAGTTGGGTAAAGCCGAACTGGAGACAATGCACTCGGTCAAGGCGCCTGAACCGAGTACATTTTCTCCAGTTCGGCTTTACCCAACTCTAGAAGCTTCTTAAAAAAAGTGTCAATATAGCGACAAAAGTGAGACGAAAACATTTATGACAATGCTTTAATATAAATAGTGGTGGAAGTGTGGTCATGTTCCTGTCCACAAACCTCATTAGAATTATTACTATTTAAAGGTACACTGCGTAACATTTTGGACTTTACTGTTGCCATCAACAAAAAACATGCTCTCAGTGACCAGCTTGACACAGAAAATACTATTTTTGCAGTGGATAATAAAAAATTGATCTGGATAAGGACCTAGCATGTTTAACTCTCAATTCTACTGACTTTAGTCGACATCTCCATAGAGACGAGCTGAAGACGTACCCACTCCCGGTAAAGTTATAGTCATGTTTTAGCAGAGGTGAGGCTGTCACAGCAAAAGCACATGTTTGTTTGAGGTGAAATGGTGAAATGGTGAAAATATCTATCATAAAATAAATGCTTGTATTTAAATTTTGTTTATTGGGTGAAATCTTACGCCGTGTGGCTTTAAACAACCCCCCTGAGGCCTGTCCCAGAGGTCAGTGGGGTTTGTTTTGAGGCCGAGGTAAACCAAGGTGAGCGGACAGATGGACGACTCAGACAGACGGACGGACGGACGGACGGACGGACAGACAGACAGACAGACAGACAGATGTGTTTTGGTCGGTGCGTTCTGTTGTCTTTATTATTAGCAGAGGTGCAGTAGCCAAACACTCAAGTAAGTAAATAAGTAAGTAATGTTACTTTGAAATAAGTTTAAAAAAAAGTAACTGTTTGAGCAAAAGATTTCTTTTCAATGATGCCATACATTGTGTGAAACAAAACATTGTGTGGAAATCGTGATATTTCCAAAGAAAATTCCATGAAAATGGAAGAAAATACAGAAAAACAAAATAATTCTAAGAGGGCTAACTACGAACGACATCTATTTGAAGCATTTCATGCAATACCTCGTAAGAGTACAATTTCCACAAAGCTGAAGTGCATGTACTTGAGTGAATGTAACCGAGTACTACCTGTCTCTAGTAGTATTTTTTAATACATTTGAGGAGCTTTCTTTCTACCTTGTTATGAACTAGTCCTATTGATACAATGCACTGTGCTCTGTAACAATCTGTAATAACTTGTACCTACGGGTTACATACACAATGGAATAACTTGTATTAGTACTTTGTTGGTACTTAATGTCATAGGAGATGAGACCCTTAGGGTTAGGGCTTAAGGTTATGGTTAGAGTTATGTACATATAATATTCAAATATGTACCTACAAACTACAAATACATGTAGGTACACGTTATTACACATTGTTACAGAGCACATTACATTGTACTTGGTACAATGTATCAAGGGTTGTGTAAAATAAAGTGTTTACGGTGTCGTCTTACCATTCACAATCCTCCCTGTTGTTGTTCTTGTGTCTCCAATCAGTCATGCCACTTCCGGATATCAATCTGGCACCTCAACATTTTTACTACTACAGACTACTACAACTACATACTACTACAACTACATACTACTACAACTACATACTACTACAACTACATACTACTACAACTACATACTACTACTACTACAACTACATACTACTACAACTACATACTACTACAACTACATACTAGGTTATAACTGCGACTGACACACTCAACTTTTCATCATTTTCAAACAAGTAAACACACTAAATCTAGTATAATCAGGGAATAAACTGGCGGATCCTGAGAGATGATGCAGGGTTAAAACAACATTCTGAGACTGTTGTTATTGTACATGTTTTGTTTAAGCTGCCAGACACCTGTTGCACGTGTCAGAACATTCTCAGGGAGATTAGTCTTTGGTGAGAGCAAAAATGATCGCAGTCTATATGGACCAAAAGCTGATGGAGTGTTTATATCAGCGCTAATGAGACATGAAGCCCCGACGCCATTCCCTCAAACACCATCACGATCCCGTTTCCAGATCCAGATCCAGACGCGGACCGGGCTGATCCACGGGACACACGAATAATCCTGGCGTGATCTTACCTCGCACGGAGCAGGCGAGCAGGAGCAGCGTCAGTGATGTGACATGGAGCAGGAAGGCACGTCCCACACGTCCCATGGCGGGTCTCGGTCCGAAAAGCGATGACAAAGTGTTCAATAACAGTGGAGAGGAGAGTTCGGAGCGGCGGCGTGACGTGACGAGCGCGCGGTCTGGGCTCAAGTGTTCCGATCTCTGCCCCATAGACGGTAAAAAACACAGACGGGATGACGTCACTGCGAGGGGCGGGGCTCCGGCTAGCTTAGCAACTCTGTTTACAACTTGAACTTTCTGTTGTTTAACCTCTTAATCCCCGCCGGAGCCGAGCACATTTTCTCCAGTTTGGCTTTACACAAATGTAAAAGCGTCCTGGGAAAAAAAGCGTCAATATAGCGATGAAAACGAGGAGAAAAAACAAAGTGGCAAAAAGGTCACAAAAAAAGCCACAAAAGAGCAACAAAAGAATTGAAAAACCCCCAAAAACAAACAGGAAAAGTGACCAAAATGTGACAAAAACACACACACAAAAAAAAAAAAAAAAAAAGGTTAAGGCGCCTGAACCGAGCAAATTTTCTCCAGTTTGGCAAAATGAGACGAAAACAAGGATGAAAAGGCAACAAAAGAGCGACAAAGAAAAGGGACACAAAGAACTGAGCCCACCCATAGACTGTAGAAAATACCACCATAGTTACCCCCTTGTCCCCTGGTGGGCTCCGTAAAAAAGCAATGAAAATGTGGGGAAAAAATATGATGAAAATGCAAAAAGAAAAGCAATGGGGAAAAAAAGCCACAACAATTTTATTTGTCAAAATGAAGCATTTGCCGCTTAAATATTTACTCACAGTGGAAAAAGCAACGATTATTTTTACTCAGATAAAAACTTCACTTCATTCTAATTTTACTCAAGTGAATGAATGATAAAACTACACTTATACGTACAGTTTCTTCAAAAAGTTCCTCAAGTTCTGAGCATTACCCAGTAAGAGTTAAAAGTAGCATAATTGGGGAAATCCAATTGTGAAAAAACTGCATAATATAAGAAACAAAACATGAGATGTTGAAATCCCTGTATTTCCAAAGGAAATGCCAAAAAATCAGATAAGAAGAATTAAGAACATCAAACACAAACTATTGTAGCCTTTGCCACTAACAGATTTACTCACTGTGGAACACAGAACTATATTTTTACTCAAGTAAAAGTACAGGTACTTCAAAATAATATAACTCAAGTAGGAGTAAAACGTAACATATGATAAAACTGCTCTAAGAAGTACAATTACTTCTTAGAGCAAAAAGTTAAGTACCTTTTTGAAGTACAATTACTTCAAAAAGGTACTTAACAAATGTTGTTGAGTAAATGATGAGCCTCTGGCCTCTGCTGTGGCGTTTTTCGTTTGGTTGACTCAGTCTGCTTTGTTAGTGCTGCTTTAGACCTGGCCCTCCGCCGATCATTTGATCTAAATTTAGTCTTAGTCCTTTATTGGGATTTAGTCACACTGGAAGGTCTAATGTTATGAGTCCACATTTTTCCCCATATCTCTCTGCCCTTGTGAAGGTTTACTGAGTGGCAACTGGAAATGTTTGCAGCTGTAGTGCTGGCGCCATCTTGTGGATTAGTTAGAGTAGAACAGCCGTCCTGTAAACACATTGTTACTGGTACTGTGGAAGATAAGATAAGTTTAGCCTTTATTGATCTCACAATGGAGAAATTCACTGGTTACATTCAGCTCTCAAGAAACACTCAAGGTGTGCAAAATAGACAGGAAATGTGCAAACAAATTAAATAGTAAATAGAGTTGTCTTATGTACAATGACTACACAACTTTAGGGGGTAAAAAGTATTAACAATAAAAATAAAATAAACAGATTATGAAATGATGTCATTGTTGGTAGTGCAGGTTTACAGTCATAGTGCAAGTGGTTGAAAAAGTGATACAGAGATTATTGCACGTAGTTTTGCAATGAGGATATTGCGCACGTTACTTTACAGTACTGTGGTAATAATAATAATGCATCAGTTTTATATAGCGTTTTTCTGGACACTCAAACAAGCTTTGCATTGCATTATTGACTCACTCCATGCTTAGTGATGGTAAGCTTGTATTGTAGCCACAGCTGCCCTGGGTTAGACTGACAGAAGGCAACCAGTCTGTGCCGATCACCACTCACATGGTCACTACATTTGCCAGGTCTCCATTCCAAGTACAGACCAGTCCCTTCCCTGCTTAGCTTCCAAGGTCTGATGGGATCAACAGTGGGGATGTTACTTTACAGTAGTGTTGTACAGTCTGACAGCAGTGAGGATGTTACTTTACAGTAGCGTTGTACAGTCTGACAGCAGTGAGGATGTTACTTTACAGTAGTGTTGTACAGTCTGACTGCAGTGAGGATGTTACTTTACAGTAGTGTTGTACAGTCTGACTGCAGTGAGGATGTTTCTTTACAGTAGTGTTGTACAGTCTGACAGCAGTGAGGATGTTACTTTACAGTAGTGTTGTACAGCAGTGAGGATGTTACTTTACAGTAGTGTTGTACAGTCTGACAGCAGTGAGGATGTTACTTTACAGTAGTGTTGTACAGTCTGACTGCAGTGAGGATGTTTCTTTACAGTAGTGTTGTACAGTCTGACAGCAGTGAGGATGTTACTTTACAGTAGTGTTGTACAGTCTGACTGCAGTGAGGATGTTTCTTTACAGTAGTGTTGTACAGTCTGACCGCAGTGAGGATGTTACTTTACAGTAGCGTTGTACAGTCTGACTGCAGTGAGGATGTTTCTTTACAGTAGCGTTGTACACTCTGACAGCAGTGAGGATGTTTCTTTACAGTAGTGTTGTACACTCTGACAGCAGTGAGGATGTTACTTTACAGTAGTGTTGTACAGTCTGACAGCAGTGAGGATGTTACTTTACAGTAGTGTTGTACAGTCTGACAGCAGTGAGGATGTTACTTTACAGTAGTGTTGTACAGTCTGACAGCAGTGAGGATGTTACTTTACAGTAGTGTTGTACAGTCTGACAGCAGTGAGGATGTTACTTTACAGTAGTGTTGTACAGTCTGACCGCAGTGAGGATGTTACTTTACAGTAGCGTTGTACAGTCTGACTGCAGTGAGGATGTTACTTTACAGTAGTGTTGTACAGCAGTGAGGATGTTACTTTACAGTAGTGTTGTACAGTCTGACAGCAGTGAGCATGTTACTTTACAGTAGTGTTGTACAGTCTGACAGCAGTGAGGATGTTACTTTACAGTAGTGTTGTACAGTTTGACAGCAGTCAGGATGGTACTTTACAGTAGTGTTGTACAGTCTGACAGCAGTGAGGATGTTACTTTACAGTAGTGTTGTACAGTCTGACAGCAGTGAGGATGTTACTTTACAATAGTGTTGTACAGTCTTACAGCAGTGGGGATGTTGCTTTACAGTAGTGTTGTACAGTCTGACAGCAGTGAGGATGTTACTTTGCAGTAGCGTTGTACAGTCTGACAGCAGTGAGGATGTTACTTTACAGTAGCGCTGTACAGTCTGACAGCAGTGAGGATGTTACTTTACATTAGTGTTGTACAGTCTGACAGCAGTGAGGATGTTACTTTATAGTAGTGTTGTACAGTCTGACAGCAGTGAGGATGTTACTTTACAGTAGCGCTGTACAGTCTGACAGCAGTGAGGATGTTACTTTACAGTAGCGCTGTACAGTCTGACCGCAGTGAGGATGTTGCTTTACAGTAGTGTTGTAAAGTCTGACAGCAGTGAGGATGTTACTTTACAGTAGTGTTGTACAGCAGTGAGGATGTTACTTTACAGTAGTGTTGTACAGTCTGACGGCAGTGAGGATGTTACTTTACAGTAGTGTTGTACAGTCTGACAGCAGTGAGGATGTTCCTTTACAGTAGTGTTGTACAGTCTGACAGCAGTGAGGATGTTAATTTACAGTAGTGTTGTACAGTCTTACAGCAGTGAGGATGTTACTTTACAGTAGTGTTGTACAGTCTAACAGCAGTGAGGATGTTACTTTACAGTAGTGTTGTACAGTCTGACAGCAGTGAGGATGTTACTTTACAGTAGAGTTGTACAGTCTGACAGCAGTGAGGATGTTACTTTACAGTAGTGTTGTACAGTCTGACCGCAGTGAGGATGTTACTTTACAGTAGTGTTGTACAGTCTGACAGCAGTGAGGATGTTACTTTACAGTAGTGTTGTACAGTCTGACAGCAGTGAGGATGTTACTTTACAGTAGTGCTGTACAGTCTGACAGCAGTGAGGATGTTACTTTACAGTAGCGTTGTACAGTCTGACAGCAGTGAGGATGTTACTTTACAGTAGCGTTGTACAGTCTGACAGCAGTGAGGATGTTACTTTACAGTAGTGTTGTACAGTCTGACTGCAGTGAGGATGTTACTTTACAGTGTTGTTGTACAGTCTGAAAGCAGTGAGGATGTTACTTTACAGTAGTGTTGTACAGTCTGACAGCAGTGAGGATGTTACTTTACAGTAGAGTTGTACAGTCTGACAGCAGTGAGGATGTTACTTTACAGTAGTGTTGTACAGTCTGACCGCAGTGAGGATGTTACTTTACAGTAGTGTTGTACAGTCTGACAGCAGTGAGGATGTTACTTTACAGTAGTGTTGTACAGTCTGACCGCAGTGAGGATGTTACTTTACAGTAGTGTTGTACAGTCTGACAGCAGTGAGGATGTTACTTTACAGTAGCGTTGTACAGTCTGACTGCAGTGAGGATGTTACTTTACAGTAGTGTTGTACAGTCTGACAGCAGTGAGGATGTTACTTTACAGTAGTGCTGTACAGTCTGACAGCAGTGAGGATGTTACTTTACAGTGGTGCTGTACAGTCTGACAGCAGTGAGGATGTTACTTTACAGTAGTGTTGTACAGTCTGACAGCAGTGAGGATGTTACTTTACAGTAGTGTTGTACAGTCTGACAGCAGTGAGGATGTTACTTTACAGTAGTGCTGTACAGTCTGACAGCAGTGAGGATGTTACTTTACAGTAGTGTTGTACAGTCTGACAGCAGTGAGGATGTTACTTTACAGTAGTGCTGTACAGTCTGACAGCAGTGAGGATGTTACTTTACAGTAGTGTTGTACAGTCTGACAGCAGTGAGGATGTTACTTTACAGTAGTGTTGTACAGTCTGACAGCAGTGAGGATGTTACTTTACAGTAGTGTTGTACAGTCTGACAGCAGTGAGGATGTTACTTTACAGTAGTGCTGTACAGTCTGACAGCAGTGAGGATGTTACTTTACAGAAGCGTTTTACAGTCTGACAGCAGTGAGGATGTTACTTTACAGTAGTGTTGTACAGTCTGACAGCAGTGAGGATGTTACTTTACAGTAGTGTTGTACAGTCTGACAGCAGTGAGGATGTTACTTTACAGTATTGTTGTACAGTCTGACAGCAGTGAGGGTGTTACTTTACAGTAGTGTTGTACAGTCTGACAGCAGGGAGGATGTTTCTTTACAGTAGTGTTGTACAGTCTGACAGCAGTGAGGATGTTTACAGTTGTGTTGTACAGTCTGACAGCAGTGAGGATGTTACTTTGCAGTAGTGTTGTACAGTCTGACAGCAGTGAGGATGTTACTTTACAGTAGTGTTGTACAGTCTGACAGCAGTGAGGATGTTACTTTACAGTAGCGTTGTACAGTCTGACAGCAGTGAGGATGTTACTTTACAGTAGCGTTGTACAGTCTGACAGCAGTGAGGATGTTACTTTACAGTAGTGTTGTACAGTCTGACAGCAGTGAGGATGTTACTTTACAGTGTTGTTGTACAGTCTGACAGCAGTGAGGATGTTACTTTACAGTAGTGTTGTACAGTCTGACAGCAGTGAGGATGTTACTTTACAGTAGTGTTGTACAGTCTGACAGCAGTGAGGATGTTTACAGTTGTGTTGTACAGTCTGACAGCAGTGGGGATGTTACTTTACAGTAGTGTTGTACAGTCTGACAGCAGTGAGGATGTTACTTTACAGTAGTGTTGTACAGTCTGACAGCAGTGAGGATGTTACTTTACAGTAGTGTTGTACAGTCTGACAGCAGTGAGGATGTTACTTTACAGTAGTGTTGTACAGTCTGACTGCAGTGAGGATGTTACTTTACAGTGTTGTTGTACAGTCTGAAAGCGGTGAGGATGTTACTTTACAGTAGTGTTGTACAGTCTGACAGCAGTGAGGATGTTACTTTACAGTAGTGTTGTACAGTCTGACAGCAGTGAGGATGTTACTTTACAGTAGTGTTGTACAGTCTGACAGCAGGGAGGATGTTACTTTACAGTAGTGTTGTACAGTCTGACAGCGGTGAGGATGTTACTTTACAGTAGTGTTGTACAGTTTGACAGCAGTCAGGATGGTACTTTACAGTAGTGTTGTACAGTCTGACAGCAGTGAGGATGTTACTTTACAGTAGTGTTGTACAGTCTGACAGCAGTGAGGATGTTACTTTACAGTAGTGTTGTACAGTCTGACAGCAGTGAGGATGGTACTTTACAGTAGTGTTGTACAGTCTGACAGCAGTGAGCATGTTACTTTACAGTAGTGTTGTACAGTCTGACAGCAGTGAGGATGTTACTTTACAGTAGTGTTGTACAGTCTGACAGCAGTGAGCATGTTACTTTACAGTAGTGTTGTACAGTCTGACAGCAGTGAGGATGTTACTTTACAGTAGTGTTGTACAGTTTGACAGCAGTCAGGATGGTACTTTACAGTAGTGTTGTACAGTCTGACAGCAGTGAGGATGTTACTTTACAGTAGTGTTGTACAGTCTGACAGCAGTGAGGATGGTACTTTACAGTAGTGTTGTACAGTCTGACAGCAGTGAGCATGTTACTTTACAGTAGTGTTGTACAGTCTGACAGCAGTGAGGATGTTACTTTACAGTAGTGTTGTACAGTCTGACAGCAGTGAGCATGTTACTTTACAGTAGTGTTGTACAGTCTGACAGCAGTGAGGATGTTACTTTACAATAGTGTTGTACAGTCTTACAGCAGTGGGGATGTTGCTTTACAGTAGTGTTGTACAGTCTGACAGCAGTGAGGATGTTACTTTGCAGTAGCGTTGTACAGTCTGACAGCAGTGAGGATGTTACTTTACAGTAGCGCTGTACAGTCTGACAGCAGTGAGGATGTTACTTTACATTAGTGTTGTACAGTCTGACAGCAGTGAGGATGTTACTTTATAGTAGTGTTGTACAGTCTGACAGCAGTGAGGATGTTACTTTACAGTAGCGCTGTACAGTCTGACAGCAGTGAGGATGTTACTTTACAGTAGCGCTGTACAGTCTGACCGCAGTGAGGATGTTGCTTTACAGTAGTGTTGTAAAGTCTGACAGCAGTGAGGATGTTACTTTACAGTAGTGTTGTACAGCAGTGAGGATGTTACTTTACAGTAGTGTTGTACAGTCTGACGGCAGTGAGGATGTTACTTTACAGTAGTGTTGTACAGTCTGACAGCAGTGAGGATGTTACTTTACAGTAGTGTTGTACAGTCTGACAGCAGTGAGGATGTTAATTTACAGTAGTGTTGTACAGTCTTACAGCAGTGAGGATGTTACTTTACAGTAGTGTTGTACAGTCTAACAGCAGTGAGGATGTTACTTTACAGTAGTGTTGTACAGTCTGACAGCAGTGAGGATGTTACTTTACAGTAGAGTTGTACAGTCTGACAGCAGTGAGGATGTTACTTTACAGTAGTGTTGTACAGTCTGACCGCAGTGAGGATGTTACTTTACAGTAGTGTTGTACAGTCTGACAGCAGTGAGGATGTTACTTTACAGTAGTGTTGTACAGTCTGACAGCAGTGAGGATGTTACTTTACAGTAGTGCTGTACAGTCTGACAGCAGTGAGGATGTTACTTTACAGTAGCGTTGTACAGTCTGACAGCAGTGAGGATGTTACTTTACAGTAGCGTTGTACAGTCTGACAGCAGTGAGGATGTTACTTTACAGTAGTGTTGTACAGTCTGACTGCAGTGAGGATGTTACTTTACAGTGTTGTTGTACAGTCTGAAAGCAGTGAGGATGTTACTTTACAGTAGTGTTGTACAGTCTGACAGCAGTGAGGATGTTACTTTACAGTAGAGTTGTACAGTCTGACAGCAGTGAGGATGTTACTTTACAGTAGTGTTGTACAGTCTGACCGCAGTGAGGATGTTACTTTACAGTAGTGTTGTACAGTCTGACAGCAGTGAGGATGTTACTTTACAGTAGTGTTGTACAGTCTGACAGCAGTGAGGATGTTACTTTACAGTAGTGCTGTACAGTCTGACAGCAGTGAGGATGTTACTTTACAGTAGCGTTGTACAGTCTGACAGCAGTGAGGATGTTACTTTACAGTAGCGTTGTACAGTCTGACAGCAGTGAGGATGTTACTTTACAGTAGCGTTGTACAGTCTGACTGCAGTGAGGATGTTACTTTACAGTAGTGTTGTACAGTCTGACAGCAGTGAGGATGTTACTTTACAGTAGTGCTGTACAGTCTGACAGCAGTGAGGATGTTACTTTACAGTGGTGCTGTACAGTCTGACAGCAGTGAGGATGTTACTTTACAGTAGTGTTGTACAGTCTGACAGCAGTGAGGATGTTACTTTACAGTAGTGTTGTACAGTCTGACAGCAGTGAGGATGTTACTTTACAGTAGTGCTGTACAGTCTGACAGCAGTGAGGATGTTACTTTACAGTAGTGTTGTACAGTCTGACAGCAGTGAGGATGTTACTTTACAGTAGTGCTGTACAGTCTGACAGCAGTGAGGATGTTACTTTACAATAGTGTTGTACAGCAGTGAGGATGTTACTTTACAGTAGTGTTGTACAGTCTGACAGCAGTGAGGATGTTACTTTACAGTAGTGTTGTACAGTCTGACAGCAGTGAGGATGTTACTTTACAGTAGTGTTGTACAGCAGTGAGGATGTTACTTTACAGTAGTGTTGTACAGTCTGACAGCAGTGAGGATGTTACTTTACAGTAGTGTTGTACAGTCTGACAGCAGTGAGGATGTTACTTTACAGTAGTGTTGTACAGTCTGACAGCAGTGAGGATGTTACTTTACAGTAGCGTTGTACAGTCTGACAGCAGTGAGGATGTTACTTTACAGTAGTGCTGTACAGTCTGACAGCAGTGAGGATGTTACTTTACAGTAGTGTTGTACAGTCTGACAGCAGTGAGGATGTTACTTTACAGTAGTGTTGTACAGTCTGACAGCAGTGAGGATGTTACTTTACAGTATTGTTGTACAGTCTGACAGCAGTGAGGGTGTTACTTTACAGTAGTGTTGTACAGTCTGACAGCAGGGAGGATGTTTCTTTACAGTAGTGTTGTACAGTCTGACAGCAGTGAGGATGTTTACAGTTGTGTTGTACAGTCTGACAGCAGTGAGGATGTTACTTTGCAGTAGTGTTGTACAGTCTGACAGCAGTGAGGATGTTACTTTACAGTAGTGTTGTACAGTCTGACAGCAGTGAGGATGTTACTTTACAGTAGCGTTGTACAGTCTGACAGCAGTGAGGATGTTACTTTACAGTAGCGTTGTACAGTCTGACAGCAGTGAGGATGTTACTTTACAGTAGTGTTGTACAGTCTGACAGCAGTGAGGATGTTACTTTACAGTGTTGTTGTACAGTCTGACAGCAGTGAGGATGTTACTTTACAGTAGTGTTGTACAGTCTGACAGCAGTGAGGATGTTACTTTACAGTAGTGTTGTACAGTCTGACAGCAGTGAGGATGTTTACAGTTGTGTTGTACAGTCTGACAGCAGTGGGGATGTTACTTTACAGTAGTGTTGTACAGTCTGACAGCAGTGAGGATGTTACTTTACAGTAGTGTTGTACAGTCTGACAGCAGTGAGGATGTTACTTTACAGTAGTGTTGTACAGTCTGACAGCAGTGAGGATGTTACTTTACAGTAGTGTTGTACAGTCTGACTGCAGTGAGGATGTTACTTTACAGTGTTGTTGTACAGTCTGAAAGCGGTGAGGATGTTACTTTACAGTAGTGTTGTACAGTCTGACAGCAGTGAGGATGTTACTTTACAGTAGTGTTGTACAGTCTGACAGCAGTGAGGATGTTACTTTACAGTAGTGTTGTACAGTCTGACAGCAGGGAGGATGTTACTTTACAGTAGTGTTGTACAGTCTGACAGCGGTGAGGATGTTACTTTACAGTAGTGTTGTACAGTTTGACAGCAGTCAGGATGGTACTTTACAGTAGTGTTGTACAGTCTGACAGCAGTGAGGATGTTACTTTACAGTAGTGTTGTACAGTCTGACAGCAGTGAGGATGTTACTTTACAGTAGTGTTGTACAGTCTGACAGCAGTGAGGATGGTACTTTACAGTAGTGTTGTACAGTCTGACAGCAGTGAGCATGTTACTTTACAGTAGTGTTGTACAGTCTGACAGCAGTGAGGATGTTACTTTACAGTAGTGTTGTACAGTCTGACAGCAGTGAGCATGTTACTTTACAGTAGTGTTGTACAGTCTGACAGCAGTGAGGATGTTACTTTACAATAGTGTTGTACAGTCTTACAGCAGTGGGGATGTTGCTTTACAGTAGTGTTGTACAGTCTGACAGCAGTGAGGATGTTACTTTGCAGTAGCGTTGTACAGTCTGACAGCAGTGAGGATGTTACTTTACAGTAGCGCTGTACAGTCTGACAGCAGTGAGGATGTTACTTTACATTAGTGTTGTACAGTCTGACAGCAGTGAGGATGTTACTTTATAGTAGTGTTGTACAGTCTGACAGCAGTGAGGATGTTACTTTACAGTAGCGCTGTACAGTCTGACCGCAGTGAGGATGTTGCTTTACAGTAGTGTTGTATAGTCTGACAGCAGTGAGGATGTTACTTTACAGTAGTGTTGTACAGCAGTGAGGATGTTACTTTACAGTAGTGTTGTACAGTCTGACAGCAGTGAGGATGTTACTTTACAGTAGTGTTGTACAGTCTGACAGCAGTGAGGATGTTAATTTACAGTAGTGTTGTACAGTCTTACAGCAGTGAGGATGTTACTTTACAGTAGTGTTGTACAGTCTAACAGCAGTGAGGATGTTACTTTACAGTAGTGTTGTACAGTCTGACAGCAGTGAGGATGTTACTTTACAGTAGAGTTGTACAGTCTGACAGCAGTGAGGATGTTACTTTACAGTAGTGTTGTACAGTCTGACCGCAGTGAGGATGTTACTTTACAGTAGTGTTGTACAGTCTGACAGCAGTGAGGATGTTACTTTACAGTAGTGTTGTACAGTCTGACAGCAGTGAGGATGTTACTTTACAGTAGTGCTGTACAGTCTGACAGCAGTGAGGATGTTACTTTACAGTAGCGTTGTACAGTCTGACAGCAGTGAGGATGTTACTTTACAGTAGCGTTGTACAGTCTGACAGCAGTGAGGATGTTACTTTACAGTAGTGTTGTACAGTCTGACTGCAGTGAGGATGTTACTTTACAGTGTTGTTGTACAGTCTGAAAGCAGTGAGGATGTTACTTTACAGTAGTGTTGTACAGTCTGACAGCAGTGAGGATGTTACTTTACAGTAGAGTTGTACAGTCTGACAGCAGTGAGGATGTTACTTTACAGTAGTGTTGTACAGTCTGACCGCAGTGAGGATGTTACTTTACAGTAGTGTTGTACAGTCTGACAGCAGTGAGGATGTTACTTTACAGTAGTGTTGTACAGCAGTGAGGATGTTACTTTACAGTAGTGTTGTACAGTCTGACAGCAGTGAGGATGTTACTTTACAGTAGCGTTGTACAGTCTGACAGCAGTGAGGATGTTACTTTACAGTAGCGTTGTACAGTCTGACAGCAGTGAGGATGTTACTTTACAGTAGTGTTGTACAGTCTGACTGCAGTGAGGATGTTACTTTACAGTAGTGTTGTACAGTCTGACAGCAGTGAGGATGTTACTTTACAGTAGTGTTGTACAGTCTGACAGCAGTGAGGATGTTACTTTACAGTAGTGCTGTACAGTCTGACAGCAGTGAGGATGTTACTTTACAGTGGTGCTGTACAGTCTGACAGCAGTGAGGATGTTACTTTACAGTAGTGTTGTACAGTCTGACAGCAGTGAGGATGTTACTTTACAGTAGTGTTGTACAGTCTGACAGCAGTGAGGATGTTACTTTACAGTAGTGCTGTACAGTCTGACAGCAGTGAGGATGTTACTTTACAGTAGTGTTGTACAGTCTGACAGCAGTGAGGATGTTACTTTACAGTAGTGCTGTACAGTCTGACAGCAGTGAGGATGTTACTTTACAGTAGTGTTGTACAGTCTGACAGCAGTGAGGATGTTACTTTACAGTAGTGTTGTACAGTCTGACAGCAGTGAGGATGTTACTTTACAGTAGTGTTGTACAGTCTGACAGCAGTGAGGATGTTACTTTACAGTAGTGCTGTACAGTCTGACAGCAGTGAGGATGTTACTTTACAGTAGCGTTTTACAGTCTGACAGCAGTGAGGATGTTACTTTACAGTAGTGTTGTACAGTCTGACAGCAGTGAGGATGTTACTTTACAGTAGTGTTGTACAGTCTGACAGCAGTGAGGATGTTACTTTACAGTATTGTTGTACAGTCTGACAGCAGTGAGGGTGTTACTTTACAGTAGTGTTGTACAGTCTGACAGCAGGGAGGATGTTTCTTTACAGTAGTGTTGTACAGTCTGACAGCAGTGAGGATGTTTACAGTTGTGTTGTACAGTCTGACAGCAGTGAGGATGTTACTTTGCAGTAGTGTTGTACAGTCTGACAGCAGTGAGGATGTTACTTTACAGTAGTGTTGTACAGTCTGACAGCAGTGAGGATGTTACTTTACAGTAGCGTTGTACAGTCTGACAGCAGTGAGGATGTTACTTTACAGTAGCGTTGTACAGTCTGACAGCAGTGAGGATGTTACTTTACAGTAGTGTTGTACAGTCTGACAGCAGTGAGGATGTTACTTTACAGTGTTGTTGTACAGTCTGACAGCAGTGAGGATGTTACTTTACAGTAGTGTTGTACAGTCTGACAGCAGTGAGGATGTTACTTTACAGTAGTGTTGTACAGTCTGACAGCAGTGAGGATGTTTACAGTTGTGTTGTACAGTCTGACAGCAGTGGGGATGTTACTTTACAGTAGTGTTGTACAGTCTGACAGCAGTGAGGATGTTACTTTACAGTAGTGTTGTACAGTCTGACAGCAGTGAGGATGTTACTTTACAGTAGTGTTGTACAGTCTGACAGCAGTGAGGATGTTACTTTACAGTAGTGTTGTACAGTCTGACTGCAGTGAGGATGTTACTTTACAGTGTTGTTGTACAGTCTGAAAGCGATGAGGATGCTACTTTACAGTAGTGTTGTACAGTCTGACAGCAGTGAGGATGTTACTTTACAGTAGTGTTGTACAGTCTGACAGCAGTGAGGATGTTACTTTACAGTAGTGTTGTACAGTCTGACAGCAGGGAGGATGTTACTTTACAGTAGTGTTGTACAGTCTGACAGCGGTGAGGATGTTACTTTACAGTAGTGTTGTACAGTCTGACAGCAGTGAGGATGTTACTTTACAGTAGTGCTGTACAGTCTGACAGCAGTGAGGATGTTACTTTACAGTAGTGTTGTACAGTCTGACAGCAGTGAGGATGTTACTTTACAGTAGTGTTGTACAGTCTGACAGCAGTGAGGATGTTACTTTGCAGTAGCGTTGTACAGTCTGACAGCAGTGAGGATGTTACTTTACAGTAGCGCTGTACAGTCTGACAGCAGTGAGGATGTTACTTTACATTAGTGTTGTACAGTCTGACAGCAGTGAGGATGTTACTTTATAGTAGTGTTGTACAGTCTGACAGCAGTGAGGATGTTACTTTACAGTAGCGCTGTACAGTCTGACAGCAGTGAGGATGTTACTTTACAGTAGCGCTGTACAGTCTGACCGCAGTGAGGATGTTGCTTTACAGTAGTGTTGTAAAGTCTGACAGCAGTGAGGATGTTACTTTACAGTAGTGTTGTACAGCAGTGAGGATGTTACTTTACAGTAGTGTTGTACAGTCTGACGGCAGTGAGGATGTTACTTTACAGTAGTGTTGTACAGTCTGACAGCAGTGAGGATGTTACTTTACAGTAGTGTTGTACAGTCTGACAGCAGTGAGGATGTTAATTTACAGTAGTGTTGTACAGTCTTACAGCAGTGAGGATGTTACTTTACAGTAGTGTTGTACAGTCTAACAGCAGTGAGGATGTTACTTTACAGTAGTGTTGTACAGTCTGACAGCAGTGAGGATGTTACTTTACAGTAGAGTTGTACAGTCTGACAGCAGTGAGGATGTTACTTTACAGTAGTGTTGTACAGTCTGACCGCAGTGAGGATGTTACTTTACAGTAGTGTTGTACAGTCTGACAGCAGTGAGGATGTTACTTTACAGTAGTGTTGTACAGTCTGACAGCAGTGAGGATGTTACTTTACAGTAGTGCTGTACAGTCTGACAGCAGTGAGGATGTTACTTTACAGTAGCGTTGTACAGTCTGACAGCAGTGAGGATGTTACTTTACAGTAGCGTTGTACAGTCTGACAGCAGTGAGGATGTTACTTTACAGTAGTGTTGTACAGTCTGACTGCAGTGAGGATGTTACTTTACAGTGTTGTTGTACAGTCTGAAAGCAGTGAGGATGTTACTTTACAGTAGTGTTGTACAGTCTGACAGCAGTGAGGATGTTACTTTACAGTAGAGTTGTACAGTCTGACAGCAGTGAGGATGTTACTTTACAGTAGTGTTGTACAGTCTGACCGCAGTGAGGATGTTACTTTACAGTAGTGTTGTACAGTCTGACAGCAGTGAGGATGTTACTTTACAGTAGTGTTGTACAGTCTGACAGCAGTGAGGATGTTACTTTACAGTAGTGCTGTACAGTCTGACAGCAGTGAGGATGTTACTTTACAGTAGCGTTGTACAGTCTGACAGCAGTGAGGATGTTACTTTACAGTAGCGTTGTACAGTCTGACAGCAGTGAGGATGTTACTTTACAGTAGCGTTGTACAGTCTGACTGCAGTGAGGATGTTACTTTACAGTAGTGTTGTACAGTCTGACAGCAGTGAGGATGTTACTTTACAGTAGTGCTGTACAGTCTGACAGCAGTGAGGATGTTACTTTACAGTGGTGCTGTACAGTCTGACAGCAGTGAGGATGTTACTTTACAGTAGTGTTGTACAGTCTGACAGCAGTGAGGATGTTACTTTACAGTAGTGTTGTACAGTCTGACAGCAGTGAGGATGTTACTTTACAGTAGTGCTGTACAGTCTGACAGCAGTGAGGATGTTACTTTACAGTAGTGTTGTACAGTCTGACAGCAGTGAGGATGTTACTTTACAGTAGTGCTGTACAGTCTGACAGCAGTGAGGATGTTACTTTACAATAGTGTTGTACAGCAGTGAGGATGTTACTTTACAGTAGTGTTGTACAGTCTGACAGCAGTGAGGATGTTACTTTACAGTAGTGTTGTACAGTCTGACAGCAGTGAGGATGTTACTTTACAGTAGTGTTGTACAGCAGTGAGGATGTTACTTTACAGTAGTGTTGTACAGTCTGACAGCAGTGAGGATGTTACTTTACAGTAGTGTTGTACAGTCTGACAGCAGTGAGGATGTTACTTTACAGTAGTGTTGTACAGTCTGACAGCAGTGAGGATGTTACTTTACAGTAGCGTTGTACAGTCTGACAGCAGTGAGGATGTTACTTTACAGTAGTGCTGTACAGTCTGACAGCAGTGAGGATGTTACTTTACAGTAGTGTTGTACAGTCTGACAGCAGTGAGGATGTTACTTTACAGTAGTGTTGTACAGTCTGACAGCAGTGAGGATGTTACTTTACAGTATTGTTGTACAGTCTGACAGCAGTGAGGGTGTTACTTTACAGTAGTGTTGTACAGTCTGACAGCAGGGAGGATGTTTCTTTACAGTAGTGTTGTACAGTCTGACAGCAGTGAGGATGTTTACAGTTGTGTTGTACAGTCTGACAGCAGTGAGGATGTTACTTTGCAGTAGTGTTGTACAGTCTGACAGCAGTGAGGATGTTACTTTACAGTAGTGTTGTACAGTCTGACAGCAGTGAGGATGTTACTTTACAGTAGCGTTGTACAGTCTGACAGCAGTGAGGATGTTACTTTACAGTAGCGTTGTACAGTCTGACAGCAGTGAGGATGTTACTTTACAGTAGTGTTGTACAGTCTGACAGCAGTGAGGATGTTACTTTACAGTGTTGTTGTACAGTCTGACAGCAGTGAGGATGTTACTTTACAGTAGTGTTGTACAGTCTGACAGCAGTGAGGATGTTACTTTACAGTAGTGTTGTACAGTCTGACAGCAGTGAGGATGTTTACAGTTGTGTTGTACAGTCTGACAGCAGTGGGGATGTTACTTTACAGTAGTGTTGTACAGTCTGACAGCAGTGAGGATGTTACTTTACAGTAGTGTTGTACAGTCTGACAGCAGTGAGGATGTTACTTTACAGTAGTGTTGTACAGTCTGACAGCAGTGAGGATGTTACTTTACAGTAGTGTTGTACAGTCTGACTGCAGTGAGGATGTTACTTTACAGTGTTGTTGTACAGTCTGAAAGCGGTGAGGATGTTACTTTACAGTAGTGTTGTACAGTCTGACAGCAGTGAGGATGTTACTTTACAGTAGTGTTGTACAGTCTGACAGCAGTGAGGATGTTACTTTACAGTAGTGTTGTACAGTCTGACAGCAGGGAGGATGTTACTTTACAGTAGTGTTGTACAGTCTGACAGCGGTGAGGATGTTACTTTACAGTAGTGTTGTACAGTTTGACAGCAGTCAGGATGGTACTTTACAGTAGTGTTGTACAGTCTGACAGCAGTGAGGATGTTACTTTACAGTAGTGTTGTACAGTCTGACAGCAGTGAGGATGTTACTTTACAGTAGTGTTGTACAGTCTGACAGTAGTGAGGATGGTACTTTACAGTAGTGTTGTACAGTCTGACAGCAGTGAGCATGTTACTTTACAGTAGTGTTGTACAGTCTGACAGCAGTGAGGATGTTACTTTACAGTAGTGTTGTACAGTCTGACAGCAGTGAGCATGTTACTTTACAGTAGTGTTGTACAGTCTGACAGCAGTGAGGATGTTACTTTACAATAGTGTTGTACAGTCTTACAGCAGTGGGGATGTTGCTTTACAGTAGTGTTGTACAGTCTGACAGCAGTGAGGATGTTACTTTGCAGTAGCGTTGTACAGTCTGACAGCAGTGAGGATGTTACTTTACAGTAGCGCTGTACAGTCTGACAGCAGTGAGGATGTTACTTTACATTAGTGTTGTACAGTCTGACAGCAGTGAGGATGTTACTTTATAGTAGTGTTGTACAGTCTGACAGCAGTGAGGATGTTACTTTACAGTAGCGCTGTACAGTCTGACCGCAGTGAGGATGTTGCTTTACAGTAGTGTTGTATAGTCTGACAGCAGTGAGGATGTTACTTTACAGTAGTGTTGTACAGCAGTGAGGATGTTACTTTACAGTAGTGTTGTACAGTCTGACAGCAGTGAGGATGTTACTTTACAGTAGTGTTGTACAGTCTGACAGCAGTGAGGATGTTAATTTACAGTAGTGTTGTACAGTCTTACAGCAGTGAGGATGTTACTTTACAGTAGTGTTGTACAGTCTAACAGCAGTGAGGATGTTACTTTACAGTAGTGTTGTACAGTCTGACAGCAGTGAGGATGTTACTTTACAGTAGAGTTGTACAGTCTGACAGCAGTGAGGATGTTACTTTACAGTAGTGTTGTACAGTCTGACCGCAGTGAGGATGTTACTTTACAGTAGTGTTGTACAGTCTGACAGCAGTGAGGATGTTACTTTACAGTAGTGTTGTACAGTCTGACAGCAGTGAGGATGTTACTTTACAGTAGTGCTGTACAGTCTGACAGCAGTGAGGATGTTACTTTACAGTAGCGTTGTACAGTCTGACAGCAGTGAGGATGTTACTTTACAGTAGCGTTGTACAGTCTGACAGCAGTGAGGATGTTACTTTACAGTAGTGTTGTACAGTCTGACTGCAGTGAGGATGTTACTTTACAGTGTTGTTGTACAGTCTGAAAGCAGTGAGGATGTTACTTTACAGTAGTGTTGTACAGTCTGACAGCAGTGAGGATGTTACTTTACAGTAGAGTTGTACAGTCTGACAGCAGTGAGGATGTTACTTTACAGTAGTGTTGTACAGTCTGACCGCAGTGAGGATGTTACTTTACAGTAGTGTTGTACAGTCTGACAGCAGTGAGGATGTTACTTTACAGTAGTGTTGTACAGCAGTGAGGATGTTACTTTACAGTAGTGTTGTACAGTCTGACAGCAGTGAGGATGTTACTTTACAGTAGCGTTGTACAGTCTGACAGCAGTGAGGATGTTACTTTACAGTAGCGTTGTACAGTCTGACAGCAGTGAGGATGTTACTTTACAGTAGTGTTGTACAGTCTGACTGCAGTGAGGATGTTACTTTACAGTAGTGTTGTACAGTCTGACAGCAGTGAGGATGTTACTTTACAGTAGTGTTGTACAGTCTGACAGCAGTGAGGATGTTACTTTACAGTAGTGCTGTACAGTCTGACAGCAGTGAGGATGTTACTTTACAGTGGTGCTGTACAGTCTGACAGCAGTGAGGATGTTACTTTACAGTAGTGTTGTACAGTCTGACAGCAGTGAGGATGTTACTTTACAGTAGTGTTGTACAGTCTGACAGCAGTGAGGATGTTACTTTACAGTAGTGCTGTACAGTCTGACAGCAGTGAGGATGTTACTTTACAGTAGTGTTGTACAGTCTGACAGCAGTGAGGATGTTACTTTACAGTAGTGCTGTACAGTCTGACAGCAGTGAGGATGTTACTTTACAGTAGTGTTGTACAGTCTGACAGCAGTGAGGATGTTACTTTACAGTAGTGTTGTACAGTCTGACAGCAGTGAGGATGTTACTTTACAGTAGTGTTGTACAGTCTGACAGCAGTGAGGATGTTACTTTACAGTAGTGCTGTACAGTCTGACAGCAGTGAGGATGTTACTTTACAGTAGCGTTTTACAGTCTGACAGCAGTGAGGATGTTACTTTACAGTAGTGTTGTACAGTCTGACAGCAGTGAGGATGTTACTTTACAGTAGTGTTGTACAGTCTGACAGCAGTGAGGATGTTACTTTACAGTATTGTTGTACAGTCTGACAGCAGTGAGGGTGTTACTTTACAGTAGTGTTGTACAGTCTGACAGCAGGGAGGATGTTTCTTTACAGTAGTGTTGTACAGTCTGACAGCAGTGAGGATGTTTACAGTTGTGTTGTACAGTCTGACAGCAGTGAGGATGTTACTTTGCAGTAGTGTTGTACAGTCTGACAGCAGTGAGGATGTTACTTTACAGTAGTGTTGTACAGTCTGACAGCAGTGAGGATGTTACTTTACAGTAGCGTTGTACAGTCTGACAGCAGTGAGGATGTTACTTTACAGTAGCGTTGTACAGTCTGACAGCAGTGAGGATGTTACTTTACAGTAGTGTTGTACAGTCTGACAGCAGTGAGGATGTTACTTTACAGTGTTGTTGTACAGTCTGACAGCAGTGAGGATGTTACTTTACAGTAGTGTTGTACAGTCTGACAGCAGTGAGGATGTTACTTTACAGTAGTGTTGTACAGTCTGACAGCAGTGAGGATGTTTACAGTTGTGTTGTACAGTCTGACAGCAGTGGGGATGTTACTTTACAGTAGTGTTGTACAGTCTGACAGCAGTGAGGATGTTACTTTACAGTAGTGTTGTACAGTCTGACAGCAGTGAGGATGTTACTTTACAGTAGTGTTGTACAGTCTGACAGCAGTGAGGATGTTACTTTACAGTAGTGTTGTACAGTCTGACTGCAGTGAGGATGTTACTTTACAGTGTTGTTGTACAGTCTGAAAGCGATGAGGATGCTACTTTACAGTAGTGTTGTACAGTCTGACAGCAGTGAGGATGTTACTTTACAGTAGTGTTGTACAGTCTGACAGCAGTGAGGATGTTACTTTACAGTAGTGTTGTACAGTCTGACAGCAGGGAGGATGTTACTTTACAGTAGTGTTGTACAGTCTGACAGCGGTGAGGATGTTACTTTACAGTAGTGTTGTACAGTCTGACAGCAGTGAGGATGTTACTTTACAGTAGTGCTGTACAGTCTGACAGCAGTGAGGATGTTACTTTACAGTAGTGTTGTACAGTCTGACAGCAGTGAGGATGTTACTTTACAGTAGTGTTGTACAGTCTGACAGCAGTGAGGATGTTACTTTACAGTAGTGCTGTACAGTCTGACAGCAGTGAGGATGTTACTTTTCAGTAGCGTTTTACAGTCTGACAGTAGTGAGGATGTTACTTTACAGTAGTGTTGTACAGTCTGACAGCAGTGAGGATGTTACTTTACAGCAGTGTTGTACAGTCTGACAGCAGTGAGGATGTTACTTTACAGTAGTGTTGTACAGTCTGACAGCAGTGAGGATGTTACTTTACAGTAGTGTTGTACAGTCTGACAGCAGTGAGGATGGTACTTTACAGTAGTGTTGTACAGTCTGACAGCAGTGAGGATGTTACTTTACAGTAGTGTTGTACAGTCTGACAGCAGTGAGGATTTTACTTTACAGTAGTGTTGTACAGTCTGACAGCAGTGAGGATGTTTCTTTACAGTAGTGTTGTACAGTCTGACAGCAGTGAGGATGTTTACAGTTGTGTTGTACAGTCTGACAGCAGTGGGGATGTTACTTTACAGTATTGTTGTACAGTCTGACAGCAGTGAGGATGTTACTTTACAGTAGTGTTGTACAGTCTGACAGCAGTGAGGATGTTACTTTACAGTAGCGTTGTACAGTCTGACAGCAGTGAGGATGTTACTTTACAGTAGCGTTGTACAGTCTGACAGCAGTGAGGATGTTACTTTACAGTAGTGTTGTACAGTCTGACAGCAGTGAGGATGTTACTTTACAGTGTTGTTGTACAGTCTGACTGCAGTGAGGATGTTACTTTACAGTGTTGTTGTACAGTCTGAAAGCAGTGAGGATGTTACTTTACAGTAGTGTTGTACAGTCTGACAGCAGTGAGGATGTTACTTTACAGTAGTGTTGTACAGTCTGACAGCAGTGAGGATGTTACTTTACAGTAGTGTTGTACAGTCTGACAGCAGTGAGGATGTTTCTTTACAGTAGTGCTGTACAGTCTGACAGCAGTGGGGATGTTACTTTACAGTAGTGTTGTACAGTCTGACAGCAGTGGGGATGTTACTTTACAGTAGTGTTGTACAGTCTGACAGCAGTGAGGATGTTACTTTACAGTAGCATTTTACAGTCTGACAGCAGTGAGGATGTTACTTTACAGTTGCGTTTTACAGTCTGACAGCAGTGAGGATGTTACTTTACAGTGGTGTTGTACAGTCTGACAGCAGTGAGGATGTTACTTTACAGTAGTGTTGTACAGTCTGACAGGAGTGAGGATGTTACTTTACAGTAGTGTTGTACAGTCTGACAGCAGTGAGGATGTTACTTTACAGTAGTGTTGTACAGTCTGACAGGAGTGAGGGTGTTACTTTACAGTAGTGTTGTACAGTCTGACAGCAGTGGGGATGTTTCTTTACAGTAGTGTTGTACAGTCTGACAGCAGTGAGGATGTTAACAGTTGTGTTGTACAGTCTGACAGCAGTGAGGATGTTACTTTACAGTAGTGCTGTACAGTCTGACAGCAGTGAGGATGTTACTTTACAGTAGCGTTTTACAGTCTGACAGCAGTGAGGATGTTACTTTACAGTAGTGTTGTACAGTCTGACAGCAGTGAGGATGTTACTTTACAGTAGTGTTGTACAGTCTGACAGCAGTGAGGATGTTACTTTACAGTAATGTTGTACAGTCTAACAGCAGTGAGGATGTTACTTTACAGTAGTGTTGTACAGTCTGACAGCAGTGAGGATGTTTACAGTAGTGTTGTACAGTCTGACAGCAGTGGGGATGTTACTTTACAGTAGCGTCGTAGTGTACAACACTACTTTACAGTAGTGTTGTACACTCTGACAGCAGTGGGGATGTTACTTTACAGTAGCGTCGTAGTGTACAACACTACTTTACAGTAGTGTTGTACACTCTGACAGCAGTGGGGATGTTACTTTACAGTAGTGTTGTACAGTCTGACAGCAGGGAGGATGTTACTTTACAGTAGTGTTGTACAGTCTGACAGCGGTGAGGATGTTACTTTACAGTAGTGTTGTACAGTCTGACAGCAGTGAGGATGTTACTTTACAGTAGTGCTGTACAGTCTGACAGCAGTGAGGATGTTACTTTACAGTAGTGTTGTACAGTCTGACAGCAGTGAGGATGTTACTTTACAGTAGTGTTGTACAGTCTGACAGCAGTGAGGATGTTACTTTACAGTAGTGCTGTACAGTCTGACAGCAGTGAGGATGTTACTTTTCAGTAGCGTTTTACAGTCTGACAGTAGTGAGGATGTTACTTTACAGTAGTGTTGTACAGTCTGACAGCAGTGAGGATGTTACTTTACAGTAGTGTTGTACAGTCTGACAGCAGTGAGGATGTTACTTTACAGTAGTGTTGTACAGTCTGACAGCAGTGAGGATGTTACTTTACAGTAGTGTTGTACAGTCTGACAGCAGTGAGGATGGTACTTTACAGTAGTGTTGTACAGTCTGACAGCAGTGAGGATGTTACTTTACAGTAGTGTTGTACAGTCTGACAGCAGTGAGGATTTTACTTTACAGTAGTGTTGTACAGTCTGACAGCAGTGAGGATGTTTCTTTACAGTAGTGTTGTACAGTCTGACAGCAGTGAGGATGTTTACAGTTGTGTTGTACAGTCTGACAGCAGTGGGGATGTTACTTTACAGTATTGTTGTACAGTCTGACAGCAGTGAGGATGTTACTTTACAGTAGTGTTGTACAGTCTGACAGCAGTGAGGATGTTACTTTACAGTAGCGTTGTACAGTCTGACAGCAGTGAGGATGTTACTTTACAGTAGCGTTGTACAGTCTGACAGCAGTGAGGATGTTACTTTACAGTAGTGTTGTACAGTCTGACAGCAGTGAGGATGTTACTTTACAGTGTTGTTGTACAGTCTGACTGCAGTGAGGATGTTACTTTACAGTGTTGTTGTACAGTCTGAAAGCAGTGAGGATGTTACTTTACAGTAGTGTTGTACAGTCTGACAGCAGTGAGGATGTTACTTTACAGTAGTGTTGTACAGTCTAACAGCAGTGAGGATGTTACTTTACAGTAGCATTTTACAGTCTGACAGCAGTGAGGATGTTACTTTACAGTAGTGTTGTACAGTCTGACAGCAGTGAGGATGTTACTTTACAGTAGTGTTGTACAGTCTGACAGGAGTGAGGATGTTACTTTACAGTAGTGTTGTACAGTCTGACAGCAGTGAGGATGTTACTTTACAGTAGTGTTGTACAGTCTGACAGGAGTGAGGGTGTTACTTTACAGTAGTGTTGTACAGTCTGACAGCAGTGGGGATGTTTCTTTACAGTAGTGTTGTACAGTCTGACAGCAGTGAGGATGTTAACAGTTGTGTTGTACAGTCTGACAGCAGTGAGGATGTTACTTTACAGTAGTGCTGTACAGTCTGACAGCAGTGAGGATGTTACTTTACAGTAGTGCTGTACAGTCTGACAGCAGTGAGGATGTTACTTTACAGTAGCGTTTTACAGTCTGACAGCAGTGAGGATGTTACTTTACAGTAGTGTTGTACAGTCTGACAGCAGTGAGGATGTTACTTTACAGTAGTGTTGTACAGTCTGACAGCAGTGAGGATGTTACTTTACAGTAATGTTGTACAGTCTAACAGCAGTGAGGATGTTACTTTACAGTAGTGTTGTACAGTCTGACAGCAGTGAGGATGTTTACAGTAGTGTTGTACAGTCTGACAGCAGTGGGGATGTTACTTTACAGTAGCGTCGTAGTGTACAACACTACTTTACAGTAGTGTTGTACACTCTGACAGCAGTGGGGATGTTACTTTACAGTAGCGTCGTAGTGTACAACACTACTTTACAGTAGTGTTGTACACTCTGACAGCAGTGGGGATGTTACTTTACAGTAGTATTGTACAGTCACACAGCAGTGAGGATGTCACTTTACAGTAGTGTTGTACAGTCTGACAGCAGTGAGGATGTTACTTTACAGTAGTGTTGTACACTCTGACAGCAGTGAGGATGTTACTTTACAGTAGTGTTGTACAGTCTGACAGCAGTGAGGGTGTTACTTTACAGTAGTGTTGTACAGTCTGACAGCAGTGGGGATGTTACTTTACAGTAGTGTTGTACAGTCTGACAGCAGTGGGGATGTTACTTTACAGTAGCGTTGTACAGTCTGACAGCAGTGGGGATGTTACTTTACAGTAGCGTTGTACAGTCTGACAGCAGTGGGGATGTTACTTTACAGTAGCGTCGTAGTGTACAACACTACTTTACAGTAGTGTTGTACAGTCTGACTGCAGTGAGGATGTTTCTTTACAGTAGTGTTGTACAGTCTGACAGCAGTGAGGATGTTACTTTACAGTAGTGTTGTACAGCAGTGAGGATGTTACTTTACAGTAGTGTTGTACAGTCTGACAGCAGTGAGGATGTTACTTTACAGTAGTGTTGTACAGTCTGACTGCAGTGAGGATGTTTCTTTACAGTAGTGTTGTACAGTCTGACAGCAGTGAGGATGTTACTTTACAGTAGTGTTGTACAGTCTGACTGCAGTGAGGATGTTTCTTTACAGTAGTGTTGTACAGTCTGACCGCAGTGAGGATGTTACTTTACAGTAGCGTTGTACAGTCTGACTGCAGTGAGGATGTTTCTTTACAGTAGCGTTGTACACTCTGACAGCAGTGAGGATGTTTCTTTACAGTAGTGTTGTACACTCTGACAGCAGTGAGGATGTTACTTTACAGTAGTGTTGTACAGTCTGACAGCAGTGAGGATGTTACTTTACAGTAGTGTTGTACAGTCTGACAGCAGTGAGGATGTTACTTTACAGTAGTGTTGTACAGTCTGACAGCAGTGAGGATGTTACTTTACAGTAGTGTTGTACAGTCTGACAGCAGTGAGGATGTTACTTTACAGTAGTGTTGTACAGTCTGACCGCAGTGAGGATGTTACTTTACAGTAGCGTTGTACAGTCTGACTGCAGTGAGGATGTTACTTTACAGTAGTGTTGTACAGCAGTGAGGATGTTACTTTACAGTAGTGTTGTACAGTCTGACAGCAGTGAGCATGTTACTTTACAGTAGTGTTGTACAGTCTGACAGCAGTGAGGATGTTACTTTACAGTAGTGTTGTACAGTTTGACAGCAGTCAGGATGGTACTTTACAGTAGTGTTGTACAGTCTGACAGCAGTGAGGATGTTACTTTACAGTAGTGTTGTACAGTCTGACAGCAGTGAGGATGTTACTTTACAATAGTGTTGTACAGTCTTACAGCAGTGGGGATGTTGCTTTACAGTAGTGTTGTACAGTCTGACAGCAGTGAGGATGTTACTTTGCAGTAGCGTTGTACAGTCTGACAGCAGTGAGGATGTTACTTTACAGTAGCGCTGTACAGTCTGACAGCAGTGAGGATGTTACTTTACATTAGTGTTGTACAGTCTGACAGCAGTGAGGATGTTACTTTATAGTAGTGTTGTACAGTCTGACAGCAGTGAGGATGTTACTTTACAGTAGCGCTGTACAGTCTGACAGCAGTGAGGATGTTACTTTACAGTAGCGCTGTACAGTCTGACCGCAGTGAGGATGTTGCTTTACAGTAGTGTTGTAAAGTCTGACAGCAGTGAGGATGTTACTTTACAGTAGTGTTGTACAGCAGTGAGGATGTTACTTTACAGTAGTGTTGTACAGTCTGACGGCAGTGAGGATGTTACTTTACAGTAGTGTTGTACAGTCTGACAGCAGTGAGGATGTTACTTTACAGTAGTGTTGTACAGTCTGACAGCAGTGAGGATGTTAATTTACAGTAGTGTTGTACAGTCTTACAGCAGTGAGGATGTTACTTTACAGTAGTGTTGTACAGTCTAACAGCAGTGAGGATGTTACTTTACAGTAGTGTTGTACAGTCTGACAGCAGTGAGGATGTTACTTTACAGTAGAGTTGTACAGTCTGACAGCAGTGAGGATGTTACTTTACAGTAGTGTTGTACAGTCTGACCGCAGTGAGGATGTTACTTTACAGTAGTGTTGTACAGTCTGACAGCAGTGAGGATGTTACTTTACAGTAGTGTTGTACAGTCTGACAGCAGTGAGGATGTTACTTTACAGTAGTGCTGTACAGTCTGACAGCAGTGAGGATGTTACTTTACAGTAGCGTTGTACAGTCTGACAGCAGTGAGGATGTTACTTTACAGTAGCGTTGTACAGTCTGACAGCAGTGAGGATGTTACTTTACAGTAGTGTTGTACAGTCTGACTGCAGTGAGGATGTTACTTTACAGTGTTGTTGTACAGTCTGAAAGCAGTGAGGATGTTACTTTACAGTAGTGTTGTACAGTCTGACAGCAGTGAGGATGTTACTTTACAGTAGAGTTGTACAGTCTGACAGCAGTGAGGATGTTACTTTACAGTAGTGTTGTACAGTCTGACCGCAGTGAGGATGTTACTTTACAGTAGTGTTGTACAGTCTGACAGCAGTGAGGATGTTACTTTACAGTAGTGTTGTACAGTCTGACCGCAGTGAGGATGTTACTTTACAGTAGTGTTGTACAGTCTGACAGCAGTGAGGATGTTACTTTACAGTAGCGTTGTACAGTCTGACTGCAGTGAGGATGTTACTTTACAGTAGTGTTGTACAGTCTGACAGCAGTGAGGATGTTACTTTACAGTAGTGCTGTACAGTCTGACAGCAGTGAGGATGTTACTTTACAGTGGTGCTGTACAGTCTGACAGCAGTGAGGATGTTACTTTACAGTAGTGTTGTACAGTCTGACAGCAGTGAGGATGTTACTTTACAGTAGTGTTGTACAGTCTGACAGCAGTGAGGATGTTACTTTACAGTAGTGCTGTACAGTCTGACAGCAGTGAGGATGTTACTTTACAGTAGTGTTGTACAGTCTGACAGCAGTGAGGATGTTACTTTACAGTAGTGCTGTACAGTCTGACAGCAGTGAGGATGTTACTTTACAGTAGTGTTGTACAGTCTGACAGCAGTGAGGATGTTACTTTACAGTAGTGTTGTACAGTCTGACAGCAGTGAGGATGTTACTTTACAGTAGTGTTGTACAGTCTGACAGCAGTGAGGATGTTACTTTACAGTAGTGCTGTACAGTCTGACAGCAGTGAGGATGTTACTTTACAGAAGCGTTTTACAGTCTGACAGCAGTGAGGATGTTACTTTACAGTAGTGTTGTACAGTCTGACAGCAGTGAGGATGTTACTTTACAGTAGTGTTGTACAGTCTGACAGCAGTGAGGATGTTACTTTACAGTATTGTTGTACAGTCTGACAGCAGTGAGGGTGTTACTTTACAGTAGTGTTGTACAGTCTGACAGCAGGGAGGATGTTTCTTTACAGTAGTGTTGTACAGTCTGACAGCAGTGAGGATGTTTACAGTTGTGTTGTACAGTCTGACAGCAGTGAGGATGTTACTTTGCAGTAGTGTTGTACAGTCTGACAGCAGTGAGGATGTTACTTTACAGTAGTGTTGTACAGTCTGACAGCAGTGAGGATGTTACTTTACAGTAGCGTTGTACAGTCTGACAGCAGTGAGGATGTTACTTTACAGTAGCGTTGTACAGTCTGACAGCAGTGAGGATGTTACTTTACAGTAGTGTTGTACAGTCTGACAGCAGTGAGGATGTTACTTTACAGTGTTGTTGTACAGTCTGACAGCAGTGAGGATGTTACTTTACAGTAGTGTTGTACAGTCTGACAGCAGTGAGGATGTTACTTTACAGTAGTGTTGTACAGTCTGACAGCAGTGAGGATGTTTACAGTTGTGTTGTACAGTCTGACAGCAGTGGGGATGTTACTTTACAGTAGTGTTGTACAGTCTGACAGCAGTGAGGATGTTACTTTACAGTAGTGTTGTACAGTCTGACAGCAGTGAGGATGTTACTTTACAGTAGTGTTGTACAGTCTGACAGCAGTGAGGATGTTACTTTACAGTAGTGTTGTACAGTCTGACTGCAGTGAGGATGTTACTTTACAGTGTTGTTGTACAGTCTGAAAGCGGTGAGGATGTTACTTTACAGTAGTGTTGTACAGTCTGACAGCAGTGAGGATGTTACTTTACAGTAGTGTTGTACAGTCTGACAGCAGTGAGGATGTTACTTTACAGTAGTGTTGTACAGTCTGACAGCAGGGAGGATGTTACTTTACAGTAGTGTTGTACAGTCTGACAGCGGTGAGGATGTTACTTTACAGTAGTGTTGTACAGTTTGACAGCAGTCAGGATGGTACTTTACAGTAGTGTTGTACAGTCTGACAGCAGTGAGGATGTTACTTTACAGTAGTGTTGTACAGTCTGACAGCAGTGAGGATGTTACTTTACAGTAGTGTTGTACAGTCTGACAGCAGTGAGGATGGTACTTTACAGTAGTGTTGTACAGTCTGACAGCAGTGAGCATGTTACTTTACAGTAGTGTTGTACAGTCTGACAGCAGTGAGGATGTTACTTTACAGTAGTGTTGTACAGTCTGACAGCAGTGAGCATGTTACTTTACAGTAGTGTTGTACAGTCTGACAGCAGTGAGGATGTTACTTTACAGTAGTGTTGTACAGTTTGACAGCAGTCAGGATGGTACTTTACAGTAGTGTTGTACAGTCTGACAGCAGTGAGGATGTTACTTTACAGTAGTGTTGTACAGTCTGACAGCAGTGAGGATGGTACTTTACAGTAGTGTTGTACAGTCTGACAGCAGTGAGCATGTTACTTTACAGTAGTGTTGTACAGTCTGACAGCAGTGAGGATGTTACTTTACAGTAGTGTTGTACAGTCTGACAGCAGTGAGCATGTTACTTTACAGTAGTGTTGTACAGTCTGACAGCAGTGAGGATGTTACTTTACAATAGTGTTGTACAGTCTTACAGCAGTGGGGATGTTGCTTTACAGTAGTGTTGTACAGTCTGACAGCAGTGAGGATGTTACTTTGCAGTAGCGTTGTACAGTCTGACAGCAGTGAGGATGTTACTTTACAGTAGCGCTGTACAGTCTGACAGCAGTGAGGATGTTACTTTACATTAGTGTTGTACAGTCTGACAGCAGTGAGGATGTTACTTTATAGTAGTGTTGTACAGTCTGACAGCAGTGAGGATGTTACTTTACAGTAGCGCTGTACAGTCTGACAGCAGTGAGGATGTTACTTTACAGTAGCGCTGTACAGTCTGACCGCAGTGAGGATGTTGCTTTACAGTAGTGTTGTAAAGTCTGACAGCAGTGAGGATGTTACTTTACAGTAGTGTTGTACAGCAGTGAGGATGTTACTTTACAGTAGTGTTGTACAGTCTGACGGCAGTGAGGATGTTACTTTACAGTAGTGTTGTACAGTCTGACAGCAGTGAGGATGTTACTTTACAGTAGTGTTGTACAGTCTGACAGCAGTGAGGATGTTAATTTACAGTAGTGTTGTACAGTCTTACAGCAGTGAGGATGTTACTTTACAGTAGTGTTGTACAGTCTAACAGCAGTGAGGATGTTACTTTACAGTAGTGTTGTACAGTCTGACAGCAGTGAGGATGTTACTTTACAGTAGAGTTGTACAGTCTGACAGCAGTGAGGATGTTACTTTACAGTAGTGTTGTACAGTCTGACCGCAGTGAGGATGTTACTTTACAGTAGTGTTGTACAGTCTGACAGCAGTGAGGATGTTACTTTACAGTAGTGTTGTACAGTCTGACAGCAGTGAGGATGTTACTTTACAGTAGTGCTGTACAGTCTGACAGCAGTGAGGATGTTACTTTACAGTAGCGTTGTACAGTCTGACAGCAGTGAGGATGTTACTTTACAGTAGCGTTGTACAGTCTGACAGCAGTGAGGATGTTACTTTACAGTAGTGTTGTACAGTCTGACTGCAGTGAGGATGTTACTTTACAGTGTTGTTGTACAGTCTGAAAGCAGTGAGGATGTTACTTTACAGTAGTGTTGTACAGTCTGACAGCAGTGAGGATGTTACTTTACAGTAGAGTTGTACAGTCTGACAGCAGTGAGGATGTTACTTTACAGTAGTGTTGTACAGTCTGACCGCAGTGAGGATGTTACTTTACAGTAGTGTTGTACAGTCTGACAGCAGTGAGGATGTTACTTTACAGTAGTGCTGTACAGTCTGACAGCAGTGAGGATGTTACTTTACAGTGGTGCTGTACAGTCTGACAGCAGTGAGGATGTTACTTTACAGTAGTGTTGTACAGTCTGACAGCAGTGAGGATGTTACTTTACAGTAGTGTTGTACAGTCTGACAGCAGTGAGGATGTTACTTTACAGTAGTGCTGTACAGTCTGACAGCAGTGAGGATGTTACTTTACAGTAGTGTTGTACAGTCTGACAGCAGTGAGGATGTTACTTTACAGTAGTGCTGTACAGTCTGACAGCAGTGAGGATGTTACTTTACAATAGTGTTGTACAGCAGTGAGGATGTTACTTTACAGTAGTGTTGTACAGTCTGACAGCAGTGAGGATGTTACTTTACAGTAGTGTTGTACAGTCTGACAGCAGTGAGGATGTTACTTTACAGTAGTGTTGTACAGCAGTGAGGATGTTACTTTACAGTAGTGTTGTACAGTCTGACAGCAGTGAGGATGTTACTTTACAGTAGTGTTGTACAGTCTGACAGCAGTGAGGATGTTACTTTACAGTAGTGTTGTACAGTCTGACAGCAGTGAGGATGTTACTTTACAGTAGCGTTGTACAGTCTGACAGCAGTGAGGATGTTACTTTACAGTAGTGCTGTACAGTCTGACAGCAGTGAGGATGTTACTTTACAGTAGTGTTGTACAGTCTGACAGCAGTGAGGATGTTACTTTACAGTAGTGTTGTACAGTCTGACAGCAGTGAGGATGTTACTTTACAGTATTGTTGTACAGTCTGACAGCAGTGAGGGTGTTACTTTACAGTAGTGTTGTACAGTCTGACAGCAGGGAGGATGTTTCTTTACAGTAGTGTTGTACAGTCTGACAGCAGTGAGGATGTTTACAGTTGTGTTGTACAGTCTGACAGCAGTGAGGATGTTACTTTGCAGTAGTGTTGTACAGTCTGACAGCAGTGAGGATGTTACTTTACAGTAGTGTTGTACAGTCTGACAGCAGTGAGGATGTTACTTTACAGTAGCGTTGTACAGTCTGACAGCAGTGAGGATGTTACTTTACAGTAGCGTTGTACAGTCTGACAGCAGTGAGGATGTTACTTTACAGTAGTGTTGTACAGTCTGACAGCAGTGAGGATGTTACTTTACAGTGTTGTTGTACAGTCTGACAGCAGTGAGGATGTTACTTTACAGTAGTGTTGTACAGTCTGACAGCAGTGAGGATGTTACTTTACAGTAGTGTTGTACAGTCTGACAGCAGTGAGGATGTTTACAGTTGTGTTGTACAGTCTGACAGCAGTGGGGATGTTACTTTACAGTAGTGTTGTACAGTCTGACAGCAGTGAGGATGTTACTTTACAGTAGTGTTGTACAGTCTGACAGCAGTGAGGATGTTACTTTACAGTAGTGTTGTACAGTCTGACAGCAGTGAGGATGTTACTTTACAGTAGTGTTGTACAGTCTGACTGCAGTGAGGATGTTACTTTACAGTGTTGTTGTACAGTCTGAAAGCGGTGAGGATGTTACTTTACAGTAGTGTTGTACAGTCTGACAGCAGTGAGGATGTTACTTTTCAGTAGTGTTGTACAGTCTGACAGCAGTGAGGATGTTACTTTACAGTAGTGTTGTACAGTCTGACAGCAGGGAGGATGTTACTTTACAGTAGTGTTGTACAGTCTGACAGCGGTGAGGATGTTACTTTACAGTAGTGTTGTACAGTTTGACAGCAGTCAGGATGGTACTTTACAGTAGTGTTGTACAGTCTGACAGCAGTGAGGATGTTACTTTACAGTAGTGTTGTACAGTCTGACAGCAGTGAGGATGTTACTTTACAGTAGTGTTGTACAGTCTGACAGCAGTGAGGATGGTACTTTACAGTAGTGTTGTACAGTCTGACAGCAGTGAGCATGTTACTTTACAGTAGTGTTGTACAGTCTGACAGCAGTGAGGATGTTACTTTACAGTAGTGTTGTACAGTCTGACAGCAGTGAGCATGTTACTTTACAGTAGTGTTGTACAGTCTGACAGCAGTGAGGATGGTACTTTACAATAGTGTTGTACAGTCTTACAGCAGTGGGGATGTTGCTTTACAGTAGTGTTGTACAGTCTGACAGCAGTGAGGATGTTACTTTGCAGTAGCGTTGTACAGTCTGACAGCAGTGAGGATGTTACTTTACAGTAGCGCTGTACAGTCTGACAGCAGTGAGGATGTTACTTTACATTAGTGTTGTACAGTCTGACAGCAGTGAGGATGTTACTTTATAGTAGTGTTGTACAGTCTGACAGCAGTGAGGATGTTACTTTACAGTAGCGCTGTACAGTCTGACCGCAGTGAGGATGTTGCTTTACAGTAGTGTTGTATAGTCTGACAGCAGTGAGGATGTTACTTTACAGTAGTGTTGTACAGCAGTGAGGATGTTACTTTACAGTAGTGTTGTACAGTCTGACAGCAGTGAGGATGTTACTTTACAGTAGTGTTGTACAGTCTGACAGCAGTGAGGATGTTAATTTACAGTAGTGTTGTACAGTCTTACAGCAGTGAGGATGTTACTTTACAGTAGTGTTGTACAGTCTAACAGCAGTGAGGATGTTACTTTACAGTAGTGTTGTACAGTCTGACAGCAGTGAGGATGTTACTTTACAGTAGAGTTGTACAGTCTGACAGCAGTGAGGATGTTACTTTACAGTAGTGTTGTACAGTCTGACCGCAGTGAGGATGTTACTTTACAGTAGTGTTGTACAGTCTGACAGCAGTGAGGATGTTACTTTACAGTAGTGTTGTACAGTCTGACAGCAGTGAGGATGTTACTTTACAGTAGTGCTGTACAGTCTGACAGCAGTGAGGATGTTACTTTACAGTAGCGTTGTACAGTCTGACAGCAGTGAGGATGTTACTTTACAGTAGCGTTGTACAGTCTGACAGCAGTGAGGATGTTACTTTACAGTAGTGTTGTTCAGTCTGACTGCAGTGAGGATGTTACTTTACAGTGTTGTTGTACAGTCTGAAAGCAGTGAGGATGTTACTTTACAGTAGTGTTGTACAGTCTGACAGCAGTGAGGATGTTACTTTACAGTAGAGTTGTACAGTCTGACAGCAGTGAGGATGTTACTTTACAGTAGTGTTGTACAGTCTGACCGCAGTGAGGATGTTACTTTACAGTAGTGTTGTACAGTCTGACAGCAGTGAGGATGTTACTTTACAGTAGTGTTGTACAGCAGTGAGGATGTTACTTTACAGTAGTGTTGTACAGTCTGACAGCAGTGAGGATGTTACTTTACAGTAGCGTTGTACAGTCTGACAGCAGTGAGGATGTTACTTTACAGTAGCGTTGTACAGTCTGACAGCAGTGAGGATGTTACTTTACAGTAGTGTTGTACAGTCTGACTGCAGTGAGGATGTTACTTTACAGTAGTGTTGTACAGTCTGACAGCAGTGAGGATGTTACTTTACAGTAGTGTTGTACAGTCTGACAGCAGTGAGGATGTTACTTTACAGTAGTGCTGTACAGTCTGACAGCAGTGAGGATGTTACTTTACAGTGGTGCTGTACAGTCTGACAGCAGTGAGGATGTTACTTTACAGTAGTGTTGTACAGTCTGACAGCAGTGAGGATGTTACTTTACAGTAGTGTTGTACAGTCTGACAGCAGTGAGGATGTTACTTTACAGTAGTGCTGTACAGTCTGACAGCAGTGAGGATGTTACTTTACAGTAGTGTTGTACAGTCTGACAGCAGTGAGGATGTTACTTTACAGTAGTGCTGTACAGTCTGACAGCAGTGAGGATGTTACTTTACAGTAGTGTTGTACAGTCTGACAGCAGTGAGGATGTTACTTTACAGTAGTGTTGTACAGTCTGACAGCAGTGAGGATGTTACTTTACAGTAGTGTTGTACAGTCTGACAGCAGTGAGGATGTTACTTTACAGTAGTGCTGTACAGTCTGACAGCAGTGAGGATGTTACTTTACAGTAGCGTTTTACAGTCTGACAGCAGTGAGGATGTTACTTTACAGTAGTGTTGTACAGTCTGACAGCAGTGAGGATGTTACTTTACAGTAGTGTTGTACAGTCTGACAGCAGTGAGGATGTTACTTTACAGTATTGTTGTACAGTCTGACAGCAGTGAGGGTGTTACTTTACAGTAGTGTTGTACAGTCTGACAGCAGGGAGGATGTTTCTTTACAGTAGTGTTGTACAGTCTGACAGCAGTGAGGATGTTTACAGTTGTGTTGTACAGTCTGACAGCAGTGAGGATGTTACTTTGCAGTAGTGTTGTACAGTCTGACAGCAGTGAGGATGTTACTTTACAGTAGTGTTGTACAGTCTGACAGCAGTGAGGATGTTACTTTACAGTAGCGTTGTACAGTCTGACAGCAGTGAGGATGTTACTTTACAGTAGCGTTGTACAGTCTGACAGCAGTGAGGATGTTACTTTACAGTAGTGTTGTACAGTCTGACAGCAGTGAGGATGTTACTTTACAGTGTTGTTGTACAGTCTGACAGCAGTGAGGATGTTACTTTACAGTAGTGTTGTACAGTCTGACAGCAGTGAGGATGTTACTTTACAGTAGTGTTGTACAGTCTGACAGCAGTGAGGATGTTTACAGTTGTGTTGTACAGTCTGACAGCAGTGGGGATGTTACTTTACAGTAGTGTTGTACAGTCTGACAGCAGTGAGGATGTTACTTTACAGTAGTGTTGTACAGTCTGACAGCAGTGAGGATGTTACTTTACAGTAGTGTTGTACAGTCTGACAGCAGTGAGGATGTTACTTTACAGTAGTGTTGTACAGTCTGACTGCAGTGAGGATGTTACTTTACAGTGTTGTTGTACAGTCTGAAAGCGATGAGGATGTTACTTTACAGTAGTGTTGTACAGTCTGACAGCAGTGAGGATGTTACTTTACAGTAGTGTTGTACAGTCTGACAGCAGTGAGGATGTTACTTTACAGTAGTGTTGTACAGTCTGACAGCAGGGAGGATGTTACTTTACAGTAGTGTTGTACAGTCTGACAGCGGTGAGGATGTTACTTTACAGTAGTGTTGTACAGTCTGACAGCAGTGAGGATGTTACTTTACAGTAGTGCTGTACAGTCTGACAGCAGTGAGGATGTTACTTTACAGTAGTGTTGTACAGTCTGACAGCAGTGAGGATGTTACTTTACAGTAGTGTTGTACAGTCTGACAGCAGTGAGGATGTTACTTTACAGTAGTGCTGTACAGTCTGACAGCAGTGAGGATGTTACTTTTCAGTAGCGTTTTACAGTCTGACAGTAGTGAGGATGTTACTTTACAGTAGTGTTGTACAGTCTGACAGCAGTGAGGATGTTACTTTACAGCAGTGTTGTACAGTCTGACAGCAGTGAGGATGTTACTTTACAGTAGTGTTGTACAGTCTGACAGCAGTGAGGATGTTACTTTACAGTAGTGTTGTACAGTCTGACAGCAGTGAGGATGGTACTTTACAGTAGTGTTGTACAGTCTGACAGCAGTGAGGATGTTACTTTACAGTAGTGTTGTACAGTCTGACAGCAGTGAGGATTTTACTTTACAGTAGTGTTGTACAGTCTGACAGCAGTGAGGATGTTTCTTTACAGTAGTGTTGTACAGTCTGACAGCAGTGAGGATGTTTACAGTTGTGTTGTACAGTCTGACAGCAGTGGGGATGTTACTTTACAGTATTGTTGTACAGTCTGACAGCAGTGAGGATGTTACTTTACAGTAGTGTTGTACAGTCTGACAGCAGTGAGGATGTTACTTTACAGTAGCGTTGTACAGTCTGACAGCAGTGAGGATGTTACTTTACAGTAGCGTTGTACAGTCTGACAGCAGTGAGGATGTTACTTTACAGTAGTGTTGTACAGTCTGACAGCAGTGAGGATGTTACTTTACAGTAGTGTTGTACAGTCTGACAGCAGTGAGGATGTTACTTTACAGTAGTGTTGTACAGTCTGACAGCAGTGAGGATGTTACTTTACAGTAGTGTTGTACAGTCTGACAGCAGTGAGGATGTTACTTTACAGTAGTGTTGTACAGTCTGACCGCAGTGAGGATGTTACTTTACAGTAGCGTTGTACAGTCTGACTGCAGTGAGGATGTTACTTTACAGTAGTGTTGTACAGCAGTGAGGATGTTACTTTACAGTAGTGTTGTACAGTCTGACAGCAGTGAGCATGTTACTTTACAGTAGTGTTGTACAGTCTGACAGCAGTGAGGATGTTACTTTACAGTAGTGTTGTACAGTTTGACAGCAGTCAGGATGGTACTTTACAGTAGTGTTGTACAGTCTGACAGCAGTGAGGATGTTACTTTACAGTAGTGTTGTACAGTCTGACAGCAGTGAGGATGTTACTTTACAATAGTGTTGTACAGTCTTACAGCAGTGGGGATGTTGCTTTACAGTAGTGTTGTACAGTCTGACAGCAGTGAGGATGTTACTTTGCAGTAGCGTTGTACAGTCTGACAGCAGTGAGGATGTTACTTTACAGTAGCGCTGTACAGTCTGACAGCAGTGAGGATGTTACTTTACATTAGTGTTGTACAGTCTGACAGCAGTGAGGATGTTACTTTATAGTAGTGTTGTACAGTCTGACAGCAGTGAGGATGTTACTTTACAGTAGCGCTGTACAGTCTGACAGCAGTGAGGATGTTACTTTACAGTAGCGCTGTACAGTCTGACCGCAGTGAGGATGTTGCTTTACAGTAGTGTTGTAAAGTCTGACAGCAGTGAGGATGTTACTTTACAGTAGTGTTGTACAGCAGTGAGGATGTTACTTTACAGTAGTGTTGTACAGTCTGACGGCAGTGAGGATGTTACTTTACAGTAGTGTTGTACAGTCTGACAGCAGTGAGGATGTTACTTTACAGTAGTGTTGTACAGTCTGACAGCAGTGAGGATGTTAATTTACAGTAGTGTTGTACAGTCTTACAGCAGTGAGGATGTTACTTTACAGTAGTGTTGTACAGTCTAACAGCAGTGAGGATGTTACTTTACAGTAGTGTTGTACAGTCTGACAGCAGTGAGGATGTTACTTTACAGTAGAGTTGTACAGTCTGACAGCAGTGAGGATGTTACTTTACAGTAGTGTTGTACAGTCTGACCGCAGTGAGGATGTTACTTTACAGTAGTGTTGTACAGTCTGACAGCAGTGAGGATGTTACTTTACAGTAGTGTTGTACAGTCTGACAGCAGTGAGGATGTTACTTTACAGTAGTGCTGTACAGTCTGACAGCAGTGAGGATGTTACTTTACAGTAGCGTTGTACAGTCTGACAGCAGTGAGGATGTTACTTTACAGTAGCGTTGTACAGTCTGACAGCAGTGAGGATGTTACTTTACAGTAGTGTTGTACAGTCTGACTGCAGTGAGGATGTTACTTTACAGTGTTGTTGTACAGTCTGAAAGCAGTGAGGATGTTACTTTACAGTAGTGTTGTACAGTCTGACAGCAGTGAGGATGTTACTTTACAGTAGAGTTGTACAGTCTGACAGCAGTGAGGATGTTACTTTACAGTAGTGTTGTACAGTCTGACCGCAGTGAGGATGTTACTTTACAGTAGTGTTGTACAGTCTGACAGCAGTGAGGATGTTACTTTACAGTAGTGTTGTACAGTCTGACCGCAGTGAGGATGTTACTTTACAGTAGTGTTGTACAGTCTGACAGCAGTGAGGATGTTACTTTACAGTAGCGTTGTACAGTCTGACTGCAGTGAGGATGTTACTTTACAGTAGTGTTGTACAGTCTGACAGCAGTGAGGATGTTACTTTACAGTAGTGCTGTACAGTCTGACAGCAGTGAGGATGTTACTTTACAGTGGTGCTGTACAGTCTGACAGCAGTGAGGATGTTACTTTACAGTAGTGTTGTACAGTCTGACAGCAGTGAGGATGTTACTTTACAGTAGTGTTGTACAGTCTGACAGCAGTGAGGATGTTACTTTACAGTAGTGCTGTACAGTCTGACAGCAGTGAGGATGTTACTTTACAGTAGTGTTGTACAGTCTGACAGCAGTGAGGATGTTACTTTACAGTAGTGCTGTACAGTCTGACAGCAGTGAGGATGTTACTTTACAGTAGTGTTGTACAGTCTGACAGCAGTGAGGATGTTACTTTACAGTAGTGTTGTACAGTCTGACAGCAGTGAGGATGTTACTTTACAGTAGTGTTGTACAGTCTGACAGCAGTGAGGATGTTACTTTACAGTAGTGCTGTACAGTCTGACAGCAGTGAGGATGTTACTTTACAGAAGCGTTTTACAGTCTGACAGCAGTGAGGATGTTACTTTACAGTAGTGTTGTACAGTCTGACAGCAGTGAGGATGTTACTTTACAGTAGTGTTGTACAGTCTGACAGCAGTGAGGATGTTACTTTACAGTATTGTTGTACAGTCTGACAGCAGTGAGGGTGTTACTTTACAGTAGTGTTGTACAGTCTGACAGCAGGGAGGATGTTTCTTTACAGTAGTGTTGTACAGTCTGACAGCAGTGAGGATGTTTACAGTTGTGTTGTACAGTCTGACAGCAGTGAGGATGTTACTTTGCAGTAGTGTTGTACAGTCTGACAGCAGTGAGGATGTTACTTTACAGTAGTGTTGTACAGTCTGACAGCAGTGAGGATGTTACTTTACAGTAGCGTTGTACAGTCTGACAGCAGTGAGGATGTTACTTTACAGTAGCGTTGTACAGTCTGACAGCAGTGAGGATGTTACTTTACAGTAGTGTTGTACAGTCTGACAGCAGTGAGGATGTTACTTTACAGTGTTGTTGTACAGTCTGACAGCAGTGAGGATGTTACTTTACAGTAGTGTTGTACAGTCTGACAGCAGTGAGGATGTTACTTTACAGTAGTGTTGTACAGTCTGACAGCAGTGAGGATGTTTACAGTTGTGTTGTACAGTCTGACAGCAGTGGGGATGTTACTTTACAGTAGTGTTGTACAGTCTGACAGCAGTGAGGATGTTACTTTACAGTAGTGTTGTACAGTCTGACAGCAGTGAGGATGTTACTTTACAGTAGTGTTGTACAGTCTGACAGCAGTGAGGATGTTACTTTACAGTAGTGTTGTACAGTCTGACTGCAGTGAGGATGTTACTTTACAGTGTTGTTGTACAGTCTGAAAGCGGTGAGGATGTTACTTTACAGTAGTGTTGTACAGTCTGACAGCAGTGAGGATGTTACTTTACAGTAGTGTTGTACAGTCTGACAGCAGTGAGGATGTTACTTTACAGTAGTGTTGTACAGTCTGACAGCAGGGAGGATGTTACTTTACAGTAGTGTTGTACAGTCTGACAGCGGTGAGGATGTTACTTTACAGTAGTGTTGTACAGTTTGACAGCAGTCAGGATGGTACTTTACAGTAGTGTTGTACAGTCTGACAGCAGTGAGGATGTTACTTTACAGTAGTGTTGTACAGTCTGACAGCAGTGAGGATGTTACTTTACAGTAGTGTTGTACAGTCTGACAGCAGTGAGGATGGTACTTTACAGTAGTGTTGTACAGTCTGACAGCAGTGAGCATGTTACTTTACAGTAGTGTTGTACAGTCTGACAGCAGTGAGGATGTTACTTTACAGTAGTGTTGTACAGTCTGACAGCAGTGAGCATGTTACTTTACAGTAGTGTTGTACAGTCTGACAGCAGTGAGGATGTTACTTTACAGTAGTGTTGTACAGTTTGACAGCAGTCAGGATGGTACTTTACAGTAGTGTTGTACAGTCTGACAGCAGTGAGGATGTTACTTTACAGTAGTGTTGTACAGTCTGACAGCAGTGAGGATGGTACTTTACAGTAGTGTTGTACAGTCTGACAGCAGTGAGCATGTTACTTTACAGTAGTGTTGTACAGTCTGACAGCAGTGAGGATGTTACTTTACAGTAGTGTTGTACAGTCTGACAGCAGTGAGCATGTTACTTTACAGTAGTGTTGTACAGTCTGACAGCAGTGAGGATGTTACTTTACAATAGTGTTGTACAGTCTTACAGCAGTGGGGATGTTGCTTTACAGTAGTGTTGTACAGTCTGACAGCAGTGAGGATGTTACTTTGCAGTAGCGTTGTACAGTCTGACAGCAGTGAGGATGTTACTTTACAGTAGCGCTGTACAGTCTGACAGCAGTGAGGATGTTACTTTACATTAGTGTTGTACAGTCTGACAGCAGTGAGGATGTTACTTTATAGTAGTGTTGTACAGTCTGACAGCAGTGAGGATGTTACTTTACAGTAGCGCTGTACAGTCTGACAGCAGTGAGGATGTTACTTTACAGTAGCGCTGTACAGTCTGACCGCAGTGAGGATGTTGCTTTACAGTAGTGTTGTAAAGTCTGACAGCAGTGAGGATGTTACTTTACAGTAGTGTTGTACAGCAGTGAGGATGTTACTTTACAGTAGTGTTGTACAGTCTGACGGCAGTGAGGATGTTACTTTACAGTAGTGTTGTACAGTCTGACAGCAGTGAGGATGTTACTTTACAGTAGTGTTGTACAGTCTGACAGCAGTGAGGATGTTAATTTACAGTAGTGTTGTACAGTCTTACAGCAGTGAGGATGTTACTTTACAGTAGTGTTGTACAGTCTAACAGCAGTGAGGATGTTACTTTACAGTAGTGTTGTACAGTCTGACAGCAGTGAGGATGTTACTTTACAGTAGAGTTGTACAGTCTGACAGCAGTGAGGATGTTACTTTACAGTAGTGTTGTACAGTCTGACCGCAGTGAGGATGTTACTTTACAGTAGTGTTGTACAGTCTGACAGCAGTGAGGATGTTACTTTACAGTAGTGTTGTACAGTCTGACAGCAGTGAGGATGTTACTTTACAGTAGTGCTGTACAGTCTGACAGCAGTGAGGATGTTACTTTACAGTAGCGTTGTACAGTCTGACAGCAGTGAGGATGTTACTTTACAGTAGCGTTGTACAGTCTGACAGCAGTGAGGATGTTACTTTACAGTAGTGTTGTACAGTCTGACTGCAGTGAGGATGTTACTTTACAGTGTTGTTGTACAGTCTGAAAGCAGTGAGGATGTTACTTTACAGTAGTGTTGTACAGTCTGACAGCAGTGAGGATGTTACTTTACAGTAGAGTTGTACAGTCTGACAGCAGTGAGGATGTTACTTTACAGTAGTGTTGTACAGTCTGACCGCAGTGAGGATGTTACTTTACAGTAGTGTTGTACAGTCTGACAGCAGTGAGGATGTTACTTTACAGTAGTGCTGTACAGTCTGACAGCAGTGAGGATGTTACTTTACAGTGGTGCTGTACAGTCTGACAGCAGTGAGGATGTTACTTTACAGTAGTGTTGTACAGTCTGACAGCAGTGAGGATGTTACTTTACAGTAGTGTTGTACAGTCTGACAGCAGTGAGGATGTTACTTTACAGTAGTGCTGTACAGTCTGACAGCAGTGAGGATGTTACTTTACAGTAGTGTTGTACAGTCTGACAGCAGTGAGGATGTTACTTTACAGTAGTGCTGTACAGTCTGACAGCAGTGAGGATGTTACTTTACAATAGTGTTGTACAGCAGTGAGGATGTTACTTTACAGTAGTGTTGTACAGTCTGACAGCAGTGAGGATGTTACTTTACAGTAGTGTTGTACAGTCTGACAGCAGTGAGGATGTTACTTTACAGTAGTGTTGTACAGCAGTGAGGATGTTACTTTACAGTAGTGTTGTACAGTCTGACAGCAGTGAGGATGTTACTTTACAGTAGTGTTGTACAGTCTGACAGCAGTGAGGATGTTACTTTACAGTAGTGTTGTACAGTCTGACAGCAGTGAGGATGTTACTTTACAGTAGCGTTGTACAGTCTGACAGCAGTGAGGATGTTACTTTACAGTAGTGCTGTACAGTCTGACAGCAGTGAGGATGTTACTTTACAGTAGTGTTGTACAGTCTGACAGCAGTGAGGATGTTACTTTACAGTAGTGTTGTACAGTCTGACAGCAGTGAGGATGTTACTTTACAGTATTGTTGTACAGTCTGACAGCAGTGAGGGTGTTACTTTACAGTAGTGTTGTACAGTCTGACAGCAGGGAGGATGTTTCTTTACAGTAGTGTTGTACAGTCTGACAGCAGTGAGGATGTTTACAGTTGTGTTGTACAGTCTGACAGCAGTGAGGATGTTACTTTGCAGTAGTGTTGTACAGTCTGACAGCAGTGAGGATGTTACTTTACAGTAGTGTTGTACAGTCTGACAGCAGTGAGGATGTTACTTTACAGTAGCGTTGTACAGTCTGACAGCAGTGAGGATGTTACTTTACAGTAGCGTTGTACAGTCTGACAGCAGTGAGGATGTTACTTTACAGTAGTGTTGTACAGTCTGACAGCAGTGAGGATGTTACTTTACAGTGTTGTTGTACAGTCTGACAGCAGTGAGGATGTTACTTTACAGTAGTGTTGTACAGTCTGACAGCAGTGAGGATGTTACTTTACAGTAGTGTTGTACAGTCTGACAGCAGTGAGGATGTTTACAGTTGTGTTGTACAGTCTGACAGCAGTGGGGATGTTACTTTACAGTAGTGTTGTACAGTCTGACAGCAGTGAGGATGTTACTTTACAGTAGTGTTGTACAGTCTGACAGCAGTGAGGATGTTACTTTACAGTAGTGTTGTACAGTCTGACAGCAGTGAGGATGTTACTTTACAGTAGTGTTGTACAGTCTGACTGCAGTGAGGATGTTACTTTACAGTGTTGTTGTACAGTCTGAAAGCGGTGAGGATGTTACTTTACAGTAGTGTTGTACAGTCTGACAGCAGTGAGGATGTTACTTTTCAGTAGTGTTGTACAGTCTGACAGCAGTGAGGATGTTACTTTACAGTAGTGTTGTACAGTCTGACAGCAGGGAGGATGTTACTTTACAGTAGTGTTGTACAGTCTGACAGCGGTGAGGATGTTACTTTACAGTAGTGTTGTACAGTTTGACAGCAGTCAGGATGGTACTTTACAGTAGTGTTGTACAGTCTGACAGCAGTGAGGATGTTACTTTACAGTAGTGTTGTACAGTCTGACAGCAGTGAGGATGTTACTTTACAGTAGTGTTGTACAGTCTGACAGCAGTGAGGATGGTACTTTACAGTAGTGTTGTACAGTCTGACAGCAGTGAGCATGTTACTTTACAGTAGTGTTGTACAGTCTGACAGCAGTGAGGATGTTACTTTACAGTAGTGTTGTACAGTCTGACAGCAGTGAGCATGTTACTTTACAGTAGTGTTGTACAGTCTGACAGCAGTGAGGATGGTACTTTACAATAGTGTTGTACAGTCTTACAGCAGTGGGGATGTTGCTTTACAGTAGTGTTGTACAGTCTGACAGCAGTGAGGATGTTACTTTGCAGTAGCGTTGTACAGTCTGACAGCAGTGAGGATGTTACTTTACAGTAGCGCTGTACAGTCTGACAGCAGTGAGGATGTTACTTTACATTAGTGTTGTACAGTCTGACAGCAGTGAGGATGTTACTTTATAGTAGTGTTGTACAGTCTGACAGCAGTGAGGATGTTACTTTACAGTAGCGCTGTACAGTCTGACCGCAGTGAGGATGTTGCTTTACAGTAGTGTTGTATAGTCTGACAGCAGTGAGGATGTTACTTTACAGTAGTGTTGTACAGCAGTGAGGATGTTACTTTACAGTAGTGTTGTACAGTCTGACAGCAGTGAGGATGTTACTTTACAGTAGTGTTGTACAGTCTGACAGCAGTGAGGATGTTAATTTACAGTAGTGTTGTACAGTCTTACAGCAGTGAGGATGTTACTTTACAGTAGTGTTGTACAGTCTAACAGCAGTGAGGATGTTACTTTACAGTAGTGTTGTACAGTCTGACAGCAGTGAGGATGTTACTTTACAGTAGAGTTGTACAGTCTGACAGCAGTGAGGATGTTACTTTACAGTAGTGTTGTACAGTCTGACCGCAGTGAGGATGTTACTTTACAGTAGTGTTGTACAGTCTGACAGCAGTGAGGATGTTACTTTACAGTAGTGTTGTACAGTCTGACAGCAGTGAGGATGTTACTTTACAGTAGTGCTGTACAGTCTGACAGCAGTGAGGATGTTACTTTACAGTAGCGTTGTACAGTCTGACAGCAGTGAGGATGTTACTTTACAGTAGCGTTGTACAGTCTGACAGCAGTGAGGATGTTACTTTACAGTAGTGTTGTACAGTCTGACTGCAGTGAGGATGTTACTTTACAGTGTTGTTGTACAGTCTGAAAGCAGTGAGGATGTTACTTTACAGTAGTGTTGTACAGTCTGACAGCAGTGAGGATGTTACTTTACAGTAGAGTTGTACAGTCTGACAGCAGTGAGGATGTTACTTTACAGTAGTGTTGTACAGTCTGACCGCAGTGAGGATGTTACTTTACAGTAGTGTTGTACAGTCTGACAGCAGTGAGGATGTTACTTTACAGTAGTGTTGTACAGCAGTGAGGATGTTACTTTACAGTAGTGTTGTACAGTCTGACAGCAGTGAGGATGTTACTTTACAGTAGCGTTGTACAGTCTGACAGCAGTGAGGATGTTACTTTACAGTAGCGTTGTACAGTCTGACAGCAGTGAGGATGTTACTTTACAGTAGTGTTGTACAGTCTGACTGCAGTGAGGATGTTACTTTACAGTAGTGTTGTACAGTCTGACAGCAGTGAGGATGTTACTTTACAGTAGTGTTGTACAGTCTGACAGCAGTGAGGATGTTACTTTACAGTAGTGCTGTACAGTCTGACAGCAGTGAGGATGTTACTTTACAGTGGTGCTGTACAGTCTGACAGCAGTGAGGATGTTACTTTACAGTAGTGTTGTACAGTCTGACAGCAGTGAGGATGTTACTTTACAGTAGTGTTGTACAGTCTGACAGCAGTGAGGATGTTACTTTACAGTAGTGCTGTACAGTCTGACAGCAGTGAGGATGTTACTTTACAGTAGTGTTGTACAGTCTGACAGCAGTGAGGATGTTACTTTACAGTAGTGCTGTACAGTCTGACAGCAGTGAGGATGTTACTTTACAGTAGTGTTGTACAGTCTGACAGCAGTGAGGATGTTACTTTACAGTAGTGTTGTACAGTCTGACAGCAGTGAGGATGTTACTTTACAGTAGTGTTGTACAGTCTGACAGCAGTGAGGATGTTACTTTACAGTAGTGCTGTACAGTCTGACAGCAGTGAGGATGTTACTTTACAGTAGCGTTTTACAGTCTGACAGCAGTGAGGATGTTACTTTACAGTAGTGTTGTACAGTCTGACAGCAGTGAGGATGTTACTTTACAGTAGTGTTGTACAGTCTGACAGCAGTGAGGATGTTACTTTACAGTATTGTTGTACAGTCTGACAGCAGTGAGGGTGTTACTTTACAGTAGTGTTGTACAGTCTGACAGCAGGGAGGATGTTTCTTTACAGTAGTGTTGTACAGTCTGACAGCAGTGAGGATGTTTACAGTTGTGTTGTACAGTCTGACAGCAGTGAGGATGTTACTTTGCAGTAGTGTTGTACAGTCTGACAGCAGTGAGGATGTTACTTTACAGTAGTGTTGTACAGTCTGACAGCAGTGAGGATGTTACTTTACAGTAGCGTTGTACAGTCTGACAGCAGTGAGGATGTTACTTTACAGTAGCGTTGTACAGTCTGACAGCAGTGAGGATGTTACTTTACAGTAGTGTTGTACAGTCTGACAGCAGTGAGGATGTTACTTTACAGTGTTGTTGTACAGTCTGACAGCAGTGAGGATGTTACTTTACAGTAGTGTTGTACAGTCTGACAGCAGTGAGGATGTTACTTTACAGTAGTGTTGTACAGTCTGACAGCAGTGAGGATGTTTACAGTTGTGTTGTACAGTCTGACAGCAGTGGGGATGTTACTTTACAGTAGTGTTGTACAGTCTGACAGCAGTGAGGATGTTACTTTACAGTAGTGTTGTACAGTCTGACAGCAGTGAGGATGTTACTTTACAGTAGTGTTGTACAGTCTGACAGCAGTGAGGATGTTACTTTACAGTAGTGTTGTACAGTCTGACTGCAGTGAGGATGTTACTTTACAGTGTTGTTGTACAGTCTGAAAGCGATGAGGATGTTACTTTACAGTAGTGTTGTACAGTCTGACAGCAGTGAGGATGTTACTTTACAGTAGTGTTGTACAGTCTGACAGCAGTGAGGATGTTACTTTACAGTAGTGTTGTACAGTCTGACAGCAGGGAGGATGTTACTTTACAGTAGTGTTGTACAGTCTGACAGCGGTGAGGATGTTACTTTACAGTAGTGTTGTACAGTCTGACAGCAGTGAGGATGTTACTTTACAGTAGTGCTGTACAGTCTGACAGCAGTGAGGATGTTACTTTACAGTAGTGTTGTACAGTCTGACAGCAGTGAGGATGTTACTTTACAGTAGTGTTGTACAGTCTGACAGCAGTGAGGATGTTACTTTACAGTAGTGCTGTACAGTCTGACAGCAGTGAGGATGTTACTTTTCAGTAGCGTTTTACAGTCTGACAGTAGTGAGGATGTTACTTTACAGTAGTGTTGTACAGTCTGACAGCAGTGAGGATGTTACTTTACAGCAGTGTTGTACAGTCTGACAGCAGTGAGGATGTTACTTTACAGTAGTGTTGTACAGTCTGACAGCAGTGAGGATGTTACTTTACAGTAGTGTTGTACAGTCTGACAGCAGTGAGGATGGTACTTTACAGTAGTGTTGTACAGTCTGACAGCAGTGAGGATGTTACTTTACAGTAGTGTTGTACAGTCTGACAGCAGTGAGGATTTTACTTTACAGTAGTGTTGTACAGTCTGACAGCAGTGAGGATGTTTCTTTACAGTAGTGTTGTACAGTCTGACAGCAGTGAGGATGTTTACAGTTGTGTTGTACAGTCTGACAGCAGTGGGGATGTTACTTTACAGTATTGTTGTACAGTCTGACAGCAGTGAGGATGTTACTTTACAGTAGTGTTGTACAGTCTGACAGCAGTGAGGATGTTACTTTACAGTAGCGTTGTACAGTCTGACAGCAGTGAGGATGTTACTTTACAGTAGCGTTGTACAGTCTGACAGCAGTGAGGATGTTACTTTACAGTAGTGTTGTACAGTCTGACAGCAGTGAGGATGTTACTTTACAGTGTTGTTGTACAGTCTGACTGCAGTGAGGATGTTACTTTACAGTGTTGTTGTACAGTCTGAAAGCAGTGAGGATGTTACTTTACAGTAGTGTTGTACAGTCTGACAGCAGTGAGGATGTTACTTTACAGTAGTGTTGTACAGTCTGACAGCAGTGAGGATGTTACTTTACAGTAGTGTTGTACAGTCTGACAGCAGTGAGGATGTTTCTTTACAGTAGTGCTGTACAGTCTGACAGCAGTGGGGATGTTACTTTACAGTAGTGTTGTACAGTCTGACAGCAGTGGGGATGTTACTTTACAGTAGTGTTGTACAGTCTGACAGCAGTGAGGATGTTACTTTACAGTAGCATTTTACAGTCTGACAGCAGTGAGGATGTTACTTTACAGTTGCGTTTTACAGTCTGACAGCAGTGAGGATGTTACTTTACAGTGGTGTTGTACAGTCTGACAGCAGTGAGGATGTTACTTTACAGTAGTGTTGTACAGTCTGACAGGAGTGAGGATGTTACTTTACAGTAGTGTTGTACAGTCTGACAGCAGTGAGGATGTTACTTTACAGTAGTGTTGTACAGTCTGACAGGAGTGAGGGTGTTACTTTACAGTAGTGTTGTACAGTCTGACAGCAGTGGGGATGTTTCTTTACAGTAGTGTTGTACAGTCTGACAGCAGTGAGGATGTTAACAGTTGTGTTGTACAGTCTGACAGCAGTGAGGATGTTACTTTACAGTAGTGCTGTACAGTCTGACAGCAGTGAGGATGTTACTTTACAGTAGCGTTTTACAGTCTGACAGCAGTGAGGATGTTACTTTACAGTAGTGTTGTACAGTCTGACAGCAGTGAGGATGTTACTTTACAGTAGTGTTGTACAGTCTGACAGCAGTGAGGATGTTACTTTACAGTAATGTTGTACAGTCTAACAGCAGTGAGGATGTTACTTTACAGTAGTGTTGTACAGTCTGACAGCAGTGAGGATGTTTACAGTAGTGTTGTACAGTCTGACAGCAGTGGGGATGTTACTTTACAGTAGCGTCGTAGTGTACAACACTACTTTACAGTAGTGTTGTACACTCTGACAGCAGTGGGGATGTTACTTTACAGTAGCGTCGTAGTGTACAACACTACTTTACAGTAGTGTTGTACACTCTGACAGCAGTGGGGATGTTACTTTACAGTAGTGTTGTACAGTCTGACAGCAGGGAGGATGTTACTTTACAGTAGTGTTGTACAGTCTGACAGCGGTGAGGATGTTACTTTACAGTAGTGTTGTACAGTCTGACAGCAGTGAGGATGTTACTTTACAGTAGTGCTGTACAGTCTGACAGCAGTGAGGATGTTACTTTACAGTAGTGTTGTACAGTCTGACAGCAGTGAGGATGTTACTTTACAGTAGTGTTGTACAGTCTGACAGCAGTGAGGATGTTACTTTACAGTAGTGCTGTACAGTCTGACAGCAGTGAGGATGTTACTTTTCAGTAGCGTTTTACAGTCTGACAGTAGTGAGGATGTTACTTTACAGTAGTGTTGTACAGTCTGACAGCAGTGAGGATGTTACTTTACAGTAGTGTTGTACAGTCTGACAGCAGTGAGGATGTTACTTTACAGTAGTGTTGTACAGTCTGACAGCAGTGAGGATGTTACTTTACAGTAGTGTTGTACAGTCTGACAGCAGTGAGGATGGTACTTTACAGTAGTGTTGTACAGTCTGACAGCAGTGAGGATGTTACTTTACAGTAGTGTTGTACAGTCTGACAGCAGTGAGGATTTTACTTTACAGTAGTGTTGTACAGTCTGACAGCAGTGAGGATGTTTCTTTACAGTAGTGTTGTACAGTCTGACAGCAGTGAGGATGTTTACAGTTGTGTTGTACAGTCTGACAGCAGTGGGGATGTTACTTTACAGTATTGTTGTACAGTCTGACAGCAGTGAGGATGTTACTTTACAGTAGTGTTGTACAGTCTGACAGCAGTGAGGATGTTACTTTACAGTAGCGTTGTACAGTCTGACAGCAGTGAGGATGTTACTTTACAGTAGCGTTGTACAGTCTGACAGCAGTGAGGATGTTACTTTACAGTAGTGTTGTACAGTCTGACAGCAGTGAGGATGTTACTTTACAGTGTTGTTGTACAGTCTGACTGCAGTGAGGATGTTACTTTACAGTGTTGTTGTACAGTCTGAAAGCAGTGAGGATGTTACTTTACAGTAGTGTTGTACAGTCTGACAGCAGTGAGGATGTTACTTTACAGTAGTGTTGTACAGTCTAACAGCAGTGAGGATGTTACTTTACAGTAGCATTTTACAGTCTGACAGCAGTGAGGATGTTACTTTACAGTAGTGTTGTACAGTCTGACAGCAGTGAGGATGTTACTTTACAGTAGTGTTGTACAGTCTGACAGGAGTGAGGATGTTACTTTACAGTAGTGTTGTACAGTCTGACAGCAGTGAGGATGTTACTTTACAGTAGTGTTGTACAGTCTGACAGGAGTGAGGGTGTTACTTTACAGTAGTGTTGTACAGTCTGACAGCAGTGGGGATGTTTCTTTACAGTAGTGTTGTACAGTCTGACAGCAGTGAGGATGTTAACAGTTGTGTTGTACAGTCTGACAGCAGTGAGGATGTTACTTTACAGTAGTGCTGTACAGTCTGACAGCAGTGAGGATGTTACTTTACAGTAGTGCTGTACAGTCTGACAGCAGTGAGGATGTTACTTTACAGTAGCGTTTTACAGTCTGACAGCAGTGAGGATGTTACTTTACAGTAGTGTTGTACAGTCTGACAGCAGTGAGGATGTTACTTTACAGTAGTGTTGTACAGTCTGACAGCAGTGAGGATGTTACTTTACAGTAATGTTGTACAGTCTAACAGCAGTGAGGATGTTACTTTACAGTAGTGTTGTACAGTCTGACAGCAGTGAGGATGTTTACAGTAGTGTTGTACAGTCTGACAGCAGTGGGGATGTTACTTTACAGTAGCGTCGTAGTGTACAACACTACTTTACAGTAGTGTTGTACACTCTGACAGCAGTGGGGATGTTACTTTACAGTAGCGTCGTAGTGTACAACACTACTTTACAGTAGTGTTGTACACTCTGACAGCAGTGGGGATGTTACTTTACAGTAGTATTGTACAGTCACACAGCAGTGAGGATGTCACTTTACAGTAGTGTTGTACAGTCTGACAGCAGTGAGGATGTTACTTTACAGTAGTGTTGTACACTCTGACAGCAGTGAGGATGTTACTTTACAGTAGTGTTGTACAGTCTGACAGCAGTGAGGGTGTTACTTTACAGTAGTGTTGTACAGTCTGACAGCAGTGGGGATGTTACTTTACAGTAGTGTTGTACAGTCTGACAGCAGTGGGGATGTTACTTTACAGTAGCGTTGTACAGTCTGACAGCAGTGGGGATGTTACTTTACAGTAGCGTTGTACAGTCTGACAGCAGTGGGGATGTTACTTTACAGTAGCGTCGTAGTGTACAACACTACTTTACAGTAGTGTTGTACACTCCGACAGCAGTGGGGATGTTACTTTACAGTAGTATTGTACAGTCACACAGCAGTGAGGATGTCACTTTACAGTAGTGTTGTACAGTCTGACAGCAGTGAGGATGTTACTTTACAGTAGTGTTGTACACTCTGACAGCAGTGAGGATGTTACTTTACAGTAGTGTTTTACAGTCTGACAGCAGTGAGGATGTTACTTTACAGTAGTGTTGTACACTCTGACAGCAGTGAGGATGTTACTTTACAGTAGTGTTGTACAGTGTGACAGCAGTGAGGATGTTACTTTACAGTAGTGTTGTACAGTCTGGCAGCAGTGAGGATGTTACTTTACAGTAGTGTTGTACAGTCTGACAGCAGTGAGGGTGTTACTTTACAGTAGTGTTGTACAGTCTGACAGCAGTGAGGATGTTACTTTACAGTAGTGTTGTACAGTCTGACAGCAGTGAGGATGTTTCTTTACAGTAGTGTTGTACAGTCTGACAGCAGTGAGGATGTTTCTTTACAGTAGTGTTGTACAGTCTGACAGCAGTGAGGATGTTTACAGTAGTGTTGTACAGTCTGACAGCAGTGGGGATGTTACTTTACAGTAGCGTTGTACAGTCTGATAGCAGTGGGGATGTTACTTTACAGTAGCGTCGTAGTGTACAACACTACTTTACAGTAGTGTTGTACCCTCTGACAGCAGTGGGGATGTTACTTTACAGTAGTATTGTACAGTCACACAGCAGTGAGGATGTCACTTTACAGTAGTGTTGTACACTCTGACAGCAGTGAGGATGTTACTTTACAGTAGTGTTGTACAGTCTGACAGCAGTGAGGATGTTACTTTACAGTAGTGTTGTACAGTCTGACAGCAGTGAGGATGTTACTTTACAGTAGTGTTGTACAGTCTGACAGCAGTGGGGATGTTACTTTACAGTAGTGTTGTACAGTCTGACAGCAGTGGGGATGTTACTTTACAGTAACAGGGGTGAGAAATACATTTTTACAAGCAGACACGTGAGAAACCTGAATAAAAAATGAATACATAGCCATCTGAGCCCGCTCTGGATGGTCTGGGATGATCTTGGCTTGCCTCAAGAACCTTCAGTGAAGATGGACAACTACAGACATGCACAAAACACTGTTTCATGATTTTGAAAATAAAGTCAGATTGGTGTGTTACGTTATTGGCTGAATTTAATACTACATAAGTGATTGATTTTTATCTTGTCAGGCCGGTAATGTAAGAATTACGGTTACTACTTAGTGCCACTTGTTAGGGCTTGACATCGACTCGAGCCAAACATCTCTATTTTAACCATTACTGTTTTACTCTCTCAACTTTGAGCAGATGACTTCAACAAGACTTGGATCAGGTGTTTAGAGTCTGGAAACAAAGTAACACAATTTTGAACAAAGGTGAGTAGTTTGTCAAAATATATACTTCAGTAAGATTATATTACTGTAGCCATCATTTTACTTAAGTAAATTCTGGAGTACTGCGTGAGTATTGTAAGCCTGAGTAACTGAACGTAAAAGTCTGCTTTTTGTTTTAGAGTTTTATGTTCAGAAAAATAAAACGCAAAGTAAAGTGGAAAGTCTGATATTTACAAAGAATAATCCGTTGAATCTATCCAAACAGAGCGTTTCTCGCTTACAGGTGTACTCCGTGAAAAGAGTAACCAAACATTTTGCTCAAGTAAGAGTACGGTTACTTAAAAATAATATGACTCAAGTGGAAGTCCAATAAAGGACTCAAAGTACAGGCTCTTGCTCAAGTGCATGTAGCTGAGTATACTCTGGTTTTGAACTATCAGGCGGTTTATTATTCCAGGTGGTGCAGCAGTATGTGGGCCTTGTGGGAGCTCCAGAGACAACTGGGGACAGGGCTGACCTGACCCCACGCCTGCATGGGACACTCTTACTCCTCACTGCAAGAAGAAAGGCAGGCATAAAGATCACCAGCTAAAGGGAGGTTAGGTTAGTAAACTGGACACATGCTTCTACCCCCCACCAGTGTCTCGCCTGGATACACGGTAACATAATATTCACCTCTTAGCCGAGTTTGGTATTACCCAAATAGATTCTTGAAAAAAGTGATAAAATAGTGACAAAAGTGAGGATAAAAATCGAACAAAAAAAATGAAAAAAGAGCAACAAAAGAGTGCCGGAAAAGCAACAATAACACAATTAAAAAAGCAACAACAACACAACAACAAAATTATGGAAAGGCCACAAGAAAGCCACAAAAGAGTGACAAAAACACATAATAAAAAGCAACAAAAAACCCTAAATAAAACATGACAAAAAAGTACCAAAAAAGAGATAAAGACGCGGGGAAACACTTCAAGTAACCATATTTAAATAGGGAAAACGTGGAAGAGCTTGGTAGCTTCTATCTTCACCTGGTTTGGAGCTATAGAGGAGAGGAGGAGAGGATAAATGCTGTTAATAGGTCTTTGGGGTAACTCATCTGTGTTGTGTTTACGTGACTGAGGGCACGCGTGAAGACCAGACAGGTACAAATGAACTCGTCTAAGCTCAGGTAAGAACATATCTCAGTATGTAAAAACGGTGGCCTATTCCTTTAAGGCAGTGTTTTTCAACCACTGTGCCGTGGCACACTAGTGTGCCGTGAGATATCTATGGTGTGCCTTGGAAAATTATCCAATTTCACCTAGTTGTTTTTTGAAAACAAATTCATTGTTTTCCGCAAATAATGTACCGTTTTCAAATGTCTGTGCTGTCTAGAGTAGAGTAACCATGTAATAAATACTCAATATCAGGTCGCTAATTTCTTTGAAACAAGAGAATTAGTGATGCATGGATGCGGCAGGTGGCGGTGACTGTGGCATTGTGGCTAGTGAGACTATACAGTGTTCCTATTCAAGAACGACTGAATGTAGGCTACAGGGTTACATTTTTTAAATATTGTCTGCTGGTGGTGTGCCTCGTGATTTTTTCAATGAAAAAAATGTGCCTTGGCTCAAAAAAGGTTGAAAAACACAGCTTTAAGGAACCCTTTTGGTCTGAAGTGATGGATTGGGGAACAGGCCAAAAAATTGCCGGAACACTCTCATTAAACACCATTATATCAGATCTAGTCTTTCTGGATCCTCCTAAATATTTCCCGGATCCTTTCCACTGCAAAACCGAAAGGTGGGGATCAAATGAAGCACCGGTAAGAAGTAAATAAATGACAGTGGGAGGGGCTGAGAGCATGACAACTCTCTGCGCCGGCCAATCAGGAGCTTCCCGGAAGTGAGTGCAGACGGCTGACACCATCGAAGTGTACCATTATACACCAGGCAGCGGCTAACTGTGGCTAACTGTTTGAGGGCCAGTGCGCGTCGCATCACCTCCGGGCTCCCACACACCCCCGAGTCATGGTGTAAGCTCACATTCTACACATTTATCAGGAGAAACTGCGAACCCGAGCGGACACATGAGGCTCCTCTGGCTTTAGGGAAACGCGCAGCTGGTGCTCACTTAGTAGCGGGGGAAGAAGAAGAGGTAGGTCACACTGAGAATATGCATCATTTTGTAATGCTTTGTCAATGTTCTGAACGAGATCGGCCCTTTAATGTGCTACATCATTTAGAATATGTTTTTGTTTAGATCTATTAAGAGGAATGTGTTTAATATCAGGAAAAGGAGGGCAGAGGGAAATATATCGCGGATGATGATGAGGAGGAGGAGGATTGTTGACGCTTTTCGCTGGTTGGATAAAATCAGACACACGGGATGCCTTTTTATCTGTTATCACATGTTTTCTTTGAATTTTGAGTCAATTGCTCGTCATATTATGTCGCCTTGTTGCTGACAGTTCGGATCATGCGCGAACATGGGCTCCTCTCCACAGACAAAATGCAGCGATAAGAAAAGTCAGCCCGTGCTTTGGAATTAAGGCGTTTTTTTTTTAATCCCGATGAGTCAAAACTGCTTTAAATAGTCGCCGACGGTTTGACCTGCAGTTGTACGGGAAGTCTATAACAGGATCTGGGTGGTGTTTCTCAATGAAGCAGGACAGCCGAGCGGATCGTGATTCGTAGCAGTCGTAGCGAGGCTGGGGAAGAGAAGAGACACAACATAATAACTGACTCTTCTGCTTTTTGTTTAGGGTCTGACCTTATCACTGTGACGTTGGATCTGTGACCGCTTCTTTGTTGGAATATTGATAAGAGGTAAGTACATTTTCTCCAGTTCAGCTTTACCCAAATGTTGAGGGTTACAGCTTAAGGCCAGAGTGACCCCTCATTTGAAAGCTAAGACCTACAAAACTGATCTGAACTGATCTTTTTCCTTGTGTTGTTGCCATGCTTTTTGACTTTTCTTTTCATTTTTTGTTGTTGTTGCTTTTTTTTATTTTTTGGGGGGCGTTTATGTCACTTTTTCATCACATTTTTGACACTTTCCTGTTCCTCTTTAGATACAGACGGCATCTCTGGAATCGCCCATATATGGTCATTTTTAAAAACAGTTAAGGGGGAAAACAATTTTGAAAAAAATGTATATTTTATCTAATTATTCAAAAACTACTTTAACAAATGCTGAAATATGAACATAGTTTCTACTAAATAATGATACAAAGACACGGGGAGGAGCAAAGTGGTTCAACAGCCCATAAATACATGAATAACGGAGAATGCTAACTTGATGCTACATGTTAGCATCGGGTTAATGCTAACGGTTAGCTCGCGCTAGCTACAACTGCCGTTTTTTCACTTCTACTGAACAAACTGCTGTGAGAAAATATCCATATGGGCCTGATTTACACTTGGCTTTATTTGTGTGTGATAAATAAGTTCATATTCCACCAGAAAATGGCAAAAAAGGGTGGAAAATTGTGTTTCTCTAAAGATTCTATTTTCCCCCTTGGCAAAGCCACGCCCCCTTCTATGACGAGATGCCGTCTGTATCTATTGTGGCTTTTTTGTTGCATATTTGTCGCTCTTTTTTTTGTAGCTTTCTTTGTCACCCGCTCTCTGTTGCTCTTCTGTGGTATTTTTTCTTGCTTTTACGTCACACGTTGTTGTCACTTTGTTGTCATGTTTTTGTCGGTCTTTTGTTCCGCTTCCATCCTCTTCCATCTCAGCTCATTTTTGTTGCTAAATGACACTTTTTTGGGGGGTAAAGCCAAACTCCGGTATGTATTATCTAAATGCTTATTTATTCCTCATCCCATCGCTGTGAATGAGTAAACATGTTATTTCAAAGTGGTCAAGAGAAAACAGTCTTTTTTCCACTTCTGTGTCAGGGACAAAGCTGGACACTGCTGAATTGAAAACGGTGAACGGGATACGCTTGTTTCCCAGCAGTCGGTTGTCAACAACACATTCTCAGTTTGGAGAAGTAGGAGGAAGGATGACATAAGCCTTGTGTTATTTAGTAACTTCTTGTGTGTAAGAGAGATACGAGATGTGTTTGGGCTGACGATTAGGTCCAGGCCATTCCGAGGATCTTCACCAAATAAAGACAAACTTGTCGGGATTTAAAAATGTCAAAAGCTGGAGTTGCTGTTCACATTAAAGCATTTGGACACATCGATCCATAACCAGTAGTGACCCGACAGCTAACAAAGTTGTTCCACAGTTATTTCTCTGCTTTTCATTTGTTTTAGTAAATGTGGGATCTGGCTAATATTTTCAATAGACTAACGCGGCGGGTTTTCTCTACTAGGCTTTTCACTGTGAGTTTTAAGATTTAAGCCTGAAATCTAAACTGCACAGCTTTTGCGACGCTGGTACCGAAAGAATTGGGTCCTAACCGGGTGGATATGTTTAAAATGTTCTGAGAAAACGAAATCTCTTGAGTTTTAAAGCAGTACTAAGTAACGTGTTTACCTTAACAAATCCTTCCCGTAGTCCCTGTGGGGGTAGTACAAGTGTTTTTTGGGATGATTCGGGGGTCTTTCATCTCCCCCTGGTGTCTCTGGCCAGAAAACCATGTTTGCAACTTGACTGCCTCCAGACCGGAGCCACCAATACACACTAATAGAATCACGAAGAAGAAGCTAACATGCTAACGGGCAAAGCTAGCTGCGGGCTAGCGTCACTTTAAACAGTATTTACAGCCATGTTTGAGTGAAAAAAATTATTTCCATTGTATAATTGGATGTGCAATATCCCTCTGTCCCTTCGCCTTTTCTGTCAGCGTAGTATTTACTCTCCAAGACAATTAGTACGTTAAAAAATCGTAACTTGCTACGACACCTGCAGTTGCGCTTATGACCTCTGGGGCAAGAGTTGCTTAGTACTGCTTTAAACCTAGATCACAATTCCAATATATTAAAATGGCGTTTGTTTGTAAAATCTTTGTTTGATTTGTTTTCCCCGCAGCACCATGAGCGCCCACGAGTCCAGCTCTGTCCACACCCTGTCCCCCGAGATGCCAGCCATGTTTGACGGCATGAAGCTGGCGGCGGTGGCCACGGTGCTGTACGTCCTGGTGCGGTGTCTGAACCTGAAGAGCCCCACGGCGCCGCCGGACCTCACCTTCCAGGACACGGCGCTGAACCGCTTCCTGCTCAAGTCGTGCTCGCAGCTCACCAAAGAGTCAGTATTCTCGTACCCTCTGCTGCTTGTCATGTGAGATGTTGCCGTTCAGTGACTGTGCTCACAGGGGCTTGAGTTTCCCGGTTATTATCGGGAGGTTTTAATATTCCAGTTTTGTCTTTGATCATATAAACGCACTTTCCCGATTATTAAAAACAGATTTCCGGATTTGAGAACCCAGATTTTCTGGCTGGGATTTTCCGTCAGTTACCGGGATACAACGGCATGAATACACTGTTTTACGGTTTTAAGAAACGTCACATTTTTTGCGCATGTGCCGTTAATAGTAAACAAACATGGCAACTGCGTTCCCGTTTCTGGAGCCAAGAGAAGACGGAGTTTTATATTGTCACCATGAAAGAACTAAAAGAGATAAATATTTTAAATGGAAAGAAGCAGCGTAATCGTCCTGAAACTGACGGCGACCGTTTCAAGGCGGCTGGTTTTCCTCCGGACGCAGAGAGGGGTCGACCACAACAGAGTCGGATAAAGTTTTTCCTCCACTAACTATCGGTGAACTCCATCAGCTCCACTCTCTCACACCAGTCCAGGCTTCAAACCTTCTCCTAGCCCTCCCTGGTCAGACACAGGACAGGTAAAGGTAACGATTACCCTCAATCTGCCGTCACTGTCGTTTGCCGTAGCTCAGGATGTGGAGGATGAGCAAAACATTGAGCCCAAAGTGGGCAAAAGAACCGGCCCCACAATTAGCCACACATTTATGGTTTTAATATTTAGAATATAATGTGTGCGCCTGCGTGGACAGAGCTTGAATACGAGAAGCTGGGTTTCCTTATTTGATCATGTAAAAAGGGGATTTGAGTTTCCCAATTTCTCAGTGACATAAACACAATGACCGGAATATTGCTTATAACCGGGACTCTCGATCCCTTGTAAACACAGAGTCACCTGGACGCAGGGTGAAGGTAGTGGTGTGTCAGCAGGTTTTGGGCTTCAGATGTCAGATGTTTGTGTCCTGGGTGACTGAATAGGAGAGATGTAGGGCTGCACGATGAACCTGTATCGAATCGGAGTTGACGTTTTAGCTCCTGCGATAATCCAACCTCAAGAATCACAATGATCAAGCCTCACGTCCTCAGAAGTGTCTGCAGGAGAATCATGTTTGTCATCATACTTCATGTGCGTCTCGCTCTGCACGTGGAGTATGTTATTCTCGCCACTTGTAACAAACAAGTGTTTGGCGACCAGCAGGATGGATTGTCTCACGGAATCATGTGTTCGTGGAGAGCGTTGAGGAAAAAAAAAAAAAGCTGATGTAGGGCTGCTCGATTATTGAAAAAATAATAATCACGATTATTTTTGTCATAATTGAAATCACGATTATTCAAACGATTATTTGTTGCCTTTAAGAAAATCCATCAAAAAAGTGACAAAAATCCATCAAAAAAAAGACAAAAATCCATCAAAAAAAAAAAAAAATCAATCAAAAAAAAGACAAAAATCCATCAAAAAAAAAAAAAAATCAATCAAAAAAAATGACAAAAATCCATCAAAAAAAAGACAAAAATCCATTAAAAAAAAAGACAAAAATCCATCCAAAAAATGACAAAATTCCAGCAAAAAAAAGACAAAAATCCATCAAAAAAGTGACAAAAATCCATTAAAAAAATGACAAAAATCCAGCAAAAAAGTGACAAAAATCCATCAAAAAAGACAAAAATCCAGCAGAAAAAAGACAAAAATCCTGCAGAAAAAAGACAAAAATCCTGCAAAAAAAGACAAAAATCCATCAGAAAAAAGACAAAAATCCCGCAAAAAAGTGACAAAAATCCATCAAAAAAGTGACAAAAATCCATCAAAAAAATTACAAAAATCCAGCAGAAAAAGACAAAAATCCATCAAAAAAGTGAAAAAAATCCAAAAATCAAAAATTACAAAAAAAAATTAGAAATTAAAAAAAAAAAAAATATATTGAAAAAAAATAATAATCATTTTTTTGCGATTATGCTAATTCTGTAATCGTTTACTGTTGTAATCGAAATCGTAATCGAATTTCGATTAATTGCACAGCCCTAAGCTGATGGCCTGTATTAAACAGCGTCTAAATAAATACATCTATACAGCAGGTTTTTGATGTATATTTGAGGCCAATTTTCATTAAGCAGGCAGAGTTTTGCAGCTTGTGATTCGGATAATGCATTTATGAGAATGTGAACGCACCATGTTTATTAGAAAATAATTCAAACTGAGGATGTTTAATATGCCTCTTTGACTTTCGCAGATTTGTTTCTTGTTGCTGATGAAGCTGAAGTATATTCATCTCAGTTGGATGAAAAATAAAACATAGGCTATACATAAAATATTAAAATTGCAAGTCAAGGTGTCAAGACATGGGCGGTGACCCGGTCAAATGAGACATTTTAGATTACATTAGATATTGTGGTGGACAGGCTCAGTAAAAATAGCTTAATACTGGACCTTGGTGTCAATAATGTAAAGGTTCAAATTAGCATTAGCATCAGTTAAACACCATGCGCTACCTTTTGCTCCTGATGTGTTGGCTGCTCTGCAAAGCAACAGTTTACCAAAGGCAGGACGACGTGCAGGATTTGCATGTTAGTCAGTGTTTTGTGACCTTTAAGAGCGACTTGTGTGTCCCGGAGATTTGAAACCTCTCTTCACTCCGGGACAAATTTGCTTCACTTGGTGCAAACATCTAACAAAGAGTCAGCTTTTTCACACCGACAACGATTATGAACCGTGGAAATGATTGACTTGACTACGTTTCGTTCAAAAGTATTTTGGAAAGCCTGAAGAAAGCATGTAATATTCAAGTATAGTATACAGTATAAGCCATCTATATAGGTCTACAAGCCAGACTTATTTAGCCAATGACATCAATGGTTTCAGATTCCATTTATTCAGGCATTTAAACATTTCCCATGAAAGAGAGGGAAGAAAATAAAGCCTGAAATGGAGTAGGGGATGCACGTGTTCTCTTTAAATGATAGTCCAAGCCCGGTCCATAGTCGGTTAACTGTTCAAATCAATAAATTAAGAAATAAATATATTGGCAAATAATGATTAAGTTATCACTGCAAATGCTGAAATAAAAATATAATATTTTTAATCATTAACAAATAAAGTCCTATAATTATTTTTTCGCTGACTAAATGCTGAAGTAAAAATATAAATAATAATAATAATAATAAACTAAAATAATAATAAACATAATAAATAATAATAAACTAAAATAATAAAGCCATATCATTATTTTCTGTCTGCATTTATTTATTCTTTCATTTATTTCTGCATTTATTTATTCATGTATTTATCTATTTCCACTTTTATTTTCAGTCGGCGCTTTATTTGTACAGCCTGCGTTATTCGCCCCCTTAATTTGCATGAGGTGAGAGAAATAATGAATAATGTATGCTGTAAAAATGAAGCGTTGACTAAAAATTAAAATTAATAGATAAATGAAAGTATAAATAAGTCAATCAATCAATCAATTTTTATTTATAGTGCCCTTTACAACACTCAAGGCGACCAAAGTGCTTTACAATAAAACCACATAAAATCCATTAAAAACATTCATACAACCAAACAATAAAACAGGTAAAATGTACTAAAAAAGTGTCGCCGTGCTGCTTACTGTTAAAAGCCAGTCTGAATAAATGTGTCTTGAGCCTGGATTTAAAAAGGCCAAAGTCAGTGATGGTGCGCATATCAGGGGGCAGCTTATTCCAGAGTCTGGGTCCAGCTACTGAAAAGGACCGATCACCCCAGTGCTTGGACTTGGTCCTGGGCACTTCCAGCAAGAGCTGGTTTGACGCCCTCAAGGATCTGCCAGAGTCACGAACAGTTAAAAGTTCAGACAAGTATGAAGGGGCAAGACCATTGAGGGCTTTAAAAACAAAAAGAAGGATTTTAAAATCAACTCTAAAAGAAACTGGAAGCCAATGCAACGAAAAAAGGACTGGGCTGATGTGCTGACGTCTGGGTGTATTTGTTAAAAAACGAGCTGCAGCATTTTGCACCAATTGAAGATGATTAAGACACGACTGGGAAACTCCAAAATAAAGGGCATTACAATAGTCAATTCTTGAACTGATAAAAGCGTGGATGGTTCGCTCCAGGTCTGAGCGGTTTAAAAAAGGCTTTACTTTAGTTAAAACACGCAGCTGATAAAAACTTGACCTGACCACACTGTCAATCTGTTTGTCGAAACGAAGTGAGTTGTCAAAGACAACCCCGAGGTTTCTGACCGTTGGTTTAATATAAGAGGACAGCAAACCAAAGTCTGAAGAATTTGAGTCACCAAACAAAATAAAATCTTTTATCCTCATTTAAATGGAGGAAATTCTGGTGTAGCCACAGTTTTATGTCAGATATGCAGTCCATGAGACATTTGACAGCGTCACTCCTATTCGATGAAACGGGCAGATAGATTTGCAGATCATCTGCATAGCAGTGAAATGCCAGATTATGTTGGGCAATAATTGACCCCAGTGGCAACATATAAAGAGAAAACAACATGGGGCCCAAAATAGAACCCTGGGGCACACCGCACGACAAGGAGGCAACAGAGGAGGACAGATCACCAATCATAACAGATAGAAAATAATTCTATGTCTTTTATTTTTTCAGTTTTATAAATAAGAGACGTTTAGTAAGTATTTTATTTTTACTTCAGCATTTAGGCAGCAAAAAAAAATAAAAAAAATAATGTTAAGATATAAAATAAATTTTTACTTCAGCGTTTGCAGTGATATTTGAATAATTATTCACCAATATATCTATTTATTAATTTATTTATAATTATGGAAGTTTTGCTCCCACATACAGTAGTTTAATCCCAGCACTATAATGTAGCCCTTTGTATGTGGCTGGTTTAAAGAGTGTCTGGTTGTGATGTGAGTGCTCTGATGCTGAGCCGCAGTCAGCGGTTTGTCCAAAACAACGGTCCAGATGTCACGCCTGTCCTTGTCTAAACACCTCGAGTCACTTTTCTCTCGTTAGATCATGTGCGCCTTCGATTGGGGACATAAAGTGTTCACATGAGTGTTAGATCACTATTAGGGTTGGGCGATGTCCCCTTAACTGGCAGTTGACAATGTGAACAGTGAATCATTGTGATGGGTGATGATATTGGGGGGTTTGTACTTAAACTAGAATGCACATGTTCAGACTGCAGGCCTTTTATTGCCCCATGATATCAGTCTAAACGGCCAGGTCACATTTATCGAGCCTACTCGTCATCACTGCTCTACAAATACCATCATTTTACAGTAAAGTAGAGGAGCGGACAGGGAAACTACACATGCTCTTGTTATGATGAGCTCTGTTAGAGAATTAACAATGGTGTTGGAGAGGATAGATGAAAAGCAGGCAGCAGTCTGGATGTCTTACACAACAAGTTTATTTACCATCAGTGCGGGACCCGGAGACATGAACTCCTGACATTGTGCTAGCCCTACCATTCAAGTCTGTCTATGCTTCCACAGAAGGGATAAACCCCCTCTCAGAGCGTCAGACTGATACACAAGAGTCTGAGCACCACAGTCAAGGCTATGACAGAGATAGTATGACTGTACAGCCTGACCCAGTGTGATAAATAGTGATTTAATGTTATCCTCTAACAAACTCCCTCTCCACAGCGGAAATCCACAACGGCACGTTTCTCGTTAAAGACATCTCTGCCTCTGCTCATGAAAAGTCCACAGTCCAAAAAACTGTCTCTTCCTTCTCAAAATGAGTTGGTTATTGATGTTCTCGCTCCGTTAGCTTCCAAAGCCTTTTACATTGCCAGACCAGCGGCGCTTTAGCACCGTGCCGTTTACACACTTGAGCCGCGTCCCGTGAACGACCATGTAAAATATATATATATATATATATTTTTTTTTTTTTTAAAATGGGAATTGAGTATTAAGCCCTGCAGTCTGCAATGCAACCCCTGATAAGTTTTAAGGTTTACGTGGCCTGCAGAAGTCCAGTGCGTGTTTCTGACAGTCGGGGGCGTGGCATCACGACGGTGGCTATGCAAGTCATTTCTTCATTAGCTCCTTTAAGGGCAGATCCACTGAGTCCAGTTTTTACCCTGACCTCACTCACTTCATATGAGCTGTACAGAACCCGACAGAGCCACGATGATCCACGCTCTTAGTGTGTAAAGGTTGTTTTGTTTCTCGATCATCTCCTGTTCACGTGTGGGACATATTCTATCACACATCACTGCGCGCTAAACGTGCCAGCCTAATCCAGCGCTGTGTTCAATGGATCTGTCTGTAGCTTTGGGCCGCGCCAGTGGAAGGACCGGTGAGTGTGCACTGATGTGTGAGCAGTACTGTCCACTGATTTGAAGAGGAAACGTTATGTAGAAGAGTAGACTTAAGAATGAAGCACTTGTTAACCGGGCAGAGAACTCTTAATGGGTTACGCAGTTAGTACAGATGGTTAACCAGCTAATTGTTACTATCCCCGTTTGAATGCAGATCTACTCAGAACGGGTCGGTGAGGCTTATGGGCTGTGAAAATTTGAAGGTCACCTCTGGATACAATCTATTGTGTTCTGTAGAAGCAGAGCCTAAAAAAACCAAGGTCTGTTTTTGACAAGCCAGTATGACACGAGTAACAGCCCCTGAGTAAAGGCTCTGAGAAGTCTGATCTTCATGGTTTGTGAGTGGAGGGCCTGTCCCTGCTTGGAGCTGGCTCCGTCTCCTCAGAGTAGCCTTAAGTGTCCATCCTTTACGTGTGCACCGGTGTTTGTTACGGCGGATTAAGAGCCAGCGGATGTTGTCGTCCTCTCCCTTCGTGTCGGTGTCGTGTTGTGACTTTGTTGCCGGGACTTCGCGTGACTCGGCGACACCCGGAGAAGTTGCATAATAACAGATCGATTTGCACACAGCGGGAACAACGGCACGCGGCGGCGCTCTGCTGAGGCCGGGAACAGGCCCCTGCGGTTTTGGGCCACACGGCAAGGCCAGCAGAGTGCACGGAGGGTCTTCACAGAGGAGAGCGCTTCCAAAGTGACCGGACATTGACATTCGCAGGAAATGTGGGCTTGAAATGGACGTCTTCTCTAATGCACCATGAGCCAAAGCTTCTGCTTCAGTTTACCTCACATCAAATCTAACCTGGGGGATGACGATGCTGTCGCTGTACCTAAAATCATCAGTAAAGTTGAGGCTTTTGTATCTGTGATGATGTAGAAAGAGGAAGCATGTAAAGCACCTGCGTCAACAGAGCAAAGTGCAGTATCTGTGGACAGGACGCGGTGATAAGCCGTTATTTGCATTACTACTGTAATGTGGACTTTGAGAGACAACTCCCGGTGATGTGTCCACTGTCATCACCGCATTTTTATCAACATGCTACTCTCAAGTGTTTGAACTGAGCAGCTGTTGGACCGTAAAAGGCTCCATCCATGAAACATAATAAATAACTGTAATTTTCATATGCCAAATGAAGCTGAAGTAGAATAAAAAAAGAACTGAATCTTCATTTTAACTCATAATTGTAATAGTAATACATGTTTGAGAATTGCAGTTAGATATTTGATAAGCTCAGAGTAGTGCACCAATATCTGTTGTGGTCCCAGATTAAGTGCACTCCAGAGGAGCCACTGCACTCAGACTTGATTACATTATCTGCAAATGGAAGCGGGCTGCGTTTGCCGGACACCTGTCTTATGTAACAAAGTGTCTACTAAACGTTGTGTTTGTTAAAGGCTGTTGGAAAGACGAGGGTGGGTCGAGCAACGCACTTGTGTAATCAGTAATGTAAACATATGTGTCAGAAGACAAATTCACGCTCGCACCCTCCTCTGGACGCAATATTTCCAACTCCATATCAGGGGAAAAGTCCATCAAAAAAACGTTGCATACATGGGTGGTAGTTTGATTGAAATAATGTAAATAAATGAAAGTGTTCCTTTTAAGTCTGCATGAAAAGTCTAATTTCCTTTATTTTAATGTGATCTAATGTTTGGCAGCATGTGTATCTGCTGCAATATTCATAGCCATATAAAGTATTGATACCTGAGTATCTAGTTTACTTATTTTGAATATTCATTAGTCAGTCTTTTGACAACTAAAGGTCTGTCGATATGGGTTTATCTAAGGCCAATGCCGATTCTTTCTTCTTTTTTTTTTAACTGGCCAATACCGCTATTTCTGGCCGATTTTCCCAAATGTGTGGTCTATAATCAGGGGTTAGAGTGGGCTGGAACAGTCTGGAACAGTCTGGTACAGCGTTCAGCACCCTGGGTTGTGGGGGGAAAAAAGAAAAACAAGACAAAAATCGCGGCTGACAGACGATCAACACCAAATAAACAAAGAAGAAGAAAAGTACATGGAGTTTATTATTAATTTGCTGAAGCTGCACTGGACAGAAATCCACTCTTCAGAGAGAAACTGGATGAATAACCATCAGATCAGCAGCAGCTCAGTCCACTCCTGTGAAGTTTAATGCGCCTCAATAAAACTGCATTTATCACAAAATCATGAACTCTAAGGTTTTTCAGATTAATTTGGGAAGCATAATGAAGAGAAAAACACGCTAAAACATATTCACATATTAAGATTGTATATAACTGAAGAATACTGAGACAGACATGGATTCTACTGGGCTGTGTCCCGCTCCTCTCTCTGATCTGTGGAGGGGTCAGAGATGGGCCAAGCAAATGCACTGACAGAGCCATCAAATATTCATCTGCATTTGGACATGGATTCATATTTCAGCTGGCCTCCATTTTATCTTTACAGTTGATGAAGTGATGAAATGAGGGGAGATAATGTGATGCAAATGTATTCCGGTGGTGTCTCTTTTACCAAAGTAAACCGTGTGGAACAAACCCAGTGCACACTTCAGAATACACACACTAATGAAGCTATATGGCTTTATAGTGTGTAAGAGCTGAAAATACAAGCTTAGTCAAGGGTAGGAATGTGAAATGGTTAATTTAACATCCTCCTCCTCAAAGAGAGCAGAAGGACGTGGGTCAGTGGAGGGCAGATTGATTTAAGGTTTGTGTTTCAGAGTCTGTTAGAATAAAGCGGTCTAGAGTGCGGTGGGAGTGACCAACGATCCAGCTACAGCTGAAGGGACCACTTCCTGTTTATCACTACCTTTTTATTTATTTCAGTTCTGCCTCACGGTTCGACATTTGAACACTTCCTGAATACTGGATTGAACTTTTAGACGCTATTAACAAAGCAGCGGTTGCTAATCAGCTTGGTTTTACTAAATATTTTAGCTCAACATGAACTAGTTATTGGAATACAACGCTGATGGCAAACGGGTCAGCACTTGGTTAAATGACTCATTCCTATTTATGATTGCTTTAAGGCTTGTTGTATTTACTCGAGCGGAGATTCTCTCTCATCCTATAAATGCATGTTCCAGGCAAACGGCTCCAGACCCCTCTGCAGAGGTGGCCCCAGGTTGGAGTTTGGGGCCTTATGTCACTCACATTCAATGCTCATTGGGACAAGTGCTTTGTGCTTGTGTGAACTTGCTCCCTGCCCCAAGTCCAAAACCACGGCTCCCACAAAAGCAGTAAACATGAATCAATTTGTACTTCTTTATTTGGCTCAAATAGGCTAACATTTTGGGCGCTGACTGGATATATCCATGCCTCTTGTGCCCTCAGGTACATCCCCCCTCTGCTGTGGGGGAAGAGCGGCCACCTGCAGACTGCGCTCTATGGGAAGCTGGGCAGGGTCAGCGCTCCTCACCCATGTGGAGTCAGGAAGTACCTGCCCATGATGGACGGAGCCACCGCCACCTTCGACCTGTTCGAGCCGCAGGGAGACCACCAGACTGGAGGTATGATGCACTTACAGATACCAGGGAGAGGCTCACAACTGGACTGCACTTGGCTGTCAAAGACGACTTTCGGAGACAGACAATAAAGTTTCTTATCTATTTATCTTTGTGCTACCCAGCGTACTTTAGACTTTTGATGAGCTCATTATTAAAGGGACTATATGGAGTTTAAACATGTTAAAGGGGGGGTATTATGCAAAATTGACTTTTTCAAGCTTTACATCATGTTATTATGTCATTCCCTCATTAAAAACATGCCTGAAGTGTTGCCTTGGCACTTTCACGTATTTTTGAGTAATCTCTGATGGCAGCCATTTTAGGGATAGGATTGCCTGAGTCCTCCTACGAACGCCCCCACCTCCTGGAGACGCCTCCGACCTTTCGTCACCAGCCGAGTAACCAACCACTGCTCCTCAGCAGAACCCCCTCCCCGCAGAGTCCAGCCCTAAGATGTAAACTGTCAGAGTCATCATGGAGGATTAGCTTCATGTGTTGTGAACCGGAGCTACAGCAGCTCTGAGACTTTAACAAAGACACACACACATCAGTGTTTCTGTTACAGAAACACTTAAAACCGGTGACAAGAACACTTATTTCAGTGGCTGGTTCTGCGCTGGGAATGTCTTAGGGCCTTGATGATGCACAGAGCCTCCGGAGAAAGCTAATGCTAAGCTAAACCTCGAGTCATCACGTGAAAACGAGAAATATGCATGAACAAAGTCAATAAAACCACCACACTCATAAAGAACCGCGACATGCTAAGAACCTTCACCTTCACAACATTCATTGAAAACAGGCAGCATATTATGCACAAATAACGTCAATAAAGCAGCAACTACTCGAAGCAGCCTTTACGATGATCACACAATGAGCCTGGCTTTACACATTTGTGGTTTATTGCAGACTTTTCATCAACAATGAGCTGTAGTCGATTATAACAAGCTAACGGGTAACCTCGAATAACCATTGTCCACCTGCACAGATAATGTCCGTCTTTTGAGTCGTATGGGCTCTTGCAGATCCTGGTGTCGTCCATGGGGGTATAGTTAGAGATCCATAGGGCATGGCAGTTGCAAAGTGGGACTAGAGCCTCCAAACAGCAGTTATTTTTCAGGCAAGAGCCCCTTCCAAGCGTCCGGTGTGGAAGGTTCGTCTCCAAATCATATCCTGTGTGGCCATTGTTCACAAAGTGATAAACAGTAGCTCCTTTCCAACAATAAAAATTAAAATGCACCGATCGTAGTTTCAATACTGTGGAGAAAACGAGCGGAATGTTGTGATGCCACAGACAGCGTGTGTCAGAAAGGGTCAGGGGGCGTCTTAAAGAGACAGGGCCCTATTTCAAGACGTTCAGTGTAGCCATTTTGAAAGAACAATTTTATACAAGGCAGTTATTCTAATTTACTGCATTTACAGACCAACAGAAGGTTGCGTCATCATTGTAGTGTGCTTTAGACTGGTGCTATGTGATTGAAAAAAGCATAATACCCCCTCTTTAAAATTATTTATTTACCTCCCCCTACATGTTCCTCCATGTCCTAAATGTGTAGAATGAGCTCAGACCTGTTCACCTAAACTGCCTCTAAAATCCTGCACTGTCACTCAAAAAGGTGTTAATTCACTCAATAATGAGTCCCCCTAGTCCCTTTAAGGCTTACTGTTAATAAACAGATAAACAGTGTTGAGTGCTTGACCCATTTATTCTGCAAATGTCCACACTGTCTTCTGTCCTCCGTGTTATCTTGTCCAGTTTTTAAGCAGCCATGTTTGTTTTGGTCCAGACAGATCAGTTTTTCAGACATTGGTTTTGTGTAGCATAGGAACAGGCTGATGTTTCTCATTGACTCTTGAGAAAAGTTCATTTCACATTTCTTGTGTGATTGTACCTTGTATTCATTGCTACATAATGGCCCTGATTCATGTAGAGGCTGGATTCTATTGTCGTTGAAAAGCTGCCTGTCCTCAGCTGCTCTGTTACACACACCGGTGCATCCAGGTCATTATGGCATAAACACACATGATCTTATTAAGCTAAACATATCTAGGCACACGCTCCGGGCCTAATGCTGCTGCCTCTCTGGCCTCACACGAACTTCAAATCCTCCTATGGTTTGCTTTACGGCACATCGGTTTCTAAACCTTTGAGAGTCCGGTCCCCTGTTAGGCAGGGTTTGCCCTTGAAAACCCTGTCTGTGAACACAGCACACACAAAATATCTATTTCTGTCAAACTCAAGTGTGCATTTCACATTTGAAACATTTGTGCTTGTCTGGAAAAAAAACAATCAAATATTGAATAATATTTATTTGGATCACATATCATTTTCATATTGTGGATTTAAAGTGGTCGTTAGTCTACGGACCACAGCTTGGGAACAACCTGGTTAAACTGTGTAATATGATGATTGTGTTAAGGATTTCTACAGTCAGTCAGGCAGTAGTCTCGTGCTGATGTTAACGTGCTGATTGTGTTTGCTCCTAGCTTGACTAACTTCCTTTTCCTTTGCTTCACCAGAGGACATCACCATGGTGATCTGCCCCGGCATAGGAAACCACAGTGAGAAGCATTACATCCGCACATTTGTGGACCATTCGCAGAAAGAGGGCTACCGCTGCGCAGTGCTCAACCACCTGGGGGCGCTCCCCAACATCGAGCTCACCTCCCCACGCATGTTCACCTATGGTACGCAGCTGCTGTTCGCCTGTTAGCATGAGGCAGGCGGGACGTTTCACTTCCCCTCTGTTCAAAAGAGGTCTTTAAAGTACAGGACACTAGAGAATCACTATTCCCCACAGAGTAATGGCAAATATCTTTCCTCTACTTCTTAAAGATTTTTCTACAAATGCTATTGCTGCTTTGCAGGGCAAGATTTGTGGACATTTTTGTTGAATATGTGCTAAAATTGAAGATGCTTTGTCGATATTGCATTAATTGTGCTTTCGAGATTCAAGAGATTTATTGTCATTGTCACAGAGAACAACGAAATTATGAATAGAGGATTAGCGGATACGCACGCTAGAATACACATTACTGAAGGGACAACAAGACGCCGATGAACAGTTGTATGAGCCGCGATGAGAACAATGTGGACGAATAATACCTTTTGGTGGAGTTAATGGAATTATTCAGAAGTGCCAAGGCAAATACTAGAGGAAAGAAACAGCTAAAAGACAACAATGAAACTAAGCTACATACAGATGTCATGCTAGCAGCAGCTAAAGTTAGTCATATGCTAACATCGGCAAAATCACCTTTTTCAGCAGTGTATGATGTAAATTATAAAATCTGGTATGACCTGGCTGTTTTAGTGAAGGCGATCCTCTCTCCTCTGACCAATCAGAGCCTCGGTCTGCTTTTGTGAGGGCGGTCCTCTCTCCTCTGTTCATGTCAAGCTAGTATCAGTTCAGTGCTTTGGCTCAGTCTTGCACCTGGCTGACCCTGTGTGACCCTGGTCTGACCAGAGAGACTCTCGACTACATGGGTCAGACCTGGCACTGGGCTGGGTAGGAATTGCCAGAGGAAAAATGGTAAATGTTGCTGCAGAATGTCTGCAGAATTGGGTAGTTTGAGCTGTTTTTTTTGTTAAATGTGCTGTCGGTTGCATAGTTAAATATCCCAGTTTTGAAAAACAAAGCTTCAGAGCTGCTCTGTCTGAGAGAGACTGCGCACTCTGACTTTGGTGAGGCAACTTTTAATCATCCCTTTTTTTTAATAGTCTTTAATCCTAGCAGCTTAGTTGACATATCACATCATTTGTACTTGAGGACTTGACTAATAGTATATCCCTAATAGACGGCACTTTGTGGCGGTTGTGCTGACTGTGTGTAACGGAGGCTTGTCTGTTCCCCTCGCAGGCTGCACGTGGGAGTACTCGGCCATGGTCGGGTACATAAAGCGGGCCTACCCTCACACCAAGCTCATCGTGGTGGGCTTCAGTCTGGGTGGGAACATCGTCTGCAAGTTCCTGGGAGAGAACCGCACTAACCAGGAGAGGGTGCTCTGCTGTGTCAGTGTGTGCCAGGGCTACAGCGCACTCCGGTAAGGCCCACCTATGTTTACGAGCAATCAAATCAAAATGGTGGATTTCTAAAGATCAGCAGCTCTAATTAGACACTAATGACAGTGACTGCTGCACCACAAAGGGCTGTGTTTATGGGCCTCCATTGTTACCCAGTTGCATGCTAACAAATCAACAGCGCGTTGATAAGCACAGTTCGAGTGCACAGCGGTAAGCAGGATTAGTCAGGATTGCGTGACTGAAACGAAATTCTACTCCAGATCTGAGAGCAACATTATAACATCCATCCATCCATCCATCCATCCATCCATTTTCTTCCGCTTTATCCGGGGCCGGGTCGCAGGGGCAGCAGTGTCAGCAGAGATGCCCAAACTTCCCGGTCCACACACGCCTCATCCAGCTGTTCTGGGGGGACCCCGAGGCGACACCCCAGAACAGCTGGAGGAGGTGTGTGTGGACATTACAACATGTCATAATAAAAAACTCCAAACAGTTGATTTTACAGGATTTGCAATATGTTCCCTGGAAAAAACTGAATGTAAAATTGAAAAAGACAAATGGCAACAAGAACAAGTGAGCACATCCTCCTGATGACATGTCTGTCAAACTGTGAAGCACTTTGGTCGACTGCAGTTGTTTTAAATTGGTAAAAACAAATAAAGTTGAAGTGAATTGAATTAATGAAACGTACTATAGAAATAACATTGTATTGGATATGTCACCATCTAATCCAGAAAGAACTGGCTCTCACTGATCTGAAATCTGAAAACAATAATTGTGGGTTACATGTGAAAGTCTCGTTCATGTTTAACAATGGCCAACTGTAAATATCATTGTGTCCCGAAGACTTTTGAAGTCTTCTATTTTTAAATAGTTTAAAGTAACAGCCACCATTATTTTCAGTTCTCCAAATAAACAAAGAGAGCTGTTCCTTGAAAAGCCTCCAAAATCAAGCTCTGACATAACCTGGAGCAACAAACCAATACACAATCACATTAGGAAAGCCTTTGTTATTGTCTCACAGAGAAAGTCCCGGCACGGCTTGGTTTGAATGTCATTTGAACCAGTCAGAGGAATGTGACAATCTAAAATGTGCATTACGTTTAATCATGTCACAGTAAACACAGACTTGTTTCTATACTAATATGGTTCCTGAACACCAAGACTATAAAATAAACCTCTCACATACTTTTATTTTACCTGTCAATATAAATAATACAAGTAGTACATTGTATTTGCAGACTTTTGTGGAAAAACGGGTGTTCGGCGTCTACAGCATGTTAACAGTTTTTAGCAATGAACTCGTGTTCTAGAATTCTACTGCAGTTGGAGCAGGTGCCAATTCAACTCTATGGGAGAGAAACAGTTCCTGAATAAAATATCCCAAAACCAAATGTTTCCCCTGATCATTATTTGACAGTGACTGGATTAAAACCCACCACATTATTCTTATTCTACTGACCAACATCACGCTCATGTTTTTGAATATTGTCTCCACTTCTGGACGCCTTTAGGAGGAAATAATTAGAGCGTAGTTCATACGTGCCGGAAGAGAGGACGTGGAACTTTGAAGTTTTGTTTCATTTGAATCGGCCTCAGGAATGACAGAGAAAACAAACTCTTTTGACAGTTACCACCATTATTTTTTCAGTTGCTCCATCTCAATTTTAAACCATACAGACACTATAGATGCAGACGGCATCTCTGGAATCTCCCATATATGGTCATGTTTGAAAACATTTAAGGGGGAATTTTTTTTTGAAAAAATCTAAACTTTGTCTAATTATTCAAAAACTACTGTAACAAAGGCTGAATTATGAATATAGTTTCTACTAAATAAAGAAACAAAGGCATGGGGAGGAGCAAAGTGGTTCAACAGCCCATAAATACATGAATAACGGAGAATGCTAACTTCATGCTACATGTTAGCATCGGGCTAATGCTAACGGTTAGCTAGCGCTTGCTACAACTGCCGTTTTTTCACTCCTACTGAACAATCTGCTGCTACATTTGACTTTATTTATGTGTGATAAATAAGTTCATATTCCACCAGAAAATGGCTAAAAAGAGGGAAAATTGTGTTTCTCTAAAGATTCTATTTTCCCCCTCGGCGAAGCCACGCCCCCTTCTATGACGAGATGCCGTCTGTATCTATAGATGCAGACGGCATCTCTGGAATCGCCCATATATGGTCATGTTTGAAAACAGTTAAGGGGGAAAACAATTTTGATAAAAATCTAAACTTTCTCTAATTATTCAAAAACTACTTTAACAAATGCTGAATTATGAATATACTTTTCTACTAAATAAAGATACAAAGACATGGAGGGGAGCAGCCCATAAATACATACAAAACGTAGAATGCTAAAATGATGCTTCATGTTAGCATTGTGCTAATGCTAACGGCTACGACTGCCATTTTCTTTTACTTCTACTGAACAATCTGCTGTGAATAAACATCCACATGGACCCCATTCAGACTTATCTTTTTTTGTATGTGATAAATATGTTTATATTTCGCCGGAAAATGGCTAAAAAGAGTGAAACATTTTGTTTCCCAAAAGATTCTATTTTCCCCCTCGGCGAAGCCACGCCCCCTTCTATGACGAGATGCCGTCTGTATCTGTAGGCTCTTTAGAATGTTGTGATGTCACGTAAACGCAACCTATTATAAATCCAGAAGTAGCATCGATGCTAAATAACTGGGTGGTGCAAGCTAATTGTCGTTTCTTGTGCTTGAAAGTGACATGTTAAAAAGAAGTTTTTGACCATAAAAAACATTTAAATCTTAAAGCTGGAGGACCTGTTTTTCTCTGTTCAAATGGTGACATTTTTAGTTTTTGGATTACGGCATCTGGGGGTGGTTCAGTTTTGGCAGTGAAGGATTAACCTGTTATCTGCCGCCCCCCCTGATCAGGATATAATTAGGGTTAAGAACGGCAAATGTAAGGTTAGTTGTGTTTCTCTCACACAGGTCTCGCACATATTTTTTTAAAACTAGAAGGTCTTGGTGTTCAAATTTGGCATCACACTGGCATATACGCTTTGAAATTTGGATGTAAATAATTGTTAACGTGGCCTGTCTCTGCTGCTGTGACTGCTGACTCTCTAACCCCTGATCGTCTGTGTTCCTTCAGGGCTCAGGAGACCTTCCTGCAGTGGGACCACTTCAGACGCTTCTACAACTTCCTCATGGCCGACAACATGAAGAAGATCATACTGTCACACAGGTCTGGGCGCACATTTGTTAAAAGCTTTCCTGTGTCATGTCAGATGCAGTTCGGTCCAGAATGTTCAAATGCAGGCAGCAATTTCATACAGTCGTTGAAGTCGAACATTTTCAAAACGGCAAATAACACGTACTATCGGTCAGTGACATGAAATATCAGGAGAAAGTGAGCGTCTATTACTAAAGCATGAAATACAAACACATATAGAACCTTCGACAGCAGCTAACTGAGAGGAGAATCATTGATTAACCTTTAACATGGAGACTGCCCTCTCAATCAGCTGCTGTACCTGATCCGACAGCCAAAACATGTCAAAGCAACTGAGACATCAGCTTTTTCAAGTAATATGTTTGCTGTTGTTCCAAATCCATTTTTCTAGTACTAAAACTTGGAATCAGGTTAGCTGCCGATCCAGAGAACCAGTCCGATACCACCTGTGAATAGAAACGAGAGCCTGTAAAAGATGGGGCTGGGTTCCGTCACATTTTTTTCAATATCAGAACTTTATCACTGTTTGGTTTTTTGATACCGATACTATAAGTTTTGATAAATTGTGGCAAAAATTAAAAAGAGAAATGTGGAAAAATTGGGGGGAAAATAATTTATTTGAGCTGAAACACTTCCTTTAATGCTGTCCCTGGACCAACAACATCAAAACTTGGATCTAAAGAGAGAAGCATTTTTTTTTTTTTTTCGTACCTGCTTGTGATGCTTTCATTTTTTTGATACCGGTAGTACCTGAAGTTTTTTTCTGATACCAGGCTGGTATCGCCCTAGAAAAAGATGCTGAAGCCAAAGCAGTTGGTGCTATTTCTTCTTACACTCTAAACACTGAGTGAAGGTATCTAAGAGGTACCATACATCTTTTCATTAGCAGTAGCATTAGCCACAATGTCGTAAACAGCTGCAGCTTCTTCAGAATAATACAGTGTGATTTGAGTGTATTGCACTCTCATATTATAAGTCTGTATAGTTTAAATTTATATTTAGGGTAGAAAAGTCTAGTGACCCTTGTTTATTGTTTTTTCCATTAGTTTATTAATATATATAATTAATCATTGATATGTTTGTTTGTTTGTTGGTTTATTTGGTAGAGACTCTCATTCATCCTGGCCTATTGTACATGTTTTAGTGGTAGGGGAAACCGGAGTACCCGGAGGAAACCTACGCAGACACAGGAACACGCAAACTCCACAGAAAGGCCCCGCCTGGGTGGGAATCAAACCCGGACCTTCTAACTGTGTCTGACATGTGACATCTCATTGGCAAGAAAAGATAAGACTTTATTGATCTCACACTGGAGAAAAGAGGAACATTCACTTTTCATCTGAGAGAAAGCTACGTTTAACAGGCATCAGTTAGTATCGGATATCGGCAGATACTCAAACCCCCAGTATCGGTATCGGAAGCAAAAAAAGCTGGCTGAGTGCATCTTTGGTATTGACATCAAACCCTCCACCAGTTTTGCAATGCCCTGCTTGTAAGCAGTACAAGAGAAGGCTTCTGGAGTATATGTGTAATGTAGTGTAATGCTGCCTGTGTCCAGGCACAGTCTGTTTGGAGGCACGTCGATGAAGAGCATCGAGGCAGACCTGAGCCGCCTGTTCACAGCCACCTCACTCATGCAGATCGACGACAACATCATGAGGTTTGTGCTCTCTGCTATTGCCTGCAATGAATATCCTTCAGTGCATATTTCAGGAGCTTTGAAGTACAACAAAGTCAATCATGTTTGATATTTAGGCAATTGAAAAGTTCTCTTCACACAATATCCCTCCACAAACATGTTCTGAAATGTTTGTCCTTTATATTTCAGTCTTCTCTCAAATGTGACCTCACATTAGTCTGTTCTCCGCCTTGCCTGCTCTAACGTTGTGTCTTTGTTAACAGAAAGTTCCATGGCCACAGTTCCCTGAAAGAGTACTATGAGAAGGAGAGCTGTGTGCACTACATCCACAATGTAAGAGCGACCCCCGTCTCCTGTACCTAGGTGTTTGGGTGTGTGTTTCTGACCCTGGCCCTGCCCTCTGTCTGCAGGTCAATGTGCCTCTGCTATTGGTCAACTCTGCAGACGACCCTCTGGTGCACGACTCGCTGCTCAACATCCCTCGCACGCTGGCAGGTAAGCGGACAGCGCTGTGTCCTGTAGGGAGGAGGCCGACGAGCCGTTGGTCCCGCCTCACCCCTCACTTTTTATTTTTTTCCATTGCTTTTTATTTGGGATTGCTGTGCATATTACACGCAAATATAATACTTATTTTCCCCCGTAACATGAAATAAAAATAAAACAAATAATCAGCAGAAATATCAAGTGTTATTGCCACCAGATCCGTTGAAGTCCCATAGTCAAAAGGATCCTCACTATCACACATTATAAGCAAATATTTGGTCAGTTCAGAGGGACTTTCCTCAAGACCTCTGTGTACCAGTGTTCAAGTGTAGGACAGTCACTGGAAATCCAGAACTTCAAAATAGTCTTTCTGGCCACATCAAGAAGAATTTCCATCCGTTTGGCATTGTGCTTGTCCCTAACGTTGTCCACTTTAACGACAAGAACACATTGACCCATGAACCAAACTTGTTTCTTTTCTTTATTTTTTCTTTCATTAAAGAAATTCATTGAAAAATCCAGATGCAGGGAGCCAGTTGCTGCAGTTCAAGCCCCATTTTTATTGGAATATAGCACCTTCCCATGTGGTGTGTGTTGGTTGTGTAAGGCAAGGCAAGGCAACTTTATTTATATTGCAAATTTCGTACACATGGCAACTTAATGCACCTACAAACTCAATGGGTGTACAAAGGCCCAGGTGTGCTCACAGGTAACCAGGCAACCGTGTGAATGTGCTTTGTTCATGAGCAGTGTCTTATTAAAGTACAGACTTCTGTCTTGCTTATGGCTAAAGGAATGCAGGACGAGGTGTGGCCCGTTATGTAACACATGAGTGACTTTTCCCCCAGTGACTGTGCTGCGTTTGGGCCAGTCAGCTGTTCTGACCCGTATGTCAACCACTTTCTCAGTCATATTACTGGCCGACAGAAATGGTGCAACACTGCCAATAAATGACATAATTACACAGATATTTGTATTTCTAGAGACAGTTGTGCTTAGACATTATTCAATTACAAATGTCACTTTATTACAATGTGACTTTAGTGAGTCCTAAAGGCACTTTGAAGTGGCGTCCTCTAGATGTTTAGAAAAGGCCTCTCACTGCTCTGGAGCCGGGGACTTCAGGTCAATGTGTGTGAGCTCCTGTAACCAGGGCTGTGACAATACATTTGATTCTTTTTAATCCGATATTTTGGTGATGTCAAGCATATTAATGAGGCTACAATGCTCCACCGCCTTCCCAGTCAAACACAGAGCCAATAATGGTCATGAAGTCAGCCAGAACAGTAGAGGGCAGCACTTCAAGGCTAAACATTTGGACCAAACACTGTCCCACAAATACTTTTAGTAGAGGGTCAATGGGCCCATTTTCAGTGAGTCAAGTGTTCACTTGTTTATGCAGAGAAAGTGGAACAATGTTCATGAAAACCAATGTTAGTCATATAAAGTATGGAGCATGTAGTTCTTTAGAAAGTAACAATGTTAAAAAGGGTCAAAAAGTGCATCTGTTTCTTTAAAATCATGATATGTTGTTCGTCATGTTGAGTAAACTTCAATAATAGCGACTGCTCTCCTTTTTTTTTCTGCCATTTTTGCCCCATAGTTTGGGCGAATTGTTTGGCAACAGCTGATACATCCAGGCCTCTAACGCTGTGATATAAACTAACAGATCTGTTACAGTGCGAGGGAAGCAATGCTTATCAACATTGTTTTTGCCATCATAGAATAATTATTATTGATCTAATACAGTGAATTGCCAACCACAGCCCCCGATTGCGTGTAAAGAATGGAAGATGCACTAAAGTCTTGATGCATACGCTGAAAAACTGAAGTGATTCTACTTTGCGAAATGGCGGAAATGCAGAGTCAGTGTGGCCTCTTGTGAAGTTCTAAAGGCAGCTCAAACATTCTGTGTCACACAATGTGGGGTCAGAACGCTTGCATAAACGTGGGCAGCGTGTCCCGAGCCTAAACGGGAGCAGCAGGTGCCGTCTAAGACTAAATGTGTTCACTCGGTCACCTCACATACCTCCTTTGACATGTCCAGCCACATTCTGCTCCAAGCTTCCACTCTTCAGACAGCAGGGGGGCTGGAGGGGGATCATGTGTATGTTAGGAATGCTTGATTATTGAAAAAATAATAATCACGATTATTTTTGTCATAATTGCAATCACGATTATTCAAACGATTATTTGTTGCCTTTAAAAAAATCCATCAAAAAAGTGATAAAAAATCCATCAAAAAAATGACAAAAATCCATCAAAAAAGTGACAAAAATCCATCAAAAAAATGACAAAAATCCATCAAAAAAGTGACAAAAATCCATCAAAAAAAGTGACAAAAATCCATCAAAAAAGTGACAAAAAATACAGCAAAAAATGACAAAAATCCATCAAAAAAAAGACAAAAATCCATCAAAAAAAGTGACAAAATCCATCAAAAAAGTGACAAAAATCCATCAAAAAAATGACAAAAATCCATCAAAAAAAATGACAAAAATCCATTACAAAAAGACAAAAATCCAGCAGAAAAAAGACAAAAATCCATCAAAAAAAGTGACAAAAATCCAAAAATTAAAAATGAGGAAAGAAAATTGGAAAAAATGTGAAAAAAAAAAAAAAAATAGAAAAAAAAATATATATATATATATAATCGATTTTTTGCGATTATGCTAATTTTGTAATCGTTTACTGTTGTAACCGAAATCGTTATTGAATTTCGAGTAATTGCACAGCCCTAGTGTATGTGTTATTTTTTTGGTTGGCACGGCATATCAACAGGTTACAGAAGGCAAAGACAAACACACATTGTTGATACTCAAAAAGAGTAGCGCATTTTCCGGACTATTAGGCGCTCCGGAGTATAAGATGCACTAGCGTCATTAAAATGCGTAATGAGAAAAAAACAACAGGCTTAATAGAAGTACGGTTTGCTAACGTGACACATCACACAACAAACTAAATAGGTGTTATGTTAACGTCACATAAACAGTTCAGATACTAAAGCATAAGGAACAAACCTCTGCACCGATGACAAACCTCTCCCAACAGCATGTTTTTCAATCTCTCATTTGCAAAGTCGTCCCTCTAGCTGTTATCTAGCTTTTAGCTCGTGATTAGCTTTGTTTTGTTTTCTTCTAAGTGTAACCTTCCCTTCTCGCTCACTCCTAACTTTCTTTCTGCTGCTCGATTAACCTGCAGTGCCCTCTAGTGGCATGTGAAATTGTATATTGGAATTTAAGAGAAGAAAAAAAAACACGTATTTGTCGCTCCGGAGTATAAGACACGCCCCCTGCCAAACTATGAAAAACGTGCGACTTAAAGTGCGGAAAATACGGTTGGCAGAAGTTGAGGGAACTTGGAAGTAAAGTGAGAGGTGTGTTTGTCGATGTGTAGCCATAAGGTTGGATTATACTTGACGTGTCCGGAGGTCCGCGCGGAAAAATGTAGTTATTTTCTCAGACACGCCCCTTTGCGCGGTCTCTGTTGTGTAGCCTTAGCCAGTCCAGGACAGGATGTGTGTTTGTGTGGTTGTTGTGTAGCCTTAGCCAGTCCAGGACAGGTTGTGTGTTTGTGAGGTTGTTGTGTAGCCTTAGCCAGTCCAGGACAGGTTGTGTCTTTGTGAGGTTGTTGTGTAGCCTTTGCCAGACCAGGACAGGTTGTGTGTTTGTGAGGTTGTTGTGTAGCCTTAGCCAGACCAGGACAGGTTGTGTGTTTGTGTGGTTAATGTGTAGCCTTAGCCAGACCAGGACAGGTTGTGTGTTTGTGAGGTTGTTGTGTAGCCTTAGCCAGACCAGGACAGGTTGTGTCTTTGTGAGGTTGTTGTGTAGCCTTAGCCAGTCCAGGACAGGTTGTGTCTTTGTGAGGTTGTTGTGTAGCCTTAGCCAGACCAGGCCAGGTTGTGTCTTTGTGAGGTTGTTGTGTAGCCTTAGCCAGTCCAGGACAGGTTGTGTGTTTGTGAGGTTGTTGTGTAGCCTTAGCCAAGCCAGGACAGGTTGTGTTTGTGAGGTTGTTGTGTCGCCTTAGCCAGTCCAGGAGAGGTTGTGTGTTTGTGAAGTTGTTGTGTAGCCTTAGCCAGTCCAGGAGAGGTTGTGTGTTTGTGAGGTTGTTGTGTAGCCTTAGCCAGTCCAGGACAGGTTGTGTGTTTGTGAGGTTGTTGTGTAGCCTTAGCCAGTCCAGGACAGGTTGTGTGTTAGTGTGGTTGTTGTGTAGCCTTAGCCAGTCCAGGACAGGTTGTGTGTTTGTGAGGTTGTTGTGTAGCCTTAGCCAGTCCAGGACAGGTTGTGTGTTTGTGAGGTTGTTGTGTAGCCTTAGCCAGTCCAGGACAGGTTGTGTCTTTGTGAGGTTGTTGTGTAGCCTTAGCCAGTCCAGGACAGGTTGTGTGTTTGTGAGGTTGTTGTGTTGCCTTAGCCAGTCCAGGACAGGTTGTGTGTTTGTGAGGTTGTTGTGTTGCCTTAGCCAGTCCAGGACAGGTTGTGTGTTTGTGAGGTTGTTGTGTAGCCTTAGCCAGTCCAGGACAGGTTGTGTGTTTGTGAGGTTGTTGTGTAGCCTTTGCCAGACCAGGCCAGGTTGTGTCTTTGTGAGGTTGTTGTGTAGCCTTAGCCAGGACAGGTTGTGTTTGTGAGGTTGTTGTGTAGCCTTAGCCAGTCCAGGACAGGTTGTGTGTTTGTGAGGTTGTTGTGTAGCCTTAGCCAGTCCAGGACAGGTTGTGTGTTAGTGTGGTTGTTGTGTAGCCTTAGCCAGTCCAGGACAGGTTGTGTGTTTGTGAGGTTGTTGTGTAGCCTTAGCCAGTCCAGGACAGGTTGTGTCTTTGTGAGGTTGTTGTGTAGCCTTAGCCAGTCCAGGACAGGTTGTGTGTTTGTGAGGTTGTTGTGTTGCCTTAGCCAGTCCAGGACAGGTTGTGTGTTTGTGAGGTTGTTGTGTTGCCTTAGCCAGTCCAGGACAGGTTGTGTGTTTGTGAGGTTGTTGTGTAGCCTTAGCCAGTCCAGGACAGGTTGTGTGTTTGTGAGGTTGTTGTGTAGCCTTAGCCAGTCCAGGACAGGTTGTGTGTTTGTGAGGTTGTTGTGTAGCCTTAGCCAGACCAGGACAGGTTGTGTGTTTGTGAGGTTGTTGTGTAGCCTTAGCCAGTCCAGGACAGGTTGTGTGTTTGTGAGGTTGTTGTGTAGCCTTAGCCAGTCCAGGACAGGTTGTGTGTTTGTGAGGTTGTTGTGTAGCCTTAGCCAGACCAGGACAGGTTGTGTGTTTGTGAGGTTGTTGTGTAGCCTTAGCCAGTCCAGGACAGGTTGTGTGTTTGTTAGGTCGATGTGTAGCCTTAGCCAGTCCAGGACAGGCTGTGTGTTTGTGAGGTTGTTGTGTAGCCTTAGCCAGACCAGGACAGGCTGTGTGTTTGTGAGGTTGTTGTGTAGCCTTAGCCAGTCCAGGACAGGTTGTGTGTTTGTGTGGTTGTTGTGTAGCCTTAGCCAGTCCAGGACAGGTTGTGTGTTTGTGTGGTTGTTGTGTAGCCTTGGCCAGACCAGGACAGGTTGTGTGTTTGTTTGGTCGATGTGTAGCCTTAGCCAGTCCAGGACAGGTTGTGTGTTTGTGAGGTTGTTATGTAGCCTTAGCCAGTCCAGGACAGGTTGTGTGTTTGTGAGGTTGTTGTGTTGCCTTAGCCAGTCCAGGACAGGTTGTGGTGGGATTGTAAGGCAGTGGCGGGTCGTAATGGCAGCGTGTGCTCTAACCCAGATAAAAGTCATTATCGAGAGCCGTCAATCCCTGTCCGGGCTCACTCTGCCACACCGCAGCTCAGATTAACTTTTCATCTGTCTCCTGACCCACTTTATATCTGACGACGAGGTATCACACTCTCGAGACGAATGGAGCATTTCACAAACAGTTGAATTTGAAAACAAAGTGCACACGCTCAGCATGAACAGGCTGAAGTGGAGGATTGGTTGGAGTTATTGATGCTGTAGACCAGGCCTTCCGAACCCCGGGGTGACTCTGCTGTAAATTTTCTTGCCATAGCAGTTAGCAGAGCGTGTTGACTTTCCAGTGCAGTTGCAGCTTTGGCCTGTAGGGGGGGAGCGTATAAAAAGGCGCAACTGGAATGGTTCTTCTCTTTCAACACAGCTGCCAACAATAAACTCTTGATGTCCCAACGACGATATTGTCTTACATCAAAATAATTCATATAGATATTATAATAATTCTTTCCCCCCCCCTAACTCATAGAGCTGTCCCTGATGAGGACATGAAGCTCCTCTTATTGGAAAATGAATAGCTCTCATTTTAAACATATTGACGTGGGCGACTCATCTAACTTTACTGCACAAGGCTAAGCAAGAGGTTTAGTTTGGGAAAAATGTGTAGCTTTTAAAGTTTGAAATTGGTAAAAACCTAAGGAAGTAGCAGTGATCTGAATGCTGATTTTTTTTTTCTAACCTTTTGATTTAAAATTTGAGAACCAATCTACAATATTTTGCAATTGACAAATTTCAACAACTTTTAAATGTCAGTTTAAAACGTTTTTCCCAAGCCGCTCTCGTTTTAGTGACTAAAACAGCCTTTTGTGGTTGGACAGAGCTTGTGGAGTTCTCTTGTTGGAGAACAGTTTAGCCTCCGAGAAACTACAGAGTGAAGCAGCTATAGAGCATTAAAAACAGGTGATTTCCTTCATTTTCTAGTTATTCTGATCATGTTGAACACACTCTTCAAACGTTCAGGAGAATATAGCAAAGTGTACAAGCCATTTTCTTTAACTGTGTTGGCGACTGTCTCTCCAGAGTGAACTCCACCTCAGGGGCATAGTTACAGGAGTTTGATTGAAGCAGAAGCTGTTAAAAGTAACTCACACGGTCAAAAAGGTTGCAGACTCCTGCTGTGAAGTCATTTTAAAAGGGAGCGTCTGGTATCCACTGTAGGGCTGGACTCATGAACAGCGTTGTTCCTCCAAGACCAAAATGATCCCCTGGCTGGACATGTGGACGCCTCAGGTGGCCTATTGGCTTGTTGCACGGTATGGCTATACTAGTTCCTCTGAGCTGAAGCTGTGGGCGCTAGTACTTCCTGTTCGTATTCATTTCCATTAAGATGAGCTCAGACCAGTGAGTTCCTGGTAGAAATATTTCCATAGAGGAGACGTTTATGTTTGTAAGGATCAGGGAGTTTGTCTTGAAGCTAAAGGCTAATTTAACCTCTTAACTCCCGCTGAACCGAGAGGATCTTTTTCCTCACGTCACATTTTTTTTCTTCATTTTTTTGTCAAATTTTTATCACATTTTTGTCATTTTTTGGTCGTTTTTTTTTTCACATTTTTGTCACTTTTTTTTTTTTTTTTTTTTGTGAATTTTTTATCACATTGTCATTTTTTTGTCACATTTTTGTCACATTTTTGTCATTTTTTTGTCACATTTTTGTCACATTTTTGTCACATTTTTGTCATTTTTTTGTCACATTTTTGTCACATTTTTTGTCACATTTTTGTCACATTTTTGTCATTTTTTGTCACATTTTTGTCACATTTTTGTCATTTTTTGTCACATTTTTGCCACATTTCCATCATTGTTTTCGTCGAGAAAATGTGCTCGGTTCAGGTGGGAGTTAAGGGGTTAATGCATTACACAACTTGAAATAGCGCCTTTATATATATTTTTCATAGCATGTTAGCCTTTAGCTTCAAGACAAACTATCAATCCTTCATGATCACAGGCGTCTCCTCTGAACTCGTTACATCATGATTTGAACACAATAAATGATCATCTACCGGGAACTCACCGCCCACAACATAATCTTTAGAAAATATGATTTTTATTCCAGGAAAAGAAAACAGACAGGAAGTCCAGGCGCTCACACCTTCAGGTCAGAGGAACTAGCATAGCCACACCGTGCAACAAGCCAATTGGCTCCATGTCCTCTGTGTTGCTACTGACACTACAGTATTACTACAGTATCAGTATTCCTACAGTATTAGCCACGTGTTTGTTTTATCTCTGTCACCTGCCAAGGGGCTACAGATGGAAACCAGCGGGTTTTCTCTAATCTGGCTTTGTAGAAGTTCATTAGTATGCACTGTCCTGATCAAACCTTCATCTCTCTATTCTTCCTAATCCCTGCCCTTTTGTCCTCCAGCCAAGAAGCCCAACGTGGTCTTCGCCCTGACGCTCCACGGCGGCCATCTTGGCTTCTTCGAGGGCGCCGTGCTCTTCCCACAGCCGCTGACCTGGATGGACAAGGTGATCGTGGGCTATGCCAACGCCATGTGCCATTGGGAGAGGCAGAAACCGCAGTGCCAAAGCAGCGGGCCCCTGAGCCAGACAAGATCATGCCTCCCGCAGACGGCGTAGGACCCTCCACCAGCCAGCACCTCCAACCAAAACCTTAAACCAACCGCGCTTTCTCCACTTGCCTTCTCCTTTGGGTGCTGCTACACTTCCGGAGTGCTCATGCCTTGACCAGAGGACACTTTTCAGAGCACGGAAAGCCTCAAAGGAGCGCCGCTTTGAACAATCTTCGGGAACAAGGATTGTTCTGTGATGAGAGATGTGTCCGAGCACCTCCTTCGTCACTTTTAGACAAACTTAAGAGCACAATGTCCCCCCCAGATACACGGGGCGAACTGCTCCCAACGCCAAGGCCGTGTGGTCCTGGTCCGGTCCTGGTTTGGTCCTGGTCCATGTCCGGTCCTGGTCTGGTCCTGGTCTGCTGTCTGTCAGTGTGACCTGTGTGACCTTGTGTCGGTGAGTGTCGTGGCCTCGTGCCGAGTGTCTGCTTTTGTGATCTCCGTGGTTTGGTTTGCTGTAGAATGTGTCATCGTGTCCTTCCGCCGCCGCAGTGTTGATTTTGTCAGCTAATTTGACAATCTTAGTAATGATGGAAACATTTGTATTCCCTATAAATTCCCTATGCAGTAAAAAAAAAGATACAAATATGTTATTTTAAGGATAGGTACAGGATATTTGAAATATTAACATGAAGCATTCGACCCAAATAGTTACAATGTGAAAGACAATCTCTTTACACAAGTAAAAATAGCTTCATGTCATAGCAAAATAAAAGTACAATGTCTTGAAGTGAATGTCAGTGCTTCCTAAATCTCACAAACCTCCTTTGAGGATTTGCTAAAAGGTCCAGTGGAATAGCGCCTTGTGTCTGGAGGAGAGTGAGCTGTGGGACTGAACACTGCGGCTGGTGTTTCCGTGTTGAGAGGCGTCCGGCCGGGCTGTACTGGATATGGCGGTGGTGAACGCGGAGCACATTCCCCCACAGGCTCCGTGCACGACCCGCCATGAAACACATGAGCAGAGCAGAGAGCGGGGTCAGTGAGACGGAGCCGTGCCTCTCCCTGTCGGTCAGCAGATGGCGCTATGTGCATGACCTTTCACACAATACTATATTTTCATACTAAGGGGAAAGCCCTTGATACTTTCACACAATTTTAGTTGTTTCTTCAAATTTACCAGGCACCAGTTTTAGGCTATTCTTCAAAAATGATCATTGTTGTCACTGTGTCCAACAGGCACCTGCTCAAAGGACTGTCCAGTTTTGTTTTAGAAACCCTATTGACCACAACCCGGTGAACACTCTTGTATTTAAGATTTAGATGTTTCCCAAAACAAGCAAGAACAGGCACAGGAAGTGACAGAGGAACCAACCACACTATACATCAGGTCATGAGTCTCACTTCTAGGGCATTAAAAAGCATTAAATTCAAACTGGCACTGAATCTAAGTCTTAATGTTTATGTTTAATGAATTATTGAAATAGTTGACAACTAATTTACCAATCGATTTTTTTTTTATCGAACATTTAGTATGTTTGATTGTTTTTATAGTTAGGGTCTGTAGTGTTTTGAACATTGAAAATGTCACCAATATCCATCTGTGTCTCGTCCAATCAGAAGCAGAGTTAGCACCAACAAATGTTCACTTTAACTTTACTCCATCAACATGTCCTCAAGCGGCGCCACTTTAGCTTTATGTGATCAAAAATATTTAATTATCCTGCACCATCCACAGCCAAGCGATTTATAATAAATATTCATTTATTAATAATTATTAGCTGTCAAAGCATTCTAATGTATTGTGTCTGCTCAGACTTAAAGGCCAACAGTCCACTAAGTGACGTATTCGTCTGTCTCCAGTGAAGAAGCAGATCCCATCGTCCACTTGTTGGAGCAAATGAACATTGGACATTTTTTCAGAAAAAAAGCCGTAAAAGAGGTACAAAAAAGTGCTTGACAAAACAAAAACGCTTAAAAAAAATAAAATAATCAGTTTTCTTTCAAATGAGGCATTGCACTGTTGCTCTCCAGTTAGGAAGCTTTTAGGTTTGGGTGGGGGTAAAGAGATTATCCATACTTGGTTTCCGATACCTCAATACTCAAATATTTGACACATAGAACCAGGAAACGGAGCAATGATGTGTGGAAGATCTCCAATGTCAAGAGTCATTTGGGGGAAAATTGGGAGAAATTGTGTCAAAAATAAGAAAATAAATTTGGAGGAAAAAAAATGGGGAGAATGTTAGTATGTTGAGCAAAAATTGTGAAAAAAATACATCGGACAACAAAAAAATTGAAGAATGGGGGGGAATTGGGACTAAACATAATTTATTTGAGCTGAAACAACCCAGTCACTTCCTTTTAAAGCTCTCCCTGGACCAACAGCATCAAGACTCGGATCTTAAGACACAAGTTTTTTCCAGTTCCTGCTTTCCATACGTTCATTTTCCGATACTCTACATTTTCTTTTTCCCGATCCCAGACCCCCCCCCCCCGACACCAGCCTCAGCCCGGCCCCGCCTCGCTCTTTGCACAGTGAGCGAGCGGATGTGTTGTTTCTTGTCCTGTGTTCTCGTCTTGTTGTGTATGGGCTGAGCGTTTAAATTTGAAGATTGAGTAACTGACCAAAACCCTACGTGTACAGAGATGTTCTGGATCTATATATATGACGGTGATGATATAAATGTAGATATTTAAAGGGACCAGGGGTGACACGTTAAGGCAATAAAGCGTATATAAATATATTTGACCAATCGTACTGTTTTCTCACGGGACCTTCTGGAAACACTTTCTCGGAGATGTGTGCCTCTGTTTCTCTCCCAGTCGTTGGTTCATATTTTCTTGTGAGTTGAACAATGAATTCCCTTCAAATGCAGTATGTTGTTTATGAGATATCCGGGCACACATGCGCTCACAGCCGCTCCAAAAACCTGGGAGACTGGAGATATTGTTGCAAATAAATTATTTTCTCAAAAGAAGTTCTGCCTGTGTGGTCTTTGTTTTCATCTGGAAAATTTACTCCAACGGTGTTCCATAGTATTAATATCTGTGGGAAATACTTTTACTTCATCTGAAAGAGGGTACTTTTCATCTGATTGACAGATCGAACTTTTTTTGAAAATATGTTCTTGTCTCGCGGTACAGCCTTAAGGCGAGACACTTCAGGTGAATAGGGAAAAAATTTAAATTTACAGATATCAATTTGAAACTTTTGCTGTAAATTACTGGCATAAATGTGAGAAAAAAAATACATTGCAAGTTTTCTGTCATTTTATCTTTTCATATAAGAACAAGGTGTTTTATGCCTAAAAATGCCCCAAATTTCCCATCTTTTCTGAATAATGGATAGAGCTACATTCAAATTTATTGTTTAATTTTATTGGTAAATGAGCTACCAAGATTTTTTCAGAGGGGATTTTGGATTTCTTGTTTAGTTTTAAAATAAGCTGTTTTTTAGTGGAAAAAATTGTAAAAATGTAATTTTCGCCTTATTTTTGAAATTCAAAACTCAATAAATGGGGCTTAGGGATTAAATAATAAAAAATCCCTCTAGAAAAATCTTCCAAATATTGTTCAGTCCAAGGCTGGAAAATTTGAAGTCTTTAGGTCCGACTGACGTAGACATAGTGTCGCCACAATGACAGAAAAATGTGTTTTGAGAAAAAGGCCCTTGAAATTGCATTCTCCCATATAAGTCTATGGGGGAACATTGAATCAGCGCAATATTTAAACATGTTATTGTGACGATTAGGTATATGTTTTGTTTCCGGGAGAAAGCTTGTATGTTCAGAGACCAATTTGGCCCAAAACCTGAAAACTGAAAAATTGAGTTTTGTCTCCCCTTAAAAGCTTTAGACCAAACTGACATTTGCCGTGGTCTTAATGATGCTCCAAGTACCTGGGCGTGAGACAAAAAGAAAAACTGAGTGAACCTGTTATTGAAAAGGACAGTTGAACTTTGCTTACTTGTTTTTTGTCTCACTCTTTTCTTCTTGTAGCATATTGAACTCGGAACCTTGTTAAGATCCAACCATAAGAAATGTACATTTTCTTACAGATTTGATCAGGACTGTACTTAAAGGTACACTGCGTAACATTTTGGACTATTCTGTCAGCAAAACAAAACATGCCCTTAATGACCAGCTCAACACAGAAAATGCTGTTACTGCAGTGTGTAATAAAAGAATGGACTTGGATGAGAAACTAAACTGTTTGAATCTCAAATTGTACTGCCTTTCGTCAAACGAGCTGGAGACGTACCCACTCCCGGTAAAGTTAACAGTCATATCTTGGGAGAGGTGAGCTTCATAAATGTTTGTACATTTATGAGGTATTTTTCAATGATGAAAATATCTGTCACAAAGTAAATGCTTTTATTTCAATTTTATTCATTGGGTACAATTCTACACGGCGTGGCTTTAAGTAAACGCTTGGGTAGTAACTGAATACTTGTAGTCAAAATACATATTTAAAATACTCGTTTCTCCGGTGCAATTCCCTTTTAATGTGAGGGTATTTAGAATACAGTGACTTTACTCAAATCTAAGGTATATATTGCTGTACTCAATCATTACATTCACTTCATAATATTACACATTAGTTGTAAAGAAAAGGAGCAGGGACATGTTAAGCTTTGTAATGCCTCACTTTTCAGAATGACAGATGGCTCTCCTCCCAAAACAAAGATTTTTTTTAAATGTTTTACTTCTCAGTTCATGCAAACATATGAGTGTTCGGTATTCTAAATACAATTTCAAAGTTTTCTCTCGTCATTTCCTTTCTGGTTCTGCTCCAGACACAAGGGCAGCTCTTCCAACAGCGCCCCCAAAAGGCCAAACAAAGTCACTGTCATAATAAGGCTGAAAGAAATGGCAAACTGTGAACACATTCTCAAACAAACTCTGGCACAAAAAAACATAAAAGTGGTGACTATAATGTCAGTTGAAAAGACTCTACAATCTGACATTTGTGGCAAAAGCTTTGTGTACTAAAGCCTTCAGAAGGGGGTGAACCAGAGCTGTTGTTCTGGTGACTGTCAGTGTTGTATAAGACTGTGGTGTTACTCCCTTTAACTGGGATGTTAGACATTATGTTTGCAAAGCTAGGAATGGGTTGGTCCACAACTATTTAAGATTCATGACTCCTCCCCTTTAATCCCTCAGATCAACCATTCACCCTCTGGTGCATCACAGGCCATGTTGTAATTGTTTTTGCTGGCGAATATCAGATTAAAACTTCATTAAAAGTTGTGTATGAGCCTAAAACTATATGACTAAAATGTCCAGATATTTTTGCCTGTTCCTTTAGTGACCTGTTCCTTTAGTGACCTGTTCCTTTACTGACCTGTTCCTTTACTGACCTGTTCCTTTAGTGACCTGTTCCTTTACTGACCTGTTCCTTTACTGACCTGTTCCTTTAGTGACCTGTTCCTTCAGTGACCTGTTCCTTCAGTGACCTGTTCCTTTAGTGACCTGTTCCTTTACTGACCTGTTCCTTTACTGACCTGTTCCTTTAGTGACCTGTTCCTTTAATGACCTGTTCCTTTAGTGACCTGTTCCTTTAGTGACCTGTTCCTTTACTGACCTGTTCCTTTAATGACCTGTTCCTTTAATGACCTGTTCCTTTAGTGACCTGTTCCTTTAGTGACATGTTCCTTTAATGACCTGTTCCTTTAGTGACCTGTGCCTTTAGTGACCTGTGCCTTTAGTGACCTGTTCCTTTAGTGACCTGTTCCTTTACTGACCTGTTCCTTTAGTGACCTGTGCCTTTAGTGACCTGTTCCTTTAGTGACCTGTTCCTTTAGTGACCTGTGCCTTTAGTGACCTGTTCCTTTAGTGACCTGTTCCTTTAATGACCTGTTCCTTTAATGACCTGTTCCTTTAGTGACCTGTTCCTTTAGTGACCTGTTCCTTTAGTGACCTGTTCCTTTAATGACCTGTTCCTTTAATGACCTGTTCCTTTAGTGGTCTGTTCCTTTAATGACCTGTTCCTTTAGTGACCTGTTCCTTTACTGACCTGTTCCTTTACTGACCTGTTCCTTTAGTGACCTGTTCCTTTAGTGACCTGTTCCTTTAATGACCTGTTCCTTTAATGACCTGTTCCTTTAGTGGTCTGTTCCTTTAATGACCTGTGCCTTTAGTGACCTGTTCCTTTACTGACCTGTTCCTTTACTGACCTGTTCCTTTAGTGACCTGTTCCTTTAGTGACCTGTTCCTTTAGTGACCTGTTCCTTTAGTGACCTGTTCCTTTAATGACCTGTTCCTTTACTGACCTGTTCCTTTAGTGGCCTGTTCCTTTACTGACCAGTTCCTTTATCTGATTTGATCATAACACTTATTCTACTGCATACTGAAATGTGTGTGTTTAAAAAGCTCTTTTGTGTTATTTATCTGAAGAAACTAAAAAGTGACTTTTTTTGTTCCCCCAAATTCACGTTTACACCAAACACATCATTAATAACAATAGGAGCCGACCAGCCCCACTCACTGTGACGACCTGCCCCGCACATGGGACACATTGTCACAGTGGATTTTCCTCTTAAAAACTATTGCAATAAGAAAAAAACAAATGTAAATCTACTTCAAGCCAAGGGTTTAAGCTTGATTCAATGTAAGTGTGTCTCTTGTGGGATGTTTTGTTGATGAACTGTGGACTCTACAAAAGAAAGCGTGACAACCAGCCCCAGTGTCCCCTAAACATGACCCTGTGACTGACGGGACATCTTCACCTCTGCAATGGGCCTGACCTCATGACACAAAAACTGTACTCAGTTTGTCAAGCCTGTTTCTGTTTGGAGATTTCTTTCTAAAGAATGTACCTGCCTGTATATATTTGGGGATTTTGACTTCTTATTCTGGCCTCACAGTGGGCAAAAGACAAACGAAGAGAAAATTACCCAAAGAAAATGTTTTATTAAATATGTCCGACACAGTGACTGCATTTCAAGGCACAGCATCATTTCTAATGTCACTCACTCACTGTCCAGCCTTTAGTACATCAGCTTTTATAGGCACATGCTCGGCTCTGGACTCAGTGTACACTTCTGTCAGTGGCAGCTGGTGGGAAGTAACTACATAAATGTGGTGAAAGTACAGCTTTTAATGAAATAATGACATTTGAGCTGAGAACAGAAAAAATGACACACATGTAACCACTTTTGCTGCAGTAGAAGGCTGCGCGGGCGAAGGAGAAACTGTCCAGTAATGCTGGTTTTACACATAACCACAACAAGTCTGAATAGCACACATCCACAGTCTGCTGAGGATCACCAATGATCACCGATCTTGGTGGAATTGGATGTTTCGGGGCGATGGTTTCATACGCTGTCACAAACTATTGCGACCTGTTGCCACCTGTTACAATTAATGGCACGGATTCTCACACACGGTCAGGAATGTGCACCGTGCTGCTGTGGGCCGCGTTCTGTCAGAAATCTGTCAAGAATGGGGAGATTGTGATGGTCTGCCGCTCAGCCACGTTCTGGTCACACTGTGCCCTCGCCCGACTCCTCTGGCCCCCTCTGGCTCCTCCACATTGAGGAGCCAACGTTCTACAACTTTTCTTCGGCATACTGCAGGTACGAAACGGCACAGTGTGGGTTTCTATCCATTTTGAGCGCAGGTAAGAAAGAACAATTATTTACACTACGAATGTTATCGCGCTGAATTACGAATCACCACTAATCATCACGAAAGGACTCGCTCTGTTGCAAACTCCATGAAACGAGAGTGAATCGTGACTATTAAAGAGGGGGTATAATGCTTTTTTCAATCACATAGCACCAGTCTCTAGCACAAAACAGTGATGACGAAACCTTCTGTTGGTCTGTAAATGCAGTAAATTAGAATAACTGCCTTGTATAAAATGTCTCTCTCAAAATGGCTGTAGTGAATGTCTTGAAATAGGCCTCTGTCTCTTTAAGAACCTCTGACCCTTTCCGACATGCCCCCTCCACACACTGTCTGTGGCATCAGCATCGGTTCTGCTGAGGAGCAGTGGTTGGTTACTCGGCTGGTGACGAAAGCTCGGAGGCGTCTCCAGGAGGTGGGGGCGTTCCTAGGAGGACTCAGGCAAACCTATCCCTAAAATGGCCGCCATCAGAGTTTTTACAGATTACTCAGAAATACGTGAATGTGCCAAGGCAACACATCAGGCATGTTTTTAATGAGGGAATGACATAATAACATGATGTAAAGCTTGGAAAAGTCGATTTTGCATAATACCCCCCCTTTAAGTAATGTTACAAATGTTACCAATGTCACCACTGACGGAAAAATGCCATCAGTGGCGCTTCATGCTTATGTGTAAAGCCAGCAATAAGGACAAAACATTTTGGACTAAACACAAAACACTTAATTGCAGACAGGCTTCAGCGGTGAAGGCAAATTGGGCTCTGAATAAGTGGTTTAAGGTGAATGGACCAAAAAAAGAGCACTTTCTGTAGAGGGCGGGCACCACCTTGTGACATCATCAAGTGGAAGCGAGCGTTCATGAGGGAACATTAGGACATGGCAGAGCTTCTTAACCCTCCGTCCCGTGCACTGCTCTACCACACTACACATTACTCTGGCTCTAAACGTGCCTTTCCTTCAGCTAACATGGCTGTTTACTCTCGTTCTATCCCCTTTGCTACGGCGACAGAGTTCTATCAAATCCCTACATGTCCGACTGAGCCGGGTCACAGAGCCGTGTCCTCGGAGCCGAACAGCTTGGAGGCGATGGTGCGACAGTCCGACACCGGCGCTTTCCCATCGAAGTCCGCGGGCAGGATCTCTGCGTCGAACTCCTTCAGGTACGAGTCCAGCTCCTCGCCGTGCACGAACACCTGCCGGACGGCACAAGAGGTTTCAGTCAGCTCTGCTGTAATGTGAAGGACAACAGAGGAGGTCGTTCTTTATTGTCCCCATAGAGACATGTGTCCTCCAGGATAATGGGCAGTATCACCTGCTGGTGGATTTACCTATTGTACATGTTTTAAATGGTGGGGGAAACTGGATTACCTGGTGGAAAAAGTACTAGAAGGAAAATGCTACTTGAGTACTGTGAGTACTGTGTAATGGTTTGAGTGTTTTTTAAGAGAGAGAAGAACTTTATTGTCACTGTATACAGCGGGAACCATATGTTTACACTTTATAAAAGACACATTTGCATTTTTTCTCACCGTCTGACATGAAACCAGAATAAACTTTTAGTTTAGGTGAATTAGAATTTAAAAATATATTTCTATTTGTCAAATGCCAGATGAATGAGAGATAGAATCTTCTACACAATTGTTTATTACTTTTTGCAAAACCAAAAGTTTCCACACATATCATTGCGTTGCCTTTAAAGTGTACATTTTGGGTCAAACATTTTGGATTTCCTTCCACAAGCTTCTCACAATAGTTGGAGGAGTTTTAGTCCATTCCTCCAAACAGAACTGGTGTAACTGAGACACATTTGTAGGCCACCTTGTGTGCCTATGCCTTTTCAGCTCTGCCCATACATTTTCAACTGGACTGAGATCAGGACTTTGTGACTACTGACATTTGGACCCATCTGTGCCCAAGCTTTAACTTCCTGGCCGATGTCTTGTGACGTTGCCCCAATATTTCCACATATTCTTCCCCATTGTCAGACAGGGAGAAAAAAATGCAAATGTGTCTTTTTATGAAGTGTATGTAAACATAATGGTTCCTTTCAGAGCAGGGGTGTCCAAACCTTTTTCATGGCGGGCCACATACTGAAGCTTACACGGGGTGAAGGACCCACCTTTATTTATGCTGAAAGCCTTCATGCCAGCTCTGTCTCACAATACAATGTTCGTTGTTAGGTTAGAAATGTGTAGAATTATTACATTTCAAATAAAAAGGACCATCTCTGATGATGTGTACCGATTCAGCAAGAAGACCGAGGCCTATGAAGGTTGGTCTGAGGGCCGCACTTTGGACAGCCCTGTTTTAAAGGTAGAACACCTAGAGCAGACATAGGGAGAACATGCAAATTCCACAGAAAGGCCAGGTGGGAATTGAACTCAAGACCTTCTAGCTGTGAGGCAAACGTGCTAACCACTCAGCCACTGTGCCGCCATTTATTAATGTTCTAGTAGTGACTTAAATTATGAGAGGGAAATAATGACCTTGTGGTGGTCTGGACCTTTGAAACGTCTCCTCCTTGTACCTGTGTGAGCTTTTGTCCCTGAGCCAAACTAACCAAGACTCGCTCTGAGCATTTCCAAACACGTTTGTAAAGATCTTAACAGCCCTGAGGACCTGCTGAGAGCGTACCCTCTCCAGGAGCTTGCTCTTCATGAAGGGCTTGACCACGTTGTAGGTGGTGGTGAAGTACCAGGGCTGATGCGTGACGTGGACAGCCTTGAAGCGCGCGGGGAACGAGTCCTGGACAGAGGAGACACATGTTAAAGCCCACGCTCCCCACAGCGCCCTCACTGACACCTCGGCCCGACCTGCAGCATGTCCACCATCTTCTTCAGCTCGTGGGGCTTGATGCCTGAGGCGTGCTGCATGCTGAAGCCCCGGAAGTTCTCGATGAGGACAAAGCCGTTTATCTGGGTCTCCTCATTCTCCAGAAGCTTCTCCAGGAGCACACAGTAGGCCCGAAGGATCTACACGGCACAACAACACACTGTCAGTGAGCACACTTCATCGCTGTGAACCCAGACCCTCAGACCCGCCCAGAAAGTCCTCAAAACTTCACAATTACTAAAGAATTATTTATGCTGAATTTTAGCTTCACTCCAAACCCGTGAGCTGGTTCTCCATATGCGTTTTGTCTGTTCTAAGTCTGAACTCCTATCTGGAAGCAGAGGGCAACACATCATACAAGTGGGCGTGGCCTAGCCGAGGGGGAAAACGCCTCTTTTAGAAATCAGGATTTTTCACTATTTTTAGCCGTTATCTGGCAGACCATAAACACATTTATCACACCCCGATAAAGCCAGGCCAAAATCGGGTTAATTTGGATGTTTATTCACAGCAACATTTTCAATTGACGCAAAAAACGGCACTTAAGCTAATGTGGCATGGCGCCTGTTGCACCTCCTCCCGCCAGCTGGTGGCGCCGCGGGTATATAAGCGCAATGCACTCACTCCTTCGTTCTCTGACGTCACTCACTTCCTGGTCCCGCCGGTGTTGGTGCGTTCCTCGCTCTTCCGAAGGACAGGTAGCGTTTGCTCTAGCTTCCCGAATTTAATGTAACTAATTACTGGCCCTAACTGGAGGTTTTGTGGTTTAGCTCCGCGTGGTAACGGTTCCACGATGTAGCCCCAGATGCTCCATGGGCAGGGATGGTGTGCGTCTGCTGTCATGGCTCCACACCCGTGTGTTGTGCCCTGCGTTCGATGGTACGTTTGGGGCAGAGTTTCACTATATTCCACCAGTAAGGCTAGGTGTTAACAGTTTTAATTAATTTACAGGTGATCTGGCCCGCGCTGGTGCGATGACGGCGCTGTCCTATATGTTGTTGCCTTGTCTTTTTAACCTTGTCTTTTAACCTGCTTTTAATCTGCTCCACTCACGGACTTTACTTTTGTTTTGAATACTGCCAAGTTGTGGTAGTGTATAAAATGTGCAAATGTAAATCTGTGTATCAACCGAACGTTTTACCAACGAAAGAGAAACAAAGTAACTTATTGAAGCAGAATATATAATAGTAAATAAAACATGTATTTTTGCTAAGCTTGGACTCTGCCTGTGTCTATCATAAACGAACCTGCGTGCCTTAAGGTCCGGAGCCTTCTCTCCGGTGGCGTTGTCAATATTTGTTAAAAGTAGTTTATTTTGGCGGAGATATTTATTTATAAATCGCCATAACCGCTCGTCTTGCTACACTAACATTAGCATAGCGCTATATTAATCCCATAGGCCATGTTTGGAGCGGTTTTCCCTCATATAGACTCTTCTTCTTATTGGACAAAGAATGCTTGTTTGAGGACATTTCTAACTGGTTCTAGCATAATAAAGTAACACGGCCAATGGGACAAGTGCAATTTTATCACAACATTGGCAAAGAAATCAACCTGTTTAATAATATGAGTAAAACTAAACCTTATCTGGTCAAAACAACTCAATCTTAAGATATGATGCTCAATTTGAGACAATTTAAGTCTTCGTGATATGCATTTTTTGGAGTGCAGAAAGACCTGGTCCAGAGCGATAACCACTGTGCCACCACCATTTCCTTTTAGCATTACTACTACTACTACTACTACTACCACCACCACCATGACACCACTATACAATTACTACTACTACCACCACCACCATGACACCACTATACAATTACTACTACCACCACCACCACCATGACACCACTATACAATTACTACTACTACCACCACCACCATGACACCACTATACAATTACTACTACCACCGCTGCGCCACCACAATTTCCTTTTACCACTACTACTACCACTATACAATTACTACTACTACTATACAATTACTACTACTACTATACAATTACTACTACCACTATACAATTACTACTACCACTATACAATTACTACTACCACCACCACCATGACACCACTATACAATTACTACTACTACTATACAATTACTACTACTATACAATTACTACTACCACTATACAATTACTACTACCACTATACAATTACTACTACCACCACCACCATGACACCACTATACAATTACTACTACCACTATACAGTTACTACTACTACTATACAATTACTACTACCACTATACAGTTACTACTACTACTATACAATTACTACTACCACTATACAGTTACTACTACTACTATACAATTACTACTACCACTATACAGTTACTACTACTACTATAGAATTACTACTACCACTATACAGTTACTACTACTACTATACAATTACTACTACCACTATACAGTTACTACTACTACTATACAATTACTACTACCACTATACAGTTACTACTACTACTATACAATTACTACTACCACTATACAGTTACTACTACCACCACCACCGCCACCATGGCTACTACTGCCAGCACTGAGAATGACTCATGCATGTGCAGTGACATTATCCATAACTGTTGAATGGAGTGCCTGTGATGATATGCTTGTTTCACATTTGGATAGTTTTGTAACAACACAATGCCCTGATGCCCTTCCTGTGTCATGTTCGTGGTGCTGTAGTACCTCGTCGAAGGTGATCTCCTCCAGGTCCCACTGGTCGATGTTGAAGAGTAGGACCACCCGTCCATACTTGTCTCTGCTGGGGAGGACCACGGGGTAGCCCGCCTCGATAGTGCTGCGGACCGCCTCAGGGGTCAGGTTCTCAAACAGCTCCGGGTACTCCTTCCTGAAGCGCACATAGCCTGCACAGGAGCACAGCCGACTATGATGTATACAGGTATTTAAAACTTCACTCTAATGTTAACGTGATCAGATTAGCATAGAGTAGAGAATATTGAAATGCTGCAGAAGGGTTACAGTGCAGTAGAATGATGTTCAGATGTCAATGAGGGGACACTGAAGGAAAATAAAAGGGAGCAGTCAGTGAGGGAGACAGCGTCACTCGCCACAGCCAAAGTGGGTTGGCAGGTGCTAATTTCAAGCCCGGTTAACAACCTTTGTTTCTGTCGCCCGACACACTGCCTCACTTAGCATACTCCATGCATTCTGTATTTGTCCATGTAAACAGTTAACTCATTTGTGGATATCAGGCAGATGAGCGACCTCGTACTCCCTCACAGCACTAACCAAGTCCATTCCCTGGGAAGGCCGGACTGACTGTAACATCACATAAAGTTGACATACTAACAAACACATTCCATGTTGGCTCTGACTTTGAATATGTTGCCTTATATCATTAAACCTGAGAACTTTGTTTCTGGACAGGTTGCATGACGACACTTGCATTCTTCTGCATGTGGGGCGTTCGCTGCACTAAGCGTGGGACTGACAAAGAACACACAATGGGTCTCTGTCTCCTGCTCCAATTAACCTCCAGTGTGTGATCTGTGAGGCCTGCGAGGCCTGTGAGGCCCACAATCGCTCACATGAGAGCAACCCATGGTGGACAATGACCAGACAAGACACTATCCTAGCTTCAGATCCATACACACAGGTGATAATGTTTCTACTCCCACTGCAGTGCTGCAGGTTGGGTGAGCGGTTGTAGTTGGTTGGTTGTTGGGTGGTAGTTGGTTGGTTGTAATTGGGTTATTGGCTAGTTGGTTGTAGTTAGATGGGTGGTCGTAGTTTGTTGGTTGTCGTTGGTTGGTTGGTTGGTTGTAGTTAGGTGGGTGGTGGTTGGTTGGTTCTAGTTAGGTGGGTGGTGGTTGGTTGTAGTTAGGTTGTTCTAGTTAGGTGGGTTGTTGCGTGGTGGTTGGTTGGTTGGTTGGTTGGTTCTAGTTAGGTGGGTGGTGGTTGGTTGTAGTTGGGTTGTATGTTGCTTCTAGTTAGGTGGGTTGTTGCGTGGTGGTTGGTTGGTTGTAGTTGGGTGGGTGGTTGGTTGTTGGGTAGTGGTTAGTTGGTTGGTTTTAGTTGGGTAGTTGGTTGCTTGTAGCTAGGTGGGTGGTCGTAGTTGGTTGGTTATTGCTGGGTGGTTGGTTGGTTCTAGCTAGGTGGGTTGTTGGTTGTTGGTTGGTTGGTTGGTTGGTTGTTGGGTGGTGGTTGGTTGGTTGTAGGGTTGTTGTTTGGTTGTAGCTAGGTGCGTGGTGGCAGTTGGTTGGTTTTCGTTGGGTGGTTGGTTGGTTCTAGCTAGGTGGAAGGTGGTTGGTTGTAGTTGGGTTGTTGGTTGGTTCTAGTTAGGTGGGTTGTAGTTGGGTGGGTGGTGGTTGGTTGGTTGGTTGGTTTGTTTTAGTTGGGTAGATGGTTGTTTGTAGCTAGGTGGGTGGTGGTTGGTTGGTTGGTTGGTTTTAGTTGGGGAGTTGGTTGCTTGTAGCTAGGTGGGTGGTCGTAGTTGGTTGGTTATTGCTGGGTAGTCTGTTGGTTCTAGCTAGGTGGGTTGTTGGTTGGTTGTTGGGTGGTGGTGGTTGGTTGTAGTTGGGTTATTGGTTGGTTGGTTGATTGTTGGGTGGTGGTTGGTTGGTTGTAGTTGGGTTGTTGGTTGGTTGATTGTAGCTAGGTGGGTGGTCGTAGTTGGTTGGGTGGTTGGTTGGTTGAAGTTGCTACAGGGCTAGCAGTCACAATAGCAGCTTTAATGATATCCAAACTATTCTGAGGCTCTCGTTCCCAGCTCGAACACAGGGTTCAAAGTGAGGCCCCATCTGGGCACAATGAGGCTCTGTGAGAGCCGGGCGCCCTCTGGTCCTAATTAATGAAGTCCACTCCATTAACCTCCATCTACTTTCTCCGCGTGCCACTCTCACTGACATAAAACAACAACGAGGATTAAAATGGCACAAATTGCACAGATTTTCCAAACCAAATACAAATGGAGTAAATGCTCGACACATGACACATCGTCCAAAGCACTTCACAGTGGGAAAGACTCTTTGTAAATGAGAAACATGTCACATAACCAGAAACAGTGCTTATTAGATGATCCAGGGGGAGTTCATGACTGTGAGCTCAGCCTCACCCTTCAGGAGCTCGTGGGCTCGCTGCACGTCAAACTTCCTGGCACGGAGGAAGCGCAGCAGCAGAGCGTCCGGTTTGTCTCCGAATCCCTCCAGCAGCAGTTTGGACAGCTCCTCCCCCTCGGACGCCCTGTCACGCATCAGCTTCCTCAGCTCTTTCAGACAGGACGCCCGCCTCTCCGCCGTCTCGTTCAGCTCGTCCTTCGCCTGAGGGAACAACCAGGAGCTGACAGCTTTACACAGTCACAACGAAATGGACATGGTTCAGACACAATCTGCTCAGTTTGTGTCTGAATGAAAACACATGACAAGTCAAGACTAAATAAAGAAGATCCATACTATTACCAGATCTCTCCCATTACTATGGTTACCACAAACCTATGGAAGTGTGAGACATCTGTGATGTAATGACAACAGTGTGAGTGTGAGCAGATACTTGCCTTCTGCACAGTGTGGGGGGGCAGTTTGGGGCAGGGCCCGAACACGGGGCCGTGGTCCTTCACAGTCAGGTGCTCCAGCTTGGACCTCATGTTCTGCTCCTCCTCAGACACCATCCGAAATGAGCCAGTCTGCACACACAGGAGTGAGGACATCATTCAGCAGGTCCACCAAACACCTGACCCCCCGCTCTGACCCCTCGCTCTGACCCCTCGCTCTGACCCCTCGCTTTACAGTGACGCGTGGGTCAATGTAAACTACCCGCACCGACTGACGTTTTCAACGAACCCGCCGGCAACTCGGGCCGCAAATTTTTTTTTGTGGCCAACCCACTTCTTGACCCACATTTTTTTTGTACTAGACTACTATAAAACAATACAAAGGTTTAATCTGCATCTTTATTTCAAACTGACCCAACCGACCGCGACCCGAATATCAGTAAAGATATTTTTGGATGACCGCAGGCACCCGTTCATATCGAATCAACCACTGCCGCTTTATCTAGTGTTCAATGCTAATGAGCTACCTACGTTTTGCTAAACCTTTCGCTCAACATTAGTGAAAGGAGGTCATATTGCACACTATATGTAGTCTCGCCAACCAGACTCCGCTTCTTTACAGAAGAGGGTCTGGCAACACTCCATTGTGCGCTTTCAAAGGAAGTGACGCAGCGATATGGAGCCTACCGACCAATCAGAGCAGCTCCCTGAACGGGCGTCACGTTGTTGCACCTTTGTTTTGTAGTTTTTCAACACAAGCATCCACTTCACGTAATGCTCCGGTATGCTTGTATTCTTAAGTTTTTCTGACATAAACGACAGAAGTCATTAACTGAACTCCGTGTGGCAGGAGCGCCATTGTTAATGTCCGAATGATACAACTTTCTTGTCGCTGTTTCTGTCGTCACATCCGCTATGTTCTCATTGGCTGCTCTGCGCTTCGGTTGTCCCACATTAGTCCCGCCTCAAGCAGTAGCTTTTCTACGACACGGTCGCCAGACTAGTCTCCTGTTTATTAATTAATAAACATCGGAGATTAGTCTGGATGCCAGGCTACACTATCTGACCACTGATCGCCAAACAGGTCAGCGCCTGGTTAGATGTGACCAATTTGGGTTTTTAGATTTGTTTTACAATATTTGCTCTCTTCTGTTAGCGACCTGTCCCCAGACTGTGCTGTGGAGACACGCCCTGCTCTCATGGGTCACACACACCGGCCCTGGGTGTGTCCTTCTGAGACCACACGCTTCTCACACTCTCACACACATTAAACACAATAACAACCTGAGCTGTACTCACCGCAGCCATGTTTCTGCTTCTCTGCACTGGACCTGCAAGAAGAACAAGGAGCTTCACTGTCAGCTTTGGACACGAGAGCTGCGTCAGGGCGACGTTCACACACTCACAAGACTCATGCATGTAAACACGCCACGCCGGGTTGTAACCATGATGTCCAACCCTCGCACTCACACACTTTGTTTCTTCTTTTGCAGGTGTGGAATGGAAGTTTATTTGTAAGGTCCTTTCCGCCATGACACAAGTCGCCCAAAGTGCTTCACTCCGCACATACAGTGGGTTTTTCATCCCCTCGGATTAAAATCTCTGATTATGTAAATAATGAATTATGAACTTCAGGACTTCAGGAAGTTGAAAGAAAAAAAAAAAAAAGGCCAGAGCAAAAGTTTGTGCACCTGCAGAAATAACGCCTCGTAGACCCCAAATATGGCAAATACTTAAACTAGAACTGAAAGGCTGTTATCTGCCTAGAAAAGTGTTAAAGGGATTCTTCTTCCTTACAAAAGTCTTCCCGCTTAAGTTACAAAGCTTCTACAAATGGGTAATGGGCAATCGTATCCACAGCTCAAACATTCAGAAAACATTTATTTAAGCTGAAACAACCAAGTTTCAAGTCAGTACCTACAACCTGCTTTCAATACTTTTCTACTGTATTGTTTAATGGTACCCAGCCCTAGTCCTGACCTGAACATCACTGAAGACTGTGGATAATCAGAAAGAAAAACTAAAACTAACTGAAAGACCCTCGTCTGCTGGAAAAGTGTGTGATACTTACGTACCTTATGTTGGGTCTACGAGGCATTAACTCTGGTGCCCAAACTTTAGCTCTGGTCTTTACATGAATATTATTTTGAAAATGTAAATGGTGGAATCTAAACCTGATTATTTTTGGAAATGTTATGGGAATGTCTCATCTTTTCAACTTCCCAGCTTCATCATTCGCATTATTAGACACTTTGATCCCCTGGAGCAGACTGACAGAGGCTCGAGGGGAACATGAAGTCTCCACACGGGAACCGAACCCGTGAAGCAGGAACCCTGTCACTGGGTTCTGCTCGATTCTGGCCAAAAGACAAAAATGATCATGGCACAAATGGAAAACGTTGGATATCAAAGCGCAACGACTAAAATAATAATGGACCATAATGGACTAACACTCATCTGTGTTTTTTTTCCTCTTATGTCAGACTTCAGTGAGCCGGACCTGGTCTGATGGAGCCTCAGAGCGGGTTTGGGCAGAGTCACATGACCAGTGGACGACCACAGCCTCATGAGCTCCAGAGGTGGGTAGAGAAGTAAGAGTAACGCTACTTTCAAATCATTTTACTCAAGTACAAGCAAAAAGTAGCCAACCAAATACATACTCAAGTAAAAGTAAAAAGTACTGTGAGTAACAGAGCAACCGCTTCAGTGTAAAGGTCTGATTGAAGTTTCAGTTGTGACATAAATCATGAGAAACAAAAATCCTAATATTTCCATAGAAAATACCATAAACCTATCAAAAACAGATATTAAAAAGTAGTAAGAAGTAAAAATGACATACTACTCTATAAAAAAGTTAGTAATGTGAGTACTACCTCCGTCCGGCATCATGTAATTATTATGTCCTATGTGCAGATCCAGCAATAGAACCAGAGAAGGTCATTTTCCACATTTGTAAAGAGGATCATTTCACAAAGTGACTAGAATAAAAAATACCCCTTTTGAAAACTGAGTCATGCATCTTACCCAAGCTTTTCTCCTGTAATGATCGCTGATAATGAATCTGTGCAGTGTGTGAGTGACTTACCTCAGGCGGGGGGCGAGGGCTGAATGAAGCGCTGCCTGACGTGACAGACACAGAGTGAGGACCGCGATGGGCGGGGCAGGGATTAGCCCCACACATGGATTAGAGGCGGCACTGATCCACGAGAGGACAAAAGCTGACTGAACCTGACTGATAATCACTGAGACGGCAGCACGGTGGCACAGTGGTTAGAGCTCGTGCTTTACAGCTGGAAGGTCCCAGTGTTCATTTTGACAACATGAGTCTATTGATGAAAATGTCATGCAAATTTACTCGACTAAATCTACGATTCATTTAGTGAAGTTTGCATTTAAAGGAATAGGCCACCGTTTTTACATACCAAGATATGTTCTTACCTAACCTTAGACGAGTTAATATATCCCCGTCTGGTCTTTGTCCGTGCGCTCTGTCACGCAAACGGAGCACATACGCAGCCTCTCCCACATGTCACATAGCTCCAAAAAAGCTCACGATAGAAGCTACCAAGCTCTTCCACGTGTTCCCTATTTAAATAAAGTTGCGTGAAGTGTTTTCATGCAAAGTATATTTACACAGAAATGTAACATGTCGATTTTATAAGCAGATAAAAAGGGGTACTATATTGTGAGGCGTAATGATACAGGAGCAAAACGTCCGCGCAGTAACTCCTAAAGACTTCCCCCGCTCACTTCCGTCAACAGAAGCTGCGTGACTTGTAGAGAGCAGCAGAGAACAGTTGAAGAAGCGTCGATAACTTGTGAACAATGCCTTTTACGTGCATCGTGCCGGGCTGTGATAACAAGCAGAAAGTATATAGTGTAGTAATGTTTCACAGATTTCCAACTCACCCCGGACGACGACACAGGACTCTGGAGCTCCACCATGAGGTAGGAATGCGCGAGCACTTTCCCAAAATATATTTTCTGCTTGTTGTAAAAGGCTGAAGTGAGCGGGGGAAGTCTTTAGGAGTGACTGCGCGGACGCTGTGCTCCTGTATCATTACGCCTCACAATATAGTACCCCTTTTTATTTCCTTATAAAATCGACATGTTACATTTCTGTGTAAATATACTTTGCATGAAAACACTTCACGTAACTTTATTTAAATAGGGAACACGTGGAAGAGCTTGGTAGCTTCTATCGTGAGCTTTTTTGGAGCTATATGACATGTGGGAGAGGCTGCGTATGTGCTCCGTTTGCGTGACAGAGCGCACGGACAAAGACCATATGGGAATATATTAACTTGGCTAAGGCTAGGTAAGAACATATCTTGGTATGTAAAAATGGTGGCCTATTCCTTTAAAATATGAATCACAATCCTGTTTAATCAAGGTCCTCTGCTTTATTTTCTACCCCCGCATGAACAAAGCTCAGTCAATTGAAATGATATGAGGCTTTTCAAACTGCCACTGGAAGTTTGGATGATTTCAGTCTCTTCTTTTCATTTTTATTTAGTCAGATTTTAGTCGACAACAATATCTGGACATTTTAGTCACAGTTTAAGTTTAACAACTTTTAATTTAGGGTAGTTTTAGTCAGCAAAAATATGACTTTGACTAAAATGATGTCGACAAATGAACACTGGCCCAGGTTCGATCCCCGGGCGGGGCACATTGAGTTGCCTTGTGTGAAATGCGCGGTATAAATAAACTTGCCTTGCCTTCTCTGTGAAGTTTGTTCTCCCCGTGTCTGCATAGGTTTTCCCTCCCACTAAAAACATGTGCAATAGGTTAATCCTCCAGCCTGTTTCTGACCATTAGACTGGCCCACGGCTCCCACAGGTCGCCCAGCGGCATTGATGATGGTCAAATGCAGAGACCTTCACAGATGGGTCAGACCTGTCAGGGCCTCCTGCAGATAAAGGGGAACAGCAGGAGAACAACGGGTCTGGTAAGGTTCAAACTAAACCGAAGATCCACAATAACAGACCATCCACCACTCCTTCAGTCACTGCTCACCAAAACATGTATACCAGGAGTCAAGGATGAAAGACTCGGGACATCAATGTCTTCTGTGTGACCCCAGTCGACCATTTGAGATGTTTTCACCTCCAGCTAAATAAAGCACATGGCATTTGATTAAGATCCTAACTAGTCTTAGATTATGACTCTTCATCCTGGAAATGATGAGACATGAAAGTCACATTTGACAACCAAAGCTTTCTAGCATTTAAAGTATCTTATAGTTTTGACTCTCAGAACATTGTCAGAAAACAGGATGAGCCCCACACTTAGGGTTGCCAGGTCCCATGGCTGTAACCAGTCTGTAATGAGGGGAGTCCTTTCACAGACACAGTCTCAACGCGCTTCACGAGGACAGTTTCATCCACTCCACGCACGGTTAAGAGGTTAAGAGCAGTTTACACAGAGACCCAACAACGCAGACTTGGCCTCACTGAAAACTCTCAGCCTTTTGTGAACGAGAGACAGCGAGGATGACCGCAGAGCCCGATCTCATCACATCATGTTGTGAATCTTCTCTATACAGTCTACGAGTTTCTCACATTTATCCATCCATCCATTTTCTTCCACTTCTCTGTTTCCGGGTCGTGTTGGAGCTGCCCAAAGCACCTCCTGCAGGTGGTGGGTCCACAGAAAGGGACTGAAACTGAACTTTTGGACTTTTGAAAGTACCCATGTGTTTTTGTTGTCTAAAGGCTCCACACAAAGGCAAAACAGGTACGATTTAAAAAACATTCTTTATAAACACGGAGACAGCTCAGTAAATAAAACGTGTGTGTCCACGTGGAGCCACTCCTGTGTAAGACCGCTGCCATTCATCAGCCAGGCCTGTGTGTGGCGCTGTGACGGAGCATGTGCTGTAAACAGAAGACACGAGGAGCTGGATTTGTGCTGTAACAATGGAGCCACATAAACGGAATGTTCAGATCTTTCCACTCTGGGACCGAGTTTATAAAAGGATCGTTCACAGACCCTTCTGTGTGCACGTCCTGCTCTGGTTTGGTGAAATACTTTAGCCTGATGGAAGACCTCATGATTGAAATTGTCTCTTAGGGATTGCATTGGCCTAATATTACCCTTAACTTCCTTCATCAGAAACAAAAGCACAACGTAAAGGTAAAGACTGGGGACAGATTTGAGTTGAAGTTTTGTTTTTGGTTTCTACAGTGACAGTGGTCCTAGAGGGAATGCCACACATTGTTGAAGCCCCCAGACGTCACCTGACTGATGTTTTGCACCGCAGATTATATCCCCATGGTTGCCCAATAAAGTGTTTTCAGACGTCCAGCCCTTTCCTTAGACTGCAGAGGGCTTTAGAGAGCTGAGCGAACGGGCCCCTGGGAGCCACAAGGGACTATCGTGATGATGAGTGACTGTCGAGTTATGCAAAGTACTATTATTTGATTTTGCCACATATTTTGAGAGAGCTGAAGTCCATACAAGGTTCTGACTGACTCCTTCAACATAAACAATGAATGAGAACGGGGAGGGCAAGACGATGACGTGCTACTGGACAGACGGACACTTGTAGTTTGTTTATGGATGAAACGTGACAGCAGCAGACGCAAAGTCATCTTTCCATCAAGCTTTAGACCATATTGACTGACACACATCATCGGGTACATTTGATGCGATTGGCTACGGCTGCGTGCAGACACACATGATAGACATCTGTAGCGCCCAATAAACGGCTATGGACCAGACGGTAAACCACACCTCTCCTACCAGAAAATGAATCAGTGGTTTAGGCTCAAGCCTGGTAAGGTCTGCGACAACATGACACAACTGGAAATAGAATGGGCCAAACAAGCAGTGGCAATATTTCTGTGGACGAGCGACTTTGACCATGTGCAGCAGATAAAGGACAGCACGGTGGAAAAGGTCCTACGCCCGAGAGTGACGAGCCGATACTAGCAACGCTCTCAGATGTGGAGTTCACGAGAAAGCAACAACGATGTAAAGGAAAGGCCCCAAACAGCAGCAGCCCCCCCAGACCTGGGCCAAAACGTCCCCTGAATGTCAGTCAGCGCACATGTGTTTGTTTGTCTAGCTTTGTGACTGTAAAGTTGGCCCAAAAATGTTGTAAAATCTATTTCTGAAATTGTGTACTGTATTTTTTTTTTTTTTTTTTACTTAAGTACCTCTTCATTAATATTAATCGTGGGGGCAGCTCTTGGAGCTGCTTAAATCACATGGCACCGGCCCCTTATGGCTCCTCCTGCAGGTGGTGGGTCCACAGAAGGACGGCCTCATGATTAACCGGGCCTGTTGGTCTCTCATAAGGAGCTTCTGAGCCGCTCTTTGTCTGACCCGTCACCGAGGACCTGTTTGCCCTGGGAGACCCTACCAGGGGCACGAAGCCCCCGACAACAGAGCTCCAGGATCATTCGGGCGCTCAAACCCCTCCCCCACGTTAAGGTGGCGGTTCCAGGAGGGGTTAAAGGGACTAGACGGATTTTTAAAAATGTTACCCCCTACATGTTCCAGCCATGTCCTAATGTGTAGAATGAGCTCAGACCTGTTCACCACAACTGCCTCTAAAATCCTGCACTGTCACTCAACAAGATGTTACTTCAGGTCCAAAGTGGCCTGGTTTTACCAGACCCTTGTACTCATTTCGTACAAGGGTCTGGACTTTCACAATTGAGCTCCGTTACCAGGTGGGAGGTGAACTCCTTTGAAACAATTGGATCTGATTTTCACTAGCGTTTGGTCGTGACATATGTAATGTGCCCGAGTGAGTGAAGCAGCTGTCAGCTATGCTCTTGCACATTCCAAGGCTTCAATTTTAATTTCTGGATATTTGGGAGCCGAGCCAGGATGGATTGAAGAGCTTCCATTACTTTCGTATCTGCCGCCATTGCCAAACTACAACCAGCAAATCAGCGCAAATGCTTGACGTCAGCTACAAGCCCCGCCTCCCCCGCTCGCTGAACGGTAGGTTGAAAGTCAACCGATGTAACCACTGAGATCAGACCCAGACGTACATGTAGGGAAATGATAATTGACCAGAGTTTAAGGACGGCTAAGGCCAGGCTAGGTCTGAAGTGCCGTCATGCACGAGCTTAATATAGAGACTGCAGTTATGCGCAAGACCTGAGGTGGCAGTAGCGAGTATAGAAATGGCAACTTTCATCTAGTCCGTTTAAGTAGAAGTAAATAGTATTGAGTGAGCAGTACTTTATCTGAGTACTGTATCTGAGTATATCTGAGTACTACAGGGCGTGCCAGTGACACATCGAGTCTCATCCAGATCCTAACCCTGACCCTGGAGAGAAAACTGTGACGACAACCCAAATGTGCAGTTAGGAAACATGTTCCCTGATGCTCCGGGGCAGCGGTACTGAGGAACATCTGTCCACATCTGGGTATTTTATTATTTCAGAGGAGTTTATACAGAGCAGTGCATCAGTCACTTGTCGTGTTTCCAATTCTAATTGTTTAACTTGAATAAACAGTGCTGGCCTCACCATGGCACTGGCTGCTGTTTGACCTCCTACAATGTCACTTGAAAACTGTCTTCAGTGGGTAGTCTTATCTTGTGGCTGCTGGGGAACAGAGTTGTGTGAGCAAGCCCAGGTCCCAGGCTGACGTCCCAGCTCCGTCCCCTGTCCTGTCCCTCATTAGTGGGGTTTATGAATAGCCCTCTGTCCTGGCACACATACCCGGGGAACAATGGCCCATGCCCCATCAGCGCTGAGCGGGTACAGGGCTTTGATCAGAGGAATCTCACCGTTATGTCACAAAGCACTAATGAACTGTGTTCAAACTGATGGTCATTATGAACCAAACAAAAGAGTTACGAGGCTTAAACCTGGCTTATCTTTCTAATGTGGCGTTTGGTTAAAGCTAAAGCAAATGCTAGCATGCTGCATTAGCATGATGCTAAGCTAAAACATTAAACTGGTACGGACTAATCCTGTCTGAATGTTCAGTGTTTGAGGAACAAATGGAAGTGTCCACGGGTGACACGTTTGGAGTGCTCATTTAGAACATGCTGACCCACGGCGGCCATTTTGTGGTGGTTCTCATCGTGTAATAGTTATGCATTTGGGTGCGACTGGGTTGGGTGCTTCTAACTGTAGACCAAACCTTAATGACGAATAGGCTCAGCTCACCCTCCAAAGCTCCTGGTTCACTTGGAGACACACCACATTTGAATCCCTCTGTACCTCATTTAATGAGATTAACAATGTAATGGTTTAATGGGATGTTTTTGACCGAAACAGCCACATTGTGAATTTAGTTGCATTGCTGGAAATTTTTTTTAAACTAAACACCATTTTAAAAAGTCACATTTCTCACTATCTGACATGAAATCAGAATTAACTTTTACTTTTTTAGGTCAATTAGAATTGTAAAAAATATTTCCATTTGGTAAATGCCAGAAGAATGAGAGATGAGATTCGAGATCAGGACTTTGTGATGACACTTCAAAACATTGACTTTGTTTTACTGAAGCCACATTGTAACCAGTTTGGCAGTTTTCTTTGGGTCATTGTCCATTTGAAGACCCATCTGAGCCCAAGCTTTAACTTCCTGGCTGATGTCTTGAGATGTTGCTCCAATATTTACACAGAGTTCTTTCTTCATGATGTCATCTCGATGTCATCGTCAAACATGACCATGGCCAATATGGAGGAAAAAACACCCCGGAAGACCACAGGATATGTCTCCAAAGCTCCAAAAGTCTTTATTATTTGAAAACTGTGTGTTTCTTTTGGAGTCAGAGCTTCTTCCCTCTCACCCCATGTCGGTACAGGACTTGTTTCACTCAAACTCTGACCAGGTTCAGCCTCTTCACCAGGTCTTTTGCTTTTGTTCTTGGGTTGATATTCACATTTCAGACTAAGCTTGTTCATCTCTGGGACACAGAACCCGCCTTCTGTCTGATCTGTGTGATGATTGGACATTTACATCATTGTTTTAACCAATGAACCTGAACCTTCAAGTGTCTTGAAATCACGAGGATGATCCAGACTGTTTAAAGGTATAGTAATCTTAGTGTATGTAAACTTCTGACTTTGTAGAAACAGAAACAGAAAGTATCTAAAAAAAATCTCTCATTCTTCTGTCATATAATGTCAATAATGAAGAAAATTCTGATAGTTCTAAGTTATCTAAGTTCTATCTAATCTAAGTGAATTCTGGTTTCACGGCTAACAGTGAGAAAACAATGCAAATGTGTCTTTTTATGTATGTGTGTGTGTGTTGTGTATGTAAACATCTGGTTTCCACTGTACATGGGACTCATGCATGTTAAACTCTCAAACACGCCAACATATCCTGGCCTATGTTTTTAGTGGTAGAGGAAACCGAAGTATCTTGAGGAAACTTACGCAGACACGAGAGCTAACTGCTGTGCCGCTGAAATGTTGCCAGCTCAAACATGCTAGGCTTTGCTTCAGAACATTCTAATTGCATGTGTGACTACATGTCTGGAGTTAATGTGAATTGCACTGCTCTCATGGTCGCCACTGTTTTGGGAAATGCAATTTCTCAACAGGCTTTTGAGCCATAATTATCATTTGTATTTATTTTGTTTTTCTTACATGCATTATGGGTAGATTTGAAACTATATTCCTCAGTCGAGATGAAATTCTGTGTGAAACTACAGTGAGGGACAACAAGAAGCTCTGAGCTGCGCCGCAAAAAGCATTCAATCCTTTTTATTCAGAACATATCAACATGCATGGTTAATGTATTTATTGGTGCTTTTTTGTCCTTTGTTTTAAAGAATTATATCAGCTAATGTCCCCGTTTCCCACGGTGTGACCCAACAGTGGGAATAAAGAAGATACATACAGACGGGGGTCACCAGCCCCATTCATGGTTATAATGGGGGTCACGGCTCCGAAAGGTTGAGAACCACTGCTCTAATGACAGAGGGAGAGAGGGAGAGAGGGAGGGGGGGAGAAGAGACAGAAACAGGAGAAAAAGAGAGGTCTTATTTATTTACATTATGATCATGTTGTGCGTTATTCATTAAATAACTGTGAATCTCAAAGGTTAATGAGGCATCAGTGAACATTCACCAGATGAGATAAAGATTCTTCATGGTGATTTTCTCCCAAACCCTTGAATGGAATTGACTAGTGCACAGTACGATACAGTTTTATATATTCTCATACACGCAGTACTGAATTCATGATTTTTTGCAGTTTCTTGCAAAACTTTCCCCTGAATGATTTGAGTAAAGCACAAGTTGACTCAGCTGAATGAGCTCCAATAACACAGTAAAAACAGCTGAGCTGTGTTTCATTATCGTGATGTTTTCCAATGTTAATGTAGTGTTTGACTGCTCTTTGTCGCCCTCTGGTGGTGTCCAGCCCTGGGCAGGTGAGAGTGTCTGAGTGGAGAGTGGACCAAAGGAAGAACACTGGACCTTTAATCTGAGCTCACATCAGCTGCTGCCGAGTGAGACAGAGGAGTGAGACAGAGGAGTGAGACAGAGGGAGTGAGACAGAGGGAATGAGACAGAGGAGTGAGACAGATGAGTGAGACAGATGAGTGAGACAGAGGGAGTGAGACAGAGGGAGTGAGACAGAGGGAATGAGACAGAGCAATGAGACAGATGAGTGAGACAGATGAGTGAGACAGAGGGAGTGAGACAGATGAGTGAGACAGAGGGAGTGAGACAGAGGGAATGAGACAGAGGAATGAGACAGAGGGAATGAGACAGAGGAGTGAGACAGATGAGTGAGACAGAGGGAGTGAGACAGAGGAGTGAGACAGAGGAGTGAGACAGAGGAGTGAGACAGATGAGTGAGACAGAGGGAGTGAGACAGACGGAATGAGACAGAGGAGTGAGACAGAGGGAATGAGACAGAGGGAATGAGACAGAGGAATGAGACAGAGGAGTGAGACAGATGAGTGAGACAGAGGAGTGAGACAGAGGGAATGAGACAGAGGAGTGAGACAGAGGGAATGAGACAGAGGAGTGAGACAGAGGGAATGAGACAGAGGAATGAGACAGAGGAGTGAGACAGATGAGTGAGACAGAGGGAGTGAGACAGAGGGAATGAGACAGAGGAGTGAGACAGAGGGAATGAGACAGAGGAGTGAGACAGAGGGAATGAGACAGAGGAGGGAGTGAGACAGAGGAGTGAGCCAGAGGGAGTGAGACAGAGGAGTAAGCCAGAGGGAGTGAGACAGAGGAGTGAGACAGAGGAGTGTTCAGATTGTATTCTCAGCAGATTTGGGCTTAGTGGGGCAAAGATCAAGGCAAAATGAATGCTGGGTCCAGAGCCCTCTGCATCAGACCAGGCATTGAGCCCATCAGAAGCTCTGTCAGTGTGAGGTCGTCTGCATGTTCACTGTACAGAGGAAGGAAGGCGTGCATCCAGGCTATTGATACAAATCACAAAAAGTAGAGCCTGGCTCCACATCATGGCAGCACTGCTGTCGACCACTGCCCCTTACAGGTCGCCCCAGTGGCATCGAAGGATGGGTCAAATGCAGAGACACATTTCCCTACAGGGACAATAAAGCACACAAACAAACAAACAAACAAACAAACAAACAAACAAACAAACAAACAAACAAAATAGCACATACAAGCTGAAAAATAGCTGTTATTTTGTGGGCATTTGAAATATCCTACACAGGCAGGGCCTCAAATCAGACGTGTCAATGAGAGAACACTGTGAGAACAAAAGACAGAGAAGACTCTGCTGCTCCACTTTCACACGAACGACTCGATCTGGTAAAGTTCAGTCTGTTTAACTTCTCCCCTCTAGTCCTCAGTGAGGCTCTTTACAAAACTACTTCCTCCTTCCTCTTCCTCCTTCCTCTTCCTACGCACTAACACTAAATGTGCGTCTGCAAAGGAACGTCAGAAACAGAGAAGTGGCTTATATATAAGATTACTATGTGAGACGATGTGATATTCTGAGATTATACGTTATTACAAAGGAATGCCCACACTAGTCCCTATAACCCTCAGTAAAGCTGTAGACCCGCACTAAGTAGACCAGTGGTTCCCAACCGTTTTACTGGAAGCCCCCCCTGCACATTCCATTCCAAATACTATGGCCACTACTATGGCCACATGTATAAAAATTATTTCAAACAAACTGCAATTGAAGTGTTTGATGCACCCGTACTCCTTTCGTTCATCTGATGATTTTTACACATGACCCTTTGACCAGACAAAGCTCTGAGCCTCTGCCATCCCAGAACCGCTGTAATGTAGTCTAGTGCACTGGTTCTCAACCTGGGGGTCGCGAGACAAATTTTGGAGGTCGCCATGTTTATTTGCGTATATTATAATATTTTATTGTCGCAGGTTTCTGCTATTTTACCAGAGTGCCATTATATGTTCGTAATTTGATGAATTTTATTTTAGCCATTTGTTTTTTCTTTGTTTTTTAAGAATTATATAGGCTAATGTTCCGATATCTCACGGTGTGACCCGGGCGGGGGGTCACGAACACCTTTAACTGTTAAAATGGGGGTCACGGCTCCAAAAGGTTGAGAACCACAGGTCTAGTGCAAAGTTACCTCCTCGCTGCAGCTGCAGAAAGGAGTGAGCCCGGTGTCCAGAGCACCAGCAGAGTGAGCCACGACATCGACAATATGTTCACGGTGCAGGACCCGGAGCATCACGGTGCAAGTACAATCTAAAAAATAATAAGTTGGTTTTGAAATGAAATAGGCTAATGATCGTTATTACACAGTATGTATAACCTTAGAATGAAATTGGCAATGCTTTCAAAGCTGCTTTATAATAAAAATGTACCTCTGGGCTCACAATACGTGAAAGCAAAATAGAAAACAAATGGTACAGCAGCAAAGTAAAAAAAAAAGCTACGCAGTGCAGGCCATGCGCTCACTAAGCGATTTCATTTTCACTTTCCTCACACAGAGGCTGAAGCACTCGGAGCAGCGTGTTTGATTTGAAGCTCGTGTTTGGCCAGTTGTTGGACAACTTTCTGCGTGTACTTTTTTTTTGTAGACAAAGCTTTGACGGAATATGGCCAGGATTGGATCTTACACATTTGTCTGCACCTCTGACATTACGCAGGTTGTCCTCGGACAGCAGTAATGCACCACGGTCCATATTGAGCCGTGGCCAATGCCCGCGGGCGGAGGGACGGTCACGTGGAGGCCGCCTGCGGACTTCTGGGAAAATAACATGGCGGCGCCCTTATGGAGCTTAAGCCCCGACCATCCCGCGATTGCGTTTTATATTATAGATTCATATGAAAGAAAGAGGTGAGACCTCGTTTGATTTGACTTAGTTAAGCCTCAGTTAAAAGTATCATCAGTTGTGTCACGGTAAAGGGGCGAGGGGGAGTGCTCTGAAAGTCACAGCTCCAAGTCTCTGAAGAGTGAACCTCTGGCCCCTGACTGAGAGGAAGAGAGAAAGGATCTGAACACAATCAATTCAGTTGTAATTGTAAACTGTCATTAATGCAGAATAAGGAATTCTAACCTGCTGAAAAGCACTTACAGTGAGTGTGATCAGCGACATTTGACTGACATTACTTCAAAAGTAACAAGAATACACTGTCAGGTCCATAAATATTGCCTCTATAAACCACCACAATGGATTTGAAATGAAACAACAAGAGGTGCAGCTTTAATTTGAGGCTGTTTACATCCAAATCAGATGAACACTGTAGGAATTACAAGCGTTTACACGAACCTTCCACTTTTCAAGGGACCATGAGTAATGGGACAAAGCAACAACTAAAACATAACTTTTTCCTTTTTAATATTTGGTTGCAAATGCAGTCAATGACAGCCTGAAGTCTAAGGCATCGACCTCACCAGACTCTGGGTTTCATCCCTGGTGAAAATCCACATTGTTTAATTTTGTGTAATTATACTTTGTAGTGGAACACTTCACGTAACCATATTTAAATAGGGAAAACGTGGAAGAGCTTGGTAGCTTCTATCTTGACCAGTTTTGGAGCTATAGAGGAGAGAGGGAGAGGCTAAATGCTAACGCCGTCTGCGCTGTGTTTACATGACTGAAGGCACGGGGGAAGACCAGACAGGTCCTAAAGAACTCATCAAAGCTCAGGTAAGAACATATCTCAGTATGTAAAAACAGTGGCCTATTCCTTTAAGAAATGTCACTCTGATATATTACATTTGTACAGGATCGATATGACAGAGAATATATTCAGTTTATTAGTCATTTTAGCCGAACCTGTCTTTTCTGCCTCATTAATAATATCACTTGATTGTTGTAACATGAGTGGGCGGGGCTGTCATGAGCCCCTGGGGCTCCACGGCTGAGGACGGGAGGAGACTGAACAGTCTCACACGACCCACAACAGGAAGTGAGTGACCAACTTCCCCTAAAGTAGCTTTACATAAAGGTTTGACAGATACTTGATGACAGTGACATGTTTGTAAATGTGCTCACAAAGCTCAATAAGGGAGTGACACATTTGGTCTTAGTCCTGACTCATGTTCTCTGAGTCGTGTACATTTTAGAATACAGTTCCTCAAATCAAAGGAATACCTCACAGTACTCACTACATTTCAGCAACATTAGAAAGAAAGAACTTTTAAAAATGACCTGTTTCCCTCCTAAAATCAGACATAGACTTAGGCAGTGTGTGTGTGCATTTGCCAAAACAGCTTTTGCGTTAAATACATTTAGAACTGCCCACATTTTTGTAATTATACAATCTTACAACATGAAAACGTGGAAGAGCTTGGTAGCTTCTATCTTGACCTGTTTTGGAGCTATAGAGGAGAGAGGGAGAGGCTAACGCCGTCTGCGCTGTGTTTACGTGACTGAAGGCACGGGTGAAGATCAGACAGGTCCTAAAGAACTCGTCAAAGCTAAGGTAAGAACATATCTCAGTATGTAAAAACGGTGGCCTATTCCTTTAATGTGAACCTTACAGATCATTTTTATCCACAATTGGAGCGTTGTAGAAGTTTTTATGAGCCGTCACACAGGACACACAAATAAACATGGACCAAATGTTGAGGCGCTTCAGTGATGATTCTATAGTTTGTTTTCCACAGTTTTGTTCTTACAAAAATATTTGACTAACCCGATTAGAGGAGACACTACAGGCAAAACCAACAACTCAGCTTTACACAAACATGTTTCATTATTGCACTCATTCAGTGTTTCTTCTCACACATTTATTTGGGAAATTGTCATTTCAAGGTCATTTCTTCAAATGTATTTTTCTCTCATTGGTGCGACACTGTCTCCCTCCAGTCTGGGACTGAACCATATTCTGAAGGTTTTTCCAGAGGGACTTTTTAATACCTTATCATAACCTGATTGATTGAGTTTTAAATTTATAAAAACAAGGCAAAATTACATTTTTGGACAGATTTTTCAGATCCAAGATCCCGCTGAAAAAGTCTTTGTAGAAAACAGGCCAACAGAATGAGACCACAGTTAAACTGATCCATTTTTCAGATTTTGTCAGTGAAAAGAAGCTTCTCTGAAAAAGTTCCCTTTTCACCCGCAGCGTCTCGCCTCAATATTCTCATTTGAAGAGAATGTGTTTGTGTTTTAGATATTAATGCAGTCAGTGTTTCACAAATAAAGAATGAATGATCAAATGATCAATCGACCTTTATTTACAACAGCACCTGCTGAACCAAAGTGCTCGTGCAATGTAATAAAACACACAGATACAGGACACATGTGCAGAGCAGGTGTTTTCGGCTTTAAACAGTGTCAGGAGAGTAATGGCTCGTCCATGTTCCAGAGCCTCGGACCAGTCACTGAAAAGGAACCATCACCCACTGAGCTTACTTTAGGTCCTGGACCTCCAGCAGGTGTTGTCCTGCAGACGCAGCCTCTACTGGGCTGATGTGCAGTTCATGTAAAGAAAAAGGTCCATGAATTGATTTAAAAACAAACATTAAGAGTTTAAAAAGAACCCGAGCGTGTCCTGGAGCCAGTGCAGAGAGTCAGCACTGGAGTGATGCTGCAGCGCTTCGCACCATTTGCAGCCGGGTTAAAGTGCACTGGTTCACTCCCACATTAAGTGCATTACAGTCAATGCGGGAGATTATAAAAGTGTGCAGAACCTTCTCCAAGTCATCCTGACCGAGGAAAGGTTTAACCTTGGCCAGAAGACAGAGTGAGTGTACGCCCACTTACATAAAGTAAAGATAAATAGAACACAGAAAAGAGAAGATCAATTTGAACTGTTTATGGCAAACGCAGAGCAGGTCAAAGGTCAGTGAGATAGAAGGAAACTAATCAGTAAATCAAACGAGTTTATCAACAGCTTTTACAAAGAAGAGACACAGCTCACTCTCCTGAGGTTTGAGCTTTGACATGTTCCTGTTTCAGTCTCATCTAAAGTGTTAAAGCTCAGCCAAACCTTTATTTACAAACAGAACCGGCAAATCTTATCTCAGTTGCAACTTTTGTAAACTGAGACAAAAGTTACGACTGAAAAAAGCTTTATCCAAATGTGTAGCTCTGTTCTGAATATTCCAGAACGGCACAAACCCGCAGAGGTGGCGGAGGAGCTCAAACGATGAAGTGACGATGTGCGTAAAAGTCTGATGAAGGTAAAACACGATCCAGCGAGTGTTTCAGAAGAACATTTCCCCCAGTCGACCACAAAAGAACAGCCCCTCAAACAGCTGAAACACTGGACCTTTGGCTTTTGACACGAGGAAATCAATGGTGACCCAGCCATGGAGGAGTTTCCTGAAAACTGACCATTAAAGAGTGATGAAAATGCAATAAAAAAAAGTGACAAAAGCACAATAACTAAAGAGCAACAAACAATCAACAAGAAAGCCACGAAAAAGCGACCAACAGGCGACAGAAACGCGCTGAACAAGTGACCTGGCCTATAGGCTGTGAGCTCTAAAGGCAGGAAGCTTTTACATTTGGGTAAAGGCGAACTGGAGAAAATGTGCTCGGTTCAGGGGGGGCTAAATGATGAATGTATTCAAAATATGAAAGTGCGACAGTGTTCAGGCCACATTTATTGTTCGGGATGGGTTTATCAATAAAAAAACACGTACCCAAAGTAGAAAAACACACGTTAAGGCAAACTCTGAACGTAACAGTGCATGATATAAATGATATAAAGGAGCGGCACAACAGCGAAAACACTTCCCTCTGATCATTACAGGAGAAAAACTCATTTCACCGTTTGTGATTTCTCATTGGCAGAACCAAGTGGGAGATGATGGACACTGCCAGTGGAGTTTTGGGGCGACATGACGGAAAAAAAAAAAAAGGTTTATAAAAAAAAAACAGACTTAAAGTACCCAGTGTTTACACTCAAGTTGTGGAATAAAAAATATATTAAAGCTAACAAGGACATGATATGTAGTACTGTACCAAGAAACACTGATATAAAAGTGTTCCCGTGTGCTGACAGCAGATCAGTAAACTCTTGTTCAAGATTGAAACTTAATAATATCATTTAAATAAACAACTCTGACTGAAAGTAAACTCATTCAAATGTCGATAGACATTTTGATCTAATAATAAATATTGCCGAACCAGACGTCCTCTGTTCACTCTTTTTTTGGTTCAAATTTGACAAAACGACTCAAAAGAGCAGCACAGTAAAAGTACCTGTAAAGCCAATACATAATCAAAAAACACTAAATAATACGACTAAAAACAGCTGTGGGAGATTCAAAGTCAGTAATCAATAAATACAAATATTGATCATTTCCCTCTAAATCGAGTTTAAGATCGGAGACGATTTCAAAAGGAGGTAAAAATGGGAGTGTGTGAGGGCGGTTCCCGGGTCAGCCCACAAACGTGAGGCCGGCCATGACGCCGAAGCCCAGCAGGAGGAAGAGCAGCTTGAGCAGCTGTCTCCCCGGGGAGTTGAGCTCGTGGGGCAGGATCTCCATGAAGGTGATGTAGAGGAAGGTGCCGGCGGCCAGCCCCTCCAGCACGGCGCGCACCAGGCCGCCGGAGCTCAGCTGCGCCTCCATCACGGCCACGCCCAGCGCGATGCCCAGGGGGGACATCAGCGCGAACACGCCCAGGTACGCGGCCACCCAGCCTGAGCGTACGCCGCTCTGCACCAGCTTCACCGACAGGCTGAACACGATGATGGACTTGTGCACCAGGATGGCTATGCAGATCTCCAGCACCTGCGGCACAAAGGGAAGAGGGCCTCAGACACACGCCCTTTGACCTTTCAATCACTGTCATTGCCAAATTCACTAACAAACGCAAAATAAACAATTCTGCCTTGAAAAGTCTGTACAGTATCGGTTTGTTTGGTCATGGGTCACCCTGAAATTCCATAGGTATTTGTACAAAATAAGCTGTAGACAGGGGGGTTTAGAGACAACTGTAGAATCCCAATCATTTTTGTCCAAACACCGGTTCAAAAAACCTCTAACTCTGTCTTGCTCCTTCCTAAACACTTCCACAGACTCACTCTGATGCAAAACTCACAAAATAAAGGGAGAGATTTAGTAACAATGGAGAAATGCAGTTATTAATGTGATTCACAACCGTTTAGTAACAGGCATTTTCTTTTCTTCTTTCTTAATGTGAGATTTTCACTAAAATTGTTGCTACATAAACACATTTTAACTTTGGAAACAAATCCTTCAGGTCATATGTCACAGACATCAGGCCTCACCAGACAGACCAGAAATTTCCCATTATGCACTTAAAATTAATTCATTTTTTGTGTTTTGGGATCATGGACTATAGTAACTTTGGGTCATTAAGTTGGCAATTGCAGGGTTAAAAATGTTTAAAAGTTAAATTATTTTTAAATGTATGAAAAGAACTTAAAAATAAAAATAGTTTTAAGAAATATTGTTCCTTCACTTTTTTACAGCTCTTGTGCTCTTTAACGTAACTTTTCTAAAAGTGTGTTTAAGGGTGAACCATGAAGTCGCTGTAGCTCCATCTTTGTGTTTTAACATTGCACATGAAAAGTGATTATTATTATTATTATTATTATTATTATTATTATTATTATAACAGATCTGTATTTTCTACATGATCTTTTTAAAAGTATATCCTACAGCAAATACTCCAGTATTTAACTCAAATAAGCGTTTGACTAAGCAACATTTACTTACACATATGGGAGTAATATTTACACTAAAAGTGAAATCAAGTACTTTACTCCCTCTACATGCAACTGCACTGGCTGCGATCATTTCACTCTTCAAATTGCCTACATGTAACATGGTTCGGCTTTCTTTAAGTCCACATAAGTCCTTTCAGTTTGTTGCCTAATTGTGGCCCAATATAAAAGATAGGTACACAATAATGAATGGGAAATATACGTCAGGACCTAAAGAGGGGCACAGGTCAGCTTCATGTTTCTTTGCCCTGCAGACCCCCCCCCCCGTGTAAAGGCACATGATTAGTCAGGGCTTAGTGAGGGTGCTGTGGATGTTGACCCTTAAACCAGTTTTAGTGTCAGCAGACATTCACATACAATGAAACGCTTTCACTTTCAGCAGTGCTGTTGTTGAAGTAGTGCCTTTGACTGTGACTGCAGAAGCTGAACCCAACAGAAGGAACATACTTAAACACATCAATAAAGTCATAAGATGTCAAGTCATGTGACCGCAGGCACAATGAACCCTCATCATGCTCAAATTCCAGTGAGCGGGGATGTGGAGGGGGCACTCCTGTGTGGAGCTTGCATGTTCTCCCCATGTCTGCGTAAGTTTCCTCTCAGTACTCAAGTTTCCCCTACCACTAAAAACATGTACAATAGGTTGCCCTTTCTGACGAGGACTCCCCTGGAAAAGAGATTACCCATTTCAGTGGAACTTTCCTGGTTAAATAATAAAAATAATCATTATTAAAAACAAATAAAAAATAAAAACTTTCAGAAGCAGCAGATGGAATTAATTGCCTATTAAAGGCAAAATAAAAGTTCTAATTGCAGTGACCCGTCCTGGAACCGCCACCTTAACGTGGTGGAGGGGTTTGAGCACCCGAATGGTCCTGGAGCTCTGTTGTCAGGGGCTTCGTGCCCCTGGTAGGGTGTCCCATGGCAAACAGGTCCTAGGTGACGGGTCAGACAAAGAGCGGTTCAGAAGCCCCTTATGAGAGACCAACAGGCCCGGTTAGAACCATGAGGCCGTCCTTCTGTGGACCCACCACCTGCAGGAGGCGCCATAAGGGGCTGGTGCAGTGTGATATGGGCATCTCCAACAACTGCCCCCACGACCCGGCAACGGAAAAGTGGAAGAAAATGGATGATTCAAATTGCCTACATGTAACATGGTTCGGCTTTCTTTAAGTCCACATAAATCCTTTCAGTTTGTTGCCTAATTGTGGCCCAATATAAAAGATAGGTACACAATAATGAATGGGAAATATATGTCAAGTTCCAAAGAGGGGCACAGGTCAGCTTCATGTTTCTTTGCCCTGCAGACCCCCCCGTGTAAAGGCACATGATTAGTCAGGGCTTAGTGAGGGTGCTGTGGATGTTGACCCTTAAACTAGTTTTAGTGTCAGCAGACATTCACATACAATGAAACGCTTTCACTTTCAGCAGTGCTGTTGTTGAAGTAGTGCCTTTGACTGTGACTGCAGTAGCTTTGCTAAAACCCTAATGTATCCTTTGGACTGTCCCCCAGCTCCCCTCCTCAGTGCGAGTGTGGATACCGAACCTTAGAGTCGGTGTTCTACAGTCCTATGTAGTACTGTACCTTAGAGTCGGTGTTCTGCAGTCCTATGTAGTACTGTACCTTAGAGTCAGTGTTCTGCAGTCCTATGTAGTACTGTACCTTAGAGTCGGTGTTCTGCAGTCCTATGTGGTGCTGTACCTTAGAGTCGGTGTTCTGCAGTCCTATGTAGTACTGTACCTTAGAGTTAGTGTTCTACAGTCCTATGTAGTACTGTACCTTAGAGTCGGTGTTCTGCAGTCCTATGTAGTACTGTACCTTAGAGTCGGTGTTCTGCAGTCCTATGTAGTACTGTACCTTAGAGTCAGTGTTCTACAGTCCTATGTGGTACTGTACCTTAGAGTCGGTGTTCTGCAGTCCTATGTAGTACTGTACCTTAGAGTCGGTGTTCTGCAGTCCTATGTAGTACTGTACCTTAGAGTCGGTGTTCTACAGTCCTATGTAGTACTGTACCTTAGAGTCGGTGTTCTGCAGTCCTATGTAGTACTGTACCTTAGAGTCGGTGTTCTGCAGTCCTATGTAGTACTGTTGTAACGAATCACCTGTCTCTTCCAAGGCGTGAACGCTAAGTACGCACTATCAGGCAACGGGGGATCTGTATACCAGCAGGGGTGAACAACCAATAAACAAACAAATGATTTAGCTTTGGCTCAATTTTATATGTACAGCCACATCCCACCCCAACGCTCGAGCGTAAAACCTGTTGAACACAAAACAACGCACTAAGGTGCGTGAAAATAAAAGTTTATAGTCCAAAATAAGTCCTTAAATACAGGTCCAGACCGGGAAGCCTTGAAACCCACCGCAGGCCCGGTTTCTATGGGACAGAATAAACGCGGTTATAGCAACAGGTAGCCGGCTATGTGGCCATCGGCAGCCAAGTACTCACAACCCGAGCGGCTGCCCTCCCGTGCACCCCAAGTCGGACCAGACACTCCCAGCAGCTCCGCGAAGCGTAAATCCACCTCCGTCCTGGATGGTTAGTTCAAAAAAACTCTCATACATCCACAAAAGGTTAGCTCCCGGCAGCGCAACACTGGCAAGGTGTCCCAAGTCGGCGTGTGACGTCACCTTTCTCGCGCGCCCGTGCGCGTGCCCCGTTACCCAGATATACCGGTAACCCAGGCAACAATACGACACAATTAAAAAAGACACAGTCTATGCCTACTGTGACCAGGTTCTGACATTAAACAACATTATAGAGGGTTTTGGTAGTCCATGGGCCAAACCCCAAAATCTGGCAAATCGGTACCGAAAAGGTGGCAAAGGCTATCGTTGATTTTTAAGTAGGTCCATGTCTGAGGTTTATATTTTTGTATGATAGCCTTTTCAGAGTTACAGCTTTATCATAGTTTTCAGCTGTTGAAGTGAACCAACGCCATGTCAAAAAAGTCGCTTTTGACACTGGTCCATATTTTGGTTTAGGCTATTTCCAGCCCATTAGATACTGATTTACACCATTGTATTTGGTATCATTGTAAAGAAGACATTTTCATGTTTCATTTGAGCCCAAATGTACTACTCTGTGACTATTACCGTGGTAACCATAGCTCCTCAAACACAAACCTGAGGACATTTTTTCACCATTTTCATCAAAACAGTTTTACTATGTTTAACACTGTTTCTTCAAAGAACATCACTAAGACAAATGTTTGATACTGGGGAACTCTCTAGACTCTGAGGATTCAGGAAATGTATAAAATGTCAGTACTTTTTCAACTTAAGGCCTCACAGTGAGCCACGAAGTAAAAGAATGTCCACCTCACATGAGCCTCTCCCATTGAAATGAGCCTATATCTGTCATTCTAAGGTTGGAACAGCTGGTGAGACTTTCTGTCCAGGACAGGCCAATGCAACTTGAAATTACATTTATAAAAATTACAGTTATTCTGTATTATATAACCTGATACTAAATTGTAAAAAAAAAAAAAAAAAAACACATATTATGTAGCCTATACACTGTTTATGCACTCACTCAATCACTTTCACTCATTCACTACTGAAACCACATAATTCTACATTGGTAATTGGCAAATAAATAAAGTTTCTAGCAATATAACATTGCAGACACCATTGTCTTTTGCTTCTAGAGAGTTGTGCAGTCGAATGGCCCTCGGGACAAAGACAAAAGGGGGTTAACTATTGCTAGATTTTGAGCCAAAAGCTAGGTTAGAAGTACCAAGGTGTTCTACCATACTAGAAGTGGATTCTACAGAAAATTGACTCAGGGGACATGAAACAAAAAGAAGAACATGCAAACTCTACACAGAAAGGTCCCCATGGCTTGGGATATCCAACCCAGGAACGTCTTGCTGTGAGGTGACAGCTAGACATTCAGTCACTCTTGAATCCCCTTGTACAAAAAACATTTTGCTGATAGAAAAGGGTGAAGGGAGTACCTTTATGTCCAAGAAGTTGTGGAAATTGTAAGTTTAGCTACAGCTTAAACACAGCCACAGTTCTGTGTCCTGCATAACTCCTGCAGCTGTAGGAGATCTGGGAGAGCTGTCTGCCAGAGACACAAACTGTAGTTGGTTAGACAGTTGGTTATGCAAGAACCAAGCTTTTCCTGCAACAGTTGACAATGGCGATCTGTGGCCATTGGCAATGTTATGTTTTCTTCCAACCAGACTCTGCGACTGTGAAGGGGCAAGGGAGAAGTGGGGGTGAATTTCGGCTGAGTACAGACTGGAACCACAGCAGGACCGGCTTTACATCTTTTTCTCTCAGACACGGACAGTGGTTAGCTCAAGTTTTTTGTTTGATCTGATAGAGCTTAGCCCATAACACTAAAGGAAGAACATGAGGCAGCACGATGTAAGCTAGGAAAATAATGTGGGTCTTGTCTTGTTTGGAGCAGCGCTGTCTTTGCGCCAGGTGTAAGATCTGGCCCAAAAATTATTGAATGCGAGAGATTGCATGCCCTCAGTGGTTAGTCTTACTGCTTAGCGTTGTCTTGCCTCTCAGTATGAAGCTCAATGTAGGTGTTTTTGTGTGGAGTTTACATCCTCTGTCTGTGTGGACAGATTTTCTTTGGATGCTTTGGTTTCTTCCATTAACATAAAAGATGCTGGTATTGAGATAAAATGTGCACAAGAGGCAACAAGAGCTTTCAGAGGTGGTGCCTGCTGAGCTCCCAAGAGACAGTTTTCTAGTTGTATTTGACTGAGCTCGATATAACTATTGTCAGCCCGAGGTGATGCTGAGCCCTGCAGAGGTGGCTCAGCGAGGGGAGGGTTCTCTTGTAAACGCGTAACATGCATGATGCAGCGTGCAATGTTTAATAAAGATTAAAGAAATCAAAGTGTCCCTCCGCTGCTGCAGATCCAAGCTGAGCGAGCGGGACAGAGAGGCAGCAGCCTCACGTTGGACACCGTTCGAATGCGCAAAGTTACGAAATGTACAGGATTTAATTGATCAGAAACTATACAATCGGCTGCAGAGGGGTCAGACTTATGCAGCAGTTGCAAGAAAACTGTAGCGTATTGGAACATTTGCGCTACAGCTGCAGGATTCTTGGAGCGGCTGAATTGGAAAAAAAAAACGTTGCTCTGTGCCCTGTAAAATGCGCTTCTTTCTTTTGGACTGAGCTGTGGCATCATCAGGAGGTAAAGACTGACACACGATGGAAATGTCTCCTTAAAACGCAGATCAGACCTGGTGTTGTGGCACTTAAGGCATGAGTGGTTTATTTGTGGAAAACTGTTGTTGTTTTGGTGGTCGGGGTGTGTTTGGTGTTAGGGGTGTGTGTGTTGATCTACTGCAGGGGTGGCCAACCAGTCAGAGACCAAGAGCCGAAATTTTCAACCTTGATCCTGTGAAGAGCCACAAAGGCACCGACCATTAGCGAGATTCCGGGGCGGTAGTTTATTGTGATTAAATAGAATGTGACCGTTTTATTTAATCACAATAAACTATAACTTTATGCCTTTTTCTTTCTTTTTTTTAATAATTGTGTTAGATTGAATGGTTTTACTCCTCAACAAGATTGAAATACATGTATATTAAATGACATTTTGTGCTTTCTGCTCTGACTGAGACAGAATTAGATTATTATTATTTATTTTATTTTTTTTAATGCTGGGGTGTGTTTGTATGGGGGGCCCTGCCCACTGAGCCCCCTCCTCTGATTCGCCCCTGGCCTGTGCGCTCAGTGCCTGCAGCTTCGTCCTTCGAACGCACTCTAGGCTGCATAAAGTTCATAAACTTTAACCAGGAGCCTCTGGAGGATCTGAGAGTCTGTTTTAAGTTGCATCTTTGCGTATTTCCGCGTTACGATGTCGCGCTTCGCATCATATGCTTCGTTAGAGCTCCGCTTTTTTTCATTTCCTAATTATGATCTTTTTCTGTGAATATGTGGCCAAATTACATCAAATAAAGAGTAGCTGATCAGAAACCTGAAAAGCACAGAAGCTGATCCCAGTGCCACGATCTGCCTGCCTGTTGTTCAACCTACATCCCGCTGTGAGTGAGGCTGCACGGGCACCTTTTACACACCGCCTCGAAAAGGAGGGAGATACAGACTCTCATTCATGTAGAGATGGAAGGGTCTGTAGGACTATGGTTGGATTTTTGGTCAAAGACTGTTACAGTTTATGGGAAATATTTACCAATTATTTTGCAAAGAGCCGCATTGTATTAAACATCTCCAATCATGCAAAGAGCCGCACTCTGATTGGCCAAGAGCCGCATGCGGCTCGAGAGCCGCGGGTTGGCCACCCCTGATCTACTGTATCAAAGTAGGCCGTGCGTAACCTACGCTCAAACAGACTTTTCAAGGCAATTTTGCTTTTGTTTTCAATTTGACGTAGAAGAAGACAAGGCAGCGCGATGTAAAGAGGAACATAATGTGAAGGTTGCCATAGAAGAGCAGCGCGAGTGCTGCTTATAATGAACCACGCCTCAGTCGGCCTCTTTTTCTTAAATAACGCCCTCTCCCTAGCAGCGCAGCCTTTAGCGCAAAACCTGCGCCACATGCAAGATCGCACGTGCACCACGTTGCGTTTAGAGTTGCGCACGGACTGTGCCAGTCACAAGATCTGGCCCTTGAACTTTGTACACGGCACCAAGGATTGGCATCGGCAAGTCTGAGGTCTGGGGTTTTAGAGGAGGCATGCTTTGAGTGGTCAAGTTAAAATATATTGAGATATAGTTCATAACTAGGGAAGAAAGGATAGAGTATGAGTATAAGGAATACTCTTCACATGAGATAAGTCGCCCAAACGAATTCATTCAGTCCACACTTGGTGGTAAGATAATTAACCCATGGTCAGGTCATGGAGGCAGCAGCAAAGCAGAGATTTCCAGACATCCCTCTCCACTTCCTCCAGCTTTTTTGAAGGAATCCCAAAGCTTCCCAGGCCACATAGAGACAGTGTGTCCCCGAGCCACCTAAGATGGCTCTCCCCGATGGGAAGAAGCAGCGGCTCTATTCCAAGCTCCTCTTAGGTGACTGAGAAAACTCCTTTCGGCCGCCTGCATCTGCGACCTTGTCCTTTCGGTCATTACCCAGATCTTATCACCATAGGTGAGGGTAGAACATAGATCAATAAGCAAATCAGCTCCCTCTTCACCACAACAGTCCGACACAACGATCACTACCGATGTCGCACTGATCTGTCTATCGATCTCACGCTACATCCGTCCCTCACTCGTGAACACGACCCTGAGATACTTGAACTCCTCCACTTGAGGCAAGGCCTCTCCACCGACCTGTAGAGGGGAAGCCACCCATGGCCTCGGATTTGGAGGTGCTGATACTCATCCCACTTCACACTTGGCTGCAAACTGCCCCAGGGCAGCTGAAGGTCCTGATTTGATGAAACCAACAGAACAACACCTGAGATCCTGGGGTTCCCAAACCGGACACCCTCCGGTTCCTGGCTGTGTCTTTAAGTCCTGTCCATAAAACTAATAAGTAAACTTTTGTTTATTCATTTATACAGCATATTTCATGCGCACAGACTCAATATGCCTGGGAAGAAAATAAATAAATTACACAACATAAAAAAACTCAAATACATTAATACAGCACATACACAAAAAAACAGAAAAGCTGGAGAAATTCCTCTGTGATTTAGTTCTGGATGAGGCTAAGCTTTAGTTTTGAGTTGACTCTTTTAACACCTCACACCTCACCATCTCCATACTACTATATTTTATTTATTTGTAATGAAATAAAACAACTTTACTGAAATGACCTTACAAAATGTTTTACTTTATTAACTTACTAATCAGTAAACAAGGATGTTGTTCAAATGTGTGGTTTATGAAAAATTCAACTTCAACTTCAATTTCAAATTCAACTTCAAATTCAAATTCAACTTCAGAACAAACGTTCTACAGCAAATACATTAACAACTAAGTTAGTATCTGGTGTAAAATATGGTCTTTTTTGGCACAACCATGTGGTGTCTACAAAGACACACTGTTGGAATTATCTTGGATTATTAAGACATTTTAGACAAATGTACAGGACTATGTATAGTAGTGAAAGAAACAGATTGGCACTGTGTGTATATAGCATATTATATGATAAATATCTACAATATATAAAATAGATAAACAACTTTTTGCTGAAAATACAGAACTGTTCTTCTCCACAAATGTAATTTCAAGTTGCATTGGCCTGTCCTGGACAGAAAGTCTCACCAGCTGTTCCAACCTTAGAATGGCAGATATAGGCTTATTTCAATGGGAGAGGCTCATGTGAGGTGGACATTCTTTTACTTCGGGGCTCACTGTGAGGCCTTAAGTTGAAAAAGTACTGACATTTTATACATTTCCTGAATCCTCAGAGTCTAGAGAGTTCCCCAGTATCAAACATTTGTCTTAGTGATGTTCTTTGAAGAAACAGTGTTAAACATAGTAAAACTGTTTTGATGAAAATGGTGAAAAAATGTCCTCAGGTTTGAGTTTGAGGAGCTATGGTTACCACAGTAATAGTCACAGAGTAGTACATTTGGGCTCAAATGAAACATGAAAACGTCTTCTTTACAATGATACCAAATACAATGGTGTAAATCAGTATCTAATGGGCTGGAAATGGCCTCAACCAAGAAAAGGACCAGTGTCAAAAGCGACTTTTTTGACATGGCGTTGGTTCACTTCAACAGCTGAAAACTATGATAAAGCTGTAACTCTGAAAAGGCTATCATACAAAAATATAAACCTCAGACATGGACCTACTTAAAAATCAACGATAGCCTTTGCCACCTTTTCGGTACCGATATTTGGTCTGGCCCATGGACTATAGGTGGTCTTTACATTCCCCCCCCCCCAGCCAGCGGCTTATCGGGACCAAAGAAGGGCTTCATGTCGACCACGTTAATAGTGTCCACCTTCCCCTTATCTGTCATCCAACGAACTTGGTAGTTCACAGGGCCTAATTTCTTCTCTACTCTAGCAGGCCCATTCCATCTAGGCGCAAGTTTAGCAGAGACCTTAACAGAAGCTTTGGACAGCGGGTGCGACCTAACCCAGACCAGACTACCAATAGCAAAGTGTACATCCCTGCGTCGTGCGTTGTAGTATCTGGCTCGTCTAGCTTTGGACGCGCCCACATGTTTTTCAACATCCTCTCGCAACTGTGTATGTATCTGAAGGGTCCGATATGCAGACGTTTGCGGTGTAGGGGCACTGTGCACTAGTCTCTCAAGCGGCCCCTTCAACTCCCTTCCCAGTGTCAGCATGGCCGGTGTGGCACCTGTGGTCTCGTGCACGGCGGTGTTGAGGGCCATTCGGAACTCCGGCAGCCATTTGTCCCAATCCTGGTGGTGGTTTCCAACATAGGAGGCGATCATGTTCTTCAAAGTGCGGTTGACTCTTTCCGTCATGTTGGTCTGGGGGTGATAGGCTATGGTAAGTTTTTGTGTCACACCCCATGTATCGCACATTTGGGCCATCAGATGACTCGTAAACTGGGGTCCCCGATCAGACACCATGAACTTAGGAATTCCCCAGCGCGTAAAGATCTCATTTTTGAGGATCTTGCAGACCTTGGGTGTCTTTGCGTCTTTCATGGCGAACGCTTCAATCCATATGCTGTAGTAGTCCACCACCACCATGAGTATGGAGTTCCGATCCTTGCTGAGGGGAAATGGACCCATGAAGTCCACCCCAATCATCTCTCCTGGTACCGTCAACTCTGTTGATTGGAGGAGTCCAGCTGGTTTTTCATTTGGACTTTTGTACTGCTGACATGTCCGGCACATGCGGACGTGATTCCAGACGTCTCTTCGGACCGTCGGCCACCAGGCCACCTGAAGAACCTTTAACAATGTCTTCATTCTCCCTAGATGGCCTCCAAAGGGACTATCGTGGTAATATGCCAGGAACTGTGGCACCAGCGCTGCAGGCACTACGAGCTGGTAGTTGTAGCCCCCGTGCTTGGACGGTACCCCCCTGTGCCACACACCCTGCTGGGGTTGACAATGAACGGGCTGTAGTCCAACCCCGGACAATAAGTCTAACTTTATATACGTCGCTGATGACTAGAGCAGCACGAGGAGACGATCCGTTTATAAGTCATCTACGTCTGACCGATTCACAGCAATGTACGCGAGATAGACAAATCGCTGATATGGTTGTGCATCAGATCCGTGTTCCCCGTACGGGCCACCACTCTGTAACAAATCACCTGTCTCTTCCAAGGCGTGAACGCTACTACGCACTAGGTGCGTAGTAGCGTAGTAGGACCTAGGTGGTCTTTACACTGTACCTTAGAGTCGGTGTTCTGCAGTCCTATGTGGTACTGCACCTTAGAGTCGGTGTTCTGCAGTCCTATGTAGTACTGCACCTTAGAGTCAGTGTTCTACAGTCCTATGTAGTACTGCACCTTAGAGTCGGTGTTCTGCAGTCCTATGTAGCACTGTACCTTAGAGTCGGTGTTCTGCAGTCCTATGTGGTACTGCACCTTAGAGTCGGTGTTCAGCAGTCCTATGTAGTACTGCACCTTAGAGTCAGTGTTCTACAGTCCTATGTAGTACTGTACCTTAGAGTCAGTGTTCTACAGTCCTATGTGGTACTGCACCTTAGAGTCGGTGTTCTGCAGTCCTATGTAGTACTGTACCTTGGAGTCGGTGTTCTGCAGTCCTATGTAGTACTGTACCTTAGAGTCGGTGTTCTACAGTCCTATGTAGTACTGTACCTTAGGGTCGGTGTTCTGCAGTCCTATGTAGTACTGTACCTTAGAGTCAGTGTTCTACAGTCCTATGTAGTACTGTACCTTAGAGTCGGTGTTCTGCAGTCCTATGTAGTACTGTACCTTAGAGTCGGTGTTCTGCAGTCCTATGTAGTACTGTACCTTAGAGTCTTTGTTCTACAGTCCTATGTAGTACTGTACCTTAGGGTCGGTGTTCTGCAGTCCTATGTAGTACTGTACCTTAGAGTCGGTGTTCTGCAGTCCTATGTAGTACTGTACCTTAGAGTCGGTGTTCTACAGTCCTATGTAGTACTGTACCTTAGAGTCGGTGTTCTACAGTCCTATGTAGTACTGTACCTTAGAGTCGGTGTTCTGCAGTCCTATGTAGTACTGTACCTTAGAGTCGGTGTTCTGCAGTCCTATGTAGTACTGTACCTTAGAGTCGGTGTTCTGCAGTCCTATGTAGTACTGTACCTTAGAGTCGGTGTTCTGCAGTCCTATGTAGTACTGTACCTTAGAGTCGGTGTTCTGCAGTCCTATGTAGTACTGTACCTTAGAGTCAGTGTTCTACAGTCCTATGTAGTACTGTACCTTAGAGTCGGTGTTCTACAGTCCTATGTAGTACTGTACCTTAGAGTCGGTGTTCTACAGTCCTATGTAGTGCTGTACCTTAGAGTCGGTGTTCTGCAGTCCTATGTAGTACTGTACCTTAGAGTCGGTGTTCTGCAGTCCTATGTAGTACTGTACCTTAGAGTCAGTGTTCTACAGTCCTATGTAGTACTGTACCTTAGAGTCGGTGTTCTACAGTCCTATGTAGTACTGTACCTTAGAGTCGGTGTTCTACAGTCCTATGTAGTGCTGTACCTTAGAGTCGGTGTTCTGCAGTCCTATGTAGTACTGTACCTTAGAGTCGGTGTTCTGCAGTCCTATGGCCAGCCCCTCGAACACGGAGTGTAGGGAGAGTGAGAAGAAGAGCATGAAGGAGCGGAAGGGCGAGTGAGCCTGCAGGTCCATATGTACGTGCTGAATACTGTTCTCCAGCTCGGGCCCCTCGGGGCCCCCTCCTCCGTGTGAATGAACCCCATGCAGAAGGGGCTCCCTCTCCCCAGGGGGCGCTCTCCTTTCCCGGCAGTGCAGCACCAACCTCTCCAGTACGAGTACAGTGAAGAAGCCTGCAGCCATGATGAACTCTGGGAGCGGGAAACTGGTCTAACACACACACACAAACACACAAACACAGCAGCAGTTAGAGTGCAAGCAAACAGCCCACACTACAGTCAGTAAGTATTCCGTTTGGGATTTTCTTTGGACACAAGGCCAGTACTCCTGGTGTTATAACGCCTTACAAAATAGTTCCCCTTTTTACCCGTCTAAAAAATACACATTGTTTAATTTTGTGTAATTATACTTTTGTAGTGTAACACTTAACGTAACCATATATAAATAGTGAAAACGTGGAAGAGCTTGGTAGCTTCTATCTTCAGCTTGTATGGAGCTATAGAGGAGAGGGGGAGAGGCTAAATGCTAACGCCGTCTGTGCTGGGTTTACGTGACTGAGGACACGCGTGAAGACCAGACAGGTACAAAGAACTGGTCTAAGCTAAGGTAAGAATATATCTCAGTATGGCCTGTTCCTTTAAGAAACAGTGGGTGAACGGGACAATTATTGAGCAGTTTATATCGTAGCCTAGGTTTTTGAAGCCACTCCACGCGCCGCCCGGTCCGTGTGCTCGTCGCCTCGTACCTCCTGCACCGCGCCTCTTTCTCTCTCTCTTAAACTAGCATGCATATCAGTTATTCCTGATTTCATTTACAGTGCAATCCCTGCAAAGTTTGAAAGTTTACTAGGCCAACAGAAGATCAGTGCGTGTTTCTGACAGGAGGGGGCGTGGCATCACAATGGACGATGATATCTGCCCTAAACCAAGCACCATTAAAGTACCAGTGACCAGAGATTGTTCCTTTGTCTGTGTGCTTACCTGCACCTGTCGAGAGGCCAGCTCTTCACTGATGTCTGTCAGATAGTCTGGAATAATGTCCAGGAGACATGCTGCCAGGAACACTCCGCCGGCAAAACAGCTGATCAGGCTGAGCACTGTCCGGTGAGTGTCTGCGGAGAAGAAAGACACAAAATACTGGCCGCTCAGTACCAAGGATTTGTGACGTTTTGTAATTGGAAAAATACAAGCATTAATTACACCTTCGGTGTTTCGGTGAAAATGACCATAAAAACCAAAACACGTCTTTACACAGAGCGGCTCGCCTCTAATCGTTACTCTGCTGGGAGCGGGACATCACCGGCTCGTCTCCATGGAGATGCTTTGACTAAACGTTATATTGAATATAATGTCCTCTTCCTGCTGCTTTGTTATATTAAAGGGACTATACAGAGTCTAAAAAATTTAAAATAATGTATTTTCCTCCCCCTACATGTTCCAGCCTTGTCCTAATGTGTAGAATGAGCTCAGACCTGTTCACCACAACTGCCTCTAAAATCATTAACTGTCATTCAAAAAGGTGTTAATTCAGGTCCGAAGTGGCGTCATGCACGAGCTTAAAGGGGGGGTATTATACAAAATAGACTTTTTCAAGCTTTACATCATGTTATTATGTCACTCCCTCATTAAAAACATGCCTGAAGTGTTGCCTTGGCACATTCACATATTTTTGAGTAATCTGTAAAAACTCTGATGGCGGCCATTTTAGGGATAGGTTTGCCTGAGTCCTCCTAGGAACGCCCCCACCTCCTGGAGACGCCTCCGAGCTTTCGTCACCAGCCGAGTAACCAACCACTGCTCCTCAGCAGAACCCCCTCCCCACTGATGCCACAGACAGCGTGTGGAGGGGGCGTGTCGGAAAGGGTCAGAGGTTCTTAAAGAGACAGAGGCCTATTTCAAGACATTCACTACAGCCATTTTGAGAGAGCAATTTTAACAAGGCAGTTACTTTAATTTACTGCATTTACAGACCAACAGAAGGTTTGGTCATCATTGTAGTGTGATATAGACTGGTGCTATGTGATTGAAAAAAGCATAATACCCCCTCTTTAATATAGAAGGTGCAGTTACACGAATGACCTGAGATGGCAGTAGTGAGTATAAAATGGCAAACTTGCATCTAGCCCCTTTAAGCATTAATACAGTTTCAACACAATTTAAACCATTTGTAAGAATCTAAACAAAAATGACAAGAAGTTGTGGTTCTTTTTGGGAAAACTGTCAATAAAAATCCAAACTAAAACTGAACTTGTGAATAATTTTGCAATTGTTTTGGTTTTAAGCCGTTAGCATATATAAATTAATGATACTTCTGTAATATGTGGCGTCTTGTGATATGTACACAAGTCAAAACTCCTCAAAACCTCTCTTTCATTAGGCTTCTTTTTAGGCCTGTGTGAAGAGAAGGTTTCAGTTCCCTCTCAGACAAACTGCTGATCAGACACTAGTGGCTGGTCCAGTTTGGTGGATTTCGTTTTGTGCGAGTACTCTTGAGGACTGCTGATCATCCTTATCATGTGACTCCACTACAGGGCCATGGGAGAGGGCGCTCCAGTCAGCACGCCTTTGAGAGCGCTACATTCCATACTGATATAACAATATAGGAAACCAACAAAATGATGTATCCAGTGGGTTCAGGAAGCATTCATATGTCTGTGTTGTTATTATGTTCATTATGTTAAAATATGATTATAAGGTTTTGCAGTCAAGCTTTTGTTAAACAATGACTGTGAGATATAGTGGGATGTTAAACCCATTCTGACATGGAGGTGATTAATGACTCTCACTACTCTTCTAGCCGAGACTGTGGACTCATCGCTTTTCAAAGCCACAACTTTCATAAATGGCCCTCGACTTCTCCAGTCTATTCATGCTAATCATTTGAATGGATTGAAGTGACCTTTACTTAACCAATAGAAACATGGATGGAGTCCCGGCCCCGAGAGTTTTTAGTATAATCTATTCAACTAAAGGAACAATACACCCTCTTTAATCCCCTCATGTGGTCCTCTGGGAAAACATTTGGGAAAAGGACAGGAGAACTTAGGTCAGAACGAGCTTCCCGGCCTCCACACCTGAAAGCGGAAATCAGGTGTTCTTTTATCGTCTAATGTGAGCTTTTGTTAGTTAAATATTTCCTACTTTCGCCGTCCTTGAGAGTAACATTAGCGAGAGAACGGCCTGACATTAATGCTAGCTAAAAGTCAAATTGATTTAGTTTAGCTTTTTGAAATGCTACCACCAAATTCAAATGATGAGGTAATCAGTGATAAAAGACCGTTGATTTGATGACATCAAATCCCCACTGTTCCACTTAAAAAGCACACGAACACAAACCACCTGGGGACAATGACCTCTCGGGAAAACGCGTTTCCCAGTCCAAATGAATGCAGCAGTGCAGAATATGTGCAGTACAGATTTCAATTCGAAGTTTTCAGGGCCCTACACCAGTGTTAATTTCGTCGACTAAAATATTTAGTCTTAATTTTAGTCAAAGTGATATTTTTTGACGACTAAAATTGGACTGAAACGAAATTAAAAGTTTCTCATGAGACTAAAACTATGACTAAAATGTCCAGATATTTTAGTCGACTAAAATAAGACTAAATAAAAATGAAAAGGAGAGACTAAAATCATCCAAACTTTTATTGACTGTCTGAAAGAGCCTCAGACCATGTAAATTCCCTGCTATAGGAGCCGCTCTGAGATTTGTTCATGTGGAGCAGCTCCATGAAGCAGAGGAACAACATTAAATATTATAAAAAATATATATTATAAAGAATATTGTAAATGCAAAGTCGACTAAATTCGTCTTAAATTTAGTCGACTAAATTGACATGCAATTTTAGTCGACTAAAACTAGACTAAAATTGAAACGATTTTTTCTAAATCTCGACTTAAATTACATTACATTTTAGTCAAAAGACTAAGACTAAAACTAAATTAAAATATGTTGTCAAAATTAACACTGCCCTACACCTGACTTATATCATTTATTTTTTTCACAATTGAATACAAATGATTCAGTACTCTGTCATTTCAGACATTTGGACTGTGGGGAGATTGGGAGAAACCTTTTGACGCTGCACTTCTCATTATGAAGTACTTTGATCGAGCTTGTTTGCATTACCGTGAATACCGTGAAGTGTTCTTATCAACCCTGTGAAGAAGTTAGACATGAGTTTGTAGGTACACTGCTGACTAATGTAGAGGCTTCGTTCCCCTTTTTCATTCAAAACAATCTGGTAAAGCGCCTTTTTCAACACAACGTGCACCAGGCCTGTGTGCTTTTGATTCAGCTCTAGTTTTACAGCCCTGAGGAAGTCCCTCGTGGCCAGTGAAGCAGCGAGGAGGAAGAGTCCACTAAAAACACGACTGAATAGGTCGAGTTCACATTCTAGAATTGAATGACGCCACAATCTCAGTCTACAGTTTGTACGTGCAGGCAGAGAAGGCAATTCAACCTCGAGACTGCTTTTGTTTCATGTGGGTTCTCCCAGTAATGACAGTGATATCGGCTATATCATATAAGATCTAAGACAAGAGCAGAGCTACCACAGGCCAGGGTAAGGAAAGTTTGCTATATGGAGGGCCCATTTTCTTCATCGTCAAAAGACCAGGGGCCAAACCTCCCAAAGTAAAGCACCACTTTTCACAAAAGCAACAGTTCTACATTGATACAGACGGCATCTCTGGAATCGCCCATATATGGTCATTTTTGAAAACAGTTAAGGGGGAAAACAATTTTGAAAAAATGTAAATTTTCTCTAATTATTCAAAAACTACTGGAACAAATGCTGAAATATGAACATAGTTTCTACTAAATAATGATACAAAGACATAGGGAGGAGCAAAGTGGTTCAACAGCCCATAAATACATGAATAATGGAGAATGCTACTTGATGCTACATGTTATCATTGGGCTAATGCTAACGGTTAGCTAGCGCTTGCTACAAATGCCGTTTTTTCACTTCTACTGCACAATCTGCTGTGAGAAAATATCCATATGGACCCGATTTACACTTGACTTAATTTGTATGAGATAAATAAGTTGATATTCCACCAGAAAATGGCAAAAGAGTGGAAAATTGCGTTTCTCTAAAGATTCTATTTTCCCCCTCGACGAAGCCACGCCCCCTTCTATGACGAGATGCCGTCTGTATCTATCACAAATGACCAAATGGTGAGCTTTGTCGGGGAATATTCTAAAAGGGCATTTAAAAGCAAGTCATTTCATTACATCAGGGCCATAACTGTCATTATAAAGCATTACAAAGGATTCAAACTGGCATTACATACGTTTCTTGGAAAACATTGACATTGCTCAACAATTTCTACTGTATAATTTGATTGAAAATACCAAAAAGACGGTTTAAACAGTTGAAGTTCTGGCTGAAATGTGGCACTTATTTTTTGCTCAAAAGTTTCCTGTGCTTTGGCTTTCCACTGTTATCCAATCCCCTGCTTGGATAGACCCTGATCAAGTAATGAACAATGGGTTTTTTTCAGCATTCTTTTGGATTTAAAAAGGATTCACTCTCTGATTTTTTTTTAGTTTGTTTTTATTTCACAAAGTAATGCTGGTGGCCAGAAGTTCTATGTTGGAGGGCCGGATTTGGCCCCGGGACCTGACGTTGCCTACCCCTGCCGCTGCCAGGGGTGGACTGGTCATATGTCCTGTATTCTGGAAGAGCACAGAAGGGCCACCGGCTCTAGGGCCACCGGTCTGGCCCCTCACTTTACCTTACCCTTACCCCCGGGCGAAACCGAGGTTTACCCAAATGTAAAAGCTTAACCCCTTAACTCCCACCTGAACCGAGCACATTTCCTCCAGCTTTACCCCAATCCAAAAGCTTCTGGAAAAAAGGTGTGAAAATAGCAACAAAACTGAGACGAGAAAAAAAGGATGAAAATGTGAAAAAAGTGAGAAAAATTTGACGAAAAATTGAGGAAAAAATGGATGAAAAAGTGATAAGAATTTGACAAAAAAATGACAAAAAAATTGACCAAAAAAAAATTTGAAAAATTTGACCAAAAAGTGTGGCCACACCGCCTTTGCTCTGCCCAATCCCGTCAGACCTTGGAAGCTAAGCAGGGAAGGGCCTGGTCGGTACTTGGATGGGAGACCGTTTAGTAACACCAGGAAGCCTAGCGAATGTAGTGAGTGAGTGAGTGGTTGGTGGTGGTCGGAGGGGCCGATGGCGCAGACTGGTTGCCTCGCTTCCGTCAGTCTACCCCAGGGCAGCTGTGGCTACAATAGTAGCTTACCACCACCGGGTATGGAGTGAATGAATAGAGCAATGTAAAGCGTCTTTGAGTGTCCAGAAAAGCGCTATATAAAACCAATGCATTATTATTATTATTATTATAAAAAAAAAAGTCACAAAAATTTGACAAAAATGAGATGACTGCCCAACAAAAAAAGTGATGAAAAAAAAATCTGATGATGTGAGGAAGAAGATCAATTTAGACCCCCGAAAAACAAAGGACGAAAGCACGCCAAAAAGCCACAAAAAAGTAATGAAAAAGCAGCAAATGCAGCGACAACGTGACAAAAATTTACCATCACTTTTCCAGATTTCAGCTTTCAAATGAGACGCTACAGTGTTGCTCTCCAGTCAAGAAGCTTTTAGATTTGGGCAAAGCTGAACTGGAGAAAATGCTCTCGGTTACGGCGGGGGGTAAGATAGGGGGGGTAACATATGTATTTGTTGAAGTGTCACATTTACGCTGACCAGAGTCCAGGGCTGTTTTTCAGTCCCAGTCCGCTCCTGGCCGCTGCCATAGGGTACTGGTTCCTGCATGGTACTGGTTCCTGCATGGTACCAGCTCCTTCTCAGCTGCCCGGGCGGTGATGTCCCATGAACACATGAGCTGCTCCAGCGACAGCGGCAGAATGCACGCTCTGCTAGCAGGACAGTGACCCGCGTTGACCAAACTCTGATAATAATAATAACTAAATATTGAATATCTGGGACGGACCTGTGCCGTTGGTGTCTCGGAACCACTTGACCCTGGCGGGGATGAAGCCGATGAGCAGCGTGAGGAGCAGCAGACCGAACAGCGCCGCGATCTTCACCTGCAGAAGGTACTCCATGTCGGGCAGAGGCAGAGCGCGGGGGACCGGGACCGGGACCGGGACCGGGACCGGCTCAGCGGCGGGAGTGGAGAGCCCGGCGGACGTGGAGCATCGGACATGAGCTGCAGTGGCAGGGCGCAGAGTGCAGGGCGCAGAGCGGACTGTCAGCCGCGCGAGCAGGACTAGTGTTTATCAGAGAACTACGGCGGCCCAGAGAGGACAAGAGGGAGGAGACGAACACACCGGGAAAACCACTTTTACAAAATTCAAATAAGCTACGAAGGACTGAATGATTTATGTTTTTAGGTTATGTGGCACATACAGGTCATAAATAAAGCCACACGTGTAGAATTTACACAATAAATAAAGGCAAGTTTATTTGTAGAGCACAATTCATACACAAGGCAATACAAATACATAGCCTACAATTACAAGTAAGCAGAGAAAAGATAAAACGCCAACATAAAAGTTGATCAATTACAGTAAAAGACAAGAGTGCAGTTGTCATATGCAGATTTTAGCTGCATGAAACTGAAGCTGAAATGCAGTTCACTCTGGGAACCACCAGGAGGCCCCTCCCTGGTGGTTCACACGGCTGTAACATGTCAGAGATGTACTTTGGTGCTAATATATTGACATACAGGCTATTTAATGACAGATATTTTCAGCATTGAAAAGTACCTCATAAATGTAGGAACAAACATGTGCCTTAACTGTAACTTTACCCGGAGTGGGTGCGTCAGTCTCCAGCTCGTCTCCATGGAGATGTGGCTAAAGTCAGCAGAATTTGAGATTTAAGGCGAGAAACTGCAGGCAAATAGGGAAAAAAATTATATTTACAGATATCAATTTGAAACTGTTGTTGTAGATCACTGGCATAAATGTGAGAAAAAAATACATTGCAAGTTTTCTGTCATTTTATCTTTTCATATAAGAACAAGGTGTTTTATGCCTAAAAATGCCCCAAATTTCCCATCTTTTCGGCGACGAAATCTGAATAATGGATAGAGTTACATTCAAATGTATGGTTTCATTTTATTGATAAATGAGATGCCAAGACTTTTTCACGGGGGATTTTGGATTTCTTGTTTAGTTTTAAAATAAACTGTTTTTTTAGCGGAAAAATGTGTAAAAATGTAATTTTCGCCTTATTTTTTGACATTCAAAACTCAATAAATGGGGCTTAAGGGATTAAATAATAAAAAATCCCTCTGAAAAAATCTTCCAAATATTGTTCAGTCCAAGGCTGGAAAATTTGAAGTCTTTAGGTCCGACTGACGTGGACATAGTGTCGCCACAATGACAGAAAAATGTGTTTTGAGAAAAAGGCCCTTGAAATTGTGTTCTCCCATATAAGTCTATGGGGGAACATTGAATCCGCGCAATATTTAAACATGTTTTTGTGAAGATTAGTATATTTTTGGTTTCCGGGAGAAAGCTTATATGTTCAGAGACCAATTTGGCCCAAAACCTGAAAACTGAAAAAATTGAGTTTTGCCTGTAGTGTTTTGCCAGGTTAGGTTCTCATCAAAATCCTCCCTTTGACCACCCACTGCAAAAATAGCATTTTCTGTGTCGAGCTGGTCAGAACATGTTTTGCACTGATGGCAACCGAATAGTCCAAAATGTTACACAGTGTAACTTTAATTGCCACATAACAAATAAATATGTTTTTGTTATGATGTGAATATAAATAAATAGTTTGTTTAAATAACTATTTATTTTTTCACAGTACATAGTTAGCCCTACCTAATTATATCTGTCTGTCTGTCTGTCTGTCTGTCTGTCTGTCTGTCTATCTGTCTGTCTGTCTGTCTGTCTGTCTGTCTATCTGTCTGTCTGTCTGTCTGTCTGTCTGTCTGTCTGTCTGTCTGTCTGTCTATCTATCTATAGACTGTAATAATAATATCACACGTTTTTTAAAGTGTGTACACATGAAAAGGTAACAAAAAAGTGTCAAAAAGCAACAAAGAGACAAAAAAGTGACAAAAAAGCGATGAAAAATGTGTTGAAAAGGCAACAAAAAAGTGACAGAAGAGATATGATTAAAAAACAGTAAAAAAAAAAGAAAAAAAAAAGTGACAATGCAAGGAAAAAGATCCGTTTGATGTAACTTTCAAACTGTGAGCTCCAGTCGAGAAGCTTTTAGATTTGTTTAAAGCTGAACTGGAGAAAATGTGCTTGTTTAAGTCGGGGGTTAAGAGGTTAAAGGGACACTGCGTAACTTTTGGACTATGGTGTTGACATCACTACAAAACATGTTCCTAATGACCAGCTCTACACAGAAAAGTCCATTACTGCAGTGGGTAATGAAAGGATGGATCTGGATGAGGACCTAACCTGTTCAAATTTTATATTCTGCTGACTTTAGTCGACATCACCATGGAGACGAGCTGGAGACGTACCCATTCCCAGTAAAGTTACAGTCATGTCTGAGCCGCTCACAGCAAAAACCCATGTTTGTTTGTACATTTATGAGGTATTTTTCAATGATGTAAATATCTGTCATGAAATAAATGCTTGTATTTCTATTTTATTTATTGGGCAAAATTCTACACGGTGTGGCTTTAACTATTATCATTAAATCTAAATATTATCATTACAGGGCTGGGGAAAGCTGCAGACCCGGAGCCCAGACAGAAATACCGTGAAGCTGCGCCCTCTCCTGGTAAAGACGGATATACGACGGTGTTCGGTTTTGGGAAGATTGATTTGATCAACTCAACGAACGTGATCTTTAACCGAGTTATTTCATTTTTTGATTTCTTATGAACCAATTTTGAAATCGTAGCTGCTTCTGTTGTTTGAAAAAGCTAACATGACACACTCATTTTCTGCTTGAAATAGCGTTTATGCTAGTTTTAAATGAGTAAAAACAATAGCTAAATAATCCCAATCACATGCTACCCAAAAAATGCGATTGCAGGCTGTAAAGTAAATACATAATTTATTCATAATGATGCATTAAGGGTATCTTTTACTTTCTGTGGCAAATTATTGCATAAATTTTATCCTGGATAAATAAAGGAAAATGAAAAAAAGAAAAAAAAAGTTGTCATTATTAATGGGACATAGTTGCATGTATATGTCATTCCAGACTAGTTTTGACAGTAGCATTATTATTATCATTATTAGCCCAGAATTACAACATTTGATTTTTACACATTAATGACATCAGTGCTGATCTTTTGTTTTGCTGTTGAATTTAGGAAACAGGGAAGACTCTGACGGTACAAATGTTACTTTTTACTATGTTATAGCATCTGCAAGCTAACATTATTAACCCTATGATGTCTCTCCTTTCTTTACTGCTTACAGCAATGGCCTGTTGACACAAAAAATGTGATTTTGTTCCAAAATATTGTCTCTGTCCCTTGTTGAACAAATGAAGGCACTGTCCAACAAAATACAATGAAAGGAGTAAAACATACTGTTTTAATTTCATAAAATAACCAAAACAATAGTACATGTAGCCTAAAGTAAGTTACATGTCAACACATTCTAAATTACACAAAATAATCCCAACGATACAACTGTAAAACATGAGCTAAATACATAAATACCGTCGTATATCCCTCTTTGCCAGCAGAGGGCGCACTATCACGGTGGATTCTGTCTACGTCATCATCCGCGGCCTAAACGCGGGGAGCTGATGACGACAGTCCCGCGCGACGGATATACTCTCCATTCTGCCGCAAATGCTGATGTGTTCTTAAAACAAGGCTGAAGAGCTGTGAGAGCGGTCGTCTGAACGCATGGACTCCTCCTCAGGGTTATAAAGCTGGACAAGGCCTCTGCCGGGAGCTCCATGGTGAAGAAGCCGCGGTGTGAGAGCGGGAATGGCGGTGAGCTTTGCACACTTCACCGGTGACAGACAGACAGCAGAGCACCAACTCACCAACTGTCTCTACTGTGCGAGACTTCATGGACATATGACCGAGGGAAACTGTTGTTCTCATTGTTTGTGTGGGAGCGCGTATTCATATAGTTAAACTTTATTTGTAGTTTATTACTGGAAACCCCGTTAGCTTCCACCTGGTCACTCGTCTTCCCGGGGTGCCATTTAACCTCTTAACCCCCACCCGAACCGAGCACATTTTCTCCAGTTCGGCTCTATTATAACGTTATAAATGTGTAAACTATTACTGGAATGATTCTCTTCCTCCTGAGAGCGGAGGTCTGAAGCAGCTGGACCTCTTATCTCTCCTACGCAGTCGACATTTCCCTTCAAGGCCAAGGGAGCTAAACCAGATGGGGACTGAGCTCCCTGGGTCATATTTTGCACACACATACCCCTCCCTAACTTTTAACACTTTTAACCACAACAAAAGTGCAGAAAATGTCACTAAAAATGGCCACAAAATAGAAAAGTGCTAATTGTGTGGCGAAAACGCAAAGTTAAAAAAAAGGCTGTGACAAGTTCGACGCAAGAAAAAAGATTTGTTCAGATCCGTTTTGTAGCTTTCAAACGAGGCATTACACTGGTCTATAGGCTGTAAGCTTTTAGATTTGGGTAAAGCTGAATAGGAGAAAATGCACTTGGTTAAGGCGAGGGTTAAGAGGTTAAAGCATTGCAATACACAAACAATGGCATTACAGTTTTTCTCCATTGGTTTGGCTCATTTCTTGAAACAGAAATGACATTCTCAAAACAACATGGACAAATCTCTTGGCAAATGTTCACAACAGAACTGAATTTCTCGTTAATTTCATCAAATTGCAAATGTCTAAGTCCATGTCTCAATGTCTCAGTACATCTTTGCAAATGATCAAGTACATGTAGCCGACAATTAGCACAATTTCCAAGTGAATAGATGTGCAAATCCTATGTTGTTGTTGTTTAACATTTAGACTTGCGGTGCTGACACAATACCAAAGGGACAAAGCATTTTGGGGGCACTGACTGTTTAAATGAGAAGGAAATGTAGTTTTGAAGCATGAGTGAACTGTTTTGGGAGAGGTCTGAGCTTTTGCAGGTGAACCATGGTGTTGTGCTGAACTGTAAGACTGTTTTGCCAAATGATCTTAGAGTTTTAAGAATGTCATTTCTGTTTCAAGAAATGAGCCAGAAAAACTGTAATGTAACATAAACAATATATTCCATGTACAGATCATTTAAATTGGACTGATTTCCTCTCATTCTATTGTACAAAAATGTGACAACTCGAGGGATTGTACTGTTATGATCATTTTTAGTTTTCCACATTCAACAGCAGAATCACATCTCCATTTGAGTAGTTTAAGATTACAAATACACTCAGAGGAGCACCACACAGACACAGCCAATGTTCTGGCTCAAGGTGAGTAGAGGTCACACAATGATGATGTCTGATTGGACAGAGTGGCTCAATGGCTCAAAATCTAATCATTTTAGCACAAAACAAAGAACAAAGGTACAGCCATATAGGATGCAGTCTTTATCAAACAGTCCCAGCAGCAGGTTTAGAGTGAATCGTGAGTATTTGAACAGCGAAATAGTGTTGGGGTGTTACTCCTGAGCCCTGGGAGGTTGAGGTACACTGAAGTGGTACATTTTTGTACATTTCTGACATTGGATTTTATGTATTAGACACTAATTAACAACGCAAGCGATCACAAAAAACAGGAGTTTTTTTTTTACAACTAACCATTGAATGGATTTGCGTTTTTTTTTATCAGCAGCAAATGTGCATCCTCTCCCCGAACGATTCAAGCCGGTTCCAGATTGATGTCATTGCTGTAACATCAATCTGGCTCTTGCCAATATCCAAATCTCCAAACTAACATCATTAAACCAGATTTGAAATGTTTTGCGCCTTAAATTATTATAAATGCTAATTACATTTTACAGAAGGGGGTACCAAGCCTGTAGTTTGACCTCTCCAAACATGCAGTCTGTATTTCAGTCATTATTGATCACATTCACAAAACTGAAGTTTGAGATCAATCCTGTACAGATTTGCAGGAACATTAAGTGTCTTCTCTTTTTCTTCTCCAGCCCAAAGGTAAAGTCGGCACGAAGGGAAAGAAGCAGATTTATGAGGAGAACTCTGGCACTTTGCAGTTCTACACACGGGTCATCCTCGGAGCCAACGTAAGGGCAGCTCCATCACCGTGACCGTGGTCAAAGTAAACACGGCTAACACCAGGCTCTGCTCTTCCCACAGGCCATCTATGCAGTTGGAAACCTTCTCATTTTCTACAGTTCATCTACATTTTGGACATGGGTGAGTGAGTCTGTCATGAACAGTTGGAATATATTTTTGTTTGATTCGTTTGATTTCCATATTATATTATATTATATTATAAAGAAGTTTGATACTGAAAAATAGTGTTGTTTTACTACTAAGAGCAAATTGAGGCATATTTTGAACAGAAATGAAAGTTGCCAAATGAATCCAGATATTAAAGTGCAGGACCGGTGAGCAGTATCTCCGGTCTAAATGGAAGGATGTGAACATCTTTGTTGTGCTTTCCAGCTGCTGCTGACGTTTGCCTTAGCCGTGTACGTGGGCAGTTACCGCTCCATGTCGTCGATGGCCAAACCAGCATTCGCTGAAGATGGAAGTCTAATAGACGGAGGCATCGACCTGAACATGGAGCAGGGAATGGCTGAGTGAGTCCACGCGAGCGCTTTGCAAACTCCATGTAACAGTAACAGTTCTACCCGAACACCTGATTTTGCTGGGCATTGTTCTGAAAGTTAAAATGATTCATTCCTCAAAGGGACTAGAGGCAAGTTGGCCATTTTACACTCACTACTGCCACCTAAGATCTTACCTGTAACTGCACCTTCTATATTAAGCTCGTGTATGACGACTCTTGGACCTGAAGTAACACCTTTCTGTGTGACAGTGCAGGATTTTAGAGGCAGTTGTGGTGAACAGGTCTGAGCTCATTCTACACATTAGGACGCGGCTGGAACATGCAGGGGGAGGAAAATACTTAGTTTTAATATTTTAGTCCCTTTAAAACGTCATCTATTTATCACTGCATAACATCAGCCGGTGTAGTGTCTTGAGACAGATGAAAATACAATATTACCAGAGCTTGACATGAACTTTTAGGGTCACGGTGACGAGTGGTTTTCATAAAATGCCACCAACCGTGTGTTCATCCTCTCCTTTTGTCCTGATAAGCCTGTTTGATTTGAAATGTAATAAACGAGGACCGCCATGTAAAATAGCTGTTTTGGATATTTATTTTGTTGACGGTTCTCACTTGCTTAAAAAATATTCAAATATAATCATAAGATCGCTAACTGAATCGAAATGTCTGTCTAATTAAAAAAAAGAAATTGCAATTTAGTTTTTGTGCTAAAACAGCGCACAAGAGAATGTAAGAACACACGACGGCACGACAGATTCTGACAGCAGCTCAGCAGACCACAGACCACAGACAGAGGACGGAACCAGGAAATCAACACCGCATTTATGTGGCGACTTAGAGAGACGACAAGTGTCAATGCCAAACCCTGGTTATGAATGAAATGACAGTATTAGAACATGCACCTTGAAGCTCCAAAGGTCACTTCAGTGATAACAGTATAGTCTTTGGTCTTGCAGGCACCTGAAGGACGTGATTCTACTCACAGCCATCGTACAAGTGCTGAGCATCATCTCATCATACTTCTGGTACCTGTGGCTTCTGGTAAGGGCGCGTCTTCTTTTGTTGTGTATTATAGTGGCGGGACTCGATTAAAATGTTTTAATCGAGTTAATTACAGGTCTGTAATTAGTTAGTTCGTAGAAAACCAAAAAAACATTTTCTGCACCTAAATTATTCAATAATTAGATAGAAACATGAGTTCAACTAGAACTGTATTTATTATTGTTAATCTCTATAGTTATTCAAGAAACAGAGGCAAAGTGCATTTATAGCTATTTAGCTTCCAAGTGTTTTAGGAACTCTGATCACTCATGTAACTTGTAGAGTTCATTAAACAGTAATAATAATGCCACATTTATATTAAAGTAAAAAATAAATAAAGCAAAAGGGCCATAAAACAGCACATTTTAAGTGTTTAACAGTTGCTGTAAACAGAAATCAAAGTGTCATTTATCCTGACCAGGGTTAGGGTTATTGTGGCTCAGAGTGGGCTGGCTGGAGCTTTTGTTTGAGGCTAATGCTAACATTAGCATGGAGGGCGTCTCTGTGTTTGAGGCTAACGCTAACATTAGCATGGAGGGCGTCTCTGTGTCTGAATGTCCACCCTAGTCCCTAACCCTTCATTCACTACATAGGCCAGCACTATATAGTCGACTATATAGTCCACTGATTCTGTTGGCGATTCGGACAGAAGCCCAGTGTTTGAGGCTAACGCTAACATTAGCATGGAGGACGTCTCTGTGTTGAGGCTAATGCTAACATTAGCATGGAGGGCGTCTCTGTGTTTGTCCATGTTCTACATTGAGATGGTGTTTTAGACTTGAGTAATTATGGTGGAAGGAGAACTCTTTAACACAACCTGCACACAGCAGTACAGCTGTCTATCGTCACATCAGGACATTTTTAAAACTAAACTGAGTCCCCAACGGGCCGAGTGAAGCGTCTTGTCCATTGCTGTTGTGGGCGGATCAGATATTTGGGCATACCAGAAACACGCAAATAGAAAGGTTCCACATTAATGCGCTATAATCTTTGTAATTAATGAATCGAAATGAACGCGTTAAATTCCTACCCCTAACATATATGTATGTGTATATGCTTTTTTGGAATGGACCCAGGAAGACTCGCTGACTACATATAGCTCTCACTCAGCAAATGGGATCCAATAATGGATAAACAAATTCCTGGTTCTCCTGGTGTCTGGGAGAGATACTACAAATGTCTGAACGTACCTGTGTTTGTGTGTCCCTAGGCCCCGGCCCGCGCTCTCCACCTGCTCTGGGTGAACATCCTGGGGCCGTGGTTCACTGCAGAGAACCCCTCGGCTCCAGAGGAGGTGAACGAGAAGAAGCAGAGAAGGCAGGAGCGCAGGCAGATGAAGAGATTCTGAACCTTTTTTATGCAACTCTCATCCACAGACCAATAGGAAATCATCCAATTATTCAGATCAGCGCCGTCCAAACCTTACTCTGTGCATGCTTACAGGGCCCGACTGATGCGTGGGCACCCAGCTTAACTTTCCAGCCAAAGTATTTATTCTTAGAAAAGGATGCATCTGGTTGTTAGTGTGCTTGTGATGGTGCATTGACAGACTGAACTGCTTCTGCACGTATTCCCTATGGTTTTCTTGTAAACTGTGACTCACATTGAGTCCAGTTTTAGGACCACGACGTCATGAGGTTCATAAAAATAATAACTTTGTACATAAACAAATACTAGTAAACAGCGCATTTACGTTCTTTTCCCGTAGTGTTTACATTAGCCAAGTTAGCCTAAGTTTGTAGCTGATTTTATTCCCGAAATTCACTGGATTCTTTTCTCTGGCTGGTGCCTGACTTCCTGTTTGGCTAATGTGAGTGTCAACATTGATTTGAATGAGCAAAAAAGAGAAAAATCCGAGGCACTCCGATACCTGGTTAAAAGTGCTTTTTTAGGTGCACATGCCATTGATTTGATTGACTTTGGATTCCATGTGAGCCAGAGGTACGTCTCTTATGGTTCATGGCTCATTTTAAGGCACTGACTAAGCTCTTTCCAAAGCAAAAACGTGAAGTCTCTATCCCATTCGCTTCTGGAGATAAAGGCTTTTTTCAGCTTTAGATCAGCCGATAGCTGATATTGTAAAATACCCAAATATTCGCCTGATATATGGGCCTGCCAGTAAATATGCGACTAAGGTGGAGTTCAGAGGATATTTCAACACAATTAAAGGAAATCACATGAGTTTATTGTTTGTTCTTTACTGTTATTTAATTGTTTGCAAAGTTATTTGATAAATGTGGTTGGAGATCCCGGACTTGGAGCAGTTGGACATTCTAAAACCTTTCTGTACAGTATTGAAGTGAAACATTTATTTCTATGATTGAAACGTTGCTATAGGGGTGAATGTTTGACAATGGGCTGTACGGGAAGGGGGAAAAAAGATGAATAAACCGGATCAGCCGTCTGTAGTCCACATCTCCATATCAGTCGGGCCCTGATGCTTCTGCTTCTGCTCGTGGAAGGTCATTTGTTTCATGCTTGCGGGTTTTGCTGTTGTATGATAACAGTGCCAAAAGTTTTTATTTTCAAATTGAGTCAACTCTGTGGAGGGAATCCTAAAATGACCCTGTGGGTGGCCAGAGCTTCTGAAAAAATACGGGTGGCATTTTAATGGTATTTAACAATCTCAGATGTCTTATCTTGATTACCCAGCTCTATTTCAAATATATCGTCTGCAAAATGATATTGAAGCAGCGGTTTGGAACATATGCAAATTTACAATATCGAGTTTATCTCCAATGTTAAGAAATGTAGCGACAAACGGATGTAAATTTCGATGTTTGCAAAAGTATCGCTTCATCATTGAGAGTCCCCACAAGTATTGAGATATCCTTTTTTTGTCTATCGCCCAGTCCTACTTTAAAATGAATATATCATCGGCCTCCCAGGCATCCACTGGTCAAACTGGGGCATCGAGCAAAATATTCTAGTCTGTAGATTCAACAATAAATATGTGGACACACCAACAGTCCAGTGCAGACGACTGGTGCTTGAAACACTTTCCTTTGTCACAAGAGGGAAATCATCCTTTATAATAACTACACCTTATTAAGGCTTTGTAAATGATGAGTTAATACTTGATTCATCTTAAGTGTGACTAACACTTATTAACTACTTAACAATGAATAAGTGAAGTATGTGTAGAACAATTCATTTGATGTTAGGCATTAACTGTAAAGTATTAGTCACACTTGTTCATGAGGATTTCAGTGTTAATTCATCAATAAGAATGAATAAGGTGTAGTTAGTAAGTGTGACTATCCTTTTTTCAATCTTCAAATGTTTATGGAGGAGGAGCAGAAGTTTGTAACGGACACAGTTCATTCAGGAGGATAACAGATCTGGAGGACAGAGGTTTATAATATTATCAATGAATTATGAAAGATTTCTCAATAAAACTGTCCTTTTAACCAGGCATCAATGACTTCTTTTTATTGAGGTGTAGATGCTCAGATGTTGCCAACCATATGCATTAGACTTGTATTACATGATCACAGGGCAATGAGTCTGCCTGGACCCGGCCCTGGACTGGAGATCAACAACACTGACAACACTGGGAGTACAGGCTTTAGTGCTTCTATTTATTAGTCGGGAACTTCTTTCTGCGCTTTAGCCTTGACACCTTGGGAAACTGTTTCCCAACCAGGGGACCTCTGCATTTATTTATACGGACATTACATTTCTACTTTCAGCTCCAGTTACTCCTCATGAGCCTTTCTACACATTACAAAATCCTTCTTAATAAACACTGACGTCTCCTGCAGAAGTATCTTATACATCAAGTGTTTAATACGCACTAAGTATCATCGATGCCATCATTTTCCCATAAATTTAGATTTAATGCCAGTTTGAAACCAATTGAATGCTTTGTAATGCTTTTGTTGATTTTGGCAGAAATAATTTCATGACTTTTCATTCCCAGCAGAAAGCCTGTGACATAAGGAGCACTTCAAGTAGAAAAGAAACATCCAAACGATTACGACACACAATATGACTTCAGGTACAGTATGTGGAGTCTGCACTGTGTCGAGAAATATCCTGAGGTTTGATGATGTAAAGGGCTATTGGTCATTCCTATTACATGAGAACATTGTATTGTGAAAAAAGTTATGTTTAATCTTTGCAAAAAAAACATAGGGGAGATGAGGGCCATTTGTCACGCTGGATACACGTTCACATTGCTTTTATAGCCACACTAGAGGGCGCTGTGTACTGGTACTTTTATACTGCATGTGTATTGGTATTTCTCATTTAGACATCATGAGATTGTTTTTCTGTCTTTTTCCAAACTTTAATATCTGGGTTTGGTCATGTTTAGTTATTTTTGTAGCGAGAGCTTTCCTTTTGTCATAAACTCAGGGGTTCCCAAACTTTTCAATCCAAATTCACTGTCAGAAATGTCAAAAAAAAAAAAAGGTTTCAAAATCCTCTTGCAACCCCCACTTCTGTGTCCCACGACCCCCCCAGGAGGTCCCGACCCCAACTTTGGGAACCACTGCCATTTACAATAGACACCTGCTAAAGCCATTTGCTAGCTTACATTGTTCGTAAAGTGGGGGGTTGGTTGTCGCGCTGACTGAGGCGTTGACTCACAGATTGAGGGGTTAGTTGTCACACCAACTGAGGGGTTGGTTCATCATGAATGCTAATGACACATCTGGCATTCCATTTCAACTGTTTTAATACTTATTTTGTTGGTTCCAAAGGTTTATCATATTCCATGTTAGCACCAAAAACTCTAAAAAAAAACAATAGTGACAACCAACCCCACATGGGACACATTATCACAGCTGATGTTCTAGTGTTTGATGGTTAATAACTATTTCTCTGAATATGACAGAAAAAGGAAGTAAGGTTCACTTTAAGTCAAGTGTTGAAGCTTTTATTTAATGCAGGTCTGACTCTTGTGGGACTTTTTGTCGATGAGCAGTGAACTCTGGAATAAAAAGTGTGACAAATAGCCCCAGACTCCCCTTGTCAAGCTCACTTTGGTTTTTATGTTTTTTTGTTTTTTTTTAAACTGAGCGGATATTGGGGACATTTCTTGACAGATGGATTCTCTGAGAAGCCGCCTCATTTTATTATTTTATCATTCAAGAGCTTTTGTGATGAGGACAGTTACACACACGCCTTTCCACAACTGATCAGAAATGTCATCATTTGATTCTCCAACACAATTAAAGATAATGACCCGAGTTTCCTCTTTCTTCTGTTCTGTATTCTCCCCTGACTGTTTGAAGCTCCTGTCTCCCGTCTGTCTGGCGGGACGCTCTGCTGGTCGTGTCATTATCAGAGGACGATAAACGGCTTCAGTAGCGGATTGTCAGAGAGATACAGTCCGGCCAGTGGAGCCGTTTTTCCGCTGCAGGTCTTTCACACTGCAGAGGCCAGACCAAACAGGAAGTGTGAGGGCACTAAGGTTCTGCCCTGCTTTGAAGAGCCCACTGAGAGGTCAGCGGATCCACTCGCATCCACACAAGTTTAGGAGGTTCCTCACAAATAAGGTCCAACATTCTGTGGTAAAGGTTTTGAACATATTTCACAAGCATTATGTTTATCCCATACAATGTGAACATACACCAGTCAGATATTTGTTATGTCGCATTAAAACATCTGTTACTAAACCAATAAGACAGGGGTGTCCAAAGTGCGGCCCAGGGGCCAAATGCGGCCCTCAGACCAATTTTTGGTGGCCCTCTGCCTTCTTGCTGAATCAGGACACATCATCAGAGATAGTCCTTTTTATTTGAAATGTAATAATTCTACACAATTCTAACCAAACAACTAACCTTTTACTGTGAGACAGAGCTGGCATGAAGGTTTTGAGCATAAATGAAGGTGTGGGGCGCAATTTAAACCTCTGCTAGTCAAAGGTTTTGCGGCACTAACCACCGATCTATGGCCCTTCACCCTGTGTACGCTTCAGTATGCGGCCCCCCATGAAAAAAGTTTGGACACCCCTGCAATAAGAGAACCCTCACACCAATGAGTCACCTTTTATATTTAACAATTGTACGTATTTACTCAAGTAACATATTTTCTTTTATACAGTATATTCATTGAAATAAAAAATGGTGATCTAATTATAATAATACAAATAGAATTTCAAAAACTAATTGATGACCTACACTTCGAGTGTAAGTCAGATTGTTTTTTTAGTGATGTAATCCAACTGACAAAACGTCAAATAATGCAAACAATAGGCTAATCTGAGATGCGGTTGTGGCTCGCCTGGATGATCGAGAGCAGCCGACGCAACGAGGGCGGAGGAAAAAGACCATGGTATGGGGTAGTACCCAAAACCACAGTAAAACCAATATTAATGCTGCACAAAAGAGCTGTCCGAGTGATTCATAAAGCTGGGTTTTTGGACCACACAAACTCATTAGTTTTAAAATCAAAGATCATTTAGTGACATTGTTGAGATGTTATACAAAGCAAGATAACACAATAATAATAATACAATAAAAATGCACATAGATTAATATTGTGCTGAGCATGGTATAATGTGTGTATTAATGTGCCCTTATGTCACAAAAACAAGTGAGTGTGGGTGATATTTGGCATTGGTAAACATTTGAAAGAAATATATGAATGGTCGCTTTGTTACTTGCTTTGTAGGGATCTTACAGGAAACAAGAGCGTTCTTGTAGTAGTGTTTCGTTCTGTTAACATGTGAAGAGTTCAAACAGTGGTTGTGAGTTTGGTTTGCGATAATAAGCTGTTCTGAAAGGTAACGAGTTCTTCATCTTTTTTGCTATTGTTCCTTGTTGTTTTGTTTACCTTGATTGTACTTTTGTGAAATGAAATGTTTTATCATTTCGAGTTGGGGGTAGGCGCTCATAAGCTTCTTGCTTCGGCCCACTCCTTTTGAGCAAAATGTATGCTCAAATAAATGAATAAAATAAAAAACAAACATCCGACCGCTCCACATGCAGAGAACGACGAGAGCGGCCTCAGATCACCAGCGTCTCGTTCAGACATCACGTTCATTTCATCATCAGAGAAAACTTTCCCGTTTGTTCAAGTTTATGAGATCAAATATTTTAAATCATGAGTTTGTTCTGTAAAAGAATCAGACATGAGCTCTGTTTTAGGGGACGATACATAACTTTAGTAGTTTGAGTCATGGTTTATTTGTTCAGATCTAAAGAGGAGAGGGGAGGGGGCGAGGAGCACGTTTCTGATTACAGCAGACTCGTATCCAATCACCTGAGCGTGAGCCGCGGACAGGTGGGCGTTTTCCCATCATGCACGGGGCCGTGGAGCCGCTGCACCTTTGGAGAGATGCAGCAGCTGATCAAGTGCCCCCACGTGCCCCACGTGCCCCACGTGCCGCCCGTGACATCAGAGCCTCTGGAGCAAGATCGACAGAAATCTAACCGGCACCGTGCGTCTGCAGTCGGCTGTAAAACTCATCTCGAACGAGCCTATTGTGATATATATGTGGCCGTATCTGGACCAGTGTGGGCGTGTCTGGACCAGTGTGAGCGTGTCTGGGCCGGTGTGGGTGTGTCTGGGCCGGTGTGGGTGTGTCTGGACCAGTGTGGGCGTGTCTGGGCCGGTGTGGGTGTGTCAGGGCCGGTGTGGGTGTGTCTGGACCAGTGTGGGCGTGTCTGGGCCGGTGTGGGTGTGTCTGGACCGGTGTGGGCATGTCTGGGCCGGTGTGGGTGTGTCAGGGCCGGTGTGGGTGTGTCAGGGCCGGTGTGGGCGTGTCTGGGCCGGTGTGGGTGTGTCAGGGCCGGTGTGAGTGTGTCAGGGCCGGTGTGGGCGTGTCTGGGCAGGTGTGTGTGGGTGTGTCTGGGCCGGTGTGGGCATGTCTGGGCTGGTGTGGGTGTGTCTGGGCTGGTGTGGGTGTGTCAGGGCCGGTGTGTGTGGGTGTGTCTGGGCAGGTGTGGGTGTGTCTGGGCCGGTGTGGGTGTGTCTGGGCAGGTGTGTGTGTATGTGTCTGGGCCAGTGTGGGCTTGTCTGGGCCGGTGTGGGTGTGTCTGGGCCGGTGTGGGTGTGTCTGGGCCAGTGTGGGTGTGTCAGGGCTGGTGTGGGCATGTCTGGGCCGGTGTGGGTGTGTCAGGGCTGGTGTGGGCATGTCTGGGCCGGTGTGGGTGTGTCAGGGCCGGTGTGGGCATGTCTGGGCCGGTGTGTGTGTGTCTGGACCAGTGTGGGCATGTCTGGGCCGGTGTGGGTGTGTCTGGACCAGTGTGGGCATGTCTGGGCAGGTGTGTGTGTGTGTGTCTGGGCCAGTGTGGGCTTGTCTGGGCCGGTGTGGGTGTGTGTCTGGGCCGGTGTGGGCGTGTCTGTACCGATGAGGGTGTGTCTGGGCCGGTGTGGGTGTGTCTGGACCAGTGTGGGTGTGTCTGTACCAGTGTGGGTATGTTTTGACCAGTGTGGGCGACTGGGCGTGTCTGGGCAGGTGTGTGTATGTGTCTGGGCCAGTGTGGGCTTGTCTGTACCGGTGAGGGTGTGTCTGGGCCGGTGTGGGCTTGTTTTGACCAGTGTGGGTGTGTCTGGACCAGTGTGGGCTTGTTTTGACCAGTGTGGGTGTGTCTGTACCAGTGTGGGTGTGTTTTGACCAGTGTGGGCGTGTCTGGGCAGGTGTGTGTGTGTGTCTGGGCCAGTGTGGGCGTGTCTGTACCGGTGAGGGTGTGTCTGGGCTAGTGTGGGCGTGTCTGTACCAGTGTGGGTGTGTCTGTACCAGTGTGGGTGGGTTTTGACCAGTGTGGGCGTGTCTGTAGCTCCCTGTAGGGCACTAACAGGTCTGTGTCTGGTTTCCTGCCTGTGCCAAAAATAGCTCGACTGACCGCACATGCTGCATATCTCATTATGTTCGGACAAACTCACTATAATCAACTAGCCTTTCCGTATCAGTAACCACAGAATAATGGTGACAACAAAGCACTGCTGCTATTGTTTGTATTGGAGCAATTCAATGTCTAAGTCCAACACTTTGTTGACGAAGCTGGACCAAGTGTTGAGCCCTATTCCAGCCACGTTTACCCCTGAGCGAGTAAGTCCAGAGGCTCGCTAAGACCGCTGTCAATGTCCATGTCATTTGTGCAGCTCCACTGGCAACAACGATGTGGACTGGACTGCAGTAAATGAGTTTGTCACTCGCTGTTTTTAAGATTAGCGTCATTGGAAGTAGTCATTTGACCCTTTGACCTTTAGGATGATCAGTCATATGTGAGAGAGAAGTTGCCATTGAAAAAAATTCTGCCTGTGTATTTATCAGTGGTTTGGCGTTGTTGGTGTATAGGTATATATACTGTATATATACTGTATATATATAGGTATATAGGTATTAACCTCACGTGGTTCCGATGCTGCGCTGTCGGCAGAAGAACCGGGCGGTGCTTTGAACACCTCGGTTTGCGTAAAGGCAGTGTTTCATGTACGGCCTCGGGCACCTCACAGCTCTTCAGTAACATTACAACACGAACAGACATCAGGACAAGATTTATGACAACATTGCGTCACACCAACAATCCAACAAACGGCCTACTGTTCAGCGGCTGTAATTATCAGAGTATGCAGGAACTTTTCCAAACATTTCAAAAACATGACCTGCCTGCGCCCCCAGAGAAGACGCAGCCATGTTCAGTGAGTTGGGGAAAGCTGCAGACCCGGAGCAGAGACAGAAATACCGTGAAGCGAATCCTCCGTGATAGTGCGCCCTCTGCTGGTAAAGACGGATATACGACGGTATTAGGTCTTGGGAAGATTGATTTGATCAACTCAACGTACGTGAGTAGACTTTAACTGAGTTACTTCATTTTTTTGATTTCTTATGAACCAATTTTGAAATCGTAGATGCTTCTGTTGTTTGATAAAGCTAACATGACACATTCATTTTCTGCTTAAGATAGCGTTTATGCTAGTTGTAAATGAGTAAAAACAATAAATAATCCCAGTTACATGCTACCCAAAAGATGCTTTCAGGCTGTAAAGTTAATATATAATTTATTCATAATGAGGTAGGCTATTACGGGTACCTTTTACTTTCTGTGGCAAATGACTGCTTATTTTAATTTTAAAGAATCTTGGCCAGGACACTCTTGAGAGTTTTAATCTCAATGAGTTTTATCCTGGATAAATAAAGGACAAATAAAATTTTACAAAAAGTTATGCCACCATTATTAATGGCACATTGTTGCATGTATATGTCATTCCAGACTAGATTTGACTGTAGTATTATAATTATTATTAGTATTATTATTATGATTATTGTTATCATTATTATCATTATTAGCCCAGAATTACAACATTTGATTTTTACACATTAATGACATCAGTGTTGATCTTTTGTTTTAGTGAAGTTGACAGAAAGATGCTGCTGAATTTAGGAAACAGGGAAGACCCTGACGGTATGTTATTTTTTACTTAGTTATTGCATCTGAAACATTATTAACCCTATGATTTCTCTTCTTTCTTTACTGATTACAGCAATAGCCGTTACCTCAATAAAAATGTGATTTTGTTCCAAAATATTGTCTCTGTCCCTTGTTGAACAAATGAACAAATGAAGGCTCTGTCCTACAAAATACAATGAAAGGAGTAAAACATACAGTTTTAATGTAATAAAATAACCCAAATAATAGTACATGTAGCCTGAACTAAGTTACATGTCAACACATTCGAAATTACACAAAATAATCCCAACGATACAACTGTAAAACATGAGCTAAATACCGTCGTAAATCTGTCTTTGCCAGCAGAGGGCGCACTATCAATGTGAATTCGCTTTTCACGGTAGATTTGTCTCGGCTCCGGGTCTGCAGCTAAACATTAATGTGTTCAGTTACACAGGCGTCATTACATGAAGTGAAGCACAGATTGGTGCAGCCATGTTTCTATACAGAGTCTATGTACGGAGTCTATATACAGAGTCTATATACGGACTCTATATACGGAGTCTATATACAGAGTCTATATATGGACTCTATATACGGAGTCTATATACAGAGTCTATATATGGACTCTATATACGGAGTCTATATACGGACTCTATATACAGAGTCTATATACGGACTCTATATACGGACTCTATATACGGACTCTATATACGGACTCTATACGGAGTCTATATACGGAGTCTATATACGGAGTCTATATACGGACTCTATATACAGAGTCTATATACAGAGTCTATATACGGACTCTATATACGGAGTCTATATACAGAGTCTATATATGGACTCTATATACGGAGTCTATATACAGAGTCTATATACGGACTCTATATACAGAGTCTATATACGGAGTCTATATACAGAGTCTATATACGGACTCTATATACGGAGTCTATATACAGAGTCTATATACGGACTCTATATACAGAGTCTATATACGGACTCTATATACAGAGTCTATATACGGACTCTATATACGGACTCTATATACGGAGTCTATATACAGAGTCTATATACGGACTCTATATACAGAGTCTATATACGGAGTCTATATACAGAGTCTATATACGGACTCTATATACGGAGTCTATATACAGAGTCTATATACGGACTCTATATACAGAGTCTATATACGGACTCTATATACAGAGTCTATATACGGACTCTATATACGGACTCTATATACAGAGTCTATATACGGACTCTATATACAGAGTCTATATACGGACTCTATATACGGACTCTATATACAGAGTCTATATACGGACTCTATATACAGAGTCTATATACGGACTCTATATACGGACTCTATATACGGAGTCTATATACAGAGTCTATATACGGATTCTATATACGGAGTCTATATACGGAGTCTATATACGGACTCTATATACGGACTCTATATACGGAGTCTATATACAGAGTCTATATACGGATTCTATATACGGAGTCTATATACGGAGTCTATATACGGACTCTATATACGGACTCTATATACGGAGTCTATATACGGACTCTATATATGGATTTTATATACGGACTCTATATACGGAGTCTATATATAAAGTCTGCCCTCTTAGGCCAGATTACTAATTGTCGTGTACAGTTGCTGTGTCCATGAGCAAGACACTGACAATCTTGTGTGTCTGATGAAGTAATTGTACTTCTTAGAGTAGAGTTTTACCATATGATACTTTTCTACTTGACATTTCAATCAGTATCTACAGTAGTTGCTCATGTGACACAGGAAAGTTTGTGTTTCATGTTTTTTATGCTTCATATGCTATATAGACTCCGTATATAGAGTCTGTATATAGACTCCGTATATAGAGTCCGCATATAGATTTTTGCTCTTCGACTGAATCTTAAAATCAAACTTTTACCCTCAAACAGTTACTCCCTACTCAGTACTAAAGTACTATACAAGTAGTTTCCACAGGTACATTTTTACTCTCACTTGAGTTGTCATTTTGGTCACTACAAAGTTAAGTTACTCTTACTTGAGTACATCTTTTAGCTACTCTTTGCTGATCGTGAATGGCAGCCACATCCTTGTCTATCAGCCCCAGGGCAACTGTGGCTTCAGACGTAGCTTGCCCCCAGTGAGAGTAAAGAAGTGTGAACATGTCGCTGTCATTATTCCTGCACTCTTTGTGCGTCAGTGCATCACTGTGTGTCAGATGGTCTCATTCCAGCGAACAGAACATTTTCGACTGCTGACACACTGCCATTACCAGTCAGCCCGTCCTGTGTTTATCTTAATGCTTACAGAAGATAATGAGAGCGAGGGTTAGCGTCTCATCCGCTCTGACTCATGTAATTAGCAGTTAGCCAAAGCTGGGCGGGGCCTGCAGTGCCTGTCAGGACAACGGCTCCTGCAAACATCTGTGTACAAGCACTGGGCCACCGGCGGCAGCGCTAACCGGCTCCAGAGCAGAGGAGAGAGAGCCACTTTAACATAATACAGTTCACTTAACCTTTGACCCCCGTTTACAAAACACACAAGCTAAAGCGACCCCGTGTCCGACCTGCCGTTCATGACGACCTGAACAACCCAGGACAGTTCCGTAGGTGCGCCTGAATAGGATGTACCCATAGGCATGCTGGGTAATGGGGAGAGTCAGGACGTTTCCCAGTGGGCCGCTGTGATTTTGGGCCGTCCGAAAATGGATAAAATGGACTCTCACAGTTGCACTATTCCTGGCCCACAGGCTGTAACTGAGCTGCAGCAGAAAGCAGGGAGAGCCTATTATTCCACACAGAACTGACTCAGAAATTAGAAAGAAAGAAAGAAAGAAAGAAAGAAAGAAAGAAAGAAAGAAAGAAAGAAAGAAAGAAAGAAAGAAAGAAAGAAAGAAAGAAAGAAAGAAAGACCAATGTATAAAAATAGTGAATACATTATATACACTGCTCACAAAAACTTAGGGCATACTCAAAAAACACATCCTAGATGTCAATCAATTCGATTTTTAGGATGAAAATCTTTATTCATTGTGTAGGGCAATGTGTTGAGAACAAAATAACATAAGAATGATAAATGGAAATCAAATTCTCAGTGTGTGTGTGGCCTCCACGTGCCTGAATGCATTCACTACAACACCTGGGCATGCTCCTGATGAGACCACGGATGTCCTCCTGAGGGATCTCCTCCCAGACCTGGATTAGAGCATCAGTCAGCTCCTGGACAGTCTGTGGTGCGACGTGGCGTTGATGGATGGACCGAGACATGATGTCCCAGATGTGCTCTATTGGATTTAAGTCTGGGGAACGGGCAGGCCAGTCCATAACATCAATACCTTCATCATGCAGGACCTGCTGACACACTCTTGCCACATGTGGCCTGGCATTATCAGGCATCAGAAGGAACCCAGGGCCCACAGCACCAGCATATGGTCTTACAATAGGTCTGAGGATCTCATCCCGGTCCCCAATGCCAGTCAGGGAACCTCTGGCTCGCACATGGAGGGCTGTGCGGCCCTCCAATGAAATGCCTCCCCAGACCATCACTGACCCACCACCAAACCGGTCATGCTGATGATGTTGCAGCAGCAGAACGTTCTCCAGGGCGTCTCCAGACTCTGTCACGTCTGTCACTTACTGTGTTCTCGGGCAAATGCCAATCGGGCTGCACGGTGTTGGGCAGTAAGCACCGGCCCAACGCCCTCATACCACCCTCACGGAGTCGGTTTCTGACCGTTTGAGGACCAACATGCACATTTGTGGCCCTCTGGAGGTCATTTTGTAGGGCTCGGGCAGTGCTTCTCCTGTTTCTCCGTGCACAAATGAGCAGATAGCGGTCCTGCTGCTTTGTTGTTGACCTCGGTCGCCCCCCCCCCAGGTCTCCTGGTGTACTGGCCTGTCTCCTGGTATCTCCTCCATGCTCTGGACACTGCGCTGGGAGACACAGCAAACCTTCTTGCCACAGCACGAATGGACGTGCCATTTTGGATGAGCATCACTCCCTGAGCGACTTCTGTGGGTTGTAGATGCTCCTCATGATACCTCTAGAGGTGAGAACACTGGACAAATGCAAAAGTGTTTCAAAAATACGGTAAAAAGAACGAAGACAGGGAAATGGTCTGTGGTCACCACCTGCAAAACCATTCCTCTTTTGGACTGATCTTGCTAATTGCCTCTCATTTCCACCTGTTGTCTGTTTAATTTCCACAACACCAAGTGAAATTGATTCACAATAAGCGTGGCTTCCTAACTGGACAGTCTGACATCCCAGATATTAGAGTTACATTGTGTTTTTGAGTGTGCCCTAAGTTTTTGTGAGCAGTGTATTTGTCATTTGGATAACTCAAAGCTGACAGTGGAGATGTAAAAGCCCAGCGTATGTGTGTGATGTGAAAAGAGAAGTGTTGGAACCGATCTTACAACCTTTAATTGTCAAAGTCAACGCCCTAGGAGGTGAGCTAAAACTCCAGGGTTACCTGGGGCGGTTTAAATAATAAAATGAAATGATGTATCTGATCTGTTGTAATGCGGCTTCAGTCTGAAGAGCCTGGTCGCATTCATCCATTGTCCTTGTGATTCCACATGATGACACTATCCTCCTGTCAGGCTGACACCAGTACATCCACATCTCAATGCTAAGTATCGACACCGGATATCAACACTAACATGCATAGGCAGAATAAAAGCCACAGCAGGAATCACAGACAAAAGGACGACTTAAACCTAAACATGACTGACCCATCGTGTCGTGTCGTGTGACAGGAGCTGCACGTTTATTTTTATTGAAGTATTTTACACTTACTGTCTACATGGTCTTTGTCATTCATTAAACATCGACCTCGTTGAATAACCAGACACAGATATAGCCTATTGTTTTAATTTACATGTTTATATACTGAAACCCCTTCTCGAACCGCTACCTTAACAAGGTGGAGGGGTTTGAGCACCTGAATGATCCTGGGAGTGCCCCTGGTACGGAGAGGCAAACAGGTCCTAGTTAACGGGTCAGAAAAAGAGCAGTTCAGAAGCCCCTTATGAGAGACCAACAGGTTAGAATCATGAGGCCGTCCTTCTGTGGACCCACCACCTGCAGGGGGAGCCATAGGGGCTGGTGCAATGTGAAATTTGGGCAGCTCCAACGGCTGCCCCCACGACCCGGCAACGGACAAGTGGAAGACGATGGATGGATTCTATAAAAGAACCAGTTGATGGTCAGTCTTCGCATGCCCTGATAGCTTCATCAGCTTTACTAATTTGGGTGTTCTGCTCTCCCAAAATTTCATCCACTGAGCGGCTGTGGTCAAAAGATGACACCACTTCCTGTTGAGAGCATCCTGCGGTCAGACTGTAGCCACATTTTGGAAGGAGCTCATGCCTGAAAAATAACTGCCCTTTTGGGGCTCTTTGCTACAGCCATGTCCTATGAGATATTTCACGCACCGGAAAATGTATGACCGGAAGTGCCGCGTCCGCCATGTTGGAGGTCTCAAACTCAAATTATGTTAATTATAGGTCAAATTTGCTTGTGTTTTCTTTTATACCGTGTATTTGATGGCAGAAAACGAAGGCAAAAGCACAGTTTGACAGTGTGGGTTATAAAAACAGACTTGGTGAAACAGAACGATCACGATATGATAATATAATGAAGTTGCATTGACCCTTATGAAACTGAAGTTTGACCAGTGATGTGTCCATATTACCACCTGTAGCTTACACTGGCATTGTAAATTACTTACTGTGGACACCTAGCAAGTACACAAAGGAAGAACTGAAGAGCTACAAAGGTCTTGATGTCTATACCCAGTTCATAAATGGGTTTGTGACAGATTAGCTACAGAATGCAGCGGCTTCCTGATTTGTGAATGTTTTTGAAAAGTTATTTAACTAGTTTATAGCTTATTCATGTTTTTACTGTCATAGGATCTAGCGCCACCTTGGCATGGTATGACGTCAGAATCATGTGCTATGATCATCAACCTGATCATCAAGCAGGCGCGTCTGTCCGACACGGCCAACTACACCTGTGTGGCCAAGAACAGAGCTCCACCGCCGTGGTCATCGTCTACGGATTTCCCATCAACCAGTGCTCCTCCTGTGACCAAAACAGTGAAGATGGCGGCCGCGACACAACGATCTTTCACCAAAGAAAAAAAAAAAAAGAGTGGTGCGCACTGAATGGGTGCTGCTGCCGGATGCTCTCTCATCGAATGCAATTTCTCCATCTGTGAGATCAATAAAGTACCATCTTATCTTATCTTATCTTATCTTATCTTGGATAGATGGATGGATGGATGGATGGATGGATGGATGGATGGATGGATGGATGGATGGATGGATGGATGGATGGATGGATGGATGGATGGATGGATGGATGGATGGATGGATGGATAGATAGATAGATAGATAGATAGATAGATAGATAGATAGATAGATAGATAGATAGATAGATAGATAGATAGATAGATAGATAGATCATATTACCTCACAGACATGGTAAGACATGCAACTGCCTTTGATGAACCAGCCTTTAAACTGTAGATCCCAAATATATAAGGTGAACAAAAAGCTTTTTTCTGCTGTTTTCCCTGAGACACGTTTTCCTCAAACAAATTAACACGGAAATGGTTTAGTCCTGTTGGATTTTGGCCATTGCCATTGCCTTCTGCGATCTGCGAGTTTGAACAGCCATAAATAGAACACTTGCACCCTTGTGCAAAAGATAGCTAACCTAACCCCCATACACAGCAACTTAATAACGCGCTTGAGTGAATTGGGAAGGCCTCCAACAGGCGGGACTCTTGTGACGTCACACGTAATATCTCAACGGATCTTACCCCCATGATACGCAAAGATCTCCCCAGTCTTTAAAGCCTATATCCCGCCCATACGCTTGAATACAGGGCAGTTATTCGTGGCAGTGGACAATGGTTATTCCAGGTTAGCCCCGTTAGCTTGTTACAATCGCCTACAGCTCATTGTTGATGAAAAGTCCGCAATAATGCATCAAGCCCGACTCAGATCATCTTAAAGACTGCTTTATAAAGTTGCTGGCTTTATTGACATGATTAGTTCATAATATCTGTGTTCAACGGATCGATGAGAGCTAGCTGCAGGCTGCTGATTAGCTAGTTAGCTCCGGGTGCTGACCGATTCATTAAATGTGAGAAATAAACAACAAAATCAACAAGTCCAGCTCAGTGTGTGATCATCTTTAAGGCTTTATTGATGTTGTTAGTGCATAAAACAAGGCTAGTTGTTTTACAGGATTGATGCGAGCTAGAAGCTAATTTAGCTAGCAGCTTACCCCAGGTGTTAACCTTTCGGCTAAGGACTTATTTACATAGACTGTATATAGTATAATGGACAGCTTCTGTTCACTCCTCCCCGTTTACCATAATGACCACGCTCGTGGGGGAATTATGGCGGATTTACAGACTCCCCCTCTCCAGCTCTGACGAAGCATGTTCCTAAAAAGGGCATAAGGGCGGGATCTTCACTGTAGACTCGGCCCTTGCGTGACGTGTAGCTCGCGCTGCTCCAATGCTAACAGTCCGACCCTCATTAAGTACGAGATTTCTAAAATTGTTCTTACGAGAACCAGCCTGGTCCCCTTAATTGTACCTAACCCAGCGTAATCACAGGAGGAATATCTAGCTCTAGATAGTTCCAAAAAAAATGGGACCAGGCTTTAAAGTTGTTTTTGACGTGTCTAAAGTCCAATGCTTTTCAATGGGCGACCAGCGGCGATATGGAGGTACTACAGCAATGGTGTCTCAGCGGGCATTGCTTATTTATTGACATGGCTGGATGTTCTCACGTTGAAAATGCAGATGAAGCTGTATTGGGCAGAGAGAGATAATCTGAGGGATGCTTATCACGAGCCAGGCGGGAGACTGAAGAGTAGGGCAGTGTGTGACTGAGTGTCCGCTAAAGGCAGTGAACATAGGGAGTCAGAACCATAGACTGTTGGCAAAGTCTGCACCATAAATGTCAGCTACACAACTTTTTTACTTTGCTAGAAGTAGATGACAGCGAGCAGAGCAAACAAAGACACGCTGGCAGACAAATCTGGAAGTTGTGATGGGGACAATAACCCATAATGCAACGCAAAAATCAGTCGCTCCCCTGTCCATCGGATAAGATTTTGGGGAGAGCAGAACGCCCACATTGTAATACTAGTTAGTGTTTCATGTTGCACTATTGCACCAGAGAAATATTCCTAAATAGTAACTGTACCTTTCACTGACAATGACATTCAAACCTATGATCCTGGTTCTTTAAGTCCCATCTATAGAAGCCACTCATTCAGACTGGCTTCAGTGCGTGTCCACAGTGGATAGTCAAAGTCTACACGCTACACTTTTAATAGTCTCACTCCAAAATTGATTAAATTTGTGTTGTTTTTTTTCCTCATCAATCTACACACAGTACCCCATAATGACAAAGTTTTTCATGCCCAGGTCACAACCGGTCATATGACTTTTTGACCATGAGATTTTTGGCGTTTCCCAAATCGCTGCGTTTATTTTTTGTTTGTGGAGAACATAGTTGCGGCGTTCACATCACCGCACACCCAACATATAACTTTTAAGTCAACGTGCGTCACACGGAGGCTGCTCGGACGTACGGCTGTCGCTTCATTCGTACAGCCAGTGCTTGGAGGGTGTAAGACCGACCCGCATTGATCGAGGGCTCCAGGCGTGCTTCGTATGAGGTTTGCACTGCACATCAATCTGCACGTGTGCAGTTGTGTACTAATGCCATGCATTTGCTGCAGAGACTACCCGGCCATTTGGAGGGGTATAGCCTATATATTTCGTCCTTATGTACAATACTTACATACGTTTGGGCAGTATGACACACGGTGACGACATGTCATAGTCATCCATTCACATGGATCCAAACACCTTTGGTGAATTGATGCTATACGTCACACTATGTACACTGCTCACAAAAACTTCGGGCACACTCAAAAAACACAATGTAACTTAGTTAGTCAAATTTCTGGGATATCAGACTGTCCAGTTAGGAAGCCACGCTTATTGTGAATCAATTTCACTTGGTGTTGTGGAAATTAAACAGACAACAGGTGGAAATGAGAGGCAATTAGCAAGATCACTCCAAAAGAGGAATGGTTTTGCAGGTGGTGACCACAGACCATTTCCCCGTCTTCATCCTTTGTACCGTATTTTTGGAACACTTTTGCATTTGTCCAGTGTTCTCACCACTAGAGGTATCATGAGGAGCATCTACAACCCACAGAAGTTGCTCAGGGAGTGATGCTCATCCAAAATGGCACGTCCATTCGTGCTGTGGCAAGAAGGTTTGCTGTGTCTCCCAGCGCAGTGTCCAGAGCCTGGAGGAGATACCAGGAGACAGGCCAGTACACCAGGAGACCTGGGGGGGGGGCGACCGAGGTCAACAACCCAGCAGCAGGACCGCTATCTGCTCATTTGTGCACGGAGAAACAGGAGAAGCACTGCCCGAGCCCTACAAAATGACCTCCAGAGGGCCACAAATGTGCATGTTGGTCCTCAAACGGTCAGAAACCGACTCCATGAGGGGGGTATGAGGGTGGTATGAGGGCGTTGGGCCGGTGCTTACTGCCCAACACCGTGCAGCCCGATTGGCATTTGCCCGAGAACACAGCGATTGGCAGATTGGCCAATGGTGCCCTGTGCTCTTCACGGATGAGAGCAGGTTCTCCCTGAGCACATGTGACAGACGTGACAGAGTCTGGAGACGCCCTGGAGAACGTTCTGCTGCTGCAACATCATCCAGCATGACCGGTTTGGTGGTGGGTCAGTGATGGTCTGGGGAGGCATTTCATTGGAGGGCCGCACAGCCCTCCATGTGCGAGCCAGAGGTTCCCTGACTGGCATTGGGGACCGGGATGAGATCCTCAGACCTATTGTAAGACCATATGCTGGTGCTGTGGGCCCTGGGTTCCTTCTGATGCCTGATAATGCCAGGCCACATGTGGCAAGAGTGTGTCAGCAGGTCCTGCATGATGAAGGTACTGATGTTATGGACTGGCCTGCCCGTTCCCCAGACTTAAATCCAATAGAGCACATCTGGGACATCATGTCTCGGTCCATCCATCAACGCCACGTCGCACCACAGACTGTCCAGGAGCTGACTGATGCTCTAATCCAGGTCTGGGAGGAGATCCCTCAGGAGGACATCCGTGGTCTCATCAGGAGCATGCCCAGGCGTTTTAGGGAGTGCATTCAGGCACGTGGAGGCCACACACACTGAGAATTTGATTTCCATTTATCATTCTTATGTTATTTTGTTCTCAACACATTGCCCTACACTATGAATAAAGATTTTCATCCTAAAAATAGAATTGATTGACATCTAGGATGTGTTTTTTGAGTGTGCCCTAAGTTTTTGTGAGCAGTGTATATAATGTATTCACTATTTTTACACATTGGCACGTGGAGGCCACACACACGACTGAGGATGATACAGACTCGTTTGGAGGAATTTCTACAGAATTTGGATCAACCAGTGACCTGATTTGTCACTTTGATTTTGACTATAATTTTGGATCCAGACCTCCAGGGGCTGAGAATTTGATTTCCATTTATCATTCTTATGTTATTTTGTTCTCAACACATTGCCCTACACTATGAATAATAATTAATAGATTTTCAAAAAATCGAATTGATTGACACATCTAGGATGTGTTTTTTGAGTGTGCCCTAAGTTTTTGTGAGCAGTGTATAACACCTTTCTCTCTGCTCCCTCTCTGACACCTGTTCTCTCTCACCTTCCCTCTTCCCCTTGGCATATTGCAAAAACTTTGTACAAATGGCCTTAAGCTTTACTGTATATAGCGAAGTTAGAGCCACCTTATCCAACGGGCAAGCAGGGGCTGGAGCCCAGGGGGCCTACCATAGTCAAGGGCCTATCAGAATTAAGAATTATTGCATATTGCATATTGGGCCAAAATGGGACCAGAACGCTGCCAAAATAAGAACGCTGATGTGTCTGCTTCAGAATGCCAGTTCAAAAGCCAGAATATTTCATAAATGGGGAGAATTACATGGAGAGTGGCTCTGCTACTCCCCACAAAGTGGAAATGCATTTTGCTTTGCCTGCAAACTTTTTGGGAGGCAAAACAGAGATAAGTCAGCCTTTTCCAGTAGCAGGGTCCTGTTTAAGCCTTGCCTGTCCTGCCAAATTACATGCTTTCTCATAGATATTTCAAAGACATATAGTCTGGGAGAAAGCCTAATTTCAACGATTTACCGGTGGGCGTGATTGACAGACGGCATCAACCAATCAGAGCAACGCGTCGCAGCAACAAGCGGCAGGAAGACTTTTCAAAAACGTCCTTATGTACGAGGAACGCTTCGAACGCTGTTTCTTGCTCCGGTTTTAGGGATTACATTTTTTTTTTATGATTTAAAAGACGAAAGAGCAGAATAAAACATTGTGTCACTCACCGCGCACGCCATCTTTAATGTTTTGGTCGAGTGTGGTGGCGGCTTCCGCCTCTTGGGGCAATGAAGTCCCGCCTCTCGGTGCGTGATTGGACCGATGTGGGTAAAATCGTGAAATGATAGGCTGCGAGGAGCTGTCCAGACTCTTCTTCTTTTGAACAGAAAGGAGGAGTGTCTGGCAGGCCAGGATATAAGCTCAGTACATGTGAGCATAGTCACCGTGTGTTATATGTGTCCTATAAGGTTGTATGATTATATGAAATGTGCAACATTCATGTGTTCTATTTTAATTGTTTTGTAATTTTATATTGTGCCAGGACCCCAGGAAGACTAGCAACCACTTGTGGGCGCTAATGGGGATCCTAATAAAGAATAAAGAATAAAGAATATATGTATATATATGGATATATTAAGGTGGGCCTGGCGACATGTATGGAGGACGCATGAGATATGTGAATGTGCGTTGGTCACTCTAATGGCGCGTGTGTGGCACACAGAGTCCGCAAGTGCGACATACGGAAACAGTTTCATACAAAACGTACAACAGACATATGCTGGCCGAACAGACGACGTGCAACGTGGAAAACGTAAGTGCTGGTAGAGTTTGCTTGACATGACAAAGAACCTCTGCGGCCAGTCTACGGCGTGTGCCCTCGGCTTTAGGATGTTTAACAAAGGTTTTAAAAAATACAACTCTGAAATATTGCATGTGCATAAGTAGGCTATACAGACCCTTTGCTCTGACTCTCAAAACTGAGCTCAGGAGCTTCTTTTTTCCACTGATCGTCCTTGAGATGCTTCTACGTCTCTCCTAGAGTCCACCAGTCCAGCTGACAGACCATGTCAGAGCAGAAACTAAGCCCTGAAGTCTAAACTGTCTGCAGACTCCGAAACAGGTTTGTCGTAAATGTAAGATGTTCAGAACCTCTAGACCTGGGCCTGTCCAAACTGAGCGATCCAGGGAGAAGGGCCTTGGTCAGGGAGGAGACCAAGAACCTGGTGGTCACTCTGACAGAGCTTCAGTTATTTTGAGGAGATGGGAGGAGAACCTGACGGGCTTAAAATCGCAATATTTTTTCTCTGACTCCAAAATGTGAAATGGTGACCTTACTAATCCCAGGTTATGTGACAGTTGATCAAATGGAACACGGCGTTTGGATCATTCCAGTGCGGATGAACGACAAAGTCTCATTAAAATAAAAATGAACTTCAGTTAAACTTGACCAGTGATTGTCCTGACTGGTCTGTGTTGCCTTTGTAGGTCCTGTGCGTTATCCCAGATCCTCCTTTGTGCCGTGGCGCACGGTGGCACAGTGGTTAGTGCCAGAAGGTCCTGGGTTTGATTCCCTGGCTGAACGGGGGCGTTTCTGTGTGGACTTTGCATGTTCTCGCCATGTCTGCCTGTTTACGTTTACCCTACCACTAAAACCATGTACAATAGGTTCCCCTCAGGGGCCGGGACTTCCCTGCAAAAAAGGTTCTTTACTTTAGTAGTATTTTCCTGGTTAAATCAAAGGTCAAAAACAGACCGTGTGTGACAGAGTTTGCGCCGAGCAGGATGCTTTAGAGTTACAAGTTCAGAAACTTGAAACTTGTTTGCGCAACAATCAGTGCGGCTCCACAGCCGCCTATGAGTCTAGACTGGCACATGATGGCAGCGAGAGGCAACCAATGGCTCCACGGCTTTCTCTGAGGCCCAGAGACCGAGGGAGAGAGAGGGAGGAAGAGAGAGGGGGAGAGAGGGAGAGAGACAGAGATAGGGATGAAGAAGGAGGGGGGAGAGAAAGGGGAGAGAGAAAGAGAGAGAGAGAGAGAGAGAGAGAGAGAGAGAGAGAGAGAGAGAGAGAGAGAGAGAGAGAGAGAGAGAGAGAGAGAGAGAGAGAGAGGAGAGAGAGAGAGAGAGAGAGAGAGAGAGAGAGAGAGAGGGAGAGAGAGAGAGAGAGAGCCAAGTCAAGGCCGCTGCAGCGCAGGAAGCACCGCGTGGGCCTTCAGAGTAAAGACGGAACAGACTCAGACCGGGTACTTAATAGTCGGAGGGTAAGAATGTTTGGGACCAGGCTGTTGTTCTTCACTATCCACGTGCTACAGCTACAGACTGATATTTATTGGTGATGTATTTGATGGACACAGTTCCCTCAGTCTGAAGAGGGAGCAGAGTCTTATTGTGACCGCCCCGCTCCCCTGGTAGAGTCAGCAGCGGCGCCTTGACGCAGCTCCTGCGCGCCCGCGTGTGTGAGTGTGTGCAGTGTTGTGCGCGTGGAGATATGCACGTGCGTGTGTGTGGCTCTGTGCGTGTCCGGAGGGGACTGTGGGGGAGTGGAGACTGGAGTCATTGCTGCTCTCTTTTAAACTACTCCTGAGTTCCCGAGTGCCGTGACAGGAGCTCCCCGGGCTGAGGACTGACTTTTGGATGAGGACTACGGGCGTGTGTGCGTAAACGGATCCGCTATGGTGCGGGGACTGTCAGCAGGAGTTATGGAGCGGCTTCTTAAACTTGTGCGCTGACTGAGACCGCACGGAGCCGAGCTGCATGTAGCCTCCAGAGCACGGGGGTGTCTATGCTGTGGGACACCCATCACACTGCGAGCCCCCGCGGCGCGCACACGGGCTGAGCACGGGGCGGAGGACTGTGGAGGTTGTCTATGTTCAAGACGAAACGTGCGTCTCTTGTACGGCGACTCTGGAGAAGCCGTGTGGTCAGTGACAGCGGCGCGCGGGATGGAGCCACGCAGGCTGAGGGTCCGTGTGGAGAGCGGCGGCCGGTGACCCACGCGGAGCCGGGGGATGTGTCTGAGAGCGGCGACAGAGAGGAGCCGGACCCAGGCGCCATGTGCGTGCAGCGGCGGGTGACGTGCTGTCTGCTGGGGGACTGCTGCCTGCGGACTCCCACACTGGACGAGCCCGGACTGGACCGCGCTGACCACACGCACACCTTTCTCAAAAGACTCACGGAGCCGAGTCTGGAGAGCCTCCTGCGGGCCGTGGAGAGCCGCGGGGGCGATCCCGGGGAGTGCGTGCTGGGGCCCGACCTGGAGCTGCGGCCGGGCCCGCACTTTGTGATGTGCAGGACGTTCAGGTGGAGCGACCTGCGGCCCGAGGACCGGCTCAAAGCTCTGTGCTTCTGCCAGAGCCACGGGAGTGCGCTCGGCACCAAGGTGTGCTGTAACCCGTACCACTACAGCCGGCTGAGCGGGCCAGGTGAGGCGCGCACACATCACACACACTCTGCCACAGGGTCACTCAGACATTAGCCTCAGGAGAGGGACTTAGGGCCTTAGGCGGACTGCCCGGGGCTGTGCAAAGAATCCTCCGAACTTTGATCAGCTTTTCAGGTCAGCCCCAGTTTATGGGCTTTTCATAACTCCTTATATTTGGATTTAAACACTGTACGATTTACTTCCCACATCATCCAACTGAAGCTCGCTCTGAGGCTGCGCTTTTCCTTTGACAAGGAGGTCCTCCTCTTGTTATTTAGGTGAAGGAGTGCCGATAATATACAGTTTGCATAGCACTGGCGCCAGACTGACGCGCTGGGTATCTGACTGCTGAGGACTCGACAATTACTGGCTGTGCTCTTAAAGGGCCCGCAGCACCGCGAACAGAAACAACACACCGAAGAAAAGGCCCGTGTTTACACTGAGTCCGATCAGACAGTTCAAACAATGGGCTCGGGTTTGGACTGTGTGATCAGACTGCAGGCTGCTGCCTTGGTTTGAAGAAGTCTGTCAGAGAAAGTGAGAGCAGTGTCCAAGGGCTGGGCTCAGAAGTGTGTCCAGGACCAGGACTATGGTCAGTCACGCTCCACAGAGAGGCCTGTTCATTTCAGGAAATCTCTGCTCAAACACCAACTCTATTGCCTGCTTTTTGCAGTGGTTCTCAACTGGTGGGTCAGGACCCAAAGTGACAGAACTATTTTAGGTGGGTGCTCTGCGAGGGCCTACTGTACGTTCTTATGTCAGACAAAAGGCTTCCTTTAACAGTTTAGAACCACTTACTGTTTCAGGCTGTATTAATCATTTACAACACAAATATAAAGCTCCTCTGCTTTCCCCGATGGACCACAGTCTCAGATCATTCAAATGGACTTTTGGAGCTTTTGATCATGTCGTCCCCTGGTCAAAAACAAACCGTGTGTTTTGCTTCAGTCCCACAGGTTTGAGTAAACCTATGAGGCAGAACGTGGAGGTGCAACACGCACTTTCAAAGCCCATAACCAAGAGCAGACTCGCTCTGAGCTGTTCTAAAGCATCGGTTTGTTAGCATGTTGTTAATGAGGGTTTCTATCTTTTTCCCAAAACCCCCTGCTCCCAGTGGAGGGGCCGAGAGGAGACGCTCAAGAGGAGACGGTGCAGAAATGGACTTTCAATGTCCAGGTTTTGGGACAGTTTTTACGTATACACTTTGACCTGGAAACAAATGAATGGTGTGGTTTTCTCAAAAACATCTCCCGTGTGTGTTTATACATGTGAGCTCCCATAAGTGAGTGAGTGTTTCTTTGTGGTTTGAATTGCCTTCAGGTGTGGTGATTAGGGCTGCAACTAACGATTATTTTGTAATCGATTAGTCTGTCGATCATTTTTACAATTAATCGATTAATCGCTTGGCTGTGAATGGTGTAGTAAAGTTTTCTTTTTTCAATTTTTTTTAATCACATTATTGCTTAAGTCGCGCTGTTTAACCTCTTAACTCCCGCCTGAACCAAGAGGATCTTTTTCCTCACGTCATCAGATTTTTTTTCCATCATTTTTTTGTTGGGTATTCAATTTTTGTCATTTTTTGTAATTTTTTTGTAATTTTTTTGTAATTTTTTCGTCAATTTTTTGTAATTTTTTTTTGGTCACATTTTTGTCATTTTTTGTTACATTTTGGTCATTTTTTTTTGGAAAATGTGCTCGGTTCAGGCGGGGGTTAAGGGGTTAAGGGGTTAAGGAAGTGCTGATGGACTAAACTAAAGGGAAATGTTTGTTTAAGGCTCTATTCATGAAATTTACATTGTACCAAACACTACAGACCCTAAATATAAAATCAAAGTAGGTTTTCATCAAAAATACTACATTTTTTGGGTCATTTTTGCTCCATTTTAGTCTGTGTGAGCCAGAAAGCGATTAATCGATTACTAAAATAGTTGTCGACTCTTTCAATAATCGATTAGTCGTCGATTCATCGATTAGTCGTTTCAGCCCTAGTTGTGATCGTCCTGAGCCGCTGTGGGCCGGCCTGAGCCGCTGTGGGCCGTCCTGAGCCGCTGTGGGCCGGCCTGAGCAGCATGTTTCTGAGGTCGGGGGAAACATTAGTACTTCCTACAGTCTCCTCTGAAACGGTGCAGCGCCTCCTGGGCTTGTCCCCGTTTCAGAGCGTGGTGTCCTGCACTGGTCAGCTTCTCCACCTCCTCCTTCCTCTTACTCCTGCGCAGCTCCCTCCGCTCCACAAGTCTTTCACCCATCTTATATAATAAAATCCGCCTTATTCTCCAGTGAACGAACATTAACCAGAAAAATAGAAGGATAGAAGACTTGTGTGGCTGTGAGTCTTGCCCGGATACCTCCGCGTTTGTCCCGTTTTTGTTTCCTGTAGCTCCTCCACTGTGCTGCGGGTGTGGGGTGCTCTTGGTGCCTCTTCAGTGTTTCAGAAGAAGACAGTTGTATTATAGTACAATACAATAAAAAAAAACAAAAAAAACCAATACAATAGTTACATTGTGCTTGCCAGATTTATTGTTGAATCGACAAAAACGAGGAGAAGTTGTTTTTTGTTAGTGTTTTTTCTCACCACAAAACCAGTTTATATCTATAATAAATATGTCCCAAAACGCCATAAAGGTTCATCTGGCTCGGCCCATTATTCAGATCCTGTTGCTTCAATCAAAAGTGTGTTTTGCTTGTTTTTACAGATAAAATGTCTTAGAAATAGAAAAAGTAAGGATAATTGCTTTTTATTATATTCACGTCTAATCTTCAGAAAAACAAGTTTCAAAGAGATATTTTGTGCTGTGCTTCAGTGGAGTTTGTATTTTTGTGGAGAACTTACTACTTTTTACTCCATACTTTTTGTTTTTTGGCGTAACACGATCAGCCCATGTGACTTTGGGCACGTGATCCAGATCGAACCTCGAGGCCACATTTCCGTCCTTAGCTCCCGCTCTTTTGGACTGACCTCCAGTCCTCGTCTGGATACTCATGGATGCACATGTTTCATTTAGTTTTAGTCAACATTTGGTCACACAGGTGTCTTCCATGTCAGTCGAGTTTTTGTCGGCTAAGTCTAAGATGAATTGAGTGAACTTTTTTTTTTAAATGTAGCGATATCATTTTGAAACTTCTACTGTAGATTACTGACAGAAATATGAGGACAAAATGCTAATATTTTTTCTAACAGACCTCAAAGTGGTGTGGCTGCATTACACTGAAGAAAGAACAGCCCAAAACACTACAGTCATGTAGAGACAGTTTAAAAACAACTTAGAATAAAAGGACATTAGTGGCAGTAAGTAATGCCCGACTTATTCAAAAGACTCGCTGATGTAAGGACGAAGGAAAACTTAAAGCGGTTGTTGTTGTATTTCAAGTGCCCTGAGCCGCCTGCCAGAGGAGAACCTCATATTCCCCGTTCAGTAGGTGGCCAGGATTTGGGATGGTTTTCCTTGCCTGGTCAAGAGCTAATCTATCGTAAATGTTTTTTATTAAAATTGTAGCTTAGAACCGGGCTGTGGTCCATTAAAATGGTATTCATAAACAAGTCCCTAAACCAAATCAGTTCTATGTTGCCTGATATACTTAAGCCATCCTTTCCAGATGTTGTTAAATTGATCAACTTCCAGTCTAATGGACGCGGTTACCTTTTCCATATTATAAATGCTTAGCATTACCTCATCCATTCTTCTACTTAAGGCACCAAATCACTTCACGTCTTCTGATTATTTACTACGAGCCAACAACATTATTCAGAGCAATTTATAATCGTCCTTATGAAAATTAAAAGTCTTAACTATCTGAAGGTGCCTCATTTCGGAACTGGTATTTTAATTTCTATGACCGCATCAATTACCACTTTTAATTGTGTCCTATATTGAGTTATAAGGAAGTGATTTACTTTAGTTCCACCACATGATCTCCAACATTTGGTATCTCCATGTTTTATGTGCAGGGGTGTATTCTTCCATCCATTTTCCCTCCAAAATGAGGAATTTGTGCTTTTCCACTGATATTCATTGATTTCCTCCCAGTCCTCTCCTGCCTCTCCCATCTTTCTTTTACATATGTTGTCTGCTTTCAAGTCCTCCAGAATCTTGTACAGTTTAGACATAACTTTCCGTTCTATCTGTGACCTGTATGCTTCCATCATCATTTTTAATTTCTTCTCCCAAATAATGACGTTGCTGTAATAATGGCCCTCCATTATTCCACAATTCAAACCTGCCATCTCATTTGTTGGGTGTAAAATCTATACCATGTGCAATCCACTTCAAAAACCTACAATGAATGTATAAATATTCAAAATTTCAGTCCAAATTTTAACAGATACTCCCAACCATGTATTTATTTTTAGTTTCAGATGGGACCTCAGTGTTTCATTGCATAAAATTGCTTCCCTCAATGTCTTTCCATTATTCAGAATACTCTGGATCGCATAAATTAATCAAAGCCCTCAACTGTGCAGCCTGAAAGTCACTTTTTAGACAAGGCAGCGCGAGATCCCCGCTCCCCTTTGGCAACTGTAATGATCTATATTTGATTCTTGGCTTAGCCCCTTGCCATATATACTGTATCTAGATATAAGTTTAGTTTTAGTTTAGTTTATTAGTTTTGCACATAATAGCTAACAATCCATTATAGCATTAAGATACTCAGAAAAGTGCAGGAAGAGGCAGAAAACCCAAATGGGCCAAATAATGCCTCCACCTGTCAATAGATATAAAATTAAATATAAAATTTAACTACAAAGATTATGATGAAGGTTGTGATAAAATACCACAAAAACTGTGTTACAATTCTAACAAAATGCTTTTGCAGAAGTAACATTTTCCTATTTTTTCGGCGACGAAATCTGAATAATGGATTATTTTATAATTATTATCATTATTTAAATATATAGTTTAAATATAGTTTTATTTTGTGACATATTTTTAGAAGGGATTTTGGATATCTGGTTTGGTTGTAAAATAAGTAAAAATTTAAATGCAATAATGAAACTAGCTGTGGAACGCACAGTGGGTAACACATGTTTTCAGACGTGGCCTCCGAATCAGCTGCTGTGTTTGTGGACATTTGTGTTTCTATTATCAATGTTGATTGTGATTCTGGGCCCTTCTGGCTGTTGTAAGGAGCGATACAAATAAAATTGGATTGATTGACTGTTTGATTAGTTACTTTTTTTGTTTCCTGGTGAAAGTTTATATGTTAAGAGACTAAATTGGCCAAAAACCTGGCCTGCCTGTAGTGTCTCCCCTTAAACGGAATTACAAATAAACACAGAACAACAGAAAAGCTAATATTTGTATTAACTGGTCATTAGTGTCCCTTAAGCTGAAGGATGTGTTGTGGGAAAATGCAGGAGAAATGTTGTTAGTCTGACAGTTTCTGTTTGTCTGCAGATTCACCTCCTCCCCCATACTCAGCGTCCCATTCACAAGAACACAAGCCAGTGGGTGAGTCCAACAGCCGAGCACACGGCACACAGTCACAACACACAGCACACTGCTCACAACACACTGCACACTGCACACAGTCACACCACACAGCTCACAGCTCACAACACACTGCTCACAGCTCACAACACACTGCACACAATCACAACACACTGCACACAGTCACACCACACAGCTCACAACACACTGCACACAGCTCACAACACACAATCACAACACACTGCACACAACACACAAGACACTGCACACTGTCACAACACACTGCACACTGCACACAACACACTGCACACAGTCACAACACACTGCACACAAGAAACTGCACACTGTCACAACACACAGCACACTGCACACAACACACTGCACACAATCACTACACACTGCACACAGCTCACAGCTCACAGCATGCAACACACAGCTCACAACACACTGCACACAGCTCATGACACACTGCACACAGCTCACAACACACAGCACACTGCACACAACATACTGCACACAACACACAACACACTGCACACAACGCACAGCACACTGCACACAGCCACAACACACTACACACAACACACGGCACACAGCTCATAACCCACTGCACACAGCTCACAGCACGCAACACACAGCTCACAACACACAGCACACAACACACTGAACACAGCTCACAACACACTGCACACAGCTCACAACACACAGCTCACAGCACACAACACACAGCTCACAGCACACAACACACAGCTCACAGCACACAACACACTGCACACAGCTCACAACACACAGCTCACAGCACACAACACACAGCTCACAACACACGGCTCACAACACACAGCTCACAGCACACAACACACAGCTCACAACACACGGCTCACAACACACAGCACACTGCGCACAGCTCACAACACACTGCACACAACACACAGCTCACAACCCACTGCACACTGCTCACAACACACTGCACACTGCTCACAACACACTGCACACAGCTCACAACACACAGCACACAGCTCCCAACACACTGCACACAACACACTGCGCACAGCTCAAAACCCACTGCACACAGCTCACAACACACAGCTCACAACACACAGCTCACAACACACGGCTCACAACACACAGCTCACAGCACACAACACACAGCTCACAACACACGGCTCACAACACACAGCACACTGCGCACAGCTGACAACCCACTGCACATAGCTCACAACACACAGCACACAACACACAGCTCACAACCCACTGCACACAGCTCACAACACACAGCACACAGCTCCCAACACACTGCACACTACACACTGCGCACAGCTCAAAACCCACTGCACACAGCTCACAACACACAGCTCACAGCACACAACACACAGCTCACAACACACGGCTCACAACACACAGCTCACAACACACGGCTCACAACACACAGCTCACAGCACACAACACACAGCTCACAACACACGGCTCACAACACACAGCACACTGCGCACAGCTGACAACCCACTGCACATAGCTCACAACACACAGCACACAACACACAGCTCACAACCCACTGCACACAGCTCACAACACACAGCACACAGCTCCCAACACACTGCACACTACACACTGCGCACAGCTCAAAACCCACTGCACACAGCTCACAACACACTGCACACAGCTCACAACACACTGCACACAGCTCACAAAACACTGCGCACAGCACACAATACAATGCACACAGCTCACAGCACACTGAACACAACACACTGCACACAGCTCACAACACACTGCACACAGCTCACAACACACTGCACACAGCCCACAACACACAGCACACTGCACACAGCTCACACCACACTGCACACAGCTTACAACACACTGCACACAGCTCACAACACACTGCACACAGCTCACAGCACACTGAACACAACACACTGCACACAGCTCACAACACACTGCACACAGCTCACAACACACTGCACACAGCCCACAACACACAGCACACTGCACACAGCTCACACCACACTGCACACAGCTTACAACACACTGCACACAGCTCACAACACACTGCACACAGCTCACAACACACTGCACACAGCTCACAACACACTGCACACAGCCCACAACACACAGCACACTGCACACAGCTCACACCACACTGCACACAGCTCACAACACACTGCACACAGCTCACAACACACTGCACATAGCTCACAACACACTGCACATAGCTCACAACACACTGCACACAGCTCACAACACACAGCTCACGACACACTTCACACAGCTCACAACACACGATTCACAGCACAAAACTCACAACACACTGCTCACGACACACTGCTCAAATGGGTCACATGTGAGGTCTGGGCACTTTTCTGTTTTCTTCGACACCATTACAATGATTATTGCATCTTAACAACAGATGCACCTGTTCAGCGTTTATGTTTCCAATACCGATACTGGGGGTTTGAGTATCTACTAAGATTTGATACCAACCGATACCTAACCGATATCTTAAATCTACTGTGCGTGAAAAAGTGATGATTAGCCTTTTTCTGTCAGTGAATTTCTCAGTTTGATCAATAAAGCTTTGTCTTATCTTGCAAACAAGATGTAACATAACAAAAGTGTTTCTACAAATAAATGTGTCTCAGTCGTACAGGAGTGTTCCATCTTAGATGAAGGTTCTTGAGCCATCTTCTGTACTCTGTAGTTGAAGTGTAAGACATTGTTTCTCTCATCCACAAGGCTTCGCTGACTCAGGCTTTTGGAGGCGAGATGTCTTAAGTAATAGAATATCATTATAAACACCAAAGAGATCATTACACCTTGTGCTTTACAAATATGTTACATCAGTTATTCTTTAACAGCATTTCATAAACTCAATTATAAACACTGACTGAGCAACGTAGTTTGATTGTTTTTCTTTCAAATTTCACTCTATCTCTCCTCACTTTGCAAACTTACAGACTATCACTTTAATTTCGATAGTCATATTATTTTAGTCACAATAATCATGACTCAAAAATGAAGAATCGCGACATGTTAAGTCTCGACGCTTATAGATAAACATAGTGTCTGGGTTCAAGTCCCCCAGGGGCCGCCCGCGCCCACCCCGGGGTCCCAGCCCCCCCCCCAGGGCCCACGCTGAGCCTACATTTGTACATAAAAGTCCAGCGACAGTGCACTTCCCTCTCGTAAAAAGCCGAGGTATGCGCTGTTTAAAGTGGTGATTATGGCTGCTGTGGCCCGGGCGCGACTTAACCCTGCTGTTTCCTGTACACTCTCCAGACGCCGCTCGGACCAACGCGGAGACTGTGCCCGCACTCTTCCCCGCACCGCCTCAGGTTACGCCAACAGACTACACAGGTGAGCGGCACACGTGTTCACCCACACGTCATCCACACACACGGCCTCCTTTTCAGAGTGTGTTTGTTGTGTCCGACAGTCAACAAACAACCACGAGTTCACCATCCAGGAACAGGCTTTATAAAGTTAGATTTCATTTTACAGAAGACGAGATCAAACAAATTCAACCCCTAGAAAGAAATGGAGAGCTTCAAATGCAGCGTCAGTCATTCCTTTTTCTTTATTTCTTTCTTTATTTCAGTGCTCATGACCATACCCATGGCTGTGCAGGGCAGTGAAAAGGAGTCACTGTATTCCTTAGTGACTTTTAACTCACATTTAATCTAGTGCTGGGATTTACGGCTCTTTACAGGGAGCCGAGTCTTTGGGATCCGTTCATTTCAAAGAGCCGTTTCTTTTTAAAGTAAATAATAACGTTAGCCAGATGACTCACAATATCTAAGATGCGATCGATAAAACACACTTTCTTGATTTAAATGATTGAAAAAAGGACACTGGGACTGATATTTTTCAGCTTTGAAAAATGTGTTTGTGAGCCAAATCTTGGCCACCACTAAAAAAAAAAGAAGCTGACAAATCACTTTTGTGAATTTAGCTTTGACTTAAGGGCAAAAAGGGCTCACTTGTGTGGCCTGCTCCATTGTTGGGCCGATTCTTGTGTTCGTTCTGAGGGGGTTCTGGGTCAAATTGACTGGAAAAAAAGATTTGGCTCTTTTCACAATTGAGATCCGGTTCCGTTCACCTTAAAGAGCCGTTCAAAGGAGCCATAGGGTCTTGAGCGTCACAGCACTAGTTAAATGAATTGGTAAAAAGTCTACTTCAGAAGAAATGAGAGGAGTGAATGCAGCCACATTGACAGTGAATATGAGGACACTGGTCAGAGCTTAGGCACAAGTTCATCACTTTATTTCTCGCAAACGTTCATCATTGTAAAGTTCTGTGTCACAAATTCCAGATGACGTGTCTTTTGTAAACACTGCTGTTTGGTGGAATCGTCTTGCTTTGCTGTTGAGCGCTGTTTCACACACATGCTCTTGTTTATGCTGCTGTAAAACGCTGTAGTTTCATAATGACAATGAAAAAGTGCTTTGTTTGGTTGACACATATCACTCATGTGCTAAGGAGACTACTGGACAAGCTGTTCAGCAATAGATTAGGTTTTCAGGTGCATTATGCAACTTTGTATGTGGAAAAAAAGATATTTATTTATAATTGTGCGGGTTTGACCTATAGTGACCCAGCGGCTGTATGAGTGGTTAGCATTTTGTTCATGAAAAATCGACCTCCTGGTCTTTCATTTTGATGTGAAGTAATAATGTAGGTCTATTATCTTTTGTAAAGTCCCTCCCTCCCGGATCTCAGCAACTAATCAGAGTCTAGTCTCTTCCCGCGTTGACCAATGAGACGAGCTTATCTTGTGAACTGGAAGAAGGGCTTTCTAAAGACGGAGGAATTTAATCGCTTTCTTTCAAATTTCACTCTATTCTCCTCACTTTGAAAATGTTACATTTTTTTAAAAATGTTTTAATTCAATTTTATTGCCTAAATATTATATTTTTAATGCCACAAATCCACAAAATCTTGGCACATTTTATTTCGTATAACTTGTAAACAGGGGAATGAGGGGCAATAACACAATGGGGAACTTTTGAGCAAAAGATTGTGTAAAATTTCAGTCAAAACTGATTTTTGACGAATACTATGGCGTAAAAATAGTTGAGCGATGTTGCTGAGTGGGTTCTGTCTCTGAGGAAAACTGATATTTTCTCTGGGTTCCAAATTATTATACAAGATTTTCAAAATGATCAACTCACATGACAAAAACAAGAAAGATGGTCCGTCCAGCTTATTTTGCTCCCAAGCAAAAATGACATCTTACATCTAGGTGTAAGCAACATTAAAAATGTTTTGCTTGGGAGCAAATTAAGCTGTGTTTTACCATAGGACCTTCTTTGAGCAGCTTCAAAATTCTTAAAACCATTAAACTCGTGATTTTTTGGAGAGTTTCTGCTTGGACTTGTTTGCAGGATATCAGAATAGCCTCCCAGAGCTGCTGTTTGGATGAAAACTGCCTCCCACCCTCATAGATGTTTTTCTTGTTGAGGCTCCAAAGGTTCTCAATAGGGTTGAGGTCAGGGGAGGAGGGGGTCCACATCATGAGTTTCTCTCCTTTTATGCCCATAGCAGCCAGTGATGCAGAGGTATTCTTTACAGCAGGACATGGTGCGTTGTCATGATGAAGAGGATCTTGTTCAGGAAAGCACGGCTCTTCATTTTGTAGCATAGAAGACAGTGGTCAGTCAGAAACTCCAACCATCCACTACTCCATCCATCTGACCATTCAGGGTTACACGGCCTCATCAGTGAACAAGACTGTTTGAAAATGAGTCTTCATGTATTTCTGAGCCACTGCAGCCGTTTCTGCTTCAGCTTCAATGAACAGTTTAGGGGAGGCCGGATAGAAGGTTTATGCACAACTGCAGCCTCTGGAGGGTCCTACACTTTAATGTTCAGGAGACTCCAGAGGCACCAGCAGCTTCAAATACCTGTCTGCTGCTTTGTAGCTGTTCTATTAATCTGATGTGTCTGGCAGAAACCGTCCTCATCGTGCCTTTATCTGCACAAACCCGAGTGTGTCTGAATCATCCACAAATCTCTTATCTGCATGATAATTAAGCTTAATCTTTCATGAAATATCGAAGGTTTTCATTCCTAGACCAAGGCATTCAACTATTTCACGCTTTTCATCAGCAGAGAGATCCTTTTTCTTTCCCTTATTGCTTGAAAATGATGATCTGCTTAATAATGTGGAACATCCTTTTTCAGTAGTTTTTCCCTTTAACTGGGCTTAACCTGAAAACTAATCATCCCAGGTCTCTGAGATTGACGTCAGTGATTCAAAGAGCCCTGAGACACAAAACCATCCATGAGTTTCATTAAAAAACTTTATTTTTTATTTTTACCTTTATGACAATAACATATCATTTGCTTAATCATTTAGAATGCAGTGTATTGCCAGTTCTAATCTGTGACCGTGCTGCCTGGTGCTGATAAGGTGTCTGTGTTGTCATGTATTGGGCTCTGATGAACTTGTAAAGTTGATATTGTGGAAGAGTCCGTGGTGTCGGCTTTGGTCCAGGATGGCCATGAGGGCGTTTCCATTATCCCCGCACCAGGTCCACTGCCCCCCTGTTGCCACCGCTTCTTGTGCTTTTCTTTTCCTCTCTTTTCGTCTTTTTTTTTTTTTTCCTCCGACGTAAAATATTTGACTGCTTTGGGCCGGAGCTGCAATAAGATCCCCGCGCATACTCCCTCTGCTCCCATCCCCCCAGCTCGCTCGCTCACTCGTCAATTCTTTCGCCTCTTTCTTCCCTCAAATCCCTCCATTCCTCTTGGCAGTGGAGCAGTGGAAAGAGGCTGGCATTCGGGGGCCGAGGGGGAGGAGGTGGATGGCGGCGGGGGGGGGGGGCTGGAGTAGTGTGTACATAGTGCGTGTGTGGGGGGAGGGAGGGCAGCTAAGCTAAGGTTCGGGTGGGCCCAAGTTTAGACAGGAAACACTCCCCACTCGGGATGATGAAACTAAAGCTTTATTTGTTTACGTGCCGGGGTCCTCCGAAAGCGGCACACAGAAACCCGCAAAGAAGAAGAGGAAGAAAAAAAAAAAAAAAAACCCAGCCCTCTCAGGTTTATGAACGGGAGATGTGGAAGGGGGGGGGAGGGGGCGGCGAAATGTGAATGGGCACCTATGAAGTCTGGGAAGTCGGCCGGCGGAGTGACGGTAACCCTGAGGAGCGTGAGGACAAAGTGCCAAATTGGAAGCAGACTTTCGAGAGCGCGTGGAGCGGGGCGGGCGCTGGGCTGCTTGGATGTTTCTGGAAAAGTTAAAAGGAACGCTGTTGTGAGATTTCCAGTCCAGAGCGCGTAAACAAACGCCCCCCCCCGAGCTCCACAACTGCATTAGGACCATGACATGTTGTTTCTGACCTGGCCGGAGCAGATCGTTCGTCGTAGGCCAGACTATAGACGGGTTTGAGTCACTTTACAAAAGAAGTGAGAATGGGTTTTAGGAGCTACAGAGCGACTAGTGCAGTTTAGTGCTGCATCCTTTTATCATCCTTTTAATGTTTCCGAAGGTGAGGCGTGACCTGGAGGAGTGAACCGAGAGGAGCGCGAAGCAATATTAGACTTTCCCCGGTGTGAGCGCCGTTAAACAATACCAGTGAAGTATCGGAAAAAAGGTTCTGGTACTACTGGAATTCGAAAAAATTTATTTCATTCAAAGCCAGATTGGACATAATGAGACATTTTTGTGCAAAAGATTGTGTCAAATTTCAGTCACAAGTGGAACGGAGTTAGTTTTTCTAAGAAATGTAGATCTAATGCCAGTTTGAGTCCAGTTGAATGACTTTTATACACTACAAAATATCAAGCATTGGCTTAAATGACTTGAATTGAGGGAATGTATCTTGTTTTGAGCGGTTTTCACTCATTTAGACACTTTTCCTGATCGGACCGAGTTTACTTTGCTTGTTTGAGGATGTTTCAAACCAGTTCTAAAGGTAAATCTCGCTTGAAATAAGAAAGTAAAATTGCCAATGAGATAAGACCAATTTTCTTACCCCATTGGCGAAGAAAATGACCTGAAATAAGGACGAAATGTATCGAAACGAGTCAGAAACATCTCAGAACAAGTGAAATGCTCTAGGACAAATGCCCTAAAACTTCTTAACTAGTCAAAACAACTAAAATTTGGATTATTATGCTCAAATTGAGATGCTTATACTGATCTAGTTAAATACTTTTTGCAGTGCAGCCCAGAAGAAAGCCTAACTATTGTTCTGCTTTCTGTTTCTAGATGACAAATATTTAAGTATAAGTATTGAAAAAAACACCGTTCTGGTATCGGTGTCATAAACCAAATCTATTGTCTGCTGTTGATTTTTTGTGCAGTCCTTTTTGTGTCAGTTTGATTGTTTGATGGTGTATGACTATGCAATACATTGAAAATATATTTTGTATGGGGCTGAAATTGTTTTTCCGTGGGATGCAACTAATTAAAGGGACGGTATAAACGTTTTTTTTGTAAAAATATTTTATAAGCGTGACCAATCTGCATCGCAGGAGATGGACATGTTCAAATCTAACTATTCACATTCACATGGAAAAGTTGTTTCTGTGGGGAGATCACTTTGTCCTCACTCAGGCGCTCATTAGTGCGAGTGCAGCCTCCGACAGTTAAAGCTCAGTGACTGAACTCGAGAGGTTCTTAGCTTTCAAATGAAGGATATAGTGACACTTGTAATTGCTTTGTGTCTTTTTAAACGTGAGCCCCATGTGACAATAGAATAAATATAAAAATGGAACACGCCCGTCATGGTTTGCTCTGACTGTGAGTGTTCTGCAGGAGGTCATGTCAGGAATGAGACCTGCTCATTCACATGGACCAAACCAAAACACTCACACTCCTAATGGAGGCTCAGTTCAAAGTTCAATCAATGTCAATCAAGTGTCAGGTTTAGGCCCGGCAGCATGTGTGTGGTCCCTCCCCCGGCCTCAGACCCCCAAGTCTGAACTGCCCTTCAGGTCTGCACCGGGCCGGCCCAGGTCTGCCCAGTGTGTCTTTTGGGCTGAGAAACAAAGGATTAAAGGTCCTATATCATGCAAAATCGACTTTTTGGAGCTTTTAGCCATGTTGTTATGCTATTTCCTTATCAAAAACACCCCCAGTTTGGTTTGTGGCTTCATTCACATCAATTCATAATGTCACGGACGGAGAAAAAGAAGCGCGTTTGGCTACGAGGACGAGGAGTTTATTCAACCTTTTTCAGGAAGAGGCCACTCATCTAGCTGTTTTTTTCTCCGGGATTCAGCGACTATCACCAAAATATTGTTTTTCTGTGACTGTCTCTGATGGATGTTTGGTGAACCTTCGCCAGAACCAAAGTGGATTAACTTTTATAACCAACGCGAGTCCCATAATATAAACAGCGATGGAGCAGAGCGGTGAGTCAATCTAAACGTGTGTTAGCATATTAGCATGTGTGTTAGCCATTTATGAAGCTGTGTTGCAGATGTCAACTCCGTATAACTGCATCGTGAAGCAATTTCACTTATTGCTGTTTATTTATATTACGATAAAGTTGTATGTGCGGAGAGAGGGGGCGGAGTTAACTGAATCGAAGCGTTGTGTCTTCTGGATTCGAAAAATACCTCCAGAAAACACTTATATTATCACAAAAATGAGCTCCATAATGGTAGAGGTACAATATATCATATACATGTCTATACTTAACTTTGGAATGGCTAAAATAGCATGATATAGGACCTTTAAAGCGTTGTGATTAAAGCAAAGTGGGGCCAGTAAACATGAATACTGCCATAATCAGGTGTTCATTACCCTTTTTCCCGTTATTACCACTTCTATAAACATAAATAAACAGGACAAAATGCAAATGATAAATCTAGTATTGTTTGAATGCGTGGGCAATTGTGTAACCTGCGCAGAGCACTTTTGAACTCAAAGCTTCAGTTTCACACAGCTCCTCTTTTTCACTTTTCGTTGCCAAAGTCATTGTCCAGTTAATTTGGGCCAAATTTGAGCGCCTGTATTGGCCGATGATTTCACCTGTTGTTTCTTAACAGGATCCCCCATTAGTTGCCACCAGCAGAGTGACTAGTTTTCCTGCGGTCCATCATAACATTATGAAGCATCCAAAATACAAACAACACAAGCAGAAAGAGGAAACACTTCAGTGTAGTGAAGAATACAAGTAACACAACAGTAACTCTCATGATTTAAAGGGACGTGTTAGTTGTTTTGGTTGGTGGCCCTCACAGTAGGCTCTGAGCAGAGTGCTGTGTTACTCGAAGGCTGCGGTGCCACTGTAGTCAACTGAATAGTTTGGGGACTGAGCTATTCCTGTCAGTGTCAAACATGTGCTGCTGTCATACATGTCTTTCTCAGAGTAAGACACATTGTCACGGCGCTCGGCCCGGGAAAGATAACTTTACTGACCGGATTACCTTCCAATAATGTACAAGTTACTGCATGGTAGGGCCGTGCAGTTAAAGGAAATCTTTTGACAGAGAGATAGATTTCCATCAGAAACACAAAGATAGACAGAAATGAGAATGAGACGGACTCTGATATAAAAAATGAAGATATCAATACTCTAACAGGGGTGGCTAACTCGCCCCAGTCCAAGCTCCTGCTCCTGGGAAGAGAAACCAAATGCACCGCCCAACCACAAGGATCAGAGACGATCATCACATTTCAATCAATGTTCAATCACTGTAAAAACAAAAACAAAAAAAAACATTTTCCTTTAAAGGGGATGCAAGTTTGCCATTTTATACTCACTACTGCCACCTCAGGTCATACGTGTAACTGCAGCTTCTATATTAAGCTCCTGCATGACGGCGCTTCAGACCCGAATTAACACCTTGTTGAGTGACAGTGCAGGATTTTAGAGGCAGTTGTGGTGAACAGGTCTGAGCTCATTCTATTGTTGAAACACGTAGGGGGAGGAAAATACTTCATTTTAACATTTTTAAACTCCGTATAGTCCCTTTAAGCAGGTGGTGTTGTGGTGATCTTTAGATGGAATAGTGCTCACTGCCCCACAGTAACGATTATAGAAGACTTGATGCCTTTATACCAAGAATAAAATCAATTTATATTACAAAAATAAACTTTTTTTCTACGATGTCGCACTTCGCATCATCTGCTTCGTTAAAGCTCGTGTTCATTTCCCAATTTCAATCTATTTCTGTAAACGTGAGGCCCTTCTTCATCAGAGAAACTTGAGAAGCCGACGCCTGTCGCTGAGTCCACACAGGCAGGAGGAGGAGGGCCTTCAAAGTTATTCAACTGGGCTCAAACTGGAATTAAATCTGAATTTCTTGGAGAATATAACTTTTCCTTAGAGACAGAAGCCTCTCAGTGAAGTCACTCAACATTTTTTTTTACTGCATACATTTGTCAAAAAAGACTAACATTATTATTATTTTGCTCAAAATATTCCCATTGTGGCCAATTTGGTTTTGCATATTTAAACTTCCCCTCATTCCTCTGTTAATGATCACTTTTATTCAAGCAACTTACAAACAATACATATGACATTATGTTTACATAAAAAAAATCATAAATACAAGGGATACATAATCACGTATTCTCGAAAGGGAGTGGGATGAAGTAGCACAGTTTGAAAGAATGTTTACAAATCTTATTAAAGAAAAATGTGGCATTAAAATGTAGTATTTAGGCATTAAAATGGCATTAAAAAAGCATTCAATTTGACTTACTGCCATCAATAAATCCTGGTGGGACCGGCTCTGGAGTTTCATTCAAATTTCATTTTTTATTAATAATTGATTAATTAAAGGGACTATACGGAGTTTAAAAATGTTTCAATGAAGTATTTTCCTCCCCCGATATGTTCCAGCCATGTCCTAATGTGTAGAATGAGCTCAGACCTGTTCACTACTGCCGTCATGCACGATTTTAATATAGAAGCTGCAGTCACAGGTATGACCTGAGGTGGCAGTAGTGAGCATAACATGGCCAACTTGCATCTAGCCCCTTTAACTTAAGTCAACATCATTATTGTTCTAAGAAATGTTGATCATTTTGAGTTGTAGATCATTGTGAGGAGAATTTATTTATATTAATTGACATTTAAATGATGTTATTATGACTTTTTTCTAGCTTTGTTATGAGCCACTAGTACATCTTTGAGTAATCCTTGAATCTTCCCCATGGCTGTTCTTAGCATCGCAGTGACGGCCTCTCTTCTCAAAATTAAAACACTCGTCATAGCTTCAAGGGTTTTATTTTATTTTTGAAATTATACACTTTATTGTAACAAGGGAGCAAGAGGAGGGGGGAGTGAGAGGGACTTATTTTAGCTTGCTCAGATGACCAGGAGGTGAAACTACTGGATTTTTAGTTTTAGCTGTTTCAGATCAATGTTGCATTTTGGAACCTACGAAGTGTGATGTGCCCAAAGCAGAAGGCCCGCTCTGTAAGGCCTCCACTGTGACAGGAGAGGGAGCAGTGATGCTCAGACCAGACCTCACTCGCCTGAGCACATCAGGCGCTTGGCCGGCTGGTTTGCTTGTTTGCCCGATCACTGGCTCCATCGGTGCAGTCACAGTGGCAGGGTGCGGCCCATACCTTTGCCCCGTGGCACTCTTTTATCACCCGTTAGTTAACATGACCCTTGAAAGCACCGCCATGAGGAGCAGAGGAGAGAGGTGTCTGCTCCAGGGACACTCTGCAGGGGGCGGGAAGACACACTTCCTGCTCTGACATAATCAGAAGAAGAAGAAGAAACATTTCAGTCATTTTTTTATACGAGAATAAGGTGTTTAAGGCATGACTATAAATGACATTTTAGCAATTAAAATTAATGTTGGTTAAAATCTGAATAAATCTGAAAAAGAATCAGTTGGAGTGAAGTTGATTAAAGCAAACTGACCAGAAATGGCCCAAAGTTTTTACTTGGAATATACAAATCAGAATAGAAATGACCTAGTCTTTTAAACGGCTCTTTCAAATGAATGAATGCCTTAGATATGGCTCCCCGTAAAGAGCCGTAAATCTCCTCATTGGAGCCGCCCGCGAGCCGAGCAGGAGGACAGACAGTCAGGGAAGAATGTCCGCCTGAGTCAGCGATAAGATCGTCTCTGAGCGCTCACATAGGGGTTCTACTGGGACACATGTACGCTGACACACACACGCACACGCACACACACACACACACATACACGCACACACATACACGCACACACACACACACACACACACACACACACACACACACACACACACACATACACGCACACCTACACACACATACATACATACACACGCACACACACATACATACATACACACACACACATACATACATACATACACACATACATACACACACACACACACACACACACACATACACATACACGCACAACTACACACACATACATACATACACACACACACACACACACACACACGCACACACACACACACACACACATACATACATACACACACACATACACACATACATACACACACACATACATGGAAAATGGTTTAGGTACATGAGGAAGTGTGGCTGGCTGTTGTGTTGTAGATAAATCATTACAATGCTAAGTGGCTAAACCTTTCCTGCTGTTTGTTTATAACCTGAGGTTGTGTTTGAACTGCATGTGCAGAGCAGTCTTAACTTTGGCTTTCATGGAGTGCATGAACACAGTCCATCAATCAATCAAAGTATTTTTCTGGAGCACTTTACAACAACAGATCAAAGTGCTTTACATAAAACGTGTGTAAAGCACTTTGGCTAGGCTAACAGGTGCACGCTGCCATAGGCTACTGGCTGTTAGCAGTGTTAGCCACGGACAACAGCTCTGCTTGGGTGGGCAGAAAAACTGTCAGCTGCTTTCATTGAATCAACTCCTGGATGAGTGAGAACCTACATTGTTTTAGCCCTGTTGGCAGTGTTAGACATAGAAATAAAAAGGAGAAGCGATGTTCAATCCAAACATGTGTTAGCAGTTTTGGCAGTTTTGGCAGTGTTATTACAGGTATTAGCAGTGTTGGTAGTGTTGGCAGTGTTTTACAGGTATTAGCAGTGTTGGCAGTGTTACAGGTATTAGCAGTGTTGGCGGTGTGTGTTAGCAGTGTTGGCAGTGTTACAGGTATTAACAGTGTTGGCGGTGTGTGTTAGCAGTGTTGGCAGTGTTAGAGGTGTTAGCAGTGTTGGTAGTGTTGGCAGTGTTTTTAGAGGTATTAGCAGTGTTGGCGGTGTGTGTTAGCAGTGTTGGTGGTGTTAGCAGTGTTGGCAGTGTTAAAGGTATTAGCAGTGTTGGCGGTGTTACAGGTGTTAGCATTGTTGGCGGTGTGTGTTAGCAGTGTTGGTGGTGTTAGCAGTGTTGGCAGTGTTAAAGGTATTAGCAGTGTTGGTGGTGTTAGCAGTGTTGGCAGTGTTACAGGTGTTAGCAGTGTTGGTGGTGTGTGTTAGCAGTGTTGGTGGTGTTAGCAGTGTTGGCAGTGTTAGTGATGTTAGCAGTGTTGGTAGTGTTGGCAGTGTTACAGGTGTTAGCAGTGTTGGTGGTGTTAGCAGTGTTGGCAGTGTTAGAGAAGTTAGCAGTGTTGGTATAGTGTTGGCAGTGTTACAGGTGTTAGCAGTGTTGGTGGTGTGTGTTAGCAGTGTTGGTGGTGTTAGCAGTGTTGGCAGTGTTAGTGATGTTAGCAGTGTTGGCAGTGTTACAGGTGTTAGCAGTGTTGGCGGTGTGTGTTAGCAGTGTTGGTGGTGTTAGCAGTGTTGGTATAGTGTTGGCAGTGTTACAGGTGTTAGCAGTGTTGGCGGTGTGTGTTAGCAGTGTTAGTGGTGTTGGCAGTGTTACAGGTGTTAGCAGTGTTGGCGGTGTGCGTTAGCAGTGTTAGTGGTGTTGGCAGTGTTAGAGGTGTTAGCGGTGTAGCCATGTTGGTTGTTGTAAGACCAGAGCAGACACAAGAATGCTGCAGTGTTTGATGTGTGTACCTGTTTACCACGGACCACACAGAGGAGGCCCACACTGCCACAGGCTGATTTCAGATTACAGGCATTCCACAATCACACACTCACCACAGCAATGCCATGTCTACTGTCACACACACATCCACCCTGAGATACCACAGACCATCATTAAGGGAGACTCTGCAGGAAAACCTTTTTTTTTTTCAAGGTTATGGACTAGCTTGGGTTCAAACCCTTTTGTTGTTGGTGATGTTGTTTTGTATCCAAAAGATGTACCAAGACGCATTTGCACACAGTAACCTAACTGACTACATCAGACAAGGTAGCATCCCACAAGGTCTTTGCTGGCAAAAATAACCAATGTTGGTCAACAAAAAAATAAATGTTGTGACAAAAAATGTTCTTTTGAGCAGGGCAATCAAATTGAGTTGAAAAGATCCACTATATCCAAAATGGCTGAAACTGATGACAAGCTGTGTGATACAGTCTTTGAACATTTGAGAGTTTTGCCTCTTTATCTGCACCTCAAACAAGACTGCAGTGTACAACATCACACTGCACCAAACATCAAAAACAGTGACACAAATAACAAATGTAACAGTCAGCCACGTCCTCCATCCTTAGACCCTCCTACACGGCAAGGAAAAACTCAAAAACACAGTGGGAGAAAAGAGAAACCTCGGAGAGAACCACACGAAGGAGAGATCTACTCCCATGGACGGACAGGCTATAGACCCTCCCTCTGCCTCCCTATCTTGAGCGAGTTCCGAAGGGCGTGGTTTAACCTATCAGAGAAACGCATGGTCAGTCCAACTTGGCGGCTCACTGTGTAGCAAGAAATACATGTGTCAAATCGACAGAAGTACTACTGACTATCTACAACTTTACTACAGGGGAGAGAAGTTCTTAATGCCACGAGACTTAAGTCTTCCGCAAATGAGTGCAGCGATACAACTTTGCATCTGTGATTAGAGCAATATAAAACAAAGCAGCGAGCAGACATAGCGGAATCTTAAAAAACAAAGTTCATACAGCAGAACCAGAGGATATAGGGCTTAGTGTACCTCATTTACCCCAGAATTTATTACTCCGAGCCGTGGGTAGCTTTGTTTAGGTATTTTGGGCTGACAGCAAAGGCATAATCAACTCCAGTCCCTGGTTGGACCTTTCTGCACTTCATTGTACATCAGTGTACCAATGAGAGAGTGACTGGTTCCTTGCTGTAAGGCGCTTTGGGCCTAAAGAAGATCAAGAACTGCTATTTAAGTTGAGACCACTTACGATTGACATTAAAATGACATATGTTGTACATTTTAAATTTCACTCTATAAACCTACAGTACAAATAATTCATTCACACAAACAAACTCAGTGCTATTTACAAATGGGTACAAACTCAGATATACTGTAGTTTGAAGTTCTGTTCAGTTCCACAATTTTGCACTTTCATACGAAGAGGCAGAGAGACTGAATTAAGTCTTGGAGTGAGGATTGTGCAGTTGTGATGGATGGAGCCTCTGGAAACCTTGTAAGATTATTGATACAGGCTTGTCTTTAGGCTAATGAGCTTGTTCACCTTATAGGGTCATGTTTGGGAAATCTTTTTGACTGCCATCTTAAGGCCAGCTTGTTCAAAGTCTTAAAGATCCTCTGCTCAGTTGATTTTTGAGCATTGATTTTTTTTTTGTGAGTTTTGTGATGTTGTTTTGGGCTGGTTAGAACTTCGGTCCCTCTACTTTGGTCCTTTCTTCATCTGCTGAAGAAGCAGTTCCTGGGTGTCCTTTACATTTTTGAAATCAGTTCTCCATTACTGGATCTGTTCTGAGTGGCTCTGTTTGATAACTGAAGGCATGACTTGCTAACAAATAACGGCCCGAAAGCAGGTTTATAAGCCACAATGTGTCCACTTTATAATTCAAAATAATGTATGTAGCATTCTGCCCTGGTTCCTGAGCATACATAGGAACTGAACTCATCCACAGGTCAAAGGAAGGTGTCTGGGTTGGGGGTGGGATCGTTGAGTTCTTCCGAGGAAGGGAGACTGAGTTTGCAGGATTACAAAATGATGAAGGCACTTGCTAATGACTTTTAATTTCACTGACAGCTCACAGATCACCACTAAGAGCTTGTTTATGTCACAGAATAAAAAATAAATTCAAGTCGGTTTAATCTCGACTGGCAAAAGCAGTTAATGTTTCCAGCGCCTGGCGAGCGCCGGCCAACTGGAGTGGAATGGCTCAGCCCCTGTGAAACCTGCATGTGAAGCCAGTGAGCGGCGTACGGTTTTAACATGTGGAACCGAGTCAAGGCAGAGTCATTATTGGACATTAGCAGGAGCCTGGATGCAGCAGCAGCAGCCTGCCTCCTCTCTCTCCGCTGTAATCATATTTTGGAGGCTTGTTTGCTTAAGCCGAGCGAGGTATCAGCCAAACATCCTGCCTCAAAGCCCTGTCTGCACTCGCGGGCGCATTAACTCCATGAATCGGCCCTTTGACGGATGGGGCACGGCCCTGGAATGTTGGGAAATTGGGATGGTTGGGGGGGTATGGGGGGCTGAGAGGGGGCCGAGGGTCTGAGTGAAAGAGTAGTGAGAGGAATCGGGGGTCAGGCCGCGAGTGACACCTGATACCTGTTGGAACATATCACTGGTAATGCCGCAGAAAGGCAGGATTGAGTGCACATTCCACGGCGCTCCTGAAGGCAGCTTTATGGGGAGACACGGGTGAAGTGCCTCCTCTGGAGACGTCTCTGATGAAAAAAAAAAACAATAAAAGAGGAGCGAGTAATGTTTAAATTGTTGTGCCCAAACTCATGACTAACTTTCCAAACACATTTCTAACCTCACTATCAAGTATGAGTTTATGAGCACTTTTCACAGCTTTCAGAAAGCAAAGCTCACAAACACTAGCCTTCACAATTAAAACAGTTTATACTGAAGGAGGAAAAACAGAAGTATTCCAGTGGGTATAGGACCTTTAAAGTAGTTCCAGATTTAACAGTCTTGTACTTAACCAAGTTTTGATGATGTTTCAGTGTGTCATAGCCTGATTTATGGAGCTTTTAACCCCCCAAAAAGATTCAGAATTACAATGTTTACAGATTAGTATTTACTCAGATAGTACATCTAAAATCTTTGTGTATCACAAAATAAATTTGGTTCATGTCCAATTTTGTCATTTAAATTTAATTGTTTTTGCAAAGTATTTAAAATTCCCTATTTTAAATGTCAAGACAGAAACAGCTACATTTACTGTCTGATCACAAAAGTGAAATCATTTCATTGTATGTGCTGTTTGTTGGAAGTATTGATTTATTTATGATTGTTAACCCTCCATAGAAATACAAAGGGACAGGAAGTCATTACCCCGGCGTTTGACTAAAACGGAACTATCCTAAAGCTCTGTGTATTAAATGTAAATAATCCTTTCGCCCCATGTTTATGTCAGTACTCTACAGGAAAATAAGTTTCACTTGGTGTCTGTAAAGGATTGTCTTCTTCTGACAGACCTCCTGCAGTGTCTTTGATGGTGAGTGACTTTTGGGCCATGTTCAGACGTCTGTGGTGTGTCCAGGTCAGCCCAGGCTGACAGTCCTGCAGGCCTCTGTAAATGATCGACCCAGGCACTGACTCTGAAGTCAAAGATTAGCCTACAATGTCTTTTCACATGGAGCCTTTCCCAATAAAAGTGTGTGTGATTGGGAAGTCAAAACCAGCCCCTACCCGAACTGGGATGACAGTAGACTTGACGTCTACTCCCTTTAACTTTTTTTCAATCCCATGCTGTCGTTTAACAGTGCCCAGCCCTATACCTGAGTATTTTATGGGAGGAAAATGTATGTGAACCTTTTGGAATTTCTCACATTTCTGCATAAAACCACAATGAGTAAACAGTGTCTGCCTGAACTAATACCACCCAAACATTTAGTGGGGAAAAAAGTATTTGGTCAAAATCGAATTGAAAGTCTATGGGAAACTGACCAAATACTTTTCTCTCAAAAGCACTGCAGGGGGCCCCCCAAAGCTTGCTTACAAAACAAGTACATTGAAAAACCACAGATTTTGAAAGGAAATATACATTTATTTGCTCAAATGTTGCTCACTAAATCAGAATTGAGCTATTGTAGATGATTTTCATGTCATTTTAGCTGTAAAATAATAACTAATTCTTTCGAATAGAGTAACTTATTATTGTTGGGGGCCCTGGGAGATTTTTGGAACAATAAGGGGGCCGTGATGTCCCGGACTTTGGGAAAGGCTGCTGTAGAGAAATGAGTTCTCTGCATTTGACCCATGCTCAATGTCGCTGGGTGACCTGCCAGCACAGGCCGGCGCTCGGGGACCCATGTCCATGATGTAGCGCCAGGCTGGTGGTCAGAAACACCTGGCTGGATTCACCTATTGCACATGTTTTTTACCACTAAAATACGCAGACACGGGGAGAACATGCAAACTCCACACAGACAGGCCCCGTCCAGGTGGGAATCGAACATGGACCCTGGAGCTGTGAGGCACGAGCGCTAACCGCTGCACCACCATGCTGACAATGTTATGTTTATTATTGGCCATAACATGTAAACATTCACAGGACAGGGAGGAATAAGTGAGTACACCTCCTGGCTAAGGATGCTCCAAGAGCTAATTAGACACATTTTTCACTGAGGTGTGGCTGAGAGCTGCCCTGGGCACTGAAAAACACTGGTTAAGAATTGTCTCTTGTTGAGAAGCATTGTCTGATGTGCACCATGCCTCGCTCAAAAGAGCTCTCTGAAGAGCTACGATCAAGATTTATTGACTTGTATAAAGCTGGAAAAGTTTACAGAACCATCTGTCTTGATGTTCATTAATCCACACTTAGAAAAAATGTCTATAAATGGCTGTGTGTTGTTGTGGGGCTTCACCTCCAAGGAGTGGCCGTCCTGAGGTAAATGAGGTAAAAAAGAACCCTAGAGTGTCAGCTGTACCAATTGAAGCCCTAGCCCCAGATTTGTGCCCTTCCCTAGATTTGGTGCGTTCCCCGAGGGGATAGGGTGTCCTACTTTAGGACATGCCTATCTCCCCCTAAAGAGGTCCCTCGGCAGCAGGTCAGCTCTGGACCATGCAGACTTGCGGCCAAGGGAGTATGATTTAACCATAGACTGGATGCAAACTCTGCAGTCTGAATGTAGTGACTGTTGGTTCTAGACACAATGGTAAGCTAGTTGGTAGATGAGTTTAGCGAAGAGCTCAAATTTAACAAAACGACATACCAGAAAAATCCCGACTATTGCAATCAGATGGCGAACGTGTCTTCTGTTTCATATATTTCTTCTTTGTTGATTTATGAAATGTAGATAAATTAACATAGTACACACAACAGAGGCCCTCAGCAGTAGTCAGAGGGACACAGAGGCCCTCAGCAGTAGTCAGAGGGACAAAGAGGCCCTCAGCAGTAGTCAGAGGGATACAGAGGCCCTCAGCAGTAGTCAGAGGGACAGAGGCCCTCAGCAGTAGTCAGAGGGATACAGAGGCCCTCAGCAGTAGTCAGAGGGACACAGAGGCCCTCAGCAGTAGTCAGAGGGATACAGAGGCCCTCAGCAGTAGTCAGAGGGACAGAGGCCCTCAGCAGTAGTCAGAGGGATACAGAGGCCCTCAGCAGTAGTCAGAGGGACACAGAGGCCCTCAGCAGTAGTCAGAGGGACACAGAGGCCCTCAGCAGTAGTCAGAGGGACAGAGGTCCTCAGCAGTAGTCAGAGGGATACAGAGGCCCTCAGCAGTAGTCAGAGGGACACAGAGGCCCTCAGCAGTAGTCAGAGGGACACAGAGGCCCTCAGCAGTAGTCAGAGGGACAGAGGCCCTCAGCAGTAGTCAGAGGGATACAGAGGCCCTCAGCAGTAGTCAGAGGGAGGCAGAGGCCCTCAGCAGTAGTCAGAGGGACACAGAGGCCCTCAGCAGTAGTCAGAGGGACAGAGGGCCTCAACAGTAGTCAGAGGGACACAGAGGCCATCAGCAGTAGTCAGAGGGACAGAGGGCCTCAGCAGAGGGACACAGAGGGCCTCAGCAGTAGTCAGAGGGACACAGAGGCCCTCAGCAGTAGTCAGAGGGACACAGAGGCCCTCAGCAGTAGTCAGAGGGACACAGAGGCCATCAGCAGTAGTCAGAGGGACAGAGGGCCTCAGCAGTAGTCAGAGGGACACAGAGGCCATCAGCAGTAGTCAGAGGGACAGAGGGCCTCAGCAGAGGGACACAGAGGGCCTCAGCAGTAGTCAGAGGGACAGAGGGCCTCAGCAGTATAGTCAGAGGGACACAGAGGCCCTCAGCAGTAGTCAGAGGGACACAGAGGCCCTCAGCAGTAGTCAGAGGGACAGAGGCCCTCAGCAGTAGTCAGAGGGACACAGAGGCCCTCAGCAGTAGTCAGAGGGACAGAGAGGCCCTCAGCAGTAGTCAGAGGGACACAGAGGGCCTCAGCAGTAGTCAGAGGGACACAGAGGTCCTCAGCAGTAGTCAGAGGGACTGAGAGCCTCAGCAGTCGTCAGAGGGACAGAGAGGCCCTCAGCAGTAGTCAGAGGGACAGAGAGGTCCTCAGCAGTAGTCAGAGGGACACAGAGGCCCTCAGCAGTAGTCAGAGGGACACAGAGGCCCTCAGCAGTAGTCAGAGGGACAGAGAGGTCCTCAGCAGTAGTCAGAGGGACACAGAGGCCCTCAGCAGTAGTCAGAGGGACAGAGGCCCTCAGCAGTAGTCAGAGGGACACAGAGGCCCTCAGCAGTAGTCAGAGGGACAGAGAGGCCCTCAGCAGTAGTCAGAGGGACACAGAGGGCCTCAGCAGTAGTCAGAGGGACACAGAGGTCCTCAGCAGTAGTCAGAGGGACTGAGAGCCTCAGCAGTCGTCAGAGGGACAGAGAGGCCCTCAGCAGTAGTCAGAGGGACTGAGAGCCTCAGCAGTAGTCAGAGGGACACAGAGGCCCTCAGCAGTAGTCAGAGGGACACAGAGGGTCTCAGCAGTACTCAGAGGGACACAGAGGGTCTCAGCAGTAGTCAGAGGGACACAGAGGCCCTCAGCAGTAGTCAGAGGGACACAGAGGCCCTCAGCAGTACTCAGAGGGACACAGAGGGTCTCAGCAGTAGTCAGAGGGACACAGAGGGTCTCAGCAGTAGTCAGAGGGACACAGAGGGTCTCAGCAGTAGTCAGAGGGACACAGAGGGTCTCAGCAGTAGTCAGAGGGACACAGAGGCCCTCAGCAGTAGTCAGAGGGACACAGAGGCCCTCAGCAGTACTCAGAGGGACACAGAGGGTCTCAGCAGTAGTCAGAGGGACACAGAGGGTCTCAGCAGTAGTCAGAGGGACACAGAGGTCCTCAGCAGTAGTCAGAGGGACTGAGAGCCTCAGCAGTAGTCAGAGGGACACAGAGGCCCTCAGCAGTAGTCAGAGGGACACAGAGGCCCTCAGCAGTAGTCAGAGGGACTGAGGGCCTCAGCAGTAGTCAGAGGGACTGAGGGCCTCAGCAGTAGTCAGAGGGACAGAGGGGCTCAGCAGTAGTCAGAGGGACAGAGGCCCTCAGCAGCAGTCAGAGGGACAGAGGCCCTCAGCAGCAGTCAGAGGGACACAGAGGCCCTCAGCAGTAGTCAGAGGGACACAGAGGCCCTCAGCAGCAGTCAGAGGGACACAGAGGCCCTCAGCAGTAGTCAGAGGGACACAGAGGCCCTCAGCAGTAGTCAGAGGGACACAGAGGCCCTCAGCAGTAGTCAGAGGGACACAGAGGCCCTCAGCAGTAGTCAGAGGGACACAGAGGCCCTCAGCAGTCGTCAGAGGGACAGAGAGGTCCTCAGCAGTAGTCAGAGGGACAGAGGCCCTCAGCAGTAGTCAGAGGGACACAGAGGCCCTCAGCAGTAGTCAGAGGGACAGAGCAGGGTCCGAGGCCTCTCGGTGACCTGGCCGGTCCCTGTTCTTTGGCTCGCTGACAGCACTTGCTCTTATGCCTCACTGAGACACATTAGACGATGGAATTCAACATCAAGTGCTGGCCCATTAACCGTTTGCCATTTCCTCACAGACTTTCCATCAGCTCTTTTCTCCACATGAGAAACGGCTTCTAATGTACAGAAACTACGCCGAGGATTCACGAGACTTCACAGACAAAATTATTATTATTGACCATATGGCAAAAAAAATGTGATTGTTTTCTTATATTGATTTTCTATTTGATTTTTATCATCATAAAAATAAATATGTGCTCGCTGATCCATGAACTTAGTTTTGTAGAAAATGCACGGTGGTGGTTGTTTATTTTGGATATTTAAAGGGACAAATGATGTTTCGTTCTACACTCATCATCTCAGGACCCCCACCCAAGGCATCGCGACCCCCTGAGGTGTCCCGACCCCCACTTTTGGAACCACTGTTACAAACACTGATACAAACCTCAGCTCAAACCAAAACAAAAGCTTTCCTCCAGTTTCTTCTACACACCAAGTCCCATGATGGAGGGGTTGCGATTTCGATTCAATTTCGATTCATTGCCTGTCGCCCAAAGGGGGACCGTGCTATAACAATAATCACGTTATAGCACAGTCCCCTCGCCAAACACAGCTGCAGTGGTATTTTGCTCGTGCAGGTTTGGGTTGTTTCTTCTTTTGCTGTACTTCCACAATCTGATGGCTTCACAGAGCTAACTTAAAGCCCATAGTTCATCACAGAACCTGTTCATCGCTCAAACCCAAAAGAACGATTGTAAGCCTCATTATGAGACAGGACTGTGTTTAGCATAATGTGATGTGTGATCACCATTATGTGATAACATCTTCAGCTCTTCTTTGCCTTCATCTCTGACTGAAAAGTTCCAGGACAACACTGTAGCTAACATATTGGTCTCTAACATCTACAGCCAAATACTAATGCAGTGTTTGTTTGAAATCTACTGCTCCACAAATGTGAACAAATTGTTTTCACTATTGGAGCCCTTCGCAGTGAGTTGTCTTGATTTTGCCGTGTTTTCTCTGTAATCCAAGAACCTTTGCTTCTTTTAGTCCGTGTTGTCAGGACGTCACCATTTAAAATAAGGTTTAAATTACAGGACTGGCTGTGGCTTTCCGTTGTTGCTTCAGAGTTTTTGCCAACTCGCAATTTGGCTTTTAATGGAGTCCTGCCATGGCTGCTGCAGGGAAAGATTCTTTGCAGATGTGAGCGCTGTAGGAAAGTGTCGCCTGCGCTGGAACTGGGCTGGCCTTGTTCGGAGCACCTAAGGGAGCCCCATCTTTGGGATCACGGCTGGCTCATTTTTACAGCCATTTATTTTAATGAGGTTCGGAACTACTTCTTTTTAAGTAACTTAGTTGACTAAGACATTTTGGTTACTCTCCCTTTGTGCCTTCATTTTAGAACAAAAAATGTGTTGTCGATCTACAGAAGTTACACCAACGTGGCATCTATTACTCTGCTTTTTTATAAACAATGAAATGAATTGAATAAAAAGTGTAGTGTAGTGTTGGTTAATATTCTGTTTCTAAAGGCCATTCAGGTTAATTATTCTTTCATTTCCGCTGTTGAATTTCTGACTCTGTAAAAGCTAAATGACTGCATTGCAGAGGAAACAAGGAACTTTCCTCTGCCGCCGTTATGTTTTGAGCGGCTGTTGCACGCCCTGAGTGTTAAATCTGCTGCTGTTAGCGGTGGTAGCTTAGCGATAGCTTTAGCAGCGCTGCGGTAAACCTGTAGACTGCAGATTCACAGGCACTTTTTCAAGGATCCAGTCATTAAATCCAATCTGATACTTTCGCGGCACTATAAAACTGAAATTCACTTAACTGTGCCGAAATCACACCTACAGTGTGTTACAGTGGTGCAGAATGGACAGTATGGACAGTGTGTGTTACAGTGGTGCAGAATGGACAGTATGGACAGTGTGTGTTACAGTGGTGCAGAATGGACAGTGTGTGTTACAATGGTGCAGAATGGGCAGTGAGTGTTACAGTGGTGCAGAATGTACAGCGTGTGTTACAGTGGTGCAGATTGTACAGTGTGTGTTACAGTGGTGCAGAATGGGCAGTGAGTGTTACAGTGGTGCAGAATGGACAGTGTGTGTTACAGTGGTGCAGAATGGGCAGTGAGTGTTACAGTGGTGCAGAATGGACAGTGTGTGTTACAGTGGTGCAGAATGTACAGCGTGTGTTACAGTGGTGCAGATTGTACAGTGTGTGTTACAGTGGTGCAGATTGTACAGTGTGTGTTTCAGTGGTGCAGATTGTACAGTGTGTGTTACAGTGGTGCAGAATGGACAGTGTGTGTTACAGTGGTGCAGAATGGGCAGTGTGTGTTGCAGTGGTGCAGAATGTACAGTGTGTGTTACAGTGGTGCAGAATGGGCAGTGTGTATTACAGTGGTGCAGAATGTACAGTGTGTGTTACAGTGGTGCAGATTGTACAGTGTGTGTTACAGTGGTGCAGAATGGGCAGTGAGTGTTACAGTGGTGCAGAATGGACAGTGTGTGTTACAGTGGTGCAGAATGGGCAGTGAGTGTTACAGTGGTGCAGAATGGACAGTGTGTGTTACAGTGGTGCAGAATGTACAGCGTGTGTTACAGTGGTGCAGATTGTACAGTGTGTGTTACAGTGGTGCAGATTGTACAGTGTGTGTTTCAGTGGTGCAGATTGTACAGTGTGTGTTACAGTGGTGCAGAATGGACAGTGTGTGTTACAGTGGTGCAGAATGGGCAGTGTGTGTTGCAGTGGTGCAGAATGTACAGTGTGTGTTACAGTGGTGCAGAATGGGCAGTGTGTATTACAGTGGTGCAGAATGTACAGTGTGTGTTACAGTGGTGCAGAATGGACAGTGTGTGTTACAGTGGTGCAGAATGGGCAGTGTGTGTTACAGTGGTGCAGAATGTACAGTGTGTGTTACAGTGGTGCAGAATGGGCAGTGTGTGTTACAGTGGTGCAGAATGGGCAGTGTGTGTTACAGTGGTGCAGAATGTACAGTGTGTGTTACAGTGGTGCAGAATGTACAGTGTGTGTTACAGTGGTGCAGAATGTGCAGTGTGTGTTACAGTGGTGCAGAATGTACAGTGTGTGTTACAGTGGTGCAGAATGGGCAGTGTGTGTTACAGTGGTGCAGAATGTACAGTGTGTGTTACAGTGGTGCAGAATGGGCAGTGTGTGTTGCAGTGGTGCAGAATGTACAGTGTGTGTTACAGTGGTGCAGAATGGGCAGTGTGTATTACAGTGGTGCAGAATGTACAGTGTGTGTTACAGTGGTGCAGAATGGACAGTGTGTGTTACAGTGGTGCAGAATGGGCAGTGTGTGTTACAGTGGTGCAGAATGTACAGTGTGTGTTACAGTGGTGCAGAATGGGCAGTGTGTGTTACAGTGGTGCAGAATGGGCAGTGTGTGTTACAGTGGTGCAGAATGTACAGTGTGTGTTACAGTGGTGCAGAATGTACAGTGTGTGTTACAGTGGTGCAGAATGGGCAGTGTGTGTTACAGTGGTGCAGAATGTACAGTGTGTGTTACAGTGGTGCAGAATGGGCAGTGTGTGTTACAGTGGTGCAGAATGTACAGTGTGTGTTACAGTGGTGCAGAATGGGCAGTGTGTGTTACAGTGGTGCAGAATGGGCAGTGTGTGTTACAGTGGTGCAGAATGGACTGTGTGTTACAGTGGTGCAGAATGTACAGTGTGTGTTACAGTGGTGCAGAATGGGCAGTGTGTGTTACAGTGGTACAGAATGGACAGTGTGTGTTACAGTGGTGCAGAATGCAGGTGCAGTTCAGACATAAACGATAAAGGCCACAGTGCAAACTCTTTTAGAGCTGTAGAGATTTGCGTCACTAATAATATGCACAGTTTCTGATGTTAGATCAGGTGCAACATGCCATTAATAAACAAGTGCTCAGTCTGAGTCATACATGACATGCAGCACCGGGCTCAGGACATCAGGCTCTTCCTTGTGTAAATGATCAGTACTTCCTCTTGAGTATACAGCAACATTACTTGATTTATACATTCAGAAGTTCTCCGAGGGGGCCCACACTCAGGTCTTTGTGCTGGAATGGTATTGTACAGTATTTGCTCCAGATCTTAAAGCCAGGTTAAGTAAGGATGATTAGCCTGATGTGCATGTTATGGGTCGATGGGGGAAAGAGCGCTCAGAGCTCAGTCACCATGTGGGGGTGCTCACAGGAGGCTTCTGTGGACATGCAGACCAAGCAAACGTGAACACACAACACTAACCACTGTCACTGACGAAATATCAGATAGGATATATCGCAATACTTTTAGCTGCAATACCAAGTATCGATACTTTATCAAGTATCGCAATACTTTCAATACCTTTGCATGGAGACATTTTTTTTTCATTTTTTCCTTTGATCTACTGTAACAGCACTATTGCATTTTGTGCCAATGCACTTTTCAATCTTAGCACATTTACTCAGTGATACTCAGTAAATGTCAAATGGCATTTAGTTTATCAAAGCTGGGGTACCTGACTCAGAGTATGTTGTAAAGCTATAATGAACTTGCTTGAACAATTTGGACGTGCAGGAGGGATTGTCAGAGCTAGAATTGAGTTTGGGCCAAAACTAAAAATGTTACAATTAGAACAGGAATAAGGTGCCCCTTTAATTGTGGACACATTTAACGTAAACATACAGTCACTAATGAATGAAGTGGATAGTCCTCAGCTCACAGGCTGGAGGCTCAAACCTTACCTTCAAACAGCTTTTCCACAGCGACATTAACGGATCACTTACACCCACAAATGAGCGTAATGATGTTGTGTGGAGTGAAGGCCGTTTGGTGGGGCGCATGCATGTTTCCAAAAGAGACTTGTCAACTTGACCCCTGTGTGCGGGGGCGGAGGAAGACGGGCTGTCCAGGAATGTGCTGGGACTCCCTCCTCACCCTCCGCTCTCTCGGCCAGTGTCCCCACACGGAAAGTTCAACGTTTGGCTTTCATGAGGAGAGTCACTGATCTGTCCTGATGGAGCTCACGCCCAGGTGATCAGGTGTTCCGGCACATAAAGGACTGATTACTGACAGTTTTATGAGCACATGCTTTTATGCATGTCAGACTTATAGATACATTTCCTCAGTCCTCTGACCTGATCATCAAAAATACATTTTTTGCACGGTGTTATTGAAACTGTAACTACATTTCTTGGAAAATTTGACATCGCTCAACAATTTTTACTGCATAAGTTGATTAAAACATGTTTTGGCTGAATTTGACCACCTTTTGTTTGCTCAAAAGTTGCTCGTTTTGTCCAGGTCTTTTTCCTTTATTGATGAAATGTTTGCAAATCTTTTGAAACAGTATTTGTTCATTAAAATGGCATTAAAAAGCATACGAGCGATCGCTGTTACTGTTTACTTCTGCAATTTTGGCTGGATGTTTTGGTGAATGGTCGGCAACAGCTGATGCATCCAGGCCTCTAACTCGGTTTTATAAAATGATCGATCTGTTACAGCACAAGCGAAGCAATGCCCAGTTTATGCACATTGTTTTTGCTGATTATAGGATTTTAATAAAATGTTTATCAAATATGAAAATGCCTACCACGGCCAACGGATGTGACGACATTGCGATTGCTCGTATTACATTTGACTTGCTTCTGCCTGTACAAGCCTTGTCTTCAAAGAAGTTATTCCTGTGTGTTTGAGGGATCCTTCATTTTCAGTCCGTCTCCTTCTGAAACCACCTGTCGTCTGCTCCTCGTTCTTGGCCCTCCAATTGCCCCCACTGTAGAGCATCATTTAGGGCAGGCTCTTCAGGAGGTGGTTTGTGATTGGCGGAGTTTTGGTCAAATATTCTCCTGATCAAATAGTGCAAGGTAAAACTTTGAAAACATTGACACAGTCAGGACCATCAGCTTGTAGAGTCACAAAGTCTTATTACAAATGACATGTCACCACTTATTTCTTAGCCTCTCTGATGAAGTCGCCCAGAGCAATAGGTTAAATAGTTAACAATTAGAGGGTAAATGGTTTAGTTTTCTCAGTATTATTCAGTAATACTCAGTGATTAACCATCACCATAAAGGAGAGAATCCTGTTGCCTCTGTTTTGTGTGTGATTCTTCACCCTAAGTGTATGTAAACCAACCAAAATATTATAGGAAATGATCCTTCTTCAACTGTCAAAGCCCAATGGAAAGCAGGATGATAACAACGCTTTAGGCCCACCATCACCCTGAGGTGATAAGCCACGACCCCCCAGTTGCCTTAAAGCAGAGGTTTTTAGTCTTTAAGCTAAAAGGTCCTGGTTTGATTCCCCCTGGCCGGGCCTTTCTGTGTGGAGTTTCATGTTCTCCATGTTTAGTCCACTAGTTTTGTACACAGTGTGTCTCGGACCTCTTTCCTGACGTCTACAGCTTTAGTATACTTCTATGGTGCATATACCAACATTTGGGGTACAAATTGTAGTTTTCTTTACAAGCCTGTGCGACTCTGAATGATGAGAGTTGGAGTGTAAATTAGATTCACACTCTGCTGTCCGTGAAGCAGGAACCGTCCTCCTTCAGCTGAAGAAAGCCTGAATGGAAGTCTGTTTGGTCTGAAGCTCATGTGTCCTAATCCACTTTGCATGACCACAGGCACATGCCAGACCAGGAAGTACATCCATCCATGCACACACTCTGACGGTTCAGTCATGTTTTAACGCTGTTCCCTAAACATCAAAAGTAAATGTGTGTATTCATTTTCCGTTTTGCCTCTCTCTGTTCTAACACATGAGGAATAGAATCCAAAATGGCCGCGCACTTGGTAACTGTATTGTTACAGTTAACCGTTTAGCTGTCTCTGAAAGCTCGCATGCTGTCTGTTTCCTGGTGGCACTGATGGCAACGTGTCATACCAGAGGGTGTGGCCTGGGAATAGCCTGTTAAATCCTATGGGGATCGCCTTTCACACTTTGTAGATCATTTAGACGTTTCAGGCTGTGACTATGAGCATGTTACACTAATGAATGTGAATTGTGAAGGAGAACTGGTTCTCAATTGACTTACCTGGTAAAGTAAAGAATAATAAAAAATGGAGTCCTTTAAAACGCTGTTGACAGATGTGATGCCTCATATGAACAGATCCTTCCAGTAGAGGTGTAAAACCATAGACATAGTGGACAGTTAGCAAGTTGGCTAGTCCTGGAGACTTTTCAAAGTCCGTTGAAATGGATTTTTCCTATAGCCGTTAGCATAATCAAACATGGCACACTATGAATGATCCAGATGTTTTCAGCTGTTGTCCACATTTAGGTCAAAGCCTTGTTAGAAATCATGAATGAATGGACTGAACTTTGGAGATTTTACTTTAGATACAAATTAGCGCCTAAAAGTGTCCTCCGAAATGCTAACTCAAAATCAGTTCGGTCTCTGCTTTTTGTGGGTCAGGATATAATTTGAAAATGATAAGAAATGAAAAATAAACCACAGAGGTTATACAGGAGCTCATCATATAATCAGAAAATCATGAAAAAGTTCATTTATTTCTGTTATTCCATTTAAAATGTGAAACTAGTATATGATATAGACTCATTACTTGCATATGCCATATATGTCAAGCCTTTGTTTGTTTTCAATTTGATGATTATGGCTTACAGTCCATTTAGAGATTTTTAATTTGGGGTTTTCCCAATAATAATCAAAATGATAACAAATAAAGGCAATACATGTGTCACTCTACATGTATTGAGTCTATCATATGTTAGATTCACAGTTTAAGTTGAATAACAGAAGTAAATGCACTTTTTCATGATATTCTAATGATATGACGAGCACCTGTATAAATGCCATGAAAAGGACAAAACGTACCTCCCCATACGTTAAGTCCCCATGTATTTCATTTGTATGGGGATAGAACAACACCAGAATGTGCACATTTCTATGGCTAATGTGAAAAAACACATTAGCACAGAGCATGCTGCTAATGCCAGAGTTCTGTTATTCTTGTACAGATTGTAAACCACGGTGTTCCTCTCCATGTGTCTGAATCTTAATCTGGTCAAATCTATAATTGTCATTATTTGACTCAACTACTGGAACACAGTAACTGGGATATTTCTGATTAGACAGTATGTCATAGGCCATCAAATCCGGTCCTAACCTGAACTTGAATATTACTTATAATCTGATCGGAGGAACACAATTGAAATGAGGTCTGCCCAGAGATCTCCACGTATTGTACAAACAGCACAAACCGAGTGACCTGTGTGGACCCTGTGTGGACCCTGTGTGGACCCTGCGTGGAGCGGGACACGTGAGCGATGCAGGATGTGATGTATTTGAACCTGAGACATTCCTGGCTGTTTGAAGTGGAGGTGGAGATGCAGGAAGCCGGTCACTTTCCCCCTTTCCTCCTGGAAGTGCTTTCTCCAGAGCTTCCAAATAGAGTACGTGCCGCCTTGAATCCCACCTCCAGGCTCGGGACTCTGAGCTTTTCCGGTCCTGGCTCCGCTGTTCAGGCAGATTGTTACTGTGATTGTTCCAGGCGGCTAGAGTGCAATATCATGTACTTTAACCATATTAAATGCTGATCAATGGTTGGGACCTTCCCTATTTGTGCATGGGACTGGCCCACAGATTACTCTAGTTTGCGCTTACATTCTCGTTGACATATGTTTGGTGACATCAATGACATGTAGCAAAACACGTGTCATTATGAAGAACTTAAATGTCCGATTGTTTTTGTTTATATGCAATAAAAGGGGAGCTTGTAAATCAGGGGTGTCCGAATACTGAACCATGTAGACTACAGCATGGAGGGCAACCAAACATTCACCTTTGACAAAATTGGGAGGCTGGAGTGCTACTTGGATATAAAAAAAGTTGTGTAAAACTTTGTCCTTTGGGTGCTTTTCAGTACAGGGATCATTTTCAGTGCAGAATCAAACAAACTGAGGCATTCCAAAAGTAGAAATAATAAAAAGCTTTTATTAGTACATGGCTAGATGAGATCAAATCCTCAGGGCGAACTCAAGATGGCTGCCCCATACAGCTACAAGCTTACAGCACTAGTCACATGTCCCAAGTGGGTAGGTCCAACATGTACAATATAAAATATAAAACACAATTCACAATACTGTGCATTCTTTACAAGACCATACAGAGAAATATAAGAAATAGGAATAATTATTTTACAAAAACAATGACAAATCTAATTCTCCATTGAGTCCTGGGAATAGCTCCATAGCTTTGAGGGTTTAAATCCAAAAGGATTGTACTAATACTTTAGGAGTGCTCGGAACCTTATTTCTCACAATGAATAACTAGGACTTAATGTTTTAATTGTGTGGAATGATTACACTTTATGAGTGTATTGGAGTATGTACAATAAGAAGCAAATGTTTACATACGCTTCATAAAAAGAAACATTAGCATTTTTTCTCACTGTTTGACATGAAACCACAATTATTATTATTATTTTTGGGTCAATTAGAATTTGAAAAAATATTTCTATTTGTGAAATTCCAGAAGAAGGAGAAATAGAATTTTCTACACGGTTTTATATTACGTTTTACAAAACCAACAGTTTACATACATTTAATTAATATTTGGTAGCGTAGCCTTTAAACTGTATATTTTGGGTCAAACGTTTTGGATTTCCTTCCACAAGCTTCTCGCAATAGTTGGATGAGTTTTGGTCCATTCCTCCAAACAGAACTGGTGTAACTGAGACACATCTGCAGATAACTGTTCACAAGAGTTTGTATAGAAGTGCACTTTAAGTGGTTTTCACTTAACGTTAGTGTGAGTCAGAGCTTCTTCCCTCTCAGCCCATGTCGGTACAGGACTTGTTTCACTCTGGACAATGACAAACTCTGACCAGGTTCAGCATCTTCACCAGGTCTTTTGCTTTTGTTCTTGGGTTGATCTTCACATTTCAGACACAGCTCGTTCATCTCTGGGACACAGCACCCGCCTTCTTTCTGATCTGTATGATGACTGGACATTTCTGGTAATTTTTGGTGGCACGGTGGCACAGCGGTTAGCACTCACGCCTCACAGCTAGTTGGTCCGGGGTTCGATTCCCACCCTGACGGGGCCTTTCTGTGTGGAGTTTGCATGTTCTCCCCGTGTCTGCATAGGTTTCCTCCAGGTACTTCAGTTTCCCTTACCACTAAAAACATGTACAATAGACTCCCCTCTGGGGCCAGGACTCCCCTGATAAAGAGATTCTTAATCTCAGTGGGACTATCCTGGTTAAATAAAGGTCAATAATAATAATGAATAAAATTTCCATCATTGTTTTAACCAATGAACCTGAACCTCCAAGTGTCTTGAAATCACACAAGGATGAACCAGACTTGTGCTTCCAAGGTCATGACATCGTCATCTGGGCTTTAATAAACTGTTTAAAGGTATAGTAATCTTAGTGTATGTAAACTTTTGGTTTTGTAAAAAGTAATAATTGCTGGAAAATGGTGGTCGGCTTAATGATGTGGAACGCCCTTGTTAACTGGGCTCACCTGACAAACTAATCATCACAGGCGTCTGAGATGATTCAAAGAGCCCTGAGACACAATACCATCAATGAGCTTAATCAAAAAAACCAAAAATGTAACCTTTATGACACTTAAATACAACTTTCATAATAATCTTGAATGCGGTGTAGAAAAGACTAAAACCTGTCATATGTACTTTAAAGGTGCTTCAGCCCACAGAGCATAAAGCCTGATTTATGTTTTCCTCTGGCCAATCAGTCTGATGAAACGTATCGTGACATTCTCCACCTCTCGGCTAGAACAATGTGGCAGTGAGTTATTTAGTGCATGTTTTTCGAGGGTCCAAGCCGAGCGGAGAACAGGAAGGCCGTGTGTGTGTGTGTGTTTGTGTGTGTGTGTGTGTGGGTGTGTGTGTGTTAGCCTGGCTGTTGTGCTCGCTGTTAGGCCCATGTCTGGAGATAAGGCTCTCCTCTGATGGCAGAGATAGTCCAGACGCCAGCTTAAATGTGGCTTGCTGGATTGAAGTTGCCCTGTAATGATAGTTGTCTCAAACAACACAGAGCCTACCATTTTGTGGGAGCAGGCAGGGGTGCACTTTTTCTCCCTCCAAGTTTTGCGAGCCATTTTCAGCTAAGGGCACCGCGTAGGAGTGCGGTGAAACGGTCTGCAGTCTGCAATGTTGTCCCCCTGGTTCCCCCGTACCCCCGGCCCAGCTCCCGATCCCACCCACTTCTCTCAGCGCGGTGGAAGAGTCTAATAACTGGACGGGAATCTAATCCTTGGCACTGGATGAAAGGCGAGGGTCTCCCTCCCTCTCTTTCTCACAGTCTTTTCAGTGCATTTTTTTCCTCTCCGCGTCGGACGCTGGTTATGCTTGGCAGCTTCTCTCCCTCTTTCCCCCTCATTTTCCCGCTCCCTCCTTTTTTCCCCCCACTTCCCCCCGGTTTATGCCTCAAACTTTTCTTCCTCTCTTCTGCTTCGCACAGGTTAGCGAGAACACGTCTCTGCTCACTCACCTGGGAAGGGAATTTCAGTCTTCAATGTTTTCTCTAAGTTTAAGACATTCCTGTAATGAGTTTGCAGAAAAAGCTCGTCAACAATATGCGTAATGAGCATGAGTGTAGTCAGTATTAGCCGTTAGCAACAGGCAGCATAATTGTTTAAACTTTTAAAAAGCAACTTAAGATTTTTAAAGGTGTGTAGAGCCACATTATGAAATAACAGCTGAAAACTATTCACTTCTTTGTGTAATAAAAAAATGTCTGATATTTTCTCATATTTAAATAACCAATTATACAAAGCAATATAATGTGCCGTAACACTTTATGCCAACTGGACTAAAGCTAAACAAAGATTTTGCCAGGATGTGAAACATTTTCTGGGTGTCAGCATTAAGAACCCAACAACAACAAGCAGCAGCAACCTCCCTCTCTCTTGGTACAGCTGCATTTTTTGCCTTTTTCTGAAAACTGCATTTGTGGTTTCTGCGTTCCACCTTGTTTTACTGGATACTTTTGTACGTCTGTGTTGTGTTTTTGTGGAGAAAAAACACGACTTTTATGCCCGATTATGGACTTTATGCCCGATTTCACTCTAATTCTCAGTCGTGCCGAGTCTAATCGAGTCGCGTCTAGTTGAAGGCACAGAGTCGGGTCGTGTAGAAAATTAGCTTCTCTGTTATAATAAATAAATACAATAAATAAGAGGTGTGTCAGGAATCAAAAAAGGGACAAACAAGGAGGTATCCGGGCAAGACTCAAAGCTAAGCCACAAATGACTTCTGTCCCTACAGTTATTCTGGCTAATGGACGTTCACTGGAGAATAAAACAGATTAACTGCTGAGCTCTTCCCAGATGATGGTGAAAGACTGTTGTGGAGCGGAGGGAGCTGCACAGGAGAGAGGAAGGAGGAGGTGATCAGTGCAGGACACCACGCTGTGAAACAGGGTCAAACCCAGGAGGCGCTTTACCGTTTCAGAGGATCAGAGGCACTGAAGGCAGGCAGCCAGGTTTCCTCCTCCTGTTGTCAGTGTTTTGCAGTCATTACTAACACATACTACTCGGTGAATTTAACATTTTACTACATTTTGTACAGTTACTACAAAATGCGTCTTAACAAGGTGTCATTGTACAATCACAATCAAAAGGAAGGTGACCCAGTTTACTACACTGAAGGAGGTTCGATATACAGTGTGTATATTATCTGTTTGGTTATCCATTCCCATAGCAGTGAATAGTTGATTGGGTTGTAGTACGTGGAGTGACCCCTGCCCTTCCAGCACGGTGGCACAGTGGTTAGCACTTGTGCTTCAAAGCTAGAAGGTCCGGGTTCGATTCCCACCTGGACGGGGCCTTTCTGTGTGGAGTTTGCATGTTCTCCCTGTGTCTGCGTAGGTTTCCTCCGGGTACTCCGGTTTCCCCTACCACTAAAAACATGTACAATAGGCCAGGATGAATGAGAATGTGTTTGAGAGTGCGCATGGGGGACGACGGATGGAAATTAGCCCAAGGCTACAATCCGGAGTGGCTTGTTCATTAACTTGCACTGTCCCGACTAAATAAACCAATCAACTAAAGTCGCTGTGCAGATCCTGATGGAGATCGTACAAATACAGTTTGTGGTGGTCTGTAGAAGGGTTTAGCTGAAATGTTCAAGATTAATGGTGACATCTACAACAGATACAGATGGCAACGCGTGATACAATGGGGCGTGGCCTAGCCGATCACCTCTCAGAGGAGACAGTTTTTTCCTCTTTCCAGCCGTTTTCTGGTCAATGTGGATGATTTGTCACAGCAGATTGAATGTTTGCATATGTAGCATGAAGCTAACATTAGCTTCCTGGTTAGCATTGTCCGTTAAGTATTTATGGGCAGTATGCATTCATAATTTAGTGTTTGTTTAAGTAATGGGGAGAAATGGGAGAAAGTGCTTCGAACATGACCACATATGGGTGTCTGTATTTATCTGTGTGTGATGTTGTCTTTTTGAGTTTGATCAAATTCGAGAATGTCTCGAACAAAACCTGCCGTCAACTTGTTGAGTAGTGGATTGGTAAAGGCTCTGGACTTGGCCTACAGTCTGACCAGATGGAAAACGACAAATGTCTGGCACTATCGTTGTTGGAAGGCCAGTGTTTTTCTGTGTGAACAAACATGCTTTGTATTAGCGTGATGAAGAGCACCTCGACTCACCATGAGCCGGGCCACTGTCTGACGAGACTGGCACTAAGAGACACTGATGTTGAAATGAAATCTCATGGGTAAACAGAGCTGTTAGATGGTGGTGGGCCTAAATGTTTGCAGGGCGTAGTAATGGTTACCATCTTCAGACTTTAGAAACCAGCTGATGATAAAGATGTGCTCGGACCAGCGTTTCAGTGATTTCAGGGATTTGGGTCGATGGGGGGCAAATCTTTGGAATCTGCTCAGAGGACGTTGTTTCGATGAATTATCTGTAGGAAACAGTCTGAATCTGTTAAGCATACAGTGTCACTGGTATAGAAATCAAACAAGATTCAACTGCACTCTTCTACATCTGCGAAAAAGTGCATGAAATAAAAGGAAAATGGACAAAGACCTGGCTCTTTTACAAATCAGATATGTTTGGATGAGTTAAAATGACAAAATTACAGACAAAAAATCTATATTGTTTCAAATAAATTGAGCTTTATTATATAAGTGTAAGTGCAACAAGATATTTTATTTAACCCTCACCTTAACCGAGCACATTTTCTCCAGTTCAGCAGTGCAAAAAGGCTTGTTCCACTGGCAGACTCAAATCAAAGGCATAGGACGTACTTATTTCAACAAAATTGCTTTGTTCAAACCATTCAGGTTAAAGACCCAAAGATCCCATTCGCTCACGAGTTTTCAGACCTGTCTCTTTCTCTTTCTGGATGAGAGCCAGGCTTAGCACGACAACACCAAAACTGTGCCAACAGGCATGCTCAGGCGGAAGCCACGGTGTTTCTGACTGCAGCTAGGGCGGCACTGAGGCCAGGGTGGCACTGAGGCCAGGGCTTCACTGAGGCCAGAGCTGCGCTGAGGCCAGGGCAGCGCTGAGGCCAGGGCGGCGCTGAGGCCAGGGTGGCACTGAGGCCAGGGCGGCGCTGAGGCCAGGGCGGCACTGAGGCCAGGGCGGCACTGAGGCCAGGGCGGCGCTGAGGCCAGGGCGGCGCTGAGGCCAGGGCGGCGCTGAGGCCAGGGCTTCACTGAGGCCAGGGCTCCACTGAGGCCAGAGCTGCACTGAGGCCAGGGCGGCGCTGAGGCCAGGGCTTCACTGAGGCCAGGGCGGCGCTGAGGCCAGGGCGGCACTGAGGCCAGGGCGGCACTGAGGCCAGGGCGGCGCTGAGGCCAGGGCTTCACTGAGGCCAGGGCGGCGCTGAGGCCAGGGCGGCGCTGAGGCCAGGGCGGCGCTGAGGCCAGGGCTTCACTGAGGCCAGGGCTTCACTGAGGCCAGGGCGGCACTGAGGCCAGGGCGGCACTGAGGCCAGGGCGGCGCTGAGGCCAGGGCTTCACTGAGGCCAGGGCGGCGCTGAGGCCAGGGCGGCGCTGAGGCCAGGGCGGCGCTGAGGCCAGGGCTCCACTGAGGCCAGGGCTCCACTGAGGCCAGAGCTGCACTGAGGCCAGGGCGGCGCTGAGGCCAGGGCTTCACTGAGGCCAGGGCGGCGCTGAGGCCAGGGCGGCACTGAGGCCAGGGCGGCGCTGAGGCCAGGGCGGCGCTGAGGCCAGGGCTCCACTGAGGCCAGGGCTCCACTGAGGCCAGAGCTGCACTGAGGCCAGGGCGGCGCTGAGGCCAGGGCTTCACTGAGGCCAGGGCGGCGCTGAGGCCAGGGCGGCACTGAGGCCAGGGCGGCACTGAGGCCAGGGCGGCGCTGAGGCCAGGGCTGCGCTGAGGCCAGGGCTTCACTGAGGCCAGGGCGGCGCTGAGGCCAGGGCGGCGCTGAGGCCAGGGCTTCACTGAGGCCAGGGCTTCACTGAGGCCAGGGCGGCACTGAGGGCAGGGCGGCACTGAGGCCAGGGCGGCGCTGAGGCCAGGGCTTCACTGAGGCCAGGGCGGCGCTGAGGCCAGGGCGGCGCTGAGGCCAGGGCGGCGCTGAGGCCAGGGCTCCACTGAGGCCAGGGCTTCACTGAGGCCAGAGCTGCACTGAGGCCAGGGCGGCACTGAGGCCAGGGCTTCACTGAGGCCAGGGCTCCACTGAGGCCAGAGCTGCACTGAGGCCAGGGCGGCACTGAGGCCAGAGCTGCACTGAGGCCAGGGCGGCGCTGAGGCCAGGGCGGCGCTGAGGCCAGGGCTTCACTGAGGCCAGAGCTGCGCTGAGGCCAGGGCTTCACTGAGGCCAGGGCTTCACTGAGGCCAGGGCGGCGCTGAGGTCAGGGCGGCGCTGAGGCCAGGGCTTCACTGAGGCCAGGGCGGCGCTGAGGCCAGAGCTGCGCTGAGGCCAGGGCTTCACTGAGGCCAGGGCTTCACTGAGGCCAGGGCGGCGCTGAGGTCAGGGCGGCGCTGAGGCCAGGGCTTCACTGAGGTCAGGGCGGCGCTGAGGCCAGAGCTGCGCTGAGGCCAGGGCTTCACTGAGGCCAGGGCTTCACTGAGGCCAGGGCGGCGCTGAGGTCAGGGCTTCACTGAGGCCAGGGCGGCGCTGAGGTCAGGGCGGCGCTGAGGCCAGGGCGGCGCTGAGGCCAGGGCTTCACTGAGGCCAGAGCTGCGCTGAGGCCAGGGCGGCGCTGAGGCCAGGGCGGCGCTGAGGCCAGGGCGGCGCTGAGGCCAGGGCGGCGCTGAGGCCAGGGCTTCACTGAGGCCAGGGCGGCGCTGAGGCCAGGGCTTCACTGAGGCCAGGGCTTCACTGAGGCCAGGGCGGCGCTGAGGCCAGGGCGGCGCTGAGGTCAGGGCGGCGCTGAGGCCAGGGCGGCGCTGAGGCCAGGGCTTCACTGAGGCCAGAGCTGCGCTGAGGCCAGGGCGGCGCTGAGGCCAGGGCGGCGCTGAGGCCAGGGCGGCGCTGAGGCCAGGGCTTCACTGAGGCCAGAGCTGCACTGAGGCCAGGGCGGCGCTGAGGCCAGGGCGGCGCTGAGGCCAGAGCGGCACTGAGGCCAGGGCGGCGCTGAGGCCAGGGCGGCGCTGAGGCCAGAGCGGCGCTGAGGCCAGGGCGGCGCTGAGGCCAGGGCGGCGCTGAGGCCAGGCCAGGGCTTGACTGAGGCCAGGGCTGCCGTGTCATCCAAGGATACCATAGTATCCAAACCAAACGGCTACTTTTTTAGTATCCATACTCATTTACATATGTAAACTAAAGAAGTCGCGGCAGTAATACTAAACACAAAAGGACGGTTTACTGCGCAGTCCAGATCATTCTAGTTTAACTTCTTCCGTTTGTCATGAAAGTATTCATCATTTAAATGACATTTTATTGTTTCAGCTCAAATACATGACACACTCCTCTTCAGGGACGGGTTGGAAAGCTAGCAGAAGTCCTTAACCTGCAGTTGCTGGAAAGCAATACAGTTAAGTAATGCAATACTTACAGTATATGCCCAAAATCAGCAGAGAAAAATTTGTATGCTTATTTTAGAAATCAATAAGTGCAGCATCCCAATAACTGATAGAAACCTGATCGCCCGCTCTTCTTGTCTTACAGCGTGTCATACACTATAGCAGGCCTATAAATACCCTGCTCTCACCAAAACAGTGTCCGGGTCCAGCTGCTGGACTGATAATCACTCCATATAGAAGCTCTTCCAGGCTTAATGCAGGCACACACCAACCTCCACATTTCACTACAGCACCATGAGTGCGGTTACATGAGGAAGGGAAAGTCAAATCTCTCGCCTATTTGGACGAGAACAGGATCGCCCAATCCCATGTGTAAACCCAGGACATTCGAGTGGGGGGGGGGGCTGATCGTCGACCTGCCTGAGCCGACTGCGGTCACATTGTCAAAGAACATTGTGTTAGATACTTCTAATGGACGAGTGCTGTTGTGGACCTCTAACATTACTCCAACACGGACGACAGGAGAGCTCATTTTAGAGGCTGGATCAGCGCTGAGAAAGTGTGTTGGCCATGAGACAGGGAACTCCCATTGGAGCTACAACTAAAACAAGAAACAAGCACCAATGAAGTCACTAAAACCACTTAGGTGGATTTGAGCTTAGGACATCGCAGTTATCCTCAGAACATCAGTTTGGTCTGAAAGCATCTTGGGCTAATCAGGGCTAAATGTTTGCTAACAACAACATAGCAGCCTGTGGTCAACCGGAAATAGTGAGTATAACAATTAAGCTCCCCTGTGGATCAGTGGCTGTCATGTGACTGGGATAAGACTGGTTTGACAGGTTTTACTGGAAAAACTGGCACTTTACCCACTCAACATTAGCAGAATATTTTTGCCTCATTCATGCAGCTTTGAGAAATCTTGGTTCTCTCTAATCTGGATTTCTGCATGTTTGTTATGGTTTCACGATCAGCCTTTATCGAATGGAAATTGAGGATTTAGCTGCTGCGGTAGCCTCACCGAACCTATGATCGAGCCTCGCTCCCCTCAGGCTGCTGGACCATCAGAACTGCCTGCAGAAGAAGTCTGTCCGCTCTGCAGGTGCTCTACAGTAAACAGACTCCACAGTGCAAACAACAAACGCTAGGCTCGCGACCCGTGGATTGGGTTGGGTCATGGTTGTCAAAAAGAAGCAATGAGAAGAAGAAGAAGAAGCAATTATCATAAAACAAGCAGCGTTTTGCAGCTTGTGATTCATAGAGTGCTTTTATGGAGCTGAATACGTGCCTTTCAGTCATGTGACTTTTGTTGTTGTTGCGGCCATTTTGAATACCGAAGTACCATTATGCAGTATTGCAACATGTAACAATATCTCTACTCAGGACATAAATTAAGGACAACTGATTGACAGTGGCATTTTTATGTACTTGTAATCATTGCTCAAGAAGGAAATAGTAAAAACACGGCTCCAGAGACGCACATTTATGTGAGTCAAAACGTTAGCATTTAGCGTCAACACAGTAAGCCTCTCCAAGAGAAACCCTGAAACACTCCAAACATCTGGCCTTGGATACAACATGTGACAGAGGTCAGAGCTGTTACTGTAGTTTTTCCTCAGTGTCATACATGTGAGTAACACATGTGTTTATCGTGTTGAAGCCATTGACAGTTGGTTGATCTCAGTTGCTAACCAGTAGCATGCTAACGTCTTGAGCAGCTTAAACGCTGACTTAGACTGAGACTCTGTTGACATGACAAACTAAGAATCCCAGAGAAAGGTTTTCTGTTTCTTCTTTGATGTGTTCATTCAGTCTTCAGAGTGAAGCAGATCTTTAGTAAATCCTGCTGTAGCTCCACAGACAGAGCTGCTACGTCTGTGACACATTTGCTGTGTTTGTTTTTACTCTTTTCTTCTTGAGCAATGATTACGAGTCATAAAAATGCCACTGTCAATCAGTTGTCTTTCATTTTCATCCTGAGTAAAGATATTGTTACATGTTGTAGTACTGCATAATGCTACTTCGGTATTCAAAATGGCCACCGGAACTATGCGTGATGTCATTGGAAACACATGTATAGGGAGAAAGATTGTGAGAGTGTATATTAAAGAATAATTAAAACTAAGGATGTGTTTCTGACAGCTCCTCTTTGGCTCTTGCAGATTTTTATCTTGTTGCTGATGAAGCTAAAACGTATTAACTGAGCACCACAACAGTTCTGGGTAGGGCTGGGTACCGCGAGTATCGTTAAACCAAGTACTTTAACGGTTTGGTTTTCGATACTTTTCCCGACACCTATACTAAAATGTCCCGTCTCTTCAACCTCCTCGTCAGCCGCGGGCGTTGGGTCGATGACAGGCTGCTGCAGTCTTAGATGAGGTTAAGTTTGTTAAATGGTTGAAATGAAAGTATAGCGCGGGTTGAAAGGCCCGGAGAGACAGAGGGGCCAAAAGCCCCCGTTTTTTTTATGTCGTCTGTGAGAATGCATTTCATCACAAGCTCATAAAGTCGAGATGTGTTTCCCCCCGAAGTTCAGACGTGTTTGTCCTGGGCCTCATTACAGGGACCGGCTCCTCGTAAAAAAAGAAAGGAGAGAGAGATATGGATAGAGGGGGATGCATGGTGGGGTGAGAGAGATAGAGGGATGAAGTCTGGTATCTTAGCTTAGGTACTATTGGTATCAAAACAATCAAAGTAGGGGAGATGAACCTGATGCTGTATCTCATATTTGAGTATAGGTATTGGAAAAAGGATCGTTCAGGAATCGGTATTGAAAAAAATGTAATGGTACCTCGCCCTAGACATAGTTTATGGAGGAGCAAGAGCGGTACAGGGAAATACTGTGCTGTGGGCCGACTGCGCAGGTCTTTTTAATCTAATCACAATTTCAATAAAGGTTGATTTTTTTTATTCAACTGGAGAACTGGCCAGACGCCGCAATGTTGCAGCGCCTGTCAGGCCAATCCCGGGGAATACTCGGCCCAAACAAACGGGAAGCACAGGATGGCATATGCAGAAGCAAGAGGAAAGCTGCATCTGTTTACTTGCTAGTCCAGGAAAGACCACATTTATTGTTTTTTTTCAAACAAGAAAAATCGAATCGAAAATCGAGATCGATCAATTTGAGGAGAATAATGGTGATTTGGGATTTTAGCTTGAGCTGCGTGTTTTTGGAGGGGAAACCGTAGCACCCAGCGGTAACCTGGCTGCCTTCAGTCTCCCCTGAAACGCTGCAGCGCCTCCTGGCTCAGAGCGTGGTGTCCTGCACTGGTCAGCTCCTCCTCCTGCACAGCTCCCTCCGCTCCACAACAGCCTTTCACAATCTTCTAAAAAGAGCTTAGCAGTGAATCACGTCCATTAGCCGGAATTATAGTGGGGATAGAGGTTTGCGTGGCTTAGCTGTGAGTCTTGCCCGGATACCTCCTCTTTTGTCCCTTCCTTGTTTCTTAGCTCCTCTTGTGACGTCTCCAATGTGCTGCAGGTGTGGGGGCTCTTGGTGCCTCGTCCATGTCTCAGAAGAAGAAATGTGTAGGTCTACAGCAGGGGTGTCCAAAGTGCGGCCCGAGGGCCAAATGCGGCCCTCATACCAACTTTTGGTGGCCCACAGCCTTCTTGTTTTATTGCCACACCAGAGATGGTCATTTTACTCCAATTTTAATATTTCCACGCAATGAAAACCTCAAACATTTACATTTATTGTGGGACTGAGCTGGCATTATGGTTTTAAGCCTAAATAAAAGTGTGTGGAATGGTTTAAACCTCTCTTAAACACACGCAGTTGAGCGTTTGAATGCATTGACCACTGATCTGGCCCTCCATGCTTTATACATGTCTATATACGGCCCTCGGTGAAAAAAGTTTGGACACCCCTGGTCTATCGGTTGTAAAGAAAACACTCACTCGGCTAACACAGAATCACGATATGCCGATATCGATCTGCACAAAAGCAGATCGTCATGGGGACAGAGACACACATGAGGGAGTGAGAGAGAGGGATGAATGAAGGAGGGAGAGAAAGAAAGAGGGATGAACGAGAGAGAGATAGTTTGGGTTTGCAGGCTGCTCTCTTATTGAGTCCCTGTAAAACATTCAGACCGCAGCAGTTGCCGGCCTGGAATTCACTAATGACACACGTGGGCCTCAAATGAGAAGCGCAATTTTGTGTGTGTGTGTGTGTGTGTGGGTGTGTGTGTGTGTGTGTGTGTGTGTGTGTGTGTGTGTGTGTCTCTGTAATTGTGCTCGCCTACAAACTAACTACAGTGTCCCTGGTCCCGCCCACCTAGGGGAGGGGCCTTCAGTGTTCTGGCGAAGGTCCCGCCCAGCTGGGGGGAGGGGCTTTTTAGACTTTACCTTTCCGAAGTGGAGCAGAAAAAGAATCCTGACTAGAAATGCTTTGAGCACGTCGTGTCCAGACCTCAGCTGGGCTCTGGTTTCCCCCGTGTCGTGGATTGAAATGCTTTTTGTCCTCTCTAATCTGTGCAATGAATTACATCGAAAGCATTTTAGTGAACTTTCAGGCAGTTTAACACCTCTTAAAAACATGCTTTAACAAAGACAGATATTTAACTGGCGATAGACTTTGGGTACACCACACATATTTAGGGTCTGAGCTGTAAAGTTCAAATGTGTTGGCAATAACCCAGTCATGTTTCACCTGGAGGCATGTGGAGAGACTGTGGCGTGACCCCCTTGTTGTCAGTCACATGATATAAACATATGCTGTGTTCACTTGTCCTATAGGAGGTGGGAACTCAGAGCTATAGGAAAGTTGTAGTGTTCCGGTTGTCCAGTCGGAACTTTTAATGACAGTAAAAGAAATAAGAATCATTTACCCTGCGATGCTGGTAAAATTCCAACGTGATTTGTCCTTCATTTATTTGTTTTTTAAAGTCGAATGAATGAATGAAGTCGAAGTGTGGTTATATTTACAATCTCATAAGTAATGTTACAGATCAATAAGAGAGCGCAGTTGGCGTCAAGCCGTGAGGGAGGTTAGCACATATACACATACAAGTACATACTTTTTAAGTGAATAGACGGCTGGTTTGTAATTAGTTCATTTACTCATTTACATTTCCTTGAGTAAAGCAGTCTTCACTTTTAAGAGAAGTTATATCAGAATTGAACAGATGCCATTTTATTTATTTTCATTAAATATGATTTTAATTTTTTATTGCTCTGTCCATCACAGACAGAACAGCTCATGTCCAAAGGATCCTCAGTGCTTGTGCTTTAGTCATTTATGTATCTGTATTTAACGATAGTATTGAGATGTTACTTATTACTGCAGTCAGATAAATGGTCTCTTTTCTCCTCCGTGTGGATTTTCTCGTGTGTTTATAGTAACTTATCCAGTAGCTTCAGCATTTCTGTTTAGCTGCAGCTCATTTTGGACATGCTGTATCTCTTTCATTTGGATTTTCTGTGGACTTTTTATTCGCTGGGTTAGTTTTTCAGATGAATAAGCCCCAGGGGATAAAACGCCGTAAGAATCGCCAGAACTCTTAGCCGTGAGTTAGCGGCTAGTTAGCAACATTAGCCTGTATCTTGTAAAGACTGCAGCAACAACATTTAGCTCTGGTTAAATCCAGCACAGACTCTGATTTAGGGAGTGTCGTCTGTAATAAAGTCAGCTCTCTGTGGAATATTGGATTTACACTAAACAATTCTCCAGTTTGTTGTTATTTTCTCTCCTCAGTGGAGAGGTAGGAGCGCCGGACACACGCCAAGTGGTATCGGTTTCTGTAATCGGGACCTCATTAATGAGTACGAGTATGAGTACAAGCATGTGGTATCGGCCCAATACTGGTATCGGTATCGGTGCATACCTAGTTAGCAACAATAGTAGCACAGAGCAAACTGCAGCGGCTCAACTCCTGCACAAGCGCTGAGCCTTTTGACTTTTCTTTCATCCGGTGGAGCATAGGGTTCTCAGTCAGAATCTGAGCCTGAGTACTTATCTTGTTGCGTAGCTTCTTCCAGTGATTCCCCAACTCTTTGCTTGAGAAACTCTGGCAGACTCATAAAGCAATATAAAGATCTAAAGCTAGGACCTCAGCATGGGGGTCCGAAACTAAACTGAAACCAGTGCATCAAACTGGGATTAAACTCCGACCAAACCCAGTCCAAACCGCGGCACACCTCATGGTCGGCTGCTTGTTTACCGGGGGCAGCGTGGCTCTCCTGGCCCCTGCTGGTCGCGGCTGGTCCCGGCTGGCCCCTGGAGCAGAGGCTCTGGGAAACGCTGAGGGGCCGTGTGGAATGGGGCCACATGCAGCACATGGCTCTTTAAAGCCAGTGTGTGGAGCAGAAGAATGGCATCAGTCTGTGCGGGCGATAATGTGAGCTGATAGCATGAGGGCGCAGGTCAGCGGTTCAGGGGCTGCTGGGAGCGTGACAGGGAGCTGAGTGTCCACGTGCACGCTCACACACACACCTGCAGAAGTGTGATGGGGGAGGGGCAGAGGAGGAGGCGGGGTTAATGGTTGTTTCTGGCCTGCCGTACTGTATTTCCCTGGAACATGAATGATATTAGTGGGTTTGTTTGACCAGCTCAGAGGCTCTGTGCACTCTACACACAAAAGGTACAATATCGCAATCACTACTTCAACAACAAAAAAATCCTTTCATCATTGCCTAACACACAACACACAAATACAATATTGTACATTTTGAAAGAGTCAGAATCAATCAATTTTTATTTACATGACGCTTTTCATACATTTCATGTAGCCCAAAGTGCTTTACTGATTTCAAAACATTCCCTCATACCCACCTCCACAGATAAAAACACATTGTCCCATCCTCCCCAGAGACACACCACACAAGCACATCACACACACTCAAGGTAAAACAATGGACACAATGGACATAAGGCTGAGGTAAGGCTGAGTTAAGGCTGAGTACAGAAGAACCAGGTCAGGAAACACCATCCAAGGAGCAGACACCCACAGGACAGCACCCCACAGCAGCCACAGTGTGGGAATTGAACCCGGGACCTTTGAGCTGTGAGGCAGTTATAGGTGCTGAGATAAATATCAGCATGAGCATAGTCAATGGGTTCTTCTATCAGTGAAAGGACCTGAGGCTAATGTGATGATCATGACATGAAACAACCATTGGCTGATTCTTGCATATTGACATTTTCCTCTCAGTCTGAACAGTAAATCTAAATACCTAGAAGTGCAGAGTGACATTCTGAATTCCCTAAGACTAAAATGTGACCCGTGTGTCTCTCTCTGCTCTCTCCACAGACACGGGTACCTGGATGGGCTCGTCGTCGGGGGGCTCGTCGTCGGTGGGCTCGTCGTCGGGCAGCCTGCGCTCTCACTGGTGCAGTGTGGCGTACTGGGAGCAGTGCACTCGTGTGGGGCGGCTATACCCCGCCCATGACCCCGCACTCAGCATCTTCTACCACCTACCTCAGGGCACAGGGCTGTGCCTGGGCCAGCTCCACGCCAATGCCTACCACAGCCGCCATGAGAACCCGGGCGGGCACCAGCATGGAGGCGGGGACGGAGGAGGGACCAGCGCGGCCCAGCAGAGCCGAAGGAAGATCGGCTTTGGCATCCTGCTGAGCCAGGAGGCCGACGGGGTGTGGGTGTACAACCGCAGTCAGCACCCCGTCTTTGTGCACTCGCCCACCCTGGAACCCCCGGGCGGCCGCGGACTCACTGTGGAGCGGGTACTGCCCGGGTTCTCCCTCAGGGTCTTTGACTATGAGCGCTCCAGATGGATGAAACAACACGGGGTCAAACCGGAGCTCCAGGAGGGGCCCTGGGACCCGAACAGTATCCGTATCAGCTTTGCCAAGGGCTGGGGCCCCTGTTACTCCAGACAGTTCATCACCTCCTGCCCCTGCTGGCTGGAGGTGCTGCTCAACACACATAGATAGCACCATGGACTCATCTGAGCCTTGTTCTCATTGGACTGAGCGTACAGACAAGGGAAACTCCACAGGTCCATCTCCACACCCCCAAGGCCGACTCAACCTCAAGCTCAAACTCAAGGCAAAAGGGAAATGTATTTTTCTAAGGACTTCTTTTCCACATGTCTTTTATAAGCAACATTCTGCTTTCCAAACAGGGATTGTTTTGTACTTAAAGTGGCACACACACACACGCAAACGCGCACGCGAACACACACACACACACACACACACACACACACACACACACACACACACACACACACACACACACGCGCACGCACACACACACACACACACACACACGCGCACACACACACACATACACGCACACGCTCACGCACACACACACACACACACACACACACACGCACACATTTTTTACAACACCAATCCATCATGAGGTAAAGTGACCTGCAGACCATGAGTCCTTTCCCACCTGAGCCTGTATCTACTCGCCTCCACTCTGGGCTTTCGTGCATCTGGGACCCGGCACTTCGGGAGTATCAGCCGAGAGAAACACCTCACATACATGTTTTATGTCAGGTCGTGGTCATTTGAAAAAAGCAGCTCTCACTTTGATTCCGTCTGCAAAAGGCCTGACAAAGGTGATTGCCACAAGCAAGTAGAGAGTGGCTTTGTCCTGGATGACTGAGAGCCTACACAAACACATGTGATAATATTGTCATCTTAGTTGAGAGCCATTTTATCCAAATGAATTGTTTTCATATTGCGGCAACGACATCCTCACCTAAAGTGACGATGTCGTTGAAGATGAAGCACCTACAGAAACATTGTCTAATACTTAAAGGTGCATTATGGAACCTGGATACTAGTGTGTATTTGACCTTTTAGTGACCCCGCAGCCGGGGTTATCATGCCGCCTCTATGACGCTCCAGGGTCAGGGGTGGGTAGAACAGCCAATATATTTACTCAAGTAAGAGTAAAACAATGTTACTTGAGTACTGTAAGTAACTGAGAAACTGTTTGAGCGTAAAAGTTTGAATTTTTTTTTATTTTTATGAAGTCATGTGAATAGTGTCATATTTTCAAAGAAAACCCATAAAAACAAATGAAAAGAAGTCATTATGAAGAATTAAGTAACAGAACACAAAATACATCTATTCTACGCGTCAAAAGGATTTGTCACTTAAGAGTTACTCACAGATACTTCACTTTAATATTACTCAAGAAAAAGTAAAAAGCACTGTATAAAAGAACAACTTGTAAAAGTACAATGACTGCAAAAAGTAACTGAGTGTAACCCACCTGCGCCCAGGACCAATTATTTTTTAGGTTTTCTCTGATGCTGGAACCGTCTCCATGGTTACTCAGGTATTCCATCCAGAATAACTATAAAAATCAGCTGATCCTGGAGCATCATCATGGGGGCCCATGTGATGAAAAGTAAAGGCGCCATGTTGACCACCCATACAGCCGCCGGGGCACTGAACGCTCAAACACACACTGGTGCGTTTGTGTGGCGTCACACACAATAATAAGTTACTTCCGGGTCCAAACTGTTGAGCGTTCCAGAGACAAACAAACTGTAACTTTATCTGAAGCTCCTGCTGAAATAGCAGCAGATAAAAGGTTTCACCCCTAATTAGAATAATATAAGTCACCATTTCTCCAGGTAATTAGATAATGAATGTAAGAAAAGCAATAAATCAGGTGTTTGAAAAGAGCCTGTTGTCGCCTCTACAGCAGATTACCCATCATAGTGAATAGGGCTAAAGTTCCATTGGGCCCGGAAGTAGAGTGATGACATCATCACTTAAAAAGAACATATTACTTTCTTTCACAGTTCCACAAAAAGTTCCAGAATGCACCTTTTTGAAGAGGGATTTTTCACTCTCGGCCACCTGGTTTAATGTCACTGAACCCCCAGTAAAAACAAGTCAAAGACAAATATATATATATATATATATATATATATATATATATATATATATATATATTTGTTTGTGTGGAGCCAAGTAGAGCCAAGCTAGTACGCGTGGAAAAGACCTACACTTTACTCCTACCAACCCCACCTGTGCTATGCAATCCACTGGAAACAAGGCTGAGTCTTCCTAGATTTAATATAAAGTTTCTATTCTATAAAGTATATATACATGTAAATAATTGAGTCCTTTCTACAATGCAATTATTTATGTATGTCATGTGTCTATGGACAGAGAACGATCAGGAGATGCACTTTTGATTGGATACATACGTTACCCAGGCAACCGACTGTTCAAATCATTTAGCAATTCCATGAAAACTGCCATAGACATTGTCAATAAAGTATTTGTACTAAACGTTGAGCTGTGTCTTTATCATTCCTTCCATCTTATGTGACAGAAAAAGCATTTGAATGGAAATAGAGTTGGAAACATGGGACGGCGAACACGATTATAGCAGACGTATCATTTTGAGCCTTCGACCATGTATCTCTGTATCTCCTGGATTTTGTTCGGTAATAGATAGAACCCAAAAGTGTCCTCCACATTTTCACACACACAACTGATGTAGCGTGGCATCACTCGTGTAAAACAATAAAACAAAACAATGTAATGTCTGGGGTGTCCAGGCAAACACAGTGTCCAACAGAGGTAACGTCCACATAAGCAGTCTCAGGGTGTCCCCGTCTGTAGACTCTCCAACACAGCAAGGAAAAACTGAAAAACAAACCAGTGGGAGAAAAGAGAAACCTCGGGGAGAACCACAGAAGGAGAGATCTACTCCCATGGACGGACCCATGGCTGATGGGTAGTGATGGGATTTGCGACTCTTTACTGGGAGTCTTTGTGTTTTGTTCATGTCCAAGAGCCGTTCAAAAGACTGGCTCTTTTTGATTGAAATCCTCTGAAATAAATTACAATGGGACTGATATTTACGCTTTGTGAATCAAAAGAGTCTGCAACTGTCTTTCAGTGCATTTATCTTTGACCTTAGAGCAGAAAGCCTCCACTTGTGTGGCCTGCTCTGTTGTCGGGCTGATTCTTGTGTTCGTTCAGGGGAGTTCTGAGTAAACTGACTGAAAAAAAGTACGACCGGTTCAAATCGTTCACTGTAAAGAGTTGTTCAAAAGAGCCACTCGGTCATGAACGTCACATCACTCCTGATGTGAGTCCCTCTGCAGACGGGGCCAAGAACGCGGAAAAAACGTCCAGTCCTTGTTGGAGCTTCAGGGGTTCCTCCACGGAGAGGGCTGATACAAACGACCCACCATCTGAAACAGAGGGGGACAGACTACAGATGAAAGAAATAATTAATAATCCCCTCCTGGAACCGCCACTTTAAAGAGACTATACAGAGTTTCAAAATGTTAAAACTAAGTATTTTCCTCCCCCTACATGTTCCAGCCATGTCCTCATGTGTAGAATGAGCTCAGACCTGTTCACCACAACTGCCTCTAAAATCCTGTCACTCAGAAAGGTGTTAATTCGGGTCCGAAGTGCCGTCATGCACGAGCTTAATATAGAAGGTGCAGTTACATGTATGACCTGAGGTGGCAGTAGTGAGTATAAAATGGCCAACTTGCATCTATAGGTCCTTTAACATGGTGGAGGGGTTTGAGCACCCGAATGATCCTGGGGCTCTGGTGTCGGGGGCTTCGTGCTCCTGGTGGGGTCTCCCAGGGCAAACAGGTCCGAGGTGACGGGTCAGACAAAGAGCGGTTCTGAAGCCCCTTATGAGAGACCAACAGGCCCGGTTTGAATTGTGAGGCCGTCCTTCTGTGGACCCACCACCTGCAGGAGGAGCCATAGGGGGCTGGTGATTTGGGCAGCTCCAACAGCTGCCCCCACGACCCGGCACCGGACAAGTGGAAGAAAATGGATGGATGTAATTAATAATGAAGACAATGCAGTCATCCTTAACGTATGGACACCCTTCCCCCAGTGAAGTCTTTACATTCAGCCTAACGTTTTTAACACCCATCAGTAACTCGCCATGGAATCTGCAAATATTCACTTCACCATTGGGAAAGTCACGCCTCTGTCCAATCCCTGTAATTCTCCTCTTCTGGATACTGAGCCTCACTGAACTCACCGTCTGATCAGGTTCATGTGTTCCCAAACACCATTTTAAAATCATTACGACTGTGTGTTTAGTAACCGCCCTCATGTTTCCATATATCGCTTGTGCCCGGACATAATCCCTGCCTTTCCAGTGGATTACTCCAAACTGCGCCGCATATTTCACTTTTTATTTTACGGTGATCCGTGGGCTTTAGCGCTCTCCCTCTCACCTCACCCCAGCTTTCCCCGTTCCTACGCGACAACGCACAACACCGCGCTTCGTGTCGTGCAAATAGCTCCTCTCTCTTCGGTCCTTAATGTTAAAAGTGCAGTGGAAAGCAGCGAGTGGCGCCGCGGAGTGCTGAGAAAATAAAAGAGCATAACTGAGGAGTTGCACAACAAACCGCAGCGAGCCCCACGTCCCAAACTGCATCCTGCTGCATCAGTATTTATGGAAACTCCGGCCAGAGAGAGGGATACGACAGCCAGGCACAGGAGAGAGTTCCCCAACGCAGCTCCCACTCTGGCTGGAAGGTCGTCTTTGTTTTGTTCAAGCATTTGGGAGAAATCCGGTGTGTTCAGTTTGAGCCCGAGGTGAGCTGGGACCTCATTTCAGCCCGAGAGAGGCCTGCACTCACCTGGTTAATCACAGACTCAGGAACAGATGACAAAAGTTCTATTTACATGGGGCTGTAAACATGCATAAAGCAGTCAGCTGACCAGAGCTTTTTATTAGTGACGGCCGGTGGTCTTTCAAACGGGGGAAGCTCATGGATTCATCAAGTCCAGTGTTGACATATCAGTGATTTCGGGCGGGTCAGGTACCTGAAATACACGGCAAACTGTGGGTGCAGGTGGGTCTGGTGAGAAAGAGCACTGCTTTTTTCCCTGTGCATTGTTGGCTTACCGTATGCAGGTTCAGGTAGGGTTGGGAAATTCAGACTCATTTTGTCGCGTCGGGTGTTTGATTTTCACCAGGGTGGGTTGGGGTGGGTCAGATAAACAGCTAACACAGCTGATCTCTAAATCCAGCTACTCCCAAATCCATAAGGCCCAGCTCAGGGCAGGTTTAGTGGCTAAGTAGCTTTGCCGCCACCTACAGGACCATAGTTTATTCAGGGTACAGAACTCATCATAGCACAGAGACCGCCTTAGTCAGAGCGACCAATGACCATAGACAGTCCTCACTCTCATTGTAACTACAGCGAGGCAGCGGCGACACACAAATTGTGTGGCAACAGTGGTGCAGTTGGTAGAGCAAGTTGTCTGATGATCGGAAGGTTGTGGGTTTGAATTCCAGTCGTTGTGTCCATGGGCAAGACACTTCACCCTACTTGCCTCCGGTGTCTGCGTACATGAATGAGAGACGAATGAGATGAATGAGAGAGGGTGACTGGTTCCCCACTGTAAAGCGCTTTGGGCCTGATAAACCACACCCACTGCTATTCTGCACGGAAGAAGGTGAGTCTGGCCACACACGGTAAACAAGTTGCTGATTGGCGGCTGAGGCCGAACCAATCACAACCGTCACAGAGAAATGACAAGGTTACGTCACTCGCTGCACCGCCATGTTGTTGGTTCAAATAACATTAACATTAGCCAAAACTAATCATGGATGAAGTAGTCGAGGATTTTGCCTCCGCATTCTCCACGTGAGTTTATATTCACTTCATATTTTGTGAATTGGACACAGCTGTCGCCACGTCTAATTGCTAATTGGTTTATTTCACAGACAATCGTTAGACCCGCCCCTTCAAACTGCTCCTATGGCTCCGTGACCAGACTAATTCCCTGCATGGAATGGACAGGGAAGAGTATGGCAGAGCCGGGCAAGAGTCCATTTACCATTCACAATATTCTCCTGTAGTGGTTGGAATGTGACTTGTTTCATCAAGGCTGGACTACTGTAACTGCCTGCTAGCGTGACCTAAAAGTTTCCTGAGAAGTCTGATCCATCCATTCCGCTCCTCCCAGGTAACTGAGCTCCTCACCCGATCTCGAACGGTCGTTGAACAGTTTCTCCTTCTCCTCTCGCTCCACCAGTGAAGCGGTCGCCCAGCGATGGTCCTTCCTCAGGTTGCGGAGCCACCCTGTGAAGGAAAGTCATTTCGGCCGCTTGTATCCGCAATCTTGTCCTTTCGGTCATTACCCAAATCTCATGACCATAGGTGAGGGCGGGAACGTAGATCGATCGGTAAATCAAGAGCCTTGCCCCGACTCAGCTCCCTCTTCACCACGACAGACCGATACAGCGACCGCATCACTGCTGACGCTGCACCGAACCGTCTGTCCATCTCACACTCCAAAACTCAGGGACCAGTGATTCCTCTAGTCTCCAAAATCACTGTAGGAGGCAGAGCCTTTAGCCACCAAGGTCCGGTTTCATGGAATAAACTCCCAGCTCACGTTAAGAAAGCAGACACAGTCTCTACATTTAAGACTAGGCTCAAAACGGACTCTGAGAATGAGCTCATGATCAGGTCAGTGAGGTAAAGCTCTGACCCACAGCCTGAAGCAAAGCTGCCTGAGGAGGAACACTGCTGTGGGAAGTACGGTCCACTGAGCGCTATCCTCTTCTTCTTACTGCAGACTTTGTCTTATTATGATACAATATTTCTTTTATCTGTAGTCTGTTCATTATACATGGTGTCTCCTGTCCCACTCCCCCTCGGGAGTGCCTGCAGATCGCTTAAATAAACCTTTCGGCCTTCATCAAAGAGTAGGAAGTTTATATTGTGTGTGTACAGTTGGCAAATGGCTGTAAAATAAGTGGGATAATGTATAAGATAATAATGTATAGAACGCTGGTGAAACAAGACCCTCCGCTTCACATCGGGGTCCGGTTTGCCCTGTCGGTACTTATCTTCCCAGCGTTCTAAACATTATCCCTTATTTATTTACTGCTCTGTTTTATTGCCTTAATGTTCGGTGCAGCCCTGTGAGGCAACTCCTGTTGTGCTTTAGGGCAAAACAAAACCATTGATTGATTGATTGATTGATTGTTAGTAAGATGAAGATGTACAGCTGATGTACATCTTTCTGCTGATACATCCTCTTATGCAGAGGTTGCCTGTCTTCCTGTTGTATGACTTATTGCACTCTTCCTTCTATTCCTTAAAAAAACTCTGTACGGTCCAGGAGTCCCACCGCGGAGGTGTGAGGCTCTAAACCACAATTAACATTTTTCAGAAGAAATGGTACAACGTCGAGCGCCCCTCTACAATATGACAGTGCGTTTACAGTGAGTGACCCTAAAAATGTCGTCCCGTGACATTTTCTGACAAACTGCATGTTACTGCACTGGAGACAGAGGCTAAAAGTGCCATGGAAACTCCAGAGTCCTACAGAGAGGCATTTGTGAGCCCGCCCTGACCCTCGCTCTGTGCTGTGTAACCTGTCATTATGTGCAGCCCGAGACGAGAAGAGGAGGCCCAGTACAGAGACGAGAAGGAGTCACCGAGGCTTCTTAAAGGGACCACACCATGTTCTTTTACATCTGTCAATCATGCATTACTGCTGCTCCCTCATCAGAGACAGGCTCAGGGGGAGGAACCTGAAGAATCCTTCCACTGTACACAACATCAGTACCCCACTGGTCAGGGAAGGACGCCCGAGCAGCCCCACCTACTGGTCACTCCACTTCACCACCATTTCAATACTTCCCTTTTCGCTTCTAAGAACAATAGCTGAACTGTGGACATTTTGCAGTGCGTGAATGGACATTGCCGTCGCTGGTAAACCCAGACCGGATTTAATACAGATCCTGGACTTTAGGATTGATTTGTTTATTGTCCAATCAAAACAACAGGAGTCGAACCAAAACGTGCACCTTCTCACTGTAGATATTCTTGGGTTATTATTTGTTTGTTCATTATTTCCTTCAAATATGAAGTACCCTCACTTTAAACGTACCTGGTTGTTCTGTAGTTTCAGTCCTCCGGCCTCCAGCAGTCGTTCCGGGTCTTCAGATTTTAATTTATTAGTCCAAAAAATTAGAGAAAGTATGGCTGACGTGCATTTTGGCTTGTTATCTGACAATCCCGTGTTTCAGTTTACATTAGGGCCAACGTCACTGCCTGCAACTAAATCTGCTCTGAACTCACGGCCTGTGTTTACATCAGAAACAACAGGACGCCTCACAACCGTGTTGGTTTGAACCATCTTGTTATTACAAGCTCAAATATGACGTTTATTCATTTCAAGATGAACAGTCCCTTGTGATGAATCATCTCGCACGTTATTTGAGATGTTCCTCCGAGGTTCGGACCGGGAGTTCAGCTGGAGAACTTTGAGAAGAAGGAGACGGTGAGATAAATGTCACGTCGTCGCTGTCGGACCCTGTTCATACAGCTGGGTAAGAAAATCAAACATTGTGCAGTGCAGACACTTGTGGAGGGATTTGAACAGTTACAGGACTTCACAATTAATGCATATATGAGGTACGGTGTGGATGATGATGAGGTTGCAGATTCAAGAGTCAGTCAGTCAGAGGGTGGTTTTATACACTACGTTGGAAATGATTATGCAAATGACATTTCTCTCTGATTTTCTAAATAATCAACTCAAACAAGAGTCAGCATCATGTTCAAGTCTTTAACAAGAAAACGTTAATGTGATTGAAAAAACCTACCAGTGATAACAATATTTTTTTCAAAAATATAGAAAAAAACTCAAAATCCACTGTTCCAAATTATTATGCGACTCATCGTTTCAATACATTTTAAAGCTTGTAATTAACTGAAAATGGTCATTTGTTGAATTTGTAGCATTAGGAGGTCATATTTACTGAAATCAAAAGCTATATCAATCAAAAACATCTGAACAGGTCAAGTTATATTTTAACATAGGACCCTTCTTTGATAGGAGCTTCAAAATTCTTAAATCCATTAAACTTGTAAGTTTTTGGACAGTTTCTGCTTGGATTTCTTTGCAGGATGTTAGAATAGCCTCCCAGAGCTGCTGTTTGGATGAAAACTGCCTCCCACCCTCATAGAAGTTTTGCTTGAGGTTCCAAAGGTTCTGAATAGGGTCAGGGGAGGATGGGGTCCACATCATGAGTTTCTCTCCTTTTTTGCCCATAGCAGCCAGTGATACAGAGGTTTTCTTTACAGCAGGACATGGTGCGTTGTCATGATGAAGATGATCTTGTTCGGGAAAGCACGGCTCTTCTTTTTGTAGCATAGAAGACAGTGGTCAGTCAGAAACTCCACATATTTTTCAGAGGTCATTTTCACACCTTCAGGGATCCTAAAAGAGCCTAAAGGGGCCGACCAGCTCTCTCCCCATGATTCTGGCCCAAAACATGACTCCGCCCCCTCATTATTGACGTCACAGCCTTGTTGGGACATGGTGGCCATTCACCAACCATCCACTACTCCATTGATTTGACCATCCAGGGTTACACGGCCTCATCAGTGAACAAGACTGTTTGAAAATGAGTCTTCATGTATTTCTGAGCCACTGCAGCCGTTTCTGATCATGAGCTTCAATGAACAGTTTAGGGGAGGCCCGGATAGAAGGTTTATGCACAACTGCAGCCTCTGGAGGGTCCTACACCTTGATGTTTGGGGGACTCCAGAGGCACCAGCAGCTTCAAATACCTGCCTGCTGCTTTGTAGCATCTGTTCTCTTAATCTGATGTATTTGTCTGGCTGAAACCGTCCATATTGTGCCTTTATCTGCACAAACCTGAGTGTGTCTGAATCAGCTACAAATCTCTTAACAGTACAATGATCTTTCATGAAATATCGAAGGTTTTCATACCTAGACCAAGGCATTCAACTATTTCACGCTATTTCAGCAGAGAGATCCTTTTTCTTTCCCATATTGCTTGATAATGATGGTCTGCTTAATAAAGTGGAACACCCTTTTTCAGTAGTTTTTCCCTTAGCTGGGTTTAACCTGAAAACTAATCATCACAGGTGTCTGAGATTAATGTCAGTGATTCAAAGAACCCTGAGACACGATACCATCCATGAGTTTCATTGAAAAACTTTATTTTGTACCTACTGAAATAGATTTTGCATAATAAGTTGGTACGCAGTGTAAATCCCCTTGTACACGTGGTCAAGGCTTGTATGTGTCGCTCAGCCAAAGATGAATTTCTACCTCGACAGACAATAAAAATCTATTATACTCTATTGTAGAAAGGTTTTCTCGAAATATGCCCCGCCATGGCTGGAAGGGCATCCTGGTGCTTGGGTTTTGGGTTACATGAGAAGTGCTTGTTATTTTCACTGACTAAACGGTGAACATGGATGTTTCCTTTTCTCTTCACCTGTTTGCGTGGAGTGAACCTGTTGGACAGACTGAGTGCAAATGTCAGGTGGGTCCATGTTTCTCCATTGGGTTTGTCATTAAGTGCTCAGAACAATCGATGGCAACGGGTCCGATCAGGGCAGGTCTTTTCCAAATGTTTTGAGCCTGATTATGCTTTCCAGCCTGGAGATCTGTGAAACAAACAACCTTGTACAAACATTTAAACATTCAGAAGGAATTGGCTTAATGCCCAAAGTGTGGAGTACTGGCCCATTGGGGATCTGACAGATTATTTCATTTCACGGCTCTTTTAGTGGGCTCGATGTCTGTCTTATTTCACTTATGAGTTACAAGTCAAACAAGACAAACAGTCAGCCACAGGTTTTACACTAAGGACATTACTTATCTCCCATCGTAACACTTTTCAATGCAGGCATTTTGAATCTATGTTGAATTTAAACAATGCTCGTTTCACAGACATGAGTTGATACTGTGCATCCAAACCATCTGCTGGAAGAAAATCCAAAAGCTCTTCATTAATGACATCATTTTGGAGGTGAAGATGTGGTGGATGCACAGGAGGAGGTGAGGAAGGGAAGGAGGAGAGACAGGGGCGGAGATGGGGGAAGCGAGAGAGGATGTGGAAGGAGAGGAGACTAAGTAAAAGTGAGAGGAGTGTTCGGAGCAGAGGAGAGCGATGCTGTGGTTCACTGACCTCAGGGCGAACTGCAGGAGCAGACTCCACCTCTTCACTGTGTAATTATGTGGAGTTTATCAGAGAGCACCAGGACTGTGTGGCATCGAGCCAGGAGAGACTCACTGCACTGAAAGACTTCGAGTCCAGTCATCTTGATTTGAAGGTGAACATGAGGTTTGTAAAAGCAACATGAAATGATCCACTCCTCGCCTTGATGCCTTAAATTTTCCTCGACTCATCCGGGGGCAGGATTCTATACTGGGACTCCCTGACTTCCATCATCCCAGACACTTCCTCCAGCTGCTGCGGGGGGGACTTAAACTTCTTCTCAGGATCACTAAGAGACATAAGCTGTCTTTCAACCGGAGTGGAAACGTACTGTAGGTCACTTGGGTGAAGTTCAGGTAGGTGGGTGTGCCCCCTGGTGGTTGAAATGAAAGCCACAGGAGGGCTACGATGCATTGTCGCTTTTTTACATTAATGTCACCTCCCTGCCCCACTGTACAACAATTGAACAACTTTCTAAATGTTTTCCAAACAACAAATGCATCATTTGTTTTTGCAAAGGAGGCTCCAACTGGAAACAGCTGTTGCTAATAAGCTTGGCCCTCTGATAGGGCGCGGAGCAATTCAGTTTTGGCTGTTGAACACGGCAAAGAACTCCGGCCCGTCCCGATCCACTCCCACCCCTACATTGATCTTTGAAGTGCAAGGCTCTATAAGACCCAGAGACAGACCAAACATTGGCGCTTTTATCTCAAAGTGAATGATTTTTTTGGCTTAATCTTCTTGGCTCCGAAATGCTGTCTGATTAGATTTGGTTCCATACCTCAACTGTAACCTGCACAGATGTACAACAGGGTATTAGTATCTCACTGAGGACAGATGTGTCTCCTGCCTCTCTCCTCAGTGTTGGCGATCTCCAGAGGGGATCGATGAAGCGCCTGTGTGAAACCGCAGACGGCGCTCTCTGCTCCTCACTGTCTTGTCGCTGATTGCCCATCACGGTTTATTACTGTCATCTTTGCTGCTGAAGACGGATGGCGGAGCAGTCGTAAGTGGATCAGTCCAGTAGACACAAACAGGCGGGGGCGTGTTTGTATCAAGAGGGACATGTTACTTTACATCAGGGTCAATCAGAGTGCGGCTCTTTGGATGATTGGGTATGTATAATGTGGCTCTTTGCATTAGAATTTCTACATATTTCCCATAAATTTAAAGTCTTTTAGAATTTTGACGAAAAATCCAAGCATAGTCCTCCATGTTTCCCGTCTCTGCACACATGAATCAGAGTCCGTATCTCTCTCATTTTGGAGGCGGTGTGTAAAAGGTGCAGCAGCTTCACTCAAAACCATGCAGGTTTAGCAACAGTCAGGCAGACCAGGAGCACCGGGAGTTTTCCTGTTGGGCCAACGTACTTTTGGGCCAGTTGGACCAGATGAGTGATTAGGCCTTTTCTTGGGTTATGGTTCCCAGATAATCGTGTAACATCACTCATGCCCCTCACTTCATATTTGCCCATATAAGTGAAAAGAGTTTAGTGCATCACCTTCCAGGACCCAGAGAACCGCAGGCCTCTATTTTTATACATTTGAGACAAATGTATGCAAAGAAGTGCATGTTGGGAAATGTCAGGTGACTCGCCCTCCTGCCCCTCATCATCAGTGCGCACAGTTTGGAAATAGCACCTGGTTTCCATTGAAAGGACAAAGGCCTTTTTGGGACTTCTATTCTCATTCAACACCTCCCTAACTCACTCCACACCTCCCTAGCTCTCTCTACACCTTCCTAACTCCCTCTACACCTTCCTAACTCCCTCTACACCTCCCTAATTCCCTCTACACCTTCCTAACTCCCTCTACACGTCCCTAACCCTCTCTACACCTCCATAACTCCCTCTACACCTTCCTAACTCCCTCTACACCTTCCTAACTCTCTCTACACGTCCCTAACCCTCTCTACACCTTCCTAACTCCCTCTACACCTTCCTAACTCCCTCTACACCTCCCTGACCCTCTCTACACCTCCATAACTCCCTCTACACCTTCCTAACTCTCTCTACACGTCCCTAACCCTCTCTACACCTCCCTAACCCTCTCTACACCTCCCTAACTCCCTCTACACCTTCCTAACTCCCTCTACACCTTCCTAACTCCCTCTACACCTTCCTAACTCCCTCTACACCTCCCTAACTCCCTCTACACCTTCCTAACTCTCTCTACACGTCCCTAACCCTCTCTACACCTCCCTAACCCTCTCTACACCTCCATAACTCCCTCTACACCTCCCTAACTCTCTCTACACCTCCCTAACCCTCTCGACACCTTTTTAACTCCCTCTACACCTTCCTAACTCCCTCTACACCTTCCTAACTCTCTCTACACCTTCCTAACCCTCTCTACACCTCCCTAACTCCCCCTGCACCTTCCTAACTCTCTCTACACGTCCCTAACTCTCTCTTTACCTCCCTAATTCCCTCTACACCTCCCTAACTCTCTCTACACCTCCATAACTCCCTCTACACGTCCCTAACTCCCTCTACACCTTCCTAACTCTCTCTACACCTTCCTAATTCTCTCTACACCTTCCTAACTCTCTCTACACCTCCCTAACTCTCTCTACACCTCCCTAGCCCTCTCTACACCTCCATAACTCCCTCTACATGTCCCTAACTTCCTCTACACCTTCCTAATTCTCTCTACACCTTCCTAACTCTCTCTACACCTTCCTAACTCCCTCTGCACCTTCCTAACTCTCTCTACACCTTCCTAACTCCCTCTGCACCTTCCTAACTCTCTCTACACGTCCCTAACTCTCTCTTTACCTCCCTAATTCCCTCTACACGTCCCTAACTCTCTCTACACCTCCCTAACCCTCTCTACACCTCCATAACTCCCTCTACACGTCCCTAACTCCCTCTACACCTTCCTAACTCTCTCTACACCTTCCTAATAAGGTAAGCCCCACCCTTGACCTGCTGCAGTTTGCTTACAGACCCAACATCGGAGTGGAGGACGCTGTCATCTACCTGTCGGAGCGGGCGCTCAAGCACCTGGAGCACGCCGGGAACGCTGTGAGGGTCATGTTCTTTGACTTCTCCAGTGCCTTCAACACCATCAGGCCGGCGCTGCTGCGGGGGAAGCTGGAGGACGCGGGAGTGGATGAACATCTCACCGCATGGACCATCGACTACCTCACGGACCGACCACAGTATGTGCGGCTGCGCAGCTGTGAGTCTGAGGTGGTCGTCTGCAGCACCGGGGCCCCACAGGGCACCGTCCTCTCACCGTTTCTCTTTACCATCTACACATCGGACTTCACATACAGCACGGACAGTTGTCATCTCCAGAAGTTCTCCGACGAATCCGCCATCGTGGGCTGTGTGTCTAAGGGGAACGACCTGGAGTACCGGTCAGTCATCCTAGACTTTGTGGACTGGTGTGAGCGCAACCACCTGTGCTTGAAGACGAAGGAGATGGTGATCGACTTCACGAGGAAGCCACTACCGCACACACCGCTGAACATACAGGGGGAGGACATTGAGGAGGTGGACAGTTTCAAGTACCTGGGTGTTCACCTCAACAATAAACTGGACTGGTCCCACAACACCAACTCCCTGTACAAGAAGGGCCAAAGTCGCCTCCACCTTCTGAGGAGACTGAGGTCGTTCGGAGTGAGCAGGCCTCTGCTCAGGACTTTTTTTGACTCTGTGGTAGCCTCTGCTCTCCACTACGCTGCCGTGTGCTGGGCCCCGGGCAGCACAGAGCGGGACAAGAACAGACTGAACAAGCTGGTCAGGAGGGCCAGCTCTGTCCTGGGCTGCCCCCTGGACTCTGTGGAGGAGGTGAGGGACAGGAGGGTGTTAGCCAAGCTCACCTCCATCATGGACAACACCTCCCACCCACTGCACGGGACTGTAGAAGAGCTGAGCAGCTCTCTCAGTGGCAGACTGAGACACCCTCAGTGCAGGACGGAGCGCTACTGCAAAGCCTTCATCCCCACTGCTGTCAGACTGTACAATAAGACTGTGAAGTAACGCCGACTGTAACAAGTGAATTTCTCCTTTGTGAGATCAATAAAGGTTTATCTTATCTTATCTTATCTTATCTTATCTTATCTTAATTCTCTCTACACCTCCCTAACTCCCTCTACACCTTCCTAACTTATTGGGTTATTGAAATTGGGTTATTGTCGTGTTGACTGGGACAAGACTGGTTTGACTGGTTCTATCTCAGAAAAACAGACTGTCTAATCTAAGAGTCTAATCTTCAGCCTATAGTCTCTGGCATAGACTAGACTTACATGTAAACTGAGTGAAAAGGATCATTGTGTGTCAGTCCGAGCCCTGCAGAGGGAGCCGAGTGGAGCAGAGTCCCTCTCAATGAGCCACAGGAGATGTGTATTTTCCCCAACCTCTTTGTTTTGTTACTTTAAGCAGCATGTCCGTCAGCTGGAGGGTCATTATGTGGAGACAGAGAGGGGGGGCACAGAGAGCAGGAGAGAGCGCCACAATAGCTGTGTTCACGTGACGGCACAACATTCTGGAGAGCCTGTGCTTTCAAATGAGCAGGTAAGAATTCCATGATGGCAACTTTTTTGTTTTTGGGTTAGGATTTAGGGATTTGGATGGAGATACTACCCTCTGTCAGGGGGCAGAGAGAAGGTTAGTCTTAAGAAAAAAGAAAACTGGTCCTAATACATATATTTATGGGTGTGATCTCACCTCAGTGGACACAGCACAGAGAATGACATGTGCAAAAAGGCACAGCCTGAGGGAGCACTCCAGAAGCTTCTATTTGCATTTCCAGGATTATATTTTGTAGACAGAACCTGGATGTATCCTCCACCTTTTTAACCTTCTTACACGCATTATAAAACGCCAAATATGCTGAGGGCTCCAGAGCAGTTTAAGCCACAATTACAACAGGCTTTTCATTCTTTGGATGGTTCAAAAGTCTCTCAGGCTTTATCCTGGTTACACAAAGGTCAGATAAATAAACACATCTGCTGACTCTGGTCTGCTGGTGGTTACTAGAGTACGGACTAAACATGGACTAAACTCAGGTGGTTAAGTCCCACTTTTAAAATCAAGGCATAATTGATTTTCAAATCGTAAATCTATTTTCTGTTTGTACCTTTGAGTTTGTATTTGAAATGTACAAATAAAGTTACATTAACAAATGGGATCTGCTGACTACTTCCCGTTCATGTTGAGTCCTGGAGAGTGCGCGCTGTGAAACGCAGACACCCCCTGGGCTCAGCACTTCAGACTGATGCCAGGGGAGGATTCCAGTGCAGGACGGCCCGGGCAGGTCAAGTTTCCTCCGGCTGGGGACACACTCCACCCCCTCCCTTCTGCAGTCAACGCTCTTTTGGATTTGAGCAGACGTTCATGCAGGCAGAAATCTACCTTAGCTGTGTTCAGGTCTGAGAGACTTCATTAAGAATAGATTTAAGCCTAAAGATGAACGTGAGAGCTGCTAACTAAGACGGGGCCATCAGAAAGCATTTTCTTTGCCGGGCCGGTCAGACACTCCTCCTTTCTGCTCTAAAGAAGAAGCGTGTGAGCGGCTGCTTACGACCTATCATCCCGTCACCTGTCACCACCACGCACTCTTCCAATGAACATTAAAGACACTGTTTTCTTCTGTTCTTTCATCTGTTTTAAATCAGAATATAAAATCCCTAAAACCCGGAGCAAGAAACAGCGTTCCATCCAGTGTTTCTCTCATTGGTTGATGCCGTCTGTCAATCACGGCCACTGGGAAACACTCAGAAACATCTCAGAGAAAGCCTGACGTTTGGCCGGCCAGGAAAACACTTTCTCACTCAAGTAACACCTTCTGCCTACACATTGTCTAGTCCTGTTTGATTTTTTTTCTTCCAGAAGGATTAGTTGATCATTTCAAATACTTAGCCTGATTAATTGCAAATTACACATTTCAATTTTTTATTTTTATTTTTGTACTTTACTTTCAATGTTGCAGTTACATGGTTAAATGATTGAGAACATTTGGTATCGCTTTATATTAAGTATTACTAAGGTATTAATAAGCATTAGTTATCTGGTTAAGGTTATAGGGTAGCGTCACCTGTAACTTCATTTTTTTCCCACTAAAGCAGTGGCAAGGCAAGGCAAGGCAACTTTATTTATACCGCGCATTTCGTACACAAGGCAACTCAATGCGCCTTACAAAAGAAAATATGCGAAATTACAATCAGGTTAAGTTAAGGTAAAGCACATATATAAAAACATCAAGACATGGGACGCACACATTACACCTGGGCAGGCGCTGTAGGGGAGGGGCGCCCACCTGTCGACTGGAGGGCGGGGTTAGGGGAGTTAAAAAAAAGTTGGTGAACACAGACGCAGAGGGATTTGGGGCGTGGTTAGGGAGGGGATGTGTGTGCAGTTATTTGCATAGTCCTTGAAATGAATGTTGTGAGTGAATGTTTGTAAATGCAGTCGCAGAAGCGTCAGTCCGTATCTGGTTTAGCTCCGGGACTTGACCTTGAGTGGGGAATGCTGACGGTGTGGGAGAGATGAGAGGTCCAGCTGCTTCAATCTCCTCTCAGGAGGAAAAAAAATATTCCAGAATTATTTCATCAATTTATAATAAATGTGCTTTTTTATTTTTTCTTGGTCTCAGCATAAGTTCAGTTCTCCAGAGCAGGTAGTTCCTTCACAGTTCATCCCTTTTCCTGCCAAGATGTCGCCCTCCTTTTGTCCGTCTCCACAGTGAGCTGCCAGGTCGTGCAGAACAGTCCATCACTGTGCTTTACTTTCCTGTATAAGTCCATCACTCGGTCACTCCCTGCTCCAAAGTGCGACAGCAGCGGGGTCCGATTGCAAGTTGTCAACTTTCCGACTTTTCGATTAACCAGGGCAAAGCTAAGTCCGTACCCTGTTATCAAGAGTCCAAATAAGTGAATATCTCTGATGTCTCCGACCGACAGGACCGCGAGGCAAACGATCCACTTACTCCACACGTCCACCGTAGCTGTGAAAGTCCGGTCAGGGAAGACGACCTCCTCCGTGGCCTCACTTTGTGAAAAAACCTTATCAATTGCGCTGAGATTCCAGTTAATCAATTCCATAGTTTAGCGGTTCGGGAGGACAGAGAGCAGGTGGTCAAAGAGAAACAAAAGTCAGACAAAGACACTCGCAGAAGCAGGAAAAAAAGCACGAATGCCAGGAGCAGTTAGAAAACGCGTCTGCACTCGACAGAGACAGGAAGTAGAGTAATAAAAAGACAGAAAGGACATTATTACCTTCTGAGCTGCAGGAACAGACCAGATCCACATCAGACACCGTTTTCTTTCAGATAAACTTTTCTAAACACACTGAGCAGTTCGACAGTGAAAGCTCCTCACACGTCACAGATCTCTTACATAGTGAGAGCGCTCACTCTGTCACTGAAAATGCACCATAATTGTTCCAAACATGGCTAATGCAGAGTGAGCGCTCACCTTTTCCAGAAACAATCTTTGATCCCAAACGCTCCGTGCTGTATTTGGTGCAGCGTTGTGTTTCTTGTTGTCGCTGCCGTGTTGTCACTGCTTTTCTCTTTGTCTAAGAGTCTAGTTTCTTATTCAGTCCAGGTTTAGTCCTGGTTTTTAACCAGTTTACTGTAAGTCCTGGTTTAGTCCTGGCTAAGACCACGGCTCGGCCATCTCTGATAATGACTGAAGTGTTAGTAAGTCATAGCTTTGCTTCTCTTTTGCATGTGCGCTGAAGCTGCTCATGAGTTCAGGCTTTTTTAGACTCACTGCGCATTATTGACGTTTGGAGAGAAAACGTACCGAAAATTAGCACAGAAAAAAATACCGCTTTTCGGTCGGTACCAGCTACCGTTTAACAGTACCCAGCCCTAGCCATGAATAATATGCTTATAATTAGCAGCTTATTGACATCCACACAAGCATATTATTCATGTGATATTAATTATTAACACTTAATAAAGAATCAGCGTCAATTCAACCTGTAGGACATATACCATCTCTGGCTGCTTCTCACAAATCATCCAATCATAGCCCCATCTCAGGCCGCACCTCCGCATGAGCCAATCACCGCAGCTGCACATTCTCTCTTCAGCCAATCGTCTCCCAGGATTCTCCTCTTAAGCCCCTTCGTCCTCTGCTTTGGCCGTTTCCAGCTGTGCTGTGACCCTCCTCCGCTCCTCCTCCAACTGACCTCTCCTCTACTCCACTCATCGAGACTGAGGATCACCAGATTTCATCCTCTACCTGTGTCCAGACTCCATCAATCATTCATCAGGCTCGAGTATTTCATACCCATTCATTCAATGTTCCATGATTCATGTGGGAGTGCAAAATGAGTCTTTCAGGTTGAGTTAATTTAACACTAAGTAATACTTAACCAGCAGCCCTTAAAGGAACAGGCCACCATCTTTCCATACTGAGATATGTTCTTACCTGAGATTAGACGAGATGATACGTACCTGTCTGGTCTTTGTGCCCATGTTCTTTTAATGTTTTTTAAATGTCTTAATGGTATTGGTCCTTCTTATCTTTCAGAACTGCTTTTACCTTACAAACCTTCGCGGCCCCTTTTCTCCTCCGGCAGGGGCCTCCTAGTTATTCCTAAAGTCAACAAAAAGACTCATGGTGAGGCGTCTTTCCAATATTACGGCCCTCGCCTCTGGAACGACCTGAGGAGGAGCTCAGGGCTGAGGAGGAGCTCAGGGCTGCAGAGAACGAGAATGTTTTTAAGACTCAAGACCCACCTTTTTAGCTTAGCTTTTAACTGACTAATCTATTTATTTAATCCTAATATATAAAATGTATATATATGGGAGGTTGTCCCAGGCGCATTGTTTTAAATGTTGTAATCTGTAAAGCACTTTGTGATACCTTTCGGTATGAAAAGCGCTTTATAAATAAAGTTTGATTAATTGATGGAAGAGCTTTGTCGCTTCTAACTTCACCCCCGTTTGGAGCTATAGGAATATGCTGGGAGAGGCCAAATGCTAACAACATCTTTGGTTGTTTTGCGTGACTGAGAGCACGCACAAAGACCAGACAGGTACGCATTAACTCGTCTAAGCTCAGGTATGAACATATCTCAGTATGTAAAGATTCCTTTAATATAAAGTTTTGTTCCTTTAATATAAAGCGTTCTTAAGCTGTGCTCTGCACATTACAGTTCCTGATGTGGTTGTAGTTTATACACTATACTTTAGGCTGTTTTGTAGTAGTGTCCAAATGTCCAAAGGGATTAAAAATTTCCCACAATTCATCTTGAAAACTTGCGAGCATCGCTTGTCCCTAGATGGGTCAATGTGGACCACAATGCATTGGGAGAGAGTCTGTTCATGTGGCCTTTTGTGATCAGAAACAAACCGAGAGCTTCCCTCACCGGAACAGTTCCGTTTTCTCACTTCACATGAAATCTGTGTGAATAAAACCTATGTCAGTGCTGAATTATCACTTAAATTGAGTCAGTATTTACCACAGAAACCCATTACCAGTTTAGTCCACTTTTTAAAAACATCATTTCTTAGTTTACAAGCAATGCCCTGCTCTGACAGGGCTGAAACTTTCTCTGTCTCTGGCAGAGCAAGGCATGTCCCAGACGCTAAAGCAAAGTGCTTCATTCTGAGTTACACATGAGCGCCTTGGGCCACATGTAGACACTTCACTGACTGAGATGGATGTGCACCTAAGTGTCTGTAGGCGCTGCTCTGGTCCTGAGAGTGTATTATCTGCTCCATGGTCAGGTTTCAGAGGCACATTTGGACACTGACACTGATGAATGTTCCAAAGCAGAACATCGTTCATAAATTCCTCACGCATTCACAGTGTCGCCCCAGGCCCACTCCTCAGACCAGCCCGTCACTTCTCCAGCACCGAGGGGAGAACTGTCGCCCGTACGCTGGTCGGTACTTGGGGTTTGATAAAAAATTCAATCTTGGGCTGCATTCTGCTCGTCTTGCAGTCTCGTCTGTTGTTTGCATGCTTCCAGAATGCGCCTGGGGTTGCAGCTCTCGCAAAGTTTTCCAAAACCGCTGATCTTCCTGTCAGCTCTGTGATTGAAGAGTCATTTTTTTGTATCTATTCAAACAATATCCTTTTTCTTCATGTCTCGGCCATCGGAGTCATGTATGAAAAACATATCCCACGTCAGACGTAGGAAACATGCACAAGTCAGCCAGTCACAACAGAGGTGAAGGAGGAGCAGCAGAATCGAGCCACAGGAGGCCTGTTGAACTACAGGCTATCACACTTTCTTCCCAGTCCCGTCCCAATCACGGGATCACTAGTAAAATTCACTCCCGTTGATCATCCTCTAGTGCATTTGATACACCGCTATGCAATTCTGCGCATAGAATTAAAAAAGTATAGAAATGATGGAAAGAGTGGAGGCCTTTAGTTTGCCCCTCTGTTATAAGGCAGGTTATGTGTCACAGGTGCATTATGCATAGAACCAGGTGTTGAATTTATTTTGTTGGCATTTGATGCAAAATCATTTCTTTTTAGATAATTTCAGATACCTTATGTGGGGTGTCCAAACATTTTTTTTAAATTGAGGGCCGCATGTTGAAGTGTATACGGTCTGAAGGGCCACAGATTGATGGTTAATGCAGTAAAAAATCTTGATTTTGGGTACCTTAAAACCAGCGATTGGTATTGAATAAGATCACTCACTCAGGGTGTGAAAAACAGACAGGAAATGTGCAAACAGCTGGATGGTTACATTACTGACCATCAGCCTGGCTCCACATCTGGAGATGGGTTCCCAGTTTGTGGTTACAATTGTGTAGGATTATGACAGGCGTTGTTATACTGGACCAACTCCCTGTACAAGAAGGGCCAAAGTGGCCTCCACCTTGTGAGGAGACTGAGGTCCTTCTGAGTGAGCAGGCCTCTGCTCAGGACTTTTTATGACTCTGTGGTGGCCTCTGCTCTCCACTACGCTGCCATGTGCTGGGCCCCGGGCCGCACAGAGCGGGACAAGAACAGACTGAACAAGCTGGTCAGGAGGGCCAGCTCCGTCCTGGGATCTGTAGAGGAGGTGAGGGCCTGGAGGGTGTTAGCCAAGCTCACCTCCATCATGGACAACACCTCCCACCCACTGCACGGGACTGTAGAGGAGCTGAGCAGCTCTTTCAGTGGAAGACTGAGACACCCTCAGTGCAAGACGGAATCTAAACATGTGCAATAACCCCTTTGAAAAACTATGCGCAATAATCTCTGTATCAGCGTCACTTACTGACATCCTGCACTACGACTTTATATAATCTGTTCTCATTATCCTATTTTTATTTATTCTTATTTCCTTATTGTTATAACTCCGCCCCTTACCTCTTTTTTTTACCAACTGTTTGCACATTTCCTGTCTGTTTTACACACTCTGAGTGATCTTATTGAGCCGAACGTAACAAGTGAATTTCTCCATTGTGAGATCAATAAAGGATTATCTGATCTTATCTTAATCAGTAACATCTCTGGCTGCTGATTCAACAAGAAGCCTGAGGGCCTCAAAATATTGGTCTGAGGCCGCATTTGGTCCCTGTGCCACGCTTTGTCTTATGTAGTCTTGTTGTTTGAGGAGAATAATAGCTGGTAAATCATGCTATGAATTAAATATCATGTGTGTGATGATTCATTCAGCCCTGTAGACTGAAGACTGAACACTCCTTTGTTTGAACTGTTGATCTCTAATATTGTTAGAACAATCCTTTCAAACATAAATGAGCTGTTGGACAAACTCACCTTGTGTCTTTTCTCTTGAACTCTCCATTCTGCAGCCACAGCCAGAGGACGCCAGAGCGGCCGGGACTTTAAACGTCTGTCTTTGATCCGCAGTCTTTCTTCTATTCTCTTCTGTTCTTACACAGACAATATTCTATCCTTTCAAAGCTTTTTGCTGAACGGCGGAGGGGGGGGCTCGCTGACCACAAAGCCTTGTTATGTGATCGGATCTCTGGCCTTTTTGTCGCGGCCGAGGTGTTAAAAACAGACAGAAAAGAGTGGAGCTGCGCCGTAACCGTGCGACAGTCGGCGGCATTATTGAAGCTAAAGACTAAACACTATAGTGGCTTTTCTTTTAGCGAGAAACGAGATCTGGAGAGCGTGAGTTTGGAGCCGGGACCGAGGCGTCAGATGGAGACACGCTCAAAGTGCTTAATGGGCTCAGTCTGGAGTCTTTGTATGAGGCTGTCAGTCAGAGCGAGCAGTAGGTGAGAACAGCACGTTAGCCTGACAGGGTGCTCATGTTAGCCCCAGGGCAGAGTTAGCACTAGCCCAGTCAACACATGCCTTTCATGCTCCAACGCAGACGACATGTGAAGAGGAGGCTTGATCACAGTCGTTCACTCCCATTCACGCGTCTGCCTGCTCCAACCCTTCAAACAAACAGATCCCACGCCAGATCAAAATCACCCACCTCCCCTTTCAATTCAACTCTGATTTTTTTTCCCCAATTGAACGTGCTTCATAATATCATGTAACAAGTTAATGTTGCCCGTCCTGGAAGCGCCACTTTAACGTGTTGGAGGGGTTTGAGCACCTCTGTTCTCGGGGGCTTCGTGCCCCTGGTAGGTTCTCCCATGGCAAACAGGTCCTAGGTGACGGGTCAGACAAAGAGCGGTTCAGAAGCCCCTTGTGAGACCAACAGGCCTAGTTTGAACCATGAGGCCGTCTTTCTGTGGACCCAACACCAACGGACAAGTGGAAGAAAATGGATGGATGGATGGATGGATGGAAGTTAATGTTGGTTGAAGGGTTTTTCTTAGTCCAAGTTACTAACATCAGTCTTCTCGATAGCACTGAAATGAACCTGATAACAGTTTTCTGCTTGTTAACTAGCGTAGCTGTTACTGGGGGTACTCCAAAATGCCCATGACACTAGAGGCCGCCATTGCACCACCGTTGCTGTAGTACCTCCATATCGCCGCTAGTCTCCCATTGAAAAGCATTGGACTTTAGACATGTTAAAAAACAACTTTGTGATAACGCTGGGTTAGTTACAATTAAAAGGACCAGGCTGGTTTTCGTAAGAAGAATTTTAGTAATCTCGTTCTTAATGAGGGTCGGACTGTTAGCATTGGAGCAGCGCGAGCTAAACGTCACGCAAGGGCCGAGTCTACGGTGAAGATCCCGCCCTTATGCCCTTTTTAGGAACATGCTTCGTCAGAGCTGGGGAGGGGGAGTCTGTAAATCCGCCATGATTTCCTCCTCGAGCGTGATCATTATGGTAAACGGGCTAATATTCCATTACAATAACATGTACACTGCTCACAAAAACTTAGGGCACACTCAAAAAACACATCCTAGATGTCAATCAATTCGATTTTTCGAATGAAAATCTTTATTCATAGTGTAGGGCAATGTGTAGAGAACAAAATAACATAAGAATGATACATGGAAATCAAATTCTCAGCCCCTGGAGGTCTGGATCCAAAATTATAGTCAAAATCAAAGTGACAAATCAGGTCACTGGTTGATCCAAATACTGTAGAAATTCCTCAAAATGAGTCTGTATCATCCTCAGTAGTGTGGCCTCCACGTGCCTGAATGCACTCCCTACAACGCCTGGGCATGCTCCTGATGAGACCACGGATGTCCTCCTGAGGGATATCCTCCCAGACCTGGATTAGAGCATCAGTCAGCTCCTGGACAGTCTGTGGTGCGACGTGGCGTTGATGGATGGACCGAGACATGATGTCCCAGATGTGCTCTATTGGATTTAAGTCTGGGGAACGGGCAGGCCAGTCCATAACATCGATACCTTCATCATGCAGGAACTGCTGACACACTCTTGCCACATGTGGCCTGGCATTATCAGGCATCAGAAGGAACCCAGGGCCCACAGCACCAGCATATGGTCTTACAATAGGTCTGAGGATCTCATCCCGGTCCCCAATGCCAGTCAGGGAACCTCTGGCTCGCACATGGAGGGCTGTGCGGCCCTCCAATGAAATGCCTCCCCAGACCATCACTGACCCACCACCAAACCGGTCATGCTGGATGATGTTGCAGCAGCAGAACATAAGCACCGGCCCAACGCCCTCACACCACCCTCACGGAGTCGGTTTCTGACCGTTTGAGGACCAACATGCACATTTGTGGCCCTCTGGAGGTCATTTTGTAGGGCTCGGGCAGTGCTTCTCCTGTTTCTCCGTGCACAAATGAGCAGATAGCGGTCCTGCTGCTGGGTTGTTGGCCTCGGTCGCCCCCCCCCAGGTCTCCTGGTGTACTGGCCTGTCTCCTGGTATCTCCTCCATGCTCTGGACACTGCGCTGGGAGACACAGCAAACCTTCTTGCCACAGCACGAATGGACGTGCCATTTTGGATGAGCATCACTCCCTGAGCAGCTTCTGTGGGTTGTAGATGCTCCTCATGATACCTCTAGTGGTGAGAACACTGGACAAATGCAAAAGTGTTCCAAAAATACGCTACAAAGGATGAAGACGGGGAAATGGTCTGTGGTCACCACCTGCAAAACCATTCCTCTTTTGGAGTGATCTTGCTAATTGCCTCTCATTTCCACCTGTGTCTGTTTAATTTCCACAACACCAAGTGAAATTGATTCACAATAAGCGTGGCTTCCTAACTGGACAGTCTGATATCCCAGAAATTTGACTGACTTGGAGTTACATTGTGTTTTTTGAGTGTGCCCTAAGTTTTTGTGAGCAGTGTATATAAAGGTTTTTCAGACATAGTGACGTTTGAATTATTCATGTGAAATGCACTTTGCTCAGCTTGTTCTGCTTCCTTCACCTGCCCCCATGTGGAGGCGGGGTTTGAGACGTGGCTGAAGTGCACAGGTGTCTGTCAGATCATGTTCTGTGGTCGGTAAATGGCTCTGTGTTTGCATAGAGTTGCATTGATTTCAGCGCTATGCAAACGCCGTCGCCCGTATCTCGCCGCTCTCCTGTGTATTTCCGGAGGCTTCTTTCCAGTCGCCAGGCAACATAGGAAATGAACGGAAGCTCGCCGCTCTATTCTCTTCTGCCGCTGCGGTGTCAAACGGCTGAGGTTGAAGAAAGCTGTGTACAATTAATTTACACTGCGTTCCAAATTATTATGCAAATGACATTTTTCGAAGATGTTCTAAATGAGAGTCAGCATAATTTTCAAGTCTTTAACTGTTAGAGGATCATGTAAATGTGGTTGAAAAAACCTCCCAGTGATAACAGTATTTTTTCCAAAAATAAATATAGTAAAAACCTCAAAATCTACTGTTCCAAATTATTATGCAACTCATTGTTTCAATACATTTTAAAGCTTGTAATTAACTGAAAACGGTCATTTGTTGAATTTGTAGCATTAGGAGGTCATATTTACTGAAATCAAAAGCTATTTCAATCAAAAAAATCTAAAAAATCCATTAAACTTGTGAGTTTTTGGACAGTTTCGGCTTGGATTTCTTTGCAGGATGTCAGAATAGCCTCCCGGAGCATAGAAGACAATGGTCAGTCAGAAACTCCACATATTTTTCAAAGGTCATTTTCACACCTTCAGGGAGCCTAAAAGGGCCTAAAGGGGCCGACCAGCTCTCTCACCGTGATTCTGGCCCAAAACATGACACCGCCACCTCCTTACGTCACAGCCTTGTTGGGACATTGTGGCCATTCACCAACTATCCACTACTCCATCCATCTGACCATCCAGGGTTACACAGCCTCATCAGTGAACAAGAATGTTCATGTATTTCTGAGCCACTGCAGCCGTTTCTGTTCATCAGCTTCAATGAAGAGTTTAGGGGAGGCCAGATAGGTTTATGCACAACTGCAGCCTCTGGAGGGTCCTACACCTTGATGTTCGGGAGACTCCAGAGGCACCAGCAGCTTCAAATACCTGCCTGCTGCTTTGTAGCATCTGTTCTCTTAATCTGATGTATTTGCCTGGCAGAAACCGTCCTCATGGTGCCTTTATCTGCACAAACCCGAGTGTGTCTGAATCATCCACAAATCTCTTATCTGTATGATGATTATGCTATTATCTTATCTATTATCTTTCATGAAATATCGAAGGTTTTCATACCTAGACCAAGGCATTCAACTATATCACGCTTTTCATCAGCAGAGAGATCCTTTTTCTTACACGTATTGCTTGAAAATGATGATCTGCTTAATAAAGTGGAACATCCTTTTTCAGCAGTTTTTCCCTTAACTGGGTTTAACCTGAAAACTAATCATCCCAGGTCTCTGAGATTAATGTCAGTGTCAAAGAGACCTGAGACACGACACCATCCATGAGTTTCATTAAAAAAAAAAGTTTTTTACCTTTTTGACACAAAAATACAATTTGCATAATAATTTGTAACGCTGTGTAGAATGGAGGAGCATTCCGTATCCAAAAAAATGGTAATTGTATGGATGTTTATTATTGTAACAGATGAGTACTCTGGAGCGTTACCTTCATAATAAAGTAGCGTAACGTAACAAGCTGCTTTTCCGGAGGAAGGACGAGCTAACTTAATGAGTTACTTTCAAAAGTTACGTTCCCCAACACTGGTTGTCAATGATCACATACCTTCCACTTGATGCCTGCGGTGGATTTCTTTCAGATATGACACTTCAGATTGAAAAGAGCTCATTTAGCCTCTGTTGATGTAGATGAAGCTCCTTACGTTTCCCTGGCCTGGTCAGCCATCCACGCCTGCTTTTGTATCTCTTCAAAAGCAGGACGTGGCAAAAAGCGTTTATTCTGACTGGCCCACAGTTTTTAGCTACTTAAAACTCTGGGCAAGTTTTTAGTAGCTAACTTGGCCCAATGTTGTTAGCATCAATGCAGTGGCAAAGGCAGTGCAGCGATGTTTAAGCGCCTGCACATCTGGGAAATATGTTTTGGCCTAGATGTAAGAGGAAAGCTATGGCTAAAGACTGAAATGGGCACTTCAATGCAAAAACAGTTTTACAATGGCAGCATTTTCAACCCCTTCACGAAACAACAGCAGCAGATATTACAGTGTCAGCTCTATCTGCTCCTAAAGGACATTCAGGTTTATTGCATTATGTTCAGGGCCTGTCAAAACACTTTCTGGCTCCTCTGTAAAAGCTAAAGCTCTGCAAAAGGAACAAGGAACTTTTCTCTGCCGTTATGTTTTTAGCGGCTGCCGATTGTCCTCAGCGAGTGTTAAAGAAGCAGGTGTTAGCAGCAGGTTAGCAATGGTAGCCTAACTTAGCGATAGCACTACGGCCGTGAATCTGCGGTCCTGAATCTGCAGGTATACCAATGTGCACCTGCAGACTGGAGCCGCTGACCCGATCCTGTCATTAAACCCAATACAATCTGATAGCCTACTCTCAAAATGCCCGAATCGGCTACCGATGCCGATCCTGAATATCGGATCAGGACTTTCCTATCCTTTGCACCTCCGTAACTCTGCATAAAAGCCTGGCTCCAAACAGTATCCCTTTTGATCAAAATTGGTGAAAAGCCATCCCAACTGTGCTGGGATGGCTATCACATTTCGAACCACTGGGTTTGTTCTGTCGTTAAAATGTAGAAGCCTGAACCCTTTGATTGACAGGCCCTGGAGCACTGTGGGAGCTTGTAGCTGCTCAGCCCGCCTTACAGGGGCGGAGTTTCCCGACGTTTTGTCCTTTTTTTGGACCTTGCTCTGTAGGAGGAGACATGGATTCTCCTTCGAATGGAATCATCAATGTAAATGGGAGGGAGCACTGAGCAGAGCCATGAGGGACTCCAGTGCCAGACGCGTGTGTGGTCTGGAGCTTTCCTTCAAGATCCAGTGACTGACTGGTGGTGCCCGGTGCAGGGCCATGTGTGCCTGCTGACCCACTGGAGGCCACCTTCTGATGTGTCCTGGCCCTGTTCCTTTAGTGTTCCTCTGGACCCCCAAAGATCATCCGGTGTCTGATGTAGGATGACTGCATTTTCCCTAAGTTTGATTTGAACCAAGAGTCAATGCAAGTCTCAGTGAATCGTGTCCGTCTTAAAGGCCGTGTGCAAAAATGTAGGATATGTTTATGTTTGTTAACGGAAAGCCCCTTGAGATGCAGCATCTCATTTTCGAGGGGGTCCACGATATAAGGTTGGTGCAGGTTTATGCAGGTCCATGACAATGAAAAGAAAATATCCTCTGTTTGAAAGACCACCAGCCGCCACTGCTCTGCACACAAGTTACTCTTAGTTTATTCCTGGTTTACCCTGTCCTTTTGACCTTGTTTAGACCTCTTCTGAGTCTCCTCCGAGTCTTTGAGCAGACCTTAATCCAACCTGGTTCCTGTCGCGAACATCCACAAACACCTGCAGAAAGAGCGTGAGGAGGAGAAAAGAGAGAGACGCGGAGAGAAACAATACATTTATTTGGATTGTGGTTAAATACATCTGTTTATAATAGCCATATATTCCTCTATAGGTGCGTCTCTACCATAGAAAAGGTGAGGTAGGGCCTCAGACAAAATAAACCGAGCATTTCACATCAAACTTTTTTTGTTTTTTTTTACACGTCACACAGTTAAAGGTAGAACTCCAGTCACTTCTACTATGTTCAAAGGAAAAGGCGATGAGCTTTATTCAGGAGGCACATAATATCCGTAGGCAGCTGCACCTCGATAGACACACGACGTTACTCAAGTCATAAGAAAATAAACTTATGGGCTGCCAGATCTTACAGGTCTACAGGAGGAAGAGCAGCCCGGCAAAGTCTTATATATATCATTATCGCAATCTCCACATGGACATTTTTTCCTCATTTTTTTTTACAGATATCTACACTTAATGTTTCATATTTTTTCTTATTCACACTTTAATGTGACATACTTTGACAAATAGTAGTGCAGATCTTTAATTCAAATCAAATCCACGCCGGTTTGTTCGTGTTCCTCCTGTCGACAGAGATCTTCACAGCGGAACGTCCACGGGCGGAGCGTAAAGTGTCGTGGACAGACAGACAGACAGAAGCTCCACTGTGGTTCTATGATTCTATTCTTACAGGAAATTACACTGATTCTACAATGAGTTTGGACAGAAAAACTACCGTGATTCTACCATGTGTTTATTTTTATTTATTTTTTAACAGGAAACTACCGTGATTCTACGATGTGTTTGTACAGGAACCTAGCGTGATTCTATAAGGCCGACGGTAACCTGAACGCTGGCGAACATCGACACTACGAGGGGAGACGGGTACGGCAGTATCGGCACTTCACTACAACCCTTTTAAATACATCTTAAATACATCTTTAAAGTTATTTTATATCTTTTTTTTTGTTGTGTTTTTTGTACACTGATGTCGGTCTTTGGTTACCTCTACTGCACTAACGTCTCGCAGGCAAAGAACCAAGGCCCTGTTCAGACGGCACGACAAGAGATTACATCCACAGGTTCATTTACTTTTTTAACTTGATTTGTAAAAAAAAGCCCTGAACTATAGAGCTGACAAACACTTCACTTTGGGCATTTTATAAACCAACGATTTCATTGTGTGAATTCCCATCTGTTGGGTACTGTTAGGTCTGGATGGGTTTCCCCCAACGATCTAAAACATGCACACAAGGATAATCCTCCAGCCAGATGATACTGACAAACCCGGCCTAAGATCTAGAGATGGCCAAGGACGGGTCAAATGCAGAGGACACGTGTCGCCATGGAGACACCAAGTCCCAAATCATTAAAGGCCTTCTACCTGATTGTTCTAGTTGAGGTTGAAGCTGTTTCCTTACATGTTCCTCACATTCTGACTTTTTGCGAGGACGAGTTTATTAAGTATGTCTTAAGTATGTCCAAAAAAAAAATCATGTCGCTGTGGTTTCCCGACACACTGTGACTTCTGCGTCTGAACAGGGCCTTCTTTTTTTCTACATATATATATTTTTTAAACGTTTTCTTGCCATTTTTCTCTCCAAGGATCATGAACTAAAGCTTGGAAGGACACATGCACAGACTACTGCAAATACTAACGCTTTACGAGGGAGGGTACAGCTCAGGATACTACAGAGTACGCGGAGCACAGTACTCCAAAGTATTCATGAAGATCGGGGTCAGCAACACAAATCCATGCAAGCCTTTTCCGTGGGACGCCTCCTCTGGGCGTCTTTGCGGACAAACTGTGGTTACTTTTACAATGTCTAGATTGAGCTCATTTTGCGATCAGTCTCTGTGCATAACGTCAGAATCCACACAGTTCTTTACAGCTCAGGTCCAGCACCGCACTGACACGTCTCATTCATTATTTTATTAGACTTACTTTATGCCCAAGTATTAACAGATAAAACACATATTTAACCTCTCAAAGTGAATGTTTATTTGGACGACTCGATCCATCACTTTTGTCTACGCCTCGTCTCAAAACCACAGCCCAGGGCGGACTGTAAAAGTCTTAGGATTTTTTGGTTCTGTGTCCCCAGTAACAAGTGAACCTGAACTGGAAATGACTGTATGGGCTGTGGAGCTACTGTTAGTTTAGTTCTTACTAGGGCTGACAACTTTGGTCGTTTAGTAGTACACAACACCAGAGGCCTGTGGCAGGTCTGTCTTTTACCTTGGGCTAATATTTGATATATCAGATGTTGACTTCTACAGGCCAGACTTCTACAGGCCAGACTTCTACAGGCCAGACTTCTTCTACAGGCCAGATTTCTACAGGCCAGACTTCTACAGGCCAGACTTCTACAGGCCAGACTTCTTCTACAGGCCAGACTTCTACAGGCCAGACTTCTACAGGCCAGACTTCTACAGGCCAGACTTCTACAGGCCAGACTTCTACAGGCCAGACTTTTTCTACAGGCCAGACTTCTACAGGCCAGACTTCTTCTACAGGCCAGACTTCTACAGGCCAGACTTCTTCTACAGGCCAGACTTCTTCTACAGGCCAGACTTCTACAGGCCAGACTTCTACAGGCCAGACTTCTTCTACAGGCCAGACTTCTACAGGCCAGACTTCTACAGGCCAGACTTCTACAGGCCAGACTTCTTCTACAGGCCAGACTTCTACAGGCCACACTTCTACAGTTGTTTAAACCATGTATACCATGATTCTACAGTGAAATAGCCGATACGTGAGTCTGGCGCCTGTCCTCTCAGCGGCTTTACTGAAACACACGGGAAAACGAAAGTGCAATGTCAGGCTCCGCAGCTCATGGACCTGATGTGTCTTTCTTCACTTCATCCGAGATAAATAAGACGAGGAGCTCCACGTAACGTGAACCCATTCATCACTACACCGTACAGGGCAAAAGTCAAAGAAGTGAAACGGCCTGAGAGGAAGTCTGACATGGAACCATTTCACAACAAAGCAAAAATGGTTTGTGTTTACATTACGGCGAAACAGAGACAAGTGTCACAGGGAGAAGTCTGACCCGGAGGACATTTGAGAACAGGGACGATGATGGAGGAAGAACGACTGCTTTATTTGGATTATATGGATGTATGGACAGCAGCAGAGGCAGGAGCAGGAGTCTGAGACTAAAGGTGAGATTAATGGGACTTTTTACACATAAATGCACTGTTTACATTGCTTACATGTATAAGCAGTAGTTACAGCACGAGCTCTCAAACTTTTATGTCTTATGAGTGTAGTTTGGGTCAGAAAAGTTGTAGCTTTGTCATCATCATGCCACGCCCCTTTTAGTCGACTAATCGACCAAGAACATCTTGGTTGTTGACAGCCCTAGTTCTAACGTTATGCACAGTTGCAATCAATTTGAATTCCGATCAAGGTTGGGAATATTTATCCTTGTCCACGGGTCTCAGGAGATGGGAAAAGTAGGACCGTTTCCAATTCAAGATAAAATAGTCATGTTTAGGCCTAATGAGTAGGCACTCAAAGCCTATTCATTAGGCATTAGGCATGGATAGGCTTTGAGAAATGTCCACACACAAATCCAAATTATTGGACAAAGCAGAGAATCGGCCCCAAAATGAAGTCATTATTGAAAAGTCTCTCGTCGATAAAAGGCCTTTGTTTTTCAAGTTTACTACAAAAAGCACACGACAAACTTGCTCCATCGGCACAAAAACAGAGCGCGATTCAAAAAGTCCCAAAGTTCTCAAAGTCCCAGTGGAGATTTGAAGGAGGAGACGCAAGTGCTCATGGGAAACGAAGTCCAGTCTCCTCCTCCGGACCATGCACCAAAATGTGTGATTGTGGCGAGGAGGGCGGAGCTATCGAAGGAAACTAGAAGGCTAAACTAGGACACACATACACACACACACAGCTCACAAAGACACGCCACGAAACGCATCTAAAGCGCGATCTACGAAGGACACGGACTCTGTGCTACGTTTGGAAACAACGGGATTTCAAATGATGCAATGGATGACACTGCAACAAACCTACCGAGGTGAAATGTACCCATCCGCGTTTTCTTCTATTATTTACTGTATATTGTTTTCATCTTGTTTAGATTTTGGAATATAGCTTCACTAAAATAGGCCGTTACGGCACGTCGTGGACATGTGCGGATGATCAAATGGACGACATGACGGTGATGTGAGCGACTTTGAAAGCACTGCACGGCGGAGAGGGAAATACGAAGCGTTTCGTGATTCCGGCGGCTGTGAAGAGTTTGGTTCAGCGCGGGACGTAATTATTGCTTTATACTTTTACGTGAAGCATTTCAGACAAACCGCTGTTAAACTGCTGAGTTTGTTCAACTGTTCTTAAACATATTAGCCTAATGTATTGCACATATTCAACAATGAAAGTGACATTGAACTAAAAAGTGCACAGTTGTAAATATGTCACATAAATAGAACATCTTTGAGTTATTAGACTATTGCACAAACGGATAAAGATTTGATTAAATATGTTTGTATATTTCATATATATTCTATAGATGTATAAGTTTATAGATGGATCAGTGCAGACTCGCCTGAGGGACATGTGTCCTCTGCATTTGACCCGTCTCTGTGGTAGACGGGTCAGTCAGGGCCCGGGTCAGGAGCAGCAAACTCAGGGGAGCGCCCCAGATGCCCTGCAAAAATGACTATATACAGTACTTATATAGTGCATAATGGTCATCATTTTTAACAACCTAAAATTAAGTTTGTTGTTTGTGCCACACCCATTTTTTTGGCGCAAGCACTTCCTGTTAATTTTAGCACTTCCTGTGAGCATGAATTCTCATTGTTGTCAATCAAAGAGAGTGAAGAGAATAAACAAGCTCAATATCAGCTCGAGTCAGACCCGCAGTTTGACCATGAACACAAGATGGTGTCGCCTACAGTGCATTCCAGAATAAGGTGAATGAAACGGTTGAAGCGGCTCCTCTGATGCTGCAGATCCTGGCCCTATTTGTTCATGAATAAAATGACTATAATTTTATTACCATTTTCTTATTCACAATATTCTTTAAAACTTTGCTTCATAAACTTCAGAAGCGGCGCTCCCTTGTGTCTCAGATTAATAAGTTCATACTTTTTATACTTCAGCACATCTTCAGATACATGAAGCGAATACATTAATAATAATATTGCACAAAGGACAGATAAAGGTCAGGCAGAACTAACATTGCACACATGTGCTTGGCTCTTTGTGCTAAACTCTATATTGCCAAACATGAAAACTGTGCATTCAGAAAATAGCTTATTCCACATTTACATACAATATTTGCATCTGTAACAAAATAAATCTCATAGTTATACCACATAGACTTCAAGATGAGTGAAGATGAGTGTGAGGGTGAAGATGGAGGAGGTGGTCCGCGGGTTGAAAAGGCCCTGATTTTGGTGTGCGGCGGCAGTGGGTCGAATGCGGTGAGTTGTGGCGATTTCTGACCCACGCCCGTCCCGCACAGTGATGGCTCGTCTTTCGGTTCCTATGCTCTGAAACGTGAGGCGCTTCTCTCACACGGAGGCGCCTCGTTTGTTCCTGAGACCCTGTGATTTTACATGAGACACAAATGAACAGCGTCTGAGTCCACACGGGCCCCACGCATTTCACTATCGACACGGGCCCCACGCATTTCACTAATGACACGGGCCCCACGCATTTCAGTGCCATGCCATTGGTCCAACAAACCAGGAGTCCAATGTTCTCATTATTCCGAAAATGTCCCATTGAGCAGAGTCCATTAGTCCGACATTTTTAACCCACTTGTGTTGTGGATTAGAGAGCCATATACAACCATTGGCCCTAATCTTGAGGTCAGTGCACTTTTGCCTGGACCTAATTTTATTTTTCAACCCCTACTCAATGGGACATTTTTGGACTGCTGAGCCGTCAGACTAATGTGTTGTCGGACTAATGGGTCGACCCCCGTGTTTCACTAACAAGTGGATTTATCCATAAGCCCTTTTCCACCGAGCTGGTGCTGGTTCCGGTTCTTTAGTTTTCCACTCAAAAAATGCTGCTCTTGGTGATTGGGAACAGCTGGATCAAGAAACAAGCCCCAGTGATGTCAGGGGCCGTGGCTTTCACTTCTTTCACTCAGTCCTAGACTGAAGGTTTAGTTGCCGCTAAAAGACTCTTGGTTTAGTTAGCTCTAAAACGCTGAAAGTTTAGTTAGCTCTAATAGACTGAAGTTTTAGTTAGCGCTAAATGACTGAAGGTTTAGTTAGCGCTAAATGACTGAAGGTTTAGTTAGCGCTAAATGACTGAAGGTTTAGTTAGCGCTAAATGACTGAAGGTTTAGTTAGCGCTAAATGACTGAAGGTTTAGTTAGCGCTAAATGACTGAAGGTTTAGTTAGCGCTAAATGACTGAAGGTTTAGTTAGCGCTAAATGACTGAAGGTTTAGTTAGCGCTAAATGACTGAAGGTTTAGTTAGCGCTAAATGACTGAAGGTTTAGTTAGCGCTAAATGACTGAAGGTTTAGTTAGTGCTAAATGACTGAAGGTTTAGTTAGCACTAAATGCCTGAAGGTTAAGTTAGTGCTAAATGACAGAAGGTTTAGTTAGAGCTAAATGACTTAAGGTTTAGTTAGTGCTAAATGACAGAAGGTTTAGTTAGAGCTAAATGACTGAAGGTTTAGTTAGTGCTAAATGACTGAAGGTTTAGTTAGTGCTAAATGACTGAAGGTTTAGTTAGCGCTAAATGCCTGAAGGTTAAGTTAGTGCTAAATGACAGAAGGTTTAGTTAGCGCTAAATGCCTGAAGGTTAAGTTAGCGCTAAATGACTGAAGGTTAAGTTAGCGCTAAATGACTGAAGGTTAAGTTAGCGCTAAATGACTGAAGGTTTAGTTAGCGCTAAATGACTGAAGGTTTAGTTAGCGCTTAATGACTGAAGGTTAAGTTAGCGCTAAATGACTGAAGGTTTAGTTAGCGCTAAATGACTGAAGGTTAAGTTAGCGCTAAATGACTGAAGGTTTAGTTAGCGCTAAATGACTGAAGGTTAAGTTAGCGCTAAATGACTGAAGGTTAAGTTAGCGCTAAATGACTGAAGGTTAAGTTAGTGCTAAATGACTGAAGGTTAAGTTAGTGCTAAATGACTGAAGGTTTAGTTAGTGCTAAATGACTGAAGGTTTTGTTAGTGCTAAATGACTGAAGGTTTAGTTAGTGCTAAATGACTGAAGGTTTAGTTAGCGCTAAATGACTGAAGGTTAAGTTAGCTCTGACTTTCCATGGTTTACATGACTACTGACATCTCAGTACATTGCTATGGCAATAGGGGTGTGTGTAAACACATCCAGCTACGTTAGCTCTTATTTTGGTGGAAAACCAAGTCAGTACGTCACCGAACTGGCACCAGCTCTGAACCAGCTCCTTAGTGGAAAAGCCCTGTTTGAGACCAATAAAGTCTTATCTTATCTTATTTTTATAACAACATAGAGCCCATGCATTTCACTAACAAGGAAATAAAGTTTGCGTTTGCAGGTGGAGTTCATGCTCGGGCCCTCTCGCACAGTCGGGGCCCACAAAAGTCATATACTTTTCTTTTGCTTGATTTTATTTTCGTAACAAACTATAAACAAATGACTAATAGCAACGTGAATGTAAACTGTCCTTTTCCTCCAAGGAAAATATCACCCTAACCGTATGTCAGGAGCCACAGACATATGGCCCGGGGGCCAAAAGATTTATACTCCCTCAGAACTCTTGTGCAAAACAATAGTGTTTTCTTCTTGTGAGTAAATTTGTGACGCGTTATATCATTAACATAATAAAAATCTTTGTATTATGATTCATAAAAAAATGTATTCATTAGAACTTTTGGATGTGGTATTTCTAAGAATTATCTGAATGCGTCGGTTACTTCATGGTGGTGTACTTAAGCAAAATGAGTAGTATTTTCATGATTTCGTGATTATTTGGGTCACTACTTTTGAATTCTACTTGAGAAAAAATATTTAAAAGTATTATTAACAAATATTTTGGTGACTCCTTCCGCTCCTGATTGTCCCATATAAGACATTTATAATCTCATCTCATCTACGGAAGCCCTGTGAGGACAAACGTCTTTTTTTATGACCACTGACACAATAAAAGACAGTAAGAAACCTACATTTTCTAAAACTACATTTTCACTCATAAATATTTCTCTAAATGGACACACTTGTTTACTACTTACACAAGAATAGAAAAGTTGCTGCAGTAGTGGAAGCAGGATTAGGAGAAATATTAGCTGCAGTACACGGAGCAATAATTGTAGTATTTGAAGTAGAAAAGCTAAAAGCAGCAATAGCAACAGTAGTAGTAGTAATAGTGATAATACTTGCCTTGTTAGTAAACTTTACACTCAGTATTTTCTGCATTTTACTATTGTAAGTAGGTTATTAGGACGAGAGTATAGGACTAATATGTTTCCTCTATAGTCACAAAGTAAATATAGTTAAAAAATTCAGTGTTGATCTGAAAATGCGTGGAGCCCCTGCACAAAACCGCCAAAAATGAATATCCACAGAAAAAATGAATTCAGAATCTGGAGTTAAATTCTAACATATTTCTGACTGGCACTAAAAAACCCGGGATTCAAATGCAAAATCATTTTTTTCAGCTTAGGGACCGTCACTAAATAGCTCTCATGGAAAATATTTTGTAAGTGTGTGGTGGCTAGCAGTAACTCACTGTGACCGTCAGTATCAGTCACTCATTTAAATCACTATTAATTATATTGGCTCATGCTGTACAGCCATAACCTCAGGTCATAATGTATAATAGGCTAATGCTAACGCAGCTAGTGTTCCTCATTTTTTTCGCATATTAAGTAGCCATGTACTCCTTCAAAGTAATACAATAAAACGGGGAAGGCCTTGAGACGCCAATAAGACTGAAATAACATGTGCCTGTCACTTTGAGGATTACAGTACTACATCTGCTGCTGCCTGTGCTAAAAGGGGTTTCAAATGCTGGAAATACTTCATGTTTAGGTCCCAACTGACACTCTTTGGCCCGTGTTTGCACATGCCCAATATTGACAGATTCTGGATCATTTTCCTTGTAAAGCCAGTATTTAAGCCAGTGGCAAGCACGGCACACCACAGGCCTGATTTATACTCTCAGATTCTGAATTCACATCATTTCAACCTATTCGTTTTTGGCGTTGAAATCTAAAAGCGTTGATGAAAACACAACAAGCACAAATCCAGATAAACATATGCTACGCTAATCCACTTTAGCTACAGTTAGCCCTAGAACAGCTAGCCACGACCGCTAACACTTTGACAAACGACACGATTTAGGACAACAGAAGACAACACAACATGGACGCATTAGCATTGTTCGCATTGTTAGCACGTTTAGCTTGTTTTCCTGCTCTGGAGGCGACATATATTCAATGATACTGATATATTTTCTTAATGCGACATGAATCCATGGCTTAACAAAGTCACAGCACAGTCTAAGACATACGCTATCGGTAAAAACTCTTGAAAAAGCACTTTTTGTCAGACTAACTCTGGGTGAAACACGTTGCTACGGCTGGCTAGTGACGAACACAGACACAGATCGACGGGAGACATTTGTGCGGTTGGTCTAAAGGAGGGAAAGCACCCTAGGATTACGGTAAAGTGTTATACTCAATATATTTATATTAAATCATGGAAATACTGGGTTATTATTTTTACAAAAGGCGACAGCAGCTGAAGCACACAACGCGACGAGACAGACATGATAATAGACAAAAGATCCCAGTCTGGTGGGGTTTCTATGAAAGGTTTCTGCAAATGACGTTTTCCTTTTGGATATTTCACATGAAAATACCACATAATGGATAAAGACCAGCTGGCTCCTGCTCCATCTGACAAAGACACATCACTCTACAATTATCGTTACATTATGTACTTATGTACTTTATCTGCAAACATGCAATTATTTAGTTATTTTGTGTTTTTTGTTGTTGAAGCCAAAACAGTTATTTCTAGTTGGTTGACAGTGGTTTAATCTTTGGCACATAATAAATTAGAATATAGCTATATTAATAACGTTTCTCTCTCTTCACTGATATATAGTCTAAACTTGTGACGACCATGCCGTGTCCAGACCTGTTTCCCCCAGAGAGAGGCCCAGGTGTGGCGCTGACTTATGGTATTAAGACCAGTTTAGGTTCAAGCTATCTAAGTCTAAAATTAAATTGTTGATTTGCAGGATCCTGGTGAACTGGACTGCACAGGTTTGTGCTTCTTTTCTCATATTTGTCAAAGTCGTGACATATATGAGACGTAAAACTGAAGTTAGGATTCCAGTGGTGCCTTGTGGCATCCTTGGCCACCCCTTTCACATGCCCCTGGAGAACAATGGGCCTCACTCTGGAACGTTTTCTTGAGCTTGTGGAGCATGGAGGGTCAGATTCATGAAGCTTTCCTAAGAAGACAATCTCCTCTGGAAGGTTGATGACCTAAATTAAGCAACATGACTTCGATGCTGTGCTACGTTCCAGGTGACTTGTAACTTGTAAGTTTCTGACCTCCGACTTGGAAAAATGCCTTGGAGCTGCTCGAACTGGTAATTACAAAATGTGTGAGAGGTCCGAGTTCAGACACAGATGAAGACAGCAACAGCGCTCCCCTGTGGAGAAGTGAAGCTAATGATGAAACTGCCAAACGCTCTGAGGTTGTAAATTGTAATTTCCAAGTGGGAAAAAATCCCAATTACCAGTCGCCTGGAATGCAGCATATCACTCCCTTCATTATCATAACCACTCCCCTCATTATCATAACCACTCCCCTCATTATCATAACCCCTCCCCTCATTACCATGGCATTTACATCACATTGACTTCGTAAATACAAAGACATGGCTCTACACTTTATTATATGGCCGTGACAAGAACATTATCAGAGGCCAGAAGTACTCAGTTACTTTACATACTTTAAATTGCGTTACTTTTTGGTGTGATTGTAAGTTACTTGTGTAACATAATTTTGAAACAAATATACTCCACAATGAGTAAATCTGTCTGATTTTTATCAGTATGTTCCTGTTTTGTTGTATTTGTCCTATTACATCATATAATATAATTAGTTTGTATATTTAATTATTTGTAGAGACATGGTCATGGCTCATTTTGACTGTGATAATAATTAGTGAAGTTGCAGAATTTTGGTTGCGTAGGATCGTTTCCTGAATGAGGCCCATCGATATTAAGTTTACTATAAATAAAAACTAATTTTATTGAAGCCGCTTTGCAGAAACGTCGTACAGAAACTCATTCTTTCCTGGGACGACGCTACGTGTGGCAACTTTTCTGCACAAGCATTGGGCGGAACCTGTGCTACATGTCGTTCTATTTTCTTTATACGCAGATTCCAATAAGTCTAGACACAAAATGGCGGCACACACACACAGTTACGCACTCACAGACAGCTCACGGACTCTGCCGGGAGCAGCTACGGCGACTCCCAAATCGCAGGAGCAGTTTCTAGAGCCGTGTCGACTTTAGGTTTCTGTTTTTTTCGACACTTGTATATTTTCTTTCTCTTAAAAAGTCCCAGAAAAGGGTTCTGACGAAATGAAAACAGGAGTCAATAGAAGCTCCGGATCTAGCTCAAAAATATATCATGTAAATGCACAAGTCCTCCGGGGTCGAGAGGTTTCAGGGAGCAAATGTGAGAAGGGAGCAGCACGGGGAAGTCCAAACTTTCCTGGATATTTTGGGTGGCGTTTACTTGGCTTAAGAGTGCGGGAAACAAAGACATTAGGAGTGAAAGGACCGAGGATCAGGGAATCGCACATTACCAATAAAAGCTCAAAATATATCAATGGAGCAAAATGGAATTTGAAGATCAAACGTGGCGCTCCTCCTTTTCTCATCCAGGAAAGCAGGAATGGCGTTGAAAATCCCGCGGGGATGGGCGGGGCGTGGAGGTGGTGAGGGGGCAGGTGTCCTCGGCTGCCCCGGGTCGGCTGTGGGAGTCTGGGTGAGGACGGGGCGGTGAGGTGGTGCTACTGATAGGTCCCGAGCTGGAAGTCCTTCGGCGGCAGTTTCAGACCTAGAGAGTTGGTGCCCAGAGGGTCGATCATGTTTTTGTAGCGCTCTCCGCGGTGTTTCATCAAGAACGGACCCCAGTCGGGCTGAGGGGAGCACACCAGCTTCAGACGCTGCAGAGGAGAGAGGGGGGGGGTATTTTATTTAAAAAAAAAACTGCATTAGTTTTCAGTTCTTTGGAGATGAAGAAGTAACACAGTAATGTAACAACACTGCTATTTAGACTGAAAATGTCTTTGAATTCATAAATGGTCAGAAATAACTACGGAAAACAATAGAGTCACAGATCTATGATGTGTCCGCACGGGCGACGTCATTTATCAGAGACGTAAGGAGCAAAACAACTACAGCAGGAAGCGGCAGCGTGGGAATATTACAGTAGTTTAACCAACTTGGCGTCGCTTACAGACCTCTGATTTTCTATAAACATGTAACTACATTTGAATTTATTTAAAGGTATTATAAGAGATCTTTAATATGAAGCATATTAAAGCCTACTGTCTGTAGAAGACTTAAGCAACAGGAGCACATGGCTAATTATCCTGCATAAAGCGTGTACCAAAGCTCCGCTGTTGGATTGGATTCTGCAGAGTCTGGCTCTTCTGTAAAAGCTAAATGACGGCTCTGCAAAGTAACAAGGGTCGTTTCTCCGCCATTATTATGGTTTTAGCAGCTGCAGAGCGTCCTCAGTGAGTGTTCAAGCTGCAGATGTTAACGGTAGGAGCTTAGCGATAGCATTAGCAACGGTGCATGAAACCTGCAGATTCACGACCGCAGATTCACAACTGCTTTTTGGCAGTCACTGAATCCATCCGATCCATTACTCTCATACTGAAAATATTGAATCGGGGCATCCTTCGCTCTCAGCAGTGAAAAACTCCTTGTTGAACTTATTAAACACTTCTTTTAGAGGGAGTAATCAGTAGTTGGATTACTAGTCGAACACATTGAGGAAACGCACCTCGGCGAAGGAGCCGGGCGCCAGGTACATCTTGATGAGGAACATGATGGGGATCCAGATGACGGAGCAGATGACCATGAGCCAGCCCATGACCATGGACCAGTTGGGGTAGGTGTAGTCCTCGTACGTCATCACCTTCCACTGGTATAGACTCAGAAACAGGATTCCCTAAGGCGCACGGACAAAAATGTACTTTACACTCATTATTCTACTTGTAGACATTGTCTATGTCCCAATGTGCACTTCATTTATTATATAGTCACTCCTCGCCGTAGCAACCATTTGTGTTGTCACGTGACCTGCGGCGAAGAGAAGAGCTGTGTCCAAATGATGAGTCAGATCACTTTGATATAATGTGGGTTTGACTTGAATGAAGAAAACAGCTTCGATTATTTTTTTTTCGCCTGAGGGGGGCGCTATATATCATTTAGCAGCTCAAGCCAAAGGTCAGCGCTATCGTTAGCTGCTTTTCACCATGACCATTTATATTTAAAGGCATTATACCTGATTTTTTTTTATTGCAAAGGAACAACATAACTTTTGTCCTTTAGCCTCTCGTAAACTCAGACCTTTGTGGGAAAACAATGTGCATCTCATCATGAAACTTTTGTTTCCATTTTATGAACTTATAGGTGAGTTCTGTGACAGTGACCCTGAAAAGCGAAAAGTAGTGAAATGATAAACTTGTGCCGGTGAAGAATCTGGATGCTACAAATGTGTTTGGAAAGTTCAGAATGAGTTTGGACACTCCAATGTTAATGTAGTGGCTTCCTCTTTCATTGGTTTTAAGCAAATCATTTGGAGTGTACTACTTTTTATTCTCTGGACATTCAGGCGCAGGACAAAATGGAGTGACCACAATACAGCGTGCAAATACAATAAGGTAATATTTCGGAATAGTGAGGACAGAGATTATCTTTTGCTAAACATGAGGATGGTACTTATAAATGAAGTACATGTGTACACTAAACGTACTGTGAGTATGGTACTTATATATGAGTACATGTACTAAACGTACTGTGAGGATGGTGGGGGTGACGAAGGCCCAGCACACTCTCCAGAAACGATTGGGCTGAAATCCAATCATCATCTCGATGTCCTCACAAAACCTCTGCAGACCTGAAAACAGCCATTATATAAAAATATAATATCAATGACGAGGGAAAGACTCCTTCATTCAAATTAAGGGTGCATTATGGTGCATAAAGTTTTCTTTCTTTTTTCTTTTTTTCTTTCCCCAGTTCCATAATGCCCCTTTAAGTATTTATAAGGTGTTAATAGTCATTAGTAATCAATGTAAGATGCTTATTATATTATTACCAACTAATAGGGCATGAATAATGAGCTCATTCATTTAACCTGTAACCCTAAACAGATTACTAATGCTTATTAACACTTTATTAATACTTAAATAGCACCCCTTAATACTCAAGCACATATGAACCATATAGGCAGCAGCAACTCAAATGTAATCCTTTTTAATCACATTTTTATGGCCAAATGCCACAAATGCAGAAGAAAACGAGAAACAAGCATGTGGTCAATTTCAGCACAAACTGGAGCTAGATATGTTTTAGAGCAATGGTTCTCAAAGTGGGGGTCGCAGGATTTCTGACAGTGAATTTGATGCATTTGTGATTGAAAACAGCACATTTTAGTCAAATTACACCAAATATCAAAATACAGTATCCAAACTAACATCATTAAACCAGATTTGATATGTTTTGCACCTTAAATTATTACAAATCCTAATTACATTTTACAGAAGGGGGTCCAGAGTTGTTGGGTTGGGCTGAAAAGTTTGGGAACCCCTGTTCTAAACCATCATATTGGTCATTTTGATGAACTTTAAACTTTAAAGAAACTGGACCTAAACATGAACTTGAAAAAGAAGAACATAAAAAAAAGAGTTTGTGTCTGTGGAATGAGCCGTGGAGCAACAGCGCCCCCGGTGGACACTCGGCGCACTGCACATGTTTAGCTGAAGGGAGCTCCGCGGCGCTTACCGTAGAGGTAGCTGATTCCCACCAGCTCGAAGATGGCGATGATGACGAGGGAATATGACGCGGCGAAGGTGTCCACGAGCTGCAGCATGTACATCCCGTTCTGAAAACACACGGACATTAACAACCCCCGAGAGGAGCTCAAAGACCCGGGCACAGCATGAAACTGCCCAGTGCCGCGATGAAGGCCTGAAGTAGTTAGAGATTCTTTTAAACTAGGGCTTTGCAGTTAATCGAAATTCAATTGCGATTATTACACTACACAATTACCAAAATAAGATAATTGAGAAAAACATATCATTAAGGAGGCCCTCCCCTTGTCCATCCAAAGCACAGAACGTCCATCCTGCGTGGTTTGTGTGAATGTGACTGATGAACTGTTGCATTTGTCGCGGATCATTTTAATATGTGTATATTTCTCCCGTCTTTTCGCCGCTGCTGTCTCCCATGAAGGAAATGACCATATTTGGATTCCAGCGCCATCTCGTGCTACACGTGGATACCAAACATGTCAGTATTTGAGAAATCTAGCTATAAAACGTCAGAAAATATACATTGTCAAGGGAGAGTCTGAAACAAGAACTGTCCCAAAGTCCAGCGTCTTCTCTCTCAGCACATATGATCTAAGGTCACATGACAACAGTCCAAACAATGAAAGGACTTTCAGTCATAAGACCAATGTGGGGCCTTTCTGTGTGGAGTTTGTATGTTCTCCCTGAGTCTGCGTAGATTAGTGATAAAAAAAAACATGTGCAATAGGTGAATCCTCCAGCCAGGTGTTTCTGACCACCATCCTGGCTCCACATCTGGAGATGGGTCCCCACTCACGCTGGCAGTTCACTGCTCCTACAGGGTGCCCAGCGACATTGAGGACGGGTCAAATGCAGTGAGCAAATGTCTCTACAGAGATGAATAAAGTATAACTACAGGCAAAACTCAATTTTTTTCAGTTTTCAGTTTTTGGGCCAAATTGGTCTCTGAGCATACAAGCTTTCACCCAGAAACAGAAAATATACCTAATCTTCACAATAACATGTTTAAATATTGCGCTGATTCAATGTTCCCCCATAGACTTATATGGGAGAATGCAATTTCAAGGGCCTTTTTCTCAAAACACATTTTTCTGTCATTGTGGCGACACTATGTCCACGTCAGTAGGACCTAAAGACTTCAAATTTTCCTTGGACTGAACATTATTTGCACGATTTTTTCAGAGGGATTTTTTTACTATCTAATCCCTAAGCCCCATTTATTGAGTTTTGAATGTCAAAAAATAAGGCGAAAATTTAATTTTTACAAATTTTTCCACTAAAAAACAGTTTATTTTAAAACTAAACAAGAAATCCTAAATCCCCTCTGAGAAAGTCTTGGCAACTGATTTATCAATAAAATGAAACAATACATTTGAATGTAGCTCTATCCATTATTCAGATTTCATTGCCGAAAAAATGGGAAATTTGGGGCATTTTTAGGCATAAAACACCTTGTTCTTATATGAAAAGATAAAATAACAGAAAACTTGCTATGTATTTTTTTCTCACATTTACGCCAGTGATCGACAGCAACAGTTTCAAATTGATATCTGTAAATATAATTTTTTTCCCTATTCACCTGCAGTGTCTCGCCTTAACTTAACTAAACAATGAGGGAAAACGTTTGAACATTTCTTTCCTATTGAGTTGTATCTGCTTCACATTACGACATGACGTTCTAGAAAGTGGTGGACCTGTGTTTACTGTCCCAAAGCCAGGATTTTGGCGTGTGCAGCCTGATAGTGCGCCGTGATCTGGTCCGTACCTCAGTGATCATGGGGAAGCCCAGGATGAAGAAGGCGGCGCAGCAGACCAGCGTGAACAGAGGCTTGTGTTTGCGCAGGTATTTGGGAAACTCGTCGGACACTGACGTCACGATCGTCTCAATGGTGGCGAACTGGAAACAAACACAGTGAAGACATTAGAACTGCTGTTTATCTGCTCCAGGCTCCTCCCTCCCTCACCTGCTCCCTCCGCCATCGTATCTTAGCTTGAATGATTAGAATGGGTGGTGATTTTGAGCAGGGTCGTACTGGCTTATTGCAGATGGAACCTTTTTTGTTGTTCTTACTGCTCTTATTTCGCAACAGTCCAAACCTGCTCAAAACCAGCAGAAATGATCTTAGTTTCTAGCACATTTTTAAGCCATTTACTTAAAGGAATAGGCCACCGTTTTTACATACTGAGATATGTTCTTACCTAACCTTAGCCGAGTTAATATATCCCCGTCTGGTCTTTGTCCGTGCGCTCTGTCACGCAAACGGAGCACATACGCAGCCTCTCCCACATGTCACATAGCTCCAAAAAAGCTCACGATAGAAGCTACCAAGCTCTTCCACTTGTTCCCTATTTAAATAAAGTTACGTGAAGTGTTTTCATGCGAAGTATATTTACACAGAAATGTAGCATGTCGATTTTATAAGCAGGTAAAAAGGGGGACTATATTGTGAGGCGTAATGATACGAGGAGCACAACGTCCGTGCAGTAACTCCTAAAGGTTATTGACGGAAGTGAGCGGGGGAAGTCTTTAGGAGTTACTGCGCGGACATTGTGCTCCTGTATCATTACGCCTCACAATATAGTCCCCCTTTTTACCTGCTTATAAAATCGACATGTTACATTTCTGTGTAAATATACTTCGCATGAAAACACTTCACGTAACTTTATTTAAGTAGGGAACACGTGGAAGAGCTTGGTAGCTTCTATCGTGAGCTTTTTTGGAGCTATATGACATGTGGGAGAGGCTCCGTTTGCGTGACAGAGCGCACGGACAAAGACCAGACGGGGATATATTAACTCGACTAAGGTTAGGTAAGAACATATCACAGTATGTAAAAACGGTGGCCTATTCCTTTAATGTGCATAAGACCTTTCATAATTATGATTTTAGTTAAATGGATAACATCTGTAAGTAATAATCACAGAATGAACATTCACATGTTATTAATGTTTGAATACGAGCGATCGCTGTTAGTGTTTACTTCCGCAATTTTGGCCGGATGTTTTGGTGAATGGTCGGCAACAGCTGATGCATCCAGGCCTCTAACTCGGTTTTATAAAATGATCGATCTGTTACAGCGCAAGAGAAGCAATGCCCTGTTTATGGACATTGTTTTTGCCAATCATAGGATTCTTATCATTTGTTTAAACCATAAAATCCAACCACGGCCCCCGGATGTGACGACATCACGATCGCTCGTATTGTATCAACATTTGTTATGTAAGTATGTAACCTCAACTTTTAAATAGTTTTATGTTTTGCAAAACTAGCTTTGCAGCTAAAACTGACACATTTACAGAAATGTTCATTAATGTGTACTGTCCCTGTCAAATAAACTAATAAATAAATACGTACATGAATAAATAATCATAGTTTAATTTTAGTGAAGCAGCAATTTAATGAAGATAAATAAAAAGGTAGACAGTTAGCAAGTAGGCTAGTCCGGGAGACTTTTCAGAGTCTGTTAGCCGGCCCAAAGTATTTTTCCTACAGCAGTTAGCATTAGCCATCAAACAATGCAAATTATGAGCAATCCGGATTCTTTTCAGCTGTTGTTAACCCATCGACAATGATATCTAAATCAGAAATTCCTATATTACTTGTTGAAAGATTAAAAGACAAAAAATAAATAAATAAGTAAATTAAAATAAATAATAATAATAATAATAATAATAATAATAATAATAATAATAATAATAATAATAATAATAATAATAATAATAATAATAATAAATAAATAAATACATTGTTTATATATATATATATATATAGTATATGTGTATATTGAATCCTGACTGTACCACAGAGACGGTATGGCCGTTAGCATGAGTCATTATGATAAATTGAGATGCTTTTAGACTGTGATTCCCCATCACCAAATATTTCTACAGTTCTGGCTCATTTACACCTGGCCCAAACACGTCCCAACTTCCGGCCGTTTACACTTGTTTGAGGCATTCCCTAAACTCAGAACACAGGGGCCAGTGATGTTTCCTATTTATGAACGTGTCGTGGATCTGGTGCAGTTCTCTGACACTGCTTTCTTAAGTACTGATTTTAAGAAGTTTTTAAAAAAAGATGTTCATGACTGAGGCGCGTTGTTCTGCTCCTGCACACTGTCCATGGTGCTGACGCCTCCACATACACTGTAGCTACAGTGGATTTGACAGATGATTTGTGTGAGTCCTTTCAGGATTTCTGTGCCGTGCAGCTGCTCGTATATGTTTGCGTAGTGTTTATACCATAGTGTCCAGTCCGAGTGTGAGGAGCATGAGGAAGAAGATGATGGCCCAGAATGGAGACAGCGGCAGGCGGGTCAGGGCCTCAGGGTAGACCACGAACGCGATGCCAGGACCTAGATGAGAACACAGTCACTTCTGTGTTTGTGGCACTCAGAGGGTTAAACATTCATGTAAAAGCACAGAGCAGGGGGTGTTCTATCAAGCTGGTTTAGACAATTAGCCAGGTAAGTAAACCCGGGTTCTGTCTTATCACAAAGCTGGATCTCTTTTGTAACATTCCTGCTCTGGACCAGGTTAAACGATGAAAGAAGACGGCTTTTTGACCAATCAGTGGAGAGGATCCTCTGCTCCTTCATGCAAACTCATAGATGTGCAGAGGAGAAAAGGTGGAAGGGCTCACGTGAAATTACGAGTGTCACACTAAAGTAAAGATATGATAACATTTCTTTTCTTATTGGGTGAGTGTCTTTACGCACTGTTTGGGTCATGGCGGTGTTCGAATATTTCCGTCATGAGTTCAGTGGGTTTGGGATATTCAGATGAACCGTCTTTGGCTGTGACTCCGCCTGTTCCTCACAGAGTTTCACAGAACTTATCCAGGATCAGTCCAACTAGCTTCGTAGGGCACTTAAATGATGTGTCAGCGTACACTTCCAAACTATTCTGTTCACTAATTTCACTCATTTTATTCATTCCTGTTTGGGGAAATCCAAGTGTCCAGCAGCATACAGTGCGTCATCCATACAAGCACTCTCAATACAACACAGACATCAGTAAGTTTACCCCAGAGGTTATGTTTTGCTGAAAACCCGGCGTTACCTTCGTCAGCGACCTGCTCGATGGGCACTTTGAGCTCGTGAGCCATGAAGCCTATGACGCTGAAGATCACGAAGCCGGCGAAGATACTGGTGGCACTGTTTGTACACGTCACGATGATGGTGTCTCTGAGGGGCAGAGGACAAATCAAACTGAGGCAAACAGGGAGGAATACAAGAACAATCCAGAATCCAGTTTGAAACTTTTCCCATCGATCACATACATCCTGACTGTTTACGTGGATGTAACTAACTGTTCTGATCTGGGGCTGCAGCCGGACAGGTTTATGTTCAGCAACACTTTGAGACGACCTGAACTTCCTGAATGACCAGCTCATCCCATCAGTGGATTTCCTCTTCCATGATGGCACGGGCATATTCCAAGATGACAAAGCCAGGATTCATGGTCCTCACATTGTGAAAGAGTGGTTCAGGGAGTCCAGATCTCAGCCACATTGAGAACCTTTAGGATGTGCTGGAGAAGGCTTTGCACAGTGGTCACACTCTCTCATCATCAACACAAGATCCAACACTGGATCTTTGGACGTTGCAGAGGTTTATTGAAGCACAGAGAATGTGCTGGAATCAGAGCTAAAGGCTTAGTTCGCTGAGCTTTTGGTCAGCCAGTGCATAAGAAAAATAATGCATGGCAAGTTTCCTTGTAAGGCAAAAATAATAATAAACATTTTAAAATGGGAAAGACCAGGTTTAAAGTTCTAGGTTTATTTTTCTGTAGCTCAGTGTCCAATCAGCAAACAGTACGAGCCAGTGTTAATTTTGTCGACTAAAATATTTAGTGTTAATTTTAGTCAAAGTGATATTTTTGACGACTAAAATTGGACTAAAACTATGACTAAAATGTTCAGATGTTTTAGTCGACTAAAGTAAGACTAAATAAAAATGAAAAGGAGAGACTAAAATCATCCAAACTTCTATTGACAGTCTGAAAGAACCTCATATCATTTAAATTCACAGCCAAATGAACAGGTTTGTGCTTTATTCATGTGGAGCAGCTCCATGAAGTCGAGGACCTGGATTAAATATGATTATGATGAATATTTTAAATGCAAAGTCGACTAAATTAGTCTTAAATTTAGTCGACTAAATTGACATGCAATTTTCGTCGACTAAAACTAGACTAACATTGAAAAGCTTTTTTTGACTAAATCTCGACTAAAATTAAATTACATTTTAGTCAAAAGACTAAGACTAAAACTAAATTAAAATATGTTGTCAAAATTAACACTGGTACGAGCTCCAGATCCTACTTCAAACCATTAAAAAGTCCCAGTCAGGGCAGCCTCTGGTCGTTACAGCACTCCGGGGGTTCTTAGCTTTCAAATGTCCGCACAAACTTGTGCTTGTGTTTACGTGTGGCTTTGACCAAACCAAGTTCAGCTGTTTTAACTGTATGTGGGAAACCTGACCCTGTGACAGCTGTGACTGGCCTGTTCACTGCTCACCTGTAGCAGTTGTTGTGGAACTTGTTGTAAGACGACAGAGTGATGAGTCCTCCCCAGGCCGCGGACAGAGAGAAGAAGATCTGCGTCGCCGCGTCTTTCCAAACCTGACCACACACACAAACACACATCTCACCACATATACAGCTTGAGCCAGTATGATGATAATGTTATCCTCTAACCGTGCTGATGTAAGACGAAATTAACAATCAACAAATCATTCAATCTGTTTTTTAATGTGTAGATTACACATAGGTTATAGAGCAGGGGTGCCCAAAGTGAAGTCAATTCGGTTGGCCCGCCAGAGAGTGATCTACTTTTGCGCCGCATCTGGTTAATACGAACTCTCTCCCATTCATTCTCAATGGCACATATAGATGCAGTACACTTTTTGGCCACCAACGTCAAATTGGGGGCGCTGTTTCACTCCTTTCGCAAAGTTAAGGAAACACTGTTCTGGAGTCTTGGTGTTTGTCAGTCATAGAGCGTCGCAACCTCACAACTTCCCAACTTTTTCCAAATTTTATTGCAAAGGTCATTGACATATATGACTTATAAATGAATTTATGCTGAACTGACACTTTGAAATTGGTCTAATATGGCATTTTCTTTGACTTAAAGAAATGAATGAGGTAAAGTCACTGTAGGTAGTGCAGGTACAGGTGGTGTTGTTGCACTATGTTGCTACAATAATTGATTTTGTTCTACTAAAACTTGGCTTTTGTAGCATACTATTTGCATAGATAGAATTAAATGCAAATGTATACCAAAAAAAGAAAATAAAGTAAGTATTTTTATTTGCAGTTATATGTGTCTCACGCTGACATCGCCGTGATTGGCCCGCGACCTTTAGGCACTTTTTCATTTTGGCCCTCGGAGACAAAAGGTTTGTGCACCCCTGTTATAGAGTATTCTGAGTTACCTTGGCATCGCTGAGCTTCTCCCACTTGGGCGTGATGAAGTAGAGGATTCCGTCGCCCGCTCCAGGCAGAGTGACCCCTCTGACCAACAGGATGACCAGCACCACGTACGGAAACGTGGCCGTGAAGTACACCACCTACAGCAAAGGCGGAAAACACTTTGTTATGAACCATCTGGTAATGCTAGACATTATCACCCAGACGTGTGCACATCTTAAAGGTGCATTATACAACTTTTTATGCAGAAAAAAAAGTTGATATTTGTTTGTATTTGACCTAGTGATGCAGTGGTTGTATGAGTGGTCAGCATGGAGCCTTTACTTTCCATTACCGTGGTCTCTACAAGGCTCCAAGATCACTTGTTTTGTAGGTTTTCTGATGAGAATCAGCAGTGAAAACCTTCAAACAATTGATCCTAGAGTGTCCTAAAACACACTGTGATGGAAAGTAAAGGTGCCATGCTGACCACTCATACAGGCGCAAGGTCAAATAGCCACAAATATCAGCTTTCTTTTATGCATAAAAAGTTGTATAATGTATCTTTAAACCAAGAATCGTTCACAAGCTCCTGTTGACATCAGTTTTGAGGAGAGTAGATCTTTGCAAACTAATATGCACTGACTGACATAACACTCCTGTGGTAGTACCAGGACCCACAACCACTATTATATATTATTATATACATATTAATGTTCATTTTATGTATGTACAGGATGGACTCTATCCCCCGACAATAACGATAAACATATACAGTTACAAATAAATGTTGTGGGTGGGGTGAGAGTGGCCTGAGCACCACAGTCAAGGCTATGACAAAGATAGTACGACTGTACAGCTTGACCCAGTATGATAAATTGTGATTTTATTTTTACCCTCTAACAGTGCTGATGAAGCACTAACCTGGCTAACGCCAGACTGCTGTGTGTGCTCGAATCATTTGGAACTGCACAGCAGCCTGGAGACCATGGCCGAAATTTTTGCATGGATTTGGGAACCAATCACAGAACGAGGAGGGACGTCAAGATGATAACGCGCTATTCGATATCCGGAAGCTTGTAGTTTATTTACGGATAAAAAAGAAAAAGTTTATTTACGGATCCAACATGACAGCAGCAGACGCGACGCTATTTTTCGATCAAGCTTTAGGCTGTGTTCTAAATAGTTTAGCTCGAAAGTTTACAGCGGGTACGTCAAACGTCATCTGATATGATGATACGATTGGCTGTGGCCTCGTGCAGACGCATGAGAGACATTCATAGCGCCCAATAAACGGCTATGGACGATCGTAAACCACACCTCTCCTACGAGAGAATGAATTGGTGGGCCCCACACTAAATATCACTTGTGATTTTAGTCTGGTGTTAGCCCGGCTAGATCAAGACAAAATTAACAATCAACAATTAATTCAGTGTGTTTTCTGTTTAATCTCCAAACACTGGTTCTATCACAGAGAGAGCCGCTGTTCAGTTTAAAAGAATGCATATTTTCTTTTTTTTGTGACCGTGTGACGTATTTTACGTCACAGTGTCAAACAGGAAGAGCCCCATGTCTGTAACATAATGCCTTACGGCCTGATTTTAATTTATAAAACAGCTTTTTCATTATTTCTGTTGTAAGAAAGAAATAAAGGAAAGAAAGAAAGAAAGAAAGTTAACTGAATCCAAGCGTCGTGTCTTCCAGGTTGGAAAAATACCTCCAGAAAATACTTATATTTCTCAGAAAAATGAGTACTCCATAGTGATAGAGGTACAGTATATCATATACATGCCTATAGTTTTTAATGGCTAAAATAGCATGATATAGATCCTTTAAGCACATTCGCTACTGTCATGCGTGATGCTCTATAATATCCACCAGAGGGCAGTGTTGTACAATGATAAGATCCTGCAGCGAGTCAAGTAAACTGCTTTTTATTCCGATATTCAAAAACAAATCTGAAAAAACAGGAAACAAAACTGCGCAATTTCAGCCCGAAGTGAAGCAGAATGCCAGAGTTTTTGTATTTTTGAATAAAGCCGAGAATAGAGAGAATAGAAAATTTTAGATTTAAAACCAGTTTGAATGAGACTCTCTCATGGGATAAAAAGGTAAAATATTGGGAGTCCCATTGCGATCACTGTGAGGCTTTGTTCCACAACAGCAAATGAAAAGCTTGGAAGCCGACCTTTCTCTGGTAAAGGTTTTCTCTTCTCGTCAGCCCTTACATGTCCTTCATGGCTCCACTTTACTATCTTAATTACTGCCCAAAGCGCCGTCTCGAGTTCGGATCAGTGCGGTACCTTTCCCGACGACTTGATTCCTTTTGCGAGCGACGCGTAAACGATGATCCAGGCCAGGAACAGGCACCCGGCGAGCGGCCAGCGCAGGTCCCCGGGGAACTCGATGCCTTTGGAGATGTGGAGCACGTTATACCTGCAAAAACACACACAAGTACTGCTACTACTGCAATACTGCAATACTACAGGGACAGCAGTACACAGGCCACCTCAGCTTAGTGAATTCCTCAACATAATAATAATAATAATAATAACAATAATAATAATAATAATAATAATAATAATACATTTTATTTGTATTGCACTTTACACATGAGAACACATCTCAAAGTCAACGTGTTCCTTACTTTCAGGCTGGTTGGAAGTACTTGTATTTGTACATTTTGACATATTCTCTCTCGCGGGAGGCGACCAGGAGGCATCCGAAACAGATGCCCTAGCCACCTCAGCTGTGCCTTCCCAAACCGGACACCCTCCGGCCCCTGGCTGCTACAAATTCTGTCCATAAAGGTAATGAACAGAATCGGTGACAAAGGGCAGCCCTGGCGGAGACCAACACGCACCGGGAACAGTGACTTACTGCCGGCAATGCGAACCAAGCTCCTGCTGCGGTCATACAGGGAACGGACAGCCCTTAGCAGAGGGCCCCGGACCCCATACTCCCGGAGCACCCCCCACAGGGCACCACGAGGGATGCGGTCGAACGCTTTCTCCAGATCCACAAAACACATGTGGACTGGTTGGGCGAACTCCTACGAACCCTCGAGCACCCGATGAAGGGTATAGAGTTGGTCCAGTGTGCCACGACCAGGACGAAAACCGCATTGTTCCTCCTGGATCCAAGGTTCGACTATCGGCCGGATCCTCCTCTCCAGCACCCCGGAATAGACCTTACCGGGGAGGCTGAGGAGGGTGATCCCTCTGTAATTGGAGCACACCCTCTGCCCTCTGGTCCCCCTTCTTAAAGAGAGGGACCACCACCCCGGTCTGCCAGTCCAGGGGTACTGTCCCCGACCGCCACGCGATGTTGCAGAGACGTGTCAGCCAAGACAGTCCTACAACATCCAGAGACTTAAGGTACTCAGGACGAATCTCATCCACCCCCGGAGCCCTGCCACCAAGGAGCTTTCTCACCACCTCGGTGACTTCAGCCTGGGTGATGGACGAGCCCCCCTCTCCGAGTCCCCAGCCTCTGCTTCCTCATCCGGAGATTGAGGAGATGCATATCAATTTGGAACAGTACATTTCGAGTTGTTGTTGATGACAAAGCCAGGATTCACGGTCTCACATTGTGAAAGAGTGGATCAGGGAGAATCTTTGGGATGTGCTGGAGGAGTCTTTGCGCAGTGGCCAGACCCTCCCATCATCAACACACAGAGTAATAATCTTCTGTAATACTTTCCTTTTGTTGGTATATTTAGCAGTATTTGTGCAGTACTCACTTGAAGTACTCCTCACTGGGGCTCACGTAGGTGCGGTTGGCGTCCAGGCTCATGTTGAGGAGTTTGGATAAGTTTCCCGCAGCGTTCGCCGACAAACAGAAAGAGGAGTTTCGCACCGAGGAGACGTTTCGGTCGCGCAGGACACAAGCGTCTGACGGTGACAAAGAGATGAAAGACACAGAACCACAGTCAGGAGCGGGAATATGAAGAGCTTCTGTGTCGGAGAGAGTGGAAAATGCTTCTGTAATTGGGAATAAATCTGTGTTTGTAGATTAACATTCCATTAAACAGGAACGAGGGAAATTTCAGTATTTAAAAACCATTTGGACACGACAGGAAACTTTGGAGTAGAACAAACGTGTACAATTTCAGCCAAAAACTGCAGCTGGACCCTTTGTGTTTGAAGAACTTATGCAGCGAAATAATCGAGCTGTGTCATTATATTCCCAAAAGAAAAGTGGATTTAATGACACATATGACATTAAAGGCCTTCATTTTGTTTGTTTGTTTGTTTGTCTGTTTGTTTGTCATTATACATGAATTGTACAACGAAATGTGTCCTCTGCATTTAACCCATCCCTGGACGCCACAGGACGACCTGTAGGGAGCAGTGGGCAGTGCTGCACCTGGGGACCCATCTCCAGATGCGGAGCCAGGCTGGTGGAGGATTCGCCTATTGTACATGTTTTTAGTGGTAGGGGATCCTGAGTTTCCAAACGTTTGGCCTGTACTGTATATATTCCACAGCTTCATTCTGTTCCTGAGTCTAGTGGCCGCAGTCCCAGAGCTGGCCGCCAGGGGCTGCTGATGCGCTGTGTGCGCGTGCCCACGGTTTACAGTAAAGGAGCGCGAGCAGCACTTTTTTTTTGCTGAATCTGCAAGAACCGCTCAGCACAAAAACGACACAGAACAGTTTGGTTTAACATTTAAAAACTAAAATACACTTCATTATCGACCGTCTCTTTCTGACGGGAGGAGAGACTGACGTGAAAAGGACCAAAGCAGTTCATGTGTTTATTATAATATTGACTTCATTTATTCACGCCTGTGTTGTAACTGGTTTAACCCGGTCCAGTCGTGTTCCTGAGCAGCTGGGATTATACAAAACTTGAGAGGCACAGAGTGATTTATAGACTTACATGTAAATAGTTTGGTTGGAGTGTAATTGTCATTGATATTACAGTTTTTATTTAGAGGTAATTAGTGTTTATTTATAATGTGGCACTTTACGCTGATAAACCTAGAGTTTTGGAAAACTTTGAAAAGGCAATGAAAAAGAAACGTTTCATAGCTCCAGTGGCTCTGACGGTAGAGCAGGTCATTCTATAACCTTAAGACTGGCAGCCTCACTTCTGACACTCTGCCCCTGGGCAGCTGTGGCTACATATCGGAGACAAATGTTTTATACAGTGGGTTGCATAAGTATCGGCCCCCTATTTGACTTTTCGATTTTGCCATGGACTATGGACCATAAACATAAAAATATTAAATTGAAATTTTATGTGACAGACACACACTGAGTGACACATAATTGTGACACATCTTATTTTTTTTATGAATAAAAAACTGAAAAATGGGACGTGTAAAAGTATAGACCCAGTTTCCTTTTAGTGCACCCAGTCGCCTTCAGGAGTTTATTGAAGATTTCTGAATGATCACATAATGATCTAATGACTAAATCGAGTGTGTGTGATCTAATGTCAGTTCAAATACAGCTGCTCTGTGATGGTCTCTCTGTTAGAGACTTTTGTGGAGCAGAAGCTTCATGAAGTCCAAGAACACACCAGGCAGGTCCAGGATAAAGTTATTGAGAAGTAAAGCTGGGTTAGGTTATAAAAGATTTCCAAAGCTTTTAACATCTCTCTGTGTACAGTTAAATACCCATCCAGGAATGGAAAGACAAACCTACCAAGACCCGGCCGTCCTCCTAAACTTACTGACCGAACAAGGACAGCACTGACCACAGCTGTTACCAAGAAGCCTATGATGACCCTGGATGAACTGCAGAGAGACACAGCTCAGGTGGGGGAAACTGTGTCTTTATGACACAAGTGAAGAGGTAGTTATGTTATGTGTGTTTTTACTCCTCCTGCCTCCGTGTTCACGCCGCTCTGAACCGCTGGCGTGCGTTACCGATTGACACCGCTCAAACACACCTGCGGCCACGCCCACTCATCACCCGCACATGTGTGCGCACGACAATCAACTGCCCCGCCGCGTGAACCGCGTGTGCACACACTTTAAAAGAAGGGGGGCTTTACTTTTGCACATCACACACACACAAAATCTAAATCATGTATATTCATGTACATTTAATTTCACTTCACAATTATGTGTCACATAGTGTGTGTCTTTCACATAACATTTCAATCAAATATGTTTATATTTATGGTCCGTCCATAGTACGGCAAAATGTGGAAAACTTAAAGGAAGCCGACACTTATGCAGCCACTGTATCTACGACCTGTGTAGCCGTTAACTATGAATGAACACACGGGATTATGGAGGAAACAAAAAACTCCAAATGTGTTTCATATTTTAAATTCTTCAATGAGCTTCATAAGGTCGTCCCTGAAATGGTGTACGGCTCATCATGTAAAGAAACAGTAGCAGCAGTACTCTAAGTCGTAGTAGTAGCAGCATAGTTGTAGTCTTAGTATTTGTAGTAGTTGCAGTCATAGCAGAAGCATGTACACATATGTGACGACTTACTGAGTGTGAGCGTGTCTGTGTCCTGATATTATAATGTAAATAAGGTCCTTAGTCATTAAAGTAGTCGTGGTACTTGTGGTCATAGTAGTAGCAGTACTCATAGTCATAGTCTTTGTATTTGTAGTAGTTGTACTCATAGTAGTAACCGTATGTGTGTGGGGACTTACCGAGTGCAAGCATGTCTTTGTCCTTACATTCGAGCGTGTTCCACTCGTTCCGGCAGGTCGCCCACGGCAACGCTCCCTTCAACGAAGCGAACAGGTAGTACAGTGTCCAGCACATAATTATGTTATAGTATATGGCTATCAAGACAGATATTATCAACATGGCAATCCCGCAACCTAAAATACATAAGACAGGACAGTACACACTGACATTACTGAGCGGCACCAGAGAGACAGACAAACAGCAGGGGGCGGCGACGAGTGCGAGGCCCACGCACACACGACCACTGTCTGTTTCAGTCTAAGAAGTCCCGAGAAACAAAAGAGAAAGTCAGGCCATGGCCCCCTAGTGGCTCACAACATGGATCCAACTTTACACTTTAAAGCCTGGTTCAAAGAATGAAGAGAGTTTCCTCCCGGGACAACTCTGAGGAGGGTTCTTCACACTCAGACCTGCATCACGGGTTCTCTCTGCGCTCCAGGATACGGATTTCAACTGGGAGAAGTTACTGTAAATATGATATCTGGATAAGTTAAAAGAATATTTGACCATTCTGGCTTTCCAATTCAAATCTGCCAGTGGAACTGCAGGTGAATTATCTCTCGATCCTTTAATTTAAATGTAAACCAGACATTTTTGACGTGTTTGGTGTGATTAACCACTGCAGGAAACATCCATGTCTTCACCTGCAGCGTCTCGCCTTAACTCCTATTGAACAATGGTGCGTTCCCTGATTTTCCCGGATAAGGACAGACTCTGCAGCGGTCGGTGTGCGTCAGCCCTGCGCTCCGGCGGCTCCCGGGCCCCTGAGCGGAGGCCCCTCACAGATTACCTTGTAGGGCCGGGATACACTTCCACACAGAGACTGGCCCCTGGCTCGCAAACTGCCCCAGAGACACCTCCAGGAGGAAGATGGGGATCCCCGCAATACCCAGCATGGTCAGGTACGGGATCAGGAAGGCCCCTAAAAGAGAGGGGGAGAGAGAGAGGGAGGGAGAGAAGGAGGGGAGAGAGAGGGGAGAGAGAGAGGGAGGGAGAGAAGGAGGGGAGAGAGAGGGAGGGAGAGAAGGAGGGGAGAGAGAGTGAAGAGAGAGAGGGAAGGAGAGAAGGAGGGGAGAGAGAGTGAAGAGAGAGAGGGAGGGAGGGAAGGAGGGGAGAGAGAAAGAGTGAAGAGAGAGAGAGAGGGAGGGAGAGAAGGAGGGGAGAGAGAGTGAAGAGAGAGAGGGAGGGAAAGAAGGAGGGGAGAGAGAGTGAAGAGAGAGAGGGCGGGGGGATGGAAGGAGGGGAGAGAGAGGGAGGGAGAGAAGGAGGGAAGAGAGAGTGAAGAGAGAGAGGGCGGGGGGAGAGAAGGAGGGGAGAGAGAGGGAGGGAGAGAAGGAGGGAAGAGAGAGTGAAGAGAGAGAGGGAGAGAAGGAGGGGAGAGAGAGGGGAAGAGAGAGAGGGAGGGAGAGAAGGAGGGGAGAGAGAGAGTGAAGAGAGAGAGGGAGGGAAAGAAGGAGGGGAGAGAGAGTGAAGAGAGAGAGGGCGGGGGGAGAGAAGGAGGGGAGAGAGAGGGAGGGAGAGAAGGAGGGAAGAGAGAGGGAGGGAGAGAAGGAGGGGAGAGAGAGTGAAGAGAGAGAGGGCGGGGGGATGGAAGGAGGGGAGAGAGTGAAGAGAGAGAGGGAGGGAAAGAAGGAGGGAAGAGAGAGTGAAGAGAGAGAGGGCGGGGGGAGAGAAGGAGGGGAGAGAGAGGGAGAGAAGGAGGGGAGAGAGAGTGAAGAGAGAGAGGGCGGGGGATGGAAGGAGGGGAGAGAGTGAAGAGAGAGAGGGAGGGAGAGAAGGAGGGAAGAGAGAGTGAAGAGAGAGAGGGCGGGGGGAGAGAAGGAGGGGAGAGAGAGTGAAGAGAGAGAGGGAGGGAGAGAAGGAGGGGAGAGAGAGAGAGTGAAGAGAGAGAGGGAGGGAGAGGAGGGGAGAGAGAGTGAAGAGAGAGAGGGAGGGAAAGAAGGAGGGGAGAGAGAGTGAAGAGAGAGAGGGAGGGAAAGAAGGAGGGGAGAGAGAGTGAAGAGAGAGGGCGGGGGGGAGAGAAGGAGGGGAGGTTAAGCACATTATGCACAACTGCACAATGAAATTTGTCCTCTGCATTTGACCCATCCTTTGACGCTGCTGGGACGACCTGTCAGGAGCAAAGGGCAGTGGGGACCCATCTCCAGATAGGGAGCCAGGCTGATGTTCAGAATCACCTATTGTACATGTTTTTTTTTGTTTCTTTTTGTGGTAGGGGAAACCAGTGTACCCAGAGGAAACCTACACAGACAAAAAACATGCAATCTCCACAGGAAGGCCCCGTCAGGTGGGAATCCAACCCGGGACCTTCTAGCTGTGAAGCACAAGAGCTGTTATTGCTACTATATATATTTTTGTCTATTGTTTATTTTTGTCTAATAGTGCGTACTTTGTCGTCCCTTCTCATTCGGTTATTGATCCCCAAATCCAGGCTAAGACGTCGGCCGTGGGTGTTCCTCGTGTTCAAGGGCATTTTCTCCAAGTGCATTTTCCTCACATTGCGGCTACAACATTTCCACTTTCGTAGCTCCTACAGACTTTGAACTTCACAGTCTTCAAATCAACATTTAGAAGGATTTTTTAAAGGGACTTTTAAAAAAAATGATATTCCTAGCTTGATTTATTTAGTCTTGAATATCAAAAACAAGGTGAAAATTGAGCTTTGACAGATGTTTTACACAGTGTGGCACAGTGGTTAGAGCTCTTCTCCCGGTGTCTGCGTAGGTGTACTCAGGACTCTGGACTCTGACTAGCCTGGCCCAAATTAGCGTAATTGTGCACTTCCACAAATACATATTTAAACAGTTCTTTATCACATTTTTGTCGCTTTTTCAAAACATATTTGTTTAATTTTTGTCAGTTTTTCAACACATTTTTGCTACTTTTTAAACACTTTTTTGTCACTTTTTCTACTCTTTTTTATTAATTTTTTATCATTTTTTAAACACATATTTGTTTAATTTTTGTCACTTTTTTGTCGCTTTTTTGTCACTTTTATTACATTTTTGTCGCTTTTTTAAAACATATTTGTTTAATTTTTGTCACTTTTTCAACACTTTTATCAAATTTTTGTCGTTTTTTTTAAACATATTTGTTTAATTTTTGTCACTTTTTTGTCACATTTTTAACACATTTTTGGCCCTTTTTTTTTAACACATTTTTGTTTAACCTCTTTTCCCCAGTTCAGCTTTTTATTATTTTTTTTTTGATTGGTATCATCAGCAAAAAGAACTAGAAAGGTGGTCGTAGAAACAGAAGCAAAATCCTTAATTAATAAATAATAAATAATAATGGTCCCAAAATTGAACCTTGTGGTACACCATACTCCACGGAATTCCATTTAGATTCATGTTTTTTTATACTGGGTTTTACCCAAATCTAAAAGCTTTTCGACTGGAGAGCAACAATGTAACGCCTCATTTGAAAGCTGAGACCCACAAAAGTGATGGAAACTTTTCGTCACGTCACCACATTTTTGTCACATTTTGTTGTTTTTTTAATTATTTTTTCTATCATTTTTTGTCCGTATTTTTCTCACGTTTTTGTTGACTTTTCAGCCTCTTTTTCTCGCTATTTTGATGCTTTTCTTTTTAGCTTTTAGATTTGGGTAAAGCTCGGTTGAGGCGGGACCGGTGGCCCTAGAGCCAGTGGCCCTTCTGTGCTCTTCCAGAATGGACATATGGCCAGTCCGCCCCTGAATGTACCCATAGGCCATTTTTATGCATAAAACACTTTCTCACAGGCCTTCACTCAGAGCTCAAGCATTATTCAAAACATTACAGTTCGGCCCATCACTGTTTCATTTAATGTTGTAGTTAAATGTGCTGAGGGAAAACAAACGTAAAGCTTCCCAAGTGGAAAACAAGTGCTCCTTTGGAAACAGACCTGTCATGATCAAACTCTGATCTAAATCCTCACCTCCGCCGTTCTGAAAGGCCAGATACGGAAACCTCCAGACGTTCCCCAGTCCCACGGCGTAGCCCACCATGGACAGGATGAAGTCCAGTTTGTTGGACCAGTTCCCACGGGCTTTGTTCTCATCGCCGCCTTCATCCTCCTCTTCAGCCTGAGGGACACGGAGCGGATGTTAAGAGACGGCACAGGAAATCACCACAGCATCATGTCAGCTCGTGTTCTGCATTTGTGGTGGGGGTGATGTAATGTAATGAGTGAGCTGTGCCTGTCACCATAACAAAATCTGAAGGAAGCAGAGAAATATTATGATAAACCACACAAAGGCACTGAAACAAACTAAAAAAAAGGGAAATCTCAGTAACCCCTTGTACTAAAAGTGCTTCTTAACATATAATAAACCTGAAACTCAACGAAACACGATGTACTTCTGTGAAATAGTTCAAATATTACATTGTGTTTTCTCGCAACATACTTTCTGATCAGCGCTTCATTTGTAAATGAGTATTTTCAGGAACACTTGGTCTGATGTGATGGAATTGGGGGAACAGGAAAAAACTCTCTCATTAAAAACATTATATCAAATCAAATATTTGCCGGATCCTTTACCCTGAAAAACTGAAAATTGGGGGAACGCGATCAAAGGAAGTACTGTTTCTGATCGATGAAGCTGAATCGATGAACTGATTGATCCGGGAAATCCCTGGAGTCATAACTGTAAGACCTCCAGATGCCCCGCCCCCTGTGGAGACGTGCTACGCTCACATCCCAAACCAAACCCAAACCAAGAGGCCAAGGTTTGATCTCGTCGGAGCCATGGACAGGTTTGAGATCTTTACTCACGAACGGAGCCGTCGTGTGGCCAAGCACGGTATAAAGAAGAACAGCATGAAGTGATTCACAAGTAATTCATTTTTTAAATAAAAAAAAAAACGACAAATGAAGGTGTTGCTTAAATGCTCTGATCCAAAAGCAAACACGAAAAAGTCTTTATGTAAAAAGATCAGACAGGAGGACGTTGTATTGAAAATGCGGCCTCGCGTCACACGCCCCTGTGTAAAGGTTTTAAACTACCCCCCATTTCATGCTACCCCCCGGTACTTTAAAATCAGTTTCAAGTTACCCCCGGGGGTAAGATGAACGCGATTTCAAGCTACCCCCCCTGATTTCAGACTACCCCTCTCTCAACTGCTTTCTTCATCCATAAAATACCTTATAGGAACCGCAGTTGGAGCCGTAAACTTAAGGATAGTGGAGTTTACGACCTAAAGCTAACCTTACCTTAGCTCTAAACTTAAGGATAGTGGAGTTTACGAACTAAAGCTAACCTTACCTTAGCTCTAAACTTAAGGATAGTGGAGTTTACGACCTAAAGCTAACCTTACCTTAGCTCTAAACTTAAGGATAGTGGAGTTTACGAACTAAAGCTAACCTTACCTTAGCTCTACACTTAAGGATAGAGGAGTTTACGAACTAAAGCTAACCTTACCTTAGCTCTAAACTTAAGGATAGTGGAGTTTACGAACTAAAGCTAACCTTACCTTAGCTCTAAACTTAAGGATAGTGGAGTTTACGACCTAAAGCTAACCTTACCTTAGCTCTAAACTTAAGGATAGTGGAGTTTACGAACTAAAGCTAACCTTACCTTAGCCCTAAACTTAAGGATAGTGGAGTTTACGAACTAAAGCTAACCTTACCTTAGCTCTAAACTTAAGGATAGTGGAGTTTACGAACTAAAGCTAACCTTACCTTAGCCCTAAACTTAAGGATAGTGGAGTTTACGACCTAAAGCTAACCTTACCTTAGCTCTAAACTTAAGGATAGTGGAGTTTACGAACTAAAGCTAACCTTACCTTAGCCCTAAACTTAAGGATAGTGGAGTTTACGACCTAAAGCTAACCTTACCTTAGCTCTAAACTTAAGGATAGTGGAGTTTAGGAACTAAAGCTAACCTTACCTTAGCTCTAAACTTAAGGATAGAGGAGTTTACGAACTAAAGCTTACCTTAGCTCTAAACTTAAGGATAGTGGAGTTTACGAACTAAAGCTAACCTTACCTTAGCTCTAAACTTAAGGATAGTGGAGTTTACGACCTAAAGCTAACCTTACCTTAGCTCTAAACTTAAGGATAGTGGAGTTTACGAACTAAAGCTAACCTTACCTTAGCCCTAAACTTAAGGATAGTGGAGTTTACGAACTAAAGCTAACCTTACCTTAGCTCTAAACTTAAGGATAGTGGAGTTTACGAACTAAAGCTAACCTTACCTTAGCCCTAAACTTAAGGATAGTGGAGTTTACGAACTAAAGCTAACCTTACCTTAGCTCTAAACTTAAGGATAGTGGAGTTTACGAACTAAAGCTAACCTTACCTTAGCCCTAAACTTAAGGATAGTGGAGTTTACGAACTAAAGCTAACCGTACCTTAGCTCTAAACTTAAGGATAGTGGAGTTTACGAACTAAAGCTAACCTTACCTTAGCCCTAAACTTAAGGATAGTGGAGTTTACGAACTAAAGCTAACCTTACCTTAGCTCTAAACTTAAGGATAGTGGAGTTTACGAACTAAAGCTAACCTTACCTTAGCCCTAAACTTAAGGATAGTGGAGTTTACGAACTAAAGCTAACCGTACCTTAGCTCTAAACTTAAGGATAGTGGAGTTTACGAACTAAAGCTAACCTTACCTTAGCCCTAAACTTAAGGATAGTGGAGTTTACAAACTAAAGCTAACCTTACCTTAGCCCTAAACTTAAGGATAGTGGAGTTTACGAACTAAAACTAACCTTACCTTAGCTCTAAACTTAAGGATAGTGGAGTTTACGAACTAAAGCTAACCTTACCTTAGCCCTAAACTTAAGGATAGTGGAGTTTACGAACTAAAGCTAACCTTACCGTAGCCCTAAACTTAAGGAGAGTGGAGTTTACGAACTAAAGCTAACCTTACCTTAGCCCTAAACTTAAGGATAGTGGAGTTTACGAACTAAAGCTAACCTTACCTTAGCTCTAAACTTAAGGATAGTGGAGTTTACGAACTAAAGCTAACCTTACCTTAGCCCTAAACTTAAGGATAGTGGAGTTTACGAACTAAAGCTAACCGTACCTTAGCTCTAAACTTAAGGATAGTGGAGTTTACGAACTAAAGCTAACCTTACCTTAGCCCTAAACTTAAGGATAGTGGAGTTTACGAACTAAAGCTAACCTTACCTTAGCTCTAAACTTAAGGATAGTGGAGTTTACGAACTAAAGCTAACCTTACCTTAGCCCTAAACTTAAGGATAGTGGAGTTTACGAACTAAAGCTAACCGTACCTTAGCCCTAAACTTAAGGATAGTGGAGTTTACGAACTAAAGCTAACCTTACCTTAGCCCTAAACTTAAGGATAGTGGAGTTTACGAACTAAAGCTAACCTTACCTTAGCTCTAAACTTAAGGATAGTGGAGTTTACGAACTAAAGCTAACCTTACCTTAGTCCTAAACTTAAGGATAGTGGAGTTTACGAACTAAAGCTAACCGTACCTTAGCTCTAAACTTAAGGATAATGGAGTTTACGAACTAAAGCTAACCTTACCTTAGCCCTAAACTTAAGGATAGTGGAGTTTACGAACTAAAGCTAACCTTACCTTAGCTCTAAATTTAAGGATAGTGGAGTTTACGAACTAAAGCTAACCTTACCTTAGCTCTAAACTTAAGGATAGTGGAGTTTACGAACTAAAGCTAACCTTACCTTAGCTCTAAACTTAAGGATAGTGGAGTTTACGAACTAAAGCTAACCTTACCTTAGCCCTAAACTTAAGGATAGTGGAGTTTACGAACTAAAGCTAACCTTACCTTAGCTCTAAACTTAAGGATAGTGGAGTTTACGAACTAAAGCTAACCTTACCAGATGAAAAGTTACGAGAGTTGTAGCTATTTTTAGCAATTAACATCCGGGCATTTTCTATTTAACACAGACGTGCCAAACAAACAATACATATTGTGGCGGGGGTAATCTGAAATCAGGGGGGGGTAACTTGAAATCAGTTTCAGGTTACCCCTGGGGGTAATTTGAAGTTACCCCCAGGTAGTCTGAAATCAATTTCAAAGTACCGGGGGGTAAGGTGAATGGGGGGGGGTAGTTTGAAATCGCTACACCGGGACAGGCCGTGGTGAGTGGTGACGGTGGCGGGTCATCCTCGCTGTGAGGCTTACGGTCCCAGTGGGAGGCCTGCTCCGCTCTGATCCATCCATCAACCTGTCCAGATCAGCCACAATCAGCTCCGGCCGCTCTGCTGCTTTAAACACTTTGATATCAGGCTCGGACCGTGCGAGTCATGCCAACAGAGGAACAAATGTCTTCTGTTTCTAATTTATTAATCAAATCTTGCGGCACAGCTAATAAAAAGAGGCTGCGACTGTCTGGCAAATGATTTTAGCGCATTTAGCTTTGACTTTAGTTTCCAGAAGAGTTGACTTGTGTGGCCTGTTCTATTGTTGGGCTGAGCTGGGGGAGTTCTGGGTCAAATTGACAACAAAAAAAAGATCTGGCCCTTTTCACAATTGAGTTGAAATGGTTGGAACGCTAACTTTAAAGCAGTACTAAGAAACGTGTTTACCTTAATAAATCCTTTTCGTAGTCCCTGTGGGGGTAATACAAGTGTTTACGGGATGATGGGAGGGTCTTTCATCTCCCCCTGGTGACTCTGGACAGAAAACCATGTTTGTAACTTGACTGCCACCGGACTGGAGAAAGCAATACACACTAATGGAATCACGAAGAAGAAGCTAACATGCTAATGGACAAAGCTAACTGCGGGCTAACGTCACTTTAAACAGTATTTACAGCCAAGTTTGAGTGAAAAAAAAATATTTCCATTGTATAATTGGATGTACAATATCCCTCTGTCCCTTCGCCCTTCCTGTCAGCGTAGTATTTACTCTCCAAGACAATTAATAAGTTAAAAAATCGTAACTTGCTACTACAACTGCAGTTGCGCTCATGGCCTCTAGGGGGAAGAGTTACTTAGTACTGCTTTAAAGAGCCGCTCAAAAGAGTCAGCCATGAACATCACATCACATCGCGATAAACGATATTACTGACTCTAAAGATACTCGATACTGTCAGCTCTGAAGCATAAAACTGACAGTCAGGAAAGTGTCAAACCAGGGGAGCACTGAACAGCAGGAAATATCTCCGATGTAAAACGAAGGCACACCTGAACAGTATTTTTATATTTTTTGAAAAGAAAACTTCTTTTAAATGATCATTTGTGGTAAAAGGTTTGAATCTCAGAGTATCTTTTAAACACAAGATACTTGCAGGGGCGGACTGGGACTGAAAAACAGCCCTGGACTCTGACCAGCCTGGCCCAAACTAGCGTAAATGTGCACTCACCACCCGCCTTAACGGAGCGCATGTTCTCCAGTTTGGCTTTACCCAAATCTAAAAGCTTCTCGACTGGAGAGCAACAGTATCACACCCCATTTGAAAGGTGAGACCTACAAAAGTGATTGCAGCTTTTTGTCAAGTCGCCGCATTTTTTGTGATATTGTTGTTGTTTTTTCATCACTTTTTTGTGGCTTTTTGTTGTGTTTTTGTCACGTTTTTTCTAGAATTTTTGGTTGTGTATTTGTCATGCTTTTGTGGCCTTTTTGTTGCTTTCTTCGTTGCTTTGTTGTCGTGTTTTTGTTGACTTTTCATCCCTTTCTTTGTCACTTTTTTGTTGCTTTTCCGTCACATTTTTGTTTTCTTTTCATCCTCTTTTTTGTCGCTATGTTGATACTTTTCTTTTTAGCTTTTAGATTCGGGTAAAGCTTGGTTAAGTTGGGACCGGTGGCCCTAGTGCCAGTGGCCCTTCTGTGCTCTTCCAGAATGGACATATGGCCAGTCCGCCCCGGATACTTGGCAACACCTAAGAGTTTAGGGGTTCTTTAAGTAGAAATGAAGGAATCGAGGGACGCGAGACGGAAAAGGTGCAATAAACATAAAAGATAATGTAACTTGAGTTGAAAAAAAATCACAGCTTTACAAAGAGAAAAAAGGGCCATGGCATTAAATGTGCAGACGAAGTGTGTAGTTCCTGTGTTATTTATGGAACAATCTGTCAGTAATGACGGTGACAGGCCTGCTTCTGAATCCTGCTGTATTGGAGTGTGATTACCGCGGCTCTGGATGAAAACACCCGCTGTGGAGTAATTACACGCCGCAGCTCCTCCTCAGCCTGATCCACAGCGGCGTGCGCGCGTGCGCGCGGCGCTAATGATCCGCAGTCTCTCCGGTAAAACTCCCAGCAGCCCCCGGGGGTGTCGCGTGCGGCCAAATGAAGCGTGTAACCGCGGAATGTGGCGCGCTTTTAATTACGTGACACGCGGAAATGAAATCATGTCACGGGCGGCGTGTGCGGAGGGAGAGCGTCGGCTGGAGCGCAGAGGAGCGGGATGAAGAGGAGTTTGTGGAGCAGGTTCGGAGAGGTTTGGTGCAGAGGCGGTAGCGCAGTGCGGGATCAGGGCTGTGGAGCATCAGGTGCAGAGCGGGAGAGAAAGGAGACGACCCAAAACTCCCCCGCCTTAACCAAGTGCATTTTCTCCACTTCAGTTTTACTCAAATCTAAAAGCCTCGACGTCAGAGTAAGCTCATTTGAAAGCTAAGACCTACAAAACTGAGACTTTTTTGTTGCGTTGTCCTGTTTTCGTTGCTTTTTTGTCATGTTGAGTCAGCAGAACGTACGCCGAGTCAGCAGAACGTACACTGAGTCAGCAGAACTTACGCTGAGTCAGCAGAACTTACACCGAGTCAGCAGAACTTACGCCGAGTCAGCAGAACGTACACTGAGTCAGCAGAACTTACACATGAGTCAGCAGAACTTACACTGAGTCAGCAGAACTTACACATGAGTCAGCAGAACTTACACCGAGTCAGCAGAACTTACGCCGAGTCAGCAGAACTTACACCGAGTCAGCAGAACTTACGCCGAGTCAGCAGAACGTACACTGAGTCAGCAGAACTTACACTGAGTCAGCAGAACTTACACTGAGTCAGCAGAACTTACACCGAGTCAGCAGAATTTACGCCGAGTCAGAAGAACTTACACCGAGTCAGCAGAACTTACGCCGAGTCAGCAGAACGTACACTGAGTCAGCAGAACTTACACATGAGTCAGCAGAACTTACACTGAGTCAGCAGAACTTACACTGAGTCAGCAGAACTTACACATGAGTCAGTAGAACTTACACCGAGTCAGCAGAACTTACGCCGAGTCAGCAGAACTTACACCGAGTCAGCAGAACTTACGCCGAGTCAGCAGAACGTACACTGAGTCAGCAGAACTTACACTGAGTCAGCAGAACTTACACCGAGTCAGCAGAACTTACACCGAGTCAGCAGAACTTACACTGAGTCAGCAGAACTTACACCGAGTCAGCAGAACTTACACCGAGTCAGCAGAACTTACACCGAGTCAGCAGAACTTATGCTGAGTCAGCAGAACTTACACTGAGTCAGCAGAACTTACACCGAGTCAGCAGAACTTACGCAGAGTCAGCAGAACTTACGCCGAGTCAGCAGAACTTACACTGAGTCAGCAGAACTTACACCGAGTCAGCAGAACTTACACCGAGTCAGCAGAACTTACACCGAGTCAGCAGAACTTACACTGAGTCAGCAGAACTTACACCGATTCAGCAGAACTTACACTGAGTCCGCAGAATTTACGCCGATTCAGCAGAACTTACACTGAGTCAGCAGAACTTACACTGAGTCAGCAGAACTTACACTGAGTCAGCAGAACTTACGCTGAGTCAGCAGAACTTACACTGAGTCAGCAGAACTTACACTGAGTCAGCAGAACTTAAACCGAGTCAGCAGAACTTACACTGAGTCAGCAGAACTTACACTGAGTCAGCAGAACTTACACTGAGTCAGCAGAACTTACACTGGGTCAGCAGAACTTACGCTGAGTCAGAAGAACTTTCGCCGAGTCAGCAGAACGTAAATGTCAGATGATGTCATATGATCTGTAACTACATGTCACACTGATGCCGCTCCAGTCCCTAACACACATGTGTCATGCCCTCACTATATAGAACTCCTCCCCCTCTCTAATACTGTACCAATGGGCAGCTGGGGCTTCATAATAACTTACCACCACTGAGTGTGATGCATAGACTGTAAGATTCTTCTGTCTGTAGCCATAAGGAAATGGCTCCTATGGCCTTTCCATTATAATTGTTTTGCTCCTCTTTAGGTCAGTATAGAACACAGACTTGTCATTCTGATCTCCAGGTGTTTTTCTGAACAACATCGTCCTAATTTTAGCCTTTTACTATTTTCATTTTATTTTTGTGAGCATGCTTGCCTGTGCTTGCCACTATGGGGAAAGCCTCGCTCCCTCAGTCCAGTGTCATGTTACAGTCAGTGAAACTGGTTCAACTGATCCTTCACCCACTCCCTCCATCTGAACCATGAAGACCATGTTGTACAGAGTAGAAACACAACAATAGGCTCATTATGACTGTCGGCTGTGAGTCTCAGTCGTCCAGGTAGTTAATGTCTACCACAGAAGCCGATATGTGCTAGTAAACAAACACCAGAGTAAACAAACTACACCAGAGTAAACAAACACCAGAGTAAACAAATGACACCAGAGTAAACAAACTCCAGAGTAAACAAACACCAGAGTAAACAAACTACACCAGAATAAACAAACTCCAGGGTAAACAAACTACACCAGAGTAAACAAACACCAGAGTAAACAAACTACACCAGAGTAAACAAACTCCAGAGTAAACAAACACCAGAGTAATCAAACATCAGAGTAAACAAACACCAGAGTAAACAAACTACACCAGAGTAAACAAACACCAGAGTAAACAAATGACACCAGAGTAAACAAACTCTAGAGTAAACAAACACCAGAGTAAACAAACTACACCAGAGTAAACAAACACCAGAGTAAACAAACTACACCAGAGAAAACAAACACCAGAGTAAACAAACTACACCAGAGTAAACAAACACCAGAGTAAACAAACTACACCAGAGTAAACAAACACCAGAGTAAACAAACTACACCAGAGTAAACAAACACCAGAGTAAACAAACTCCAGAGTAAACAAACACCAGAGTAAACAAACACCAGAGTAAACAAACTACACCAGAGTAAACAAACACCAAAGTAAACAAACTCCAGAGTAAACAAACGACACCAGAGTAAACAAACTCCAGAGTAAACAAACACCAGAGTAAACAAACACCAGAGTAAACAAACATCAGAGTAAACAAACTACACCAGAGTAAACAAACTCCAGAGTAAACAAAAACGACACCAGAGTAAACAAACTACACCAGAGTAAACAAACTCCAGAGTAAACAAACGACACCAGAGTAAACAAACTACACAAGAGTAAACAAACACCAAAGTAAACAAACATCAAAGTAAAAAAACTACACCAGAGTAAACAAACACCAAAGTAAACACACAACAAAGTAAAAAACTACACCAGAGTAAACAAACTACACAAGAGTAAACAAACACCAAAGTAAACAAACATCAGAGTAAAAACCTACACCAGAGTAAACAAACACCAAAGTAAATAAACATCAGAGTAAACTAACTACACCAGAGTAAACAAACTACACCAGAGTAAACAAACACCAAAGTAAACAAACACCAGAATAAACAAACTACACCAGAGTAAACTAACTACACCAGAGTAAACAAACTACACCAGAGTAAACAAACTAGACCAGAGTAAACAACTACACCAGAGTAAACAAACTACATCAGAGTAAACAAACTACACCAGAGTAAACAAACACCAGAGTAATCAAACTCCAGAGTAAACAAACTCCAGAGTAAACAAACTACACCAGAGTAAACAAACTACACCAGAGTAAACAAACTCCACCAGAGTAAACAAACTCCAGAGTAAACAAACGACACCAGAGTAAACAAACTACACCAGAGTAAACAAACATCAAAGTAAACAAACATCAAAGTAAAAAAAAACTACACCAGAGTAAACAAACACCAAAGTAAAAAAACATCAAAGTAAACAAACTACACCAGAGTAAACAAACACCAAAGTAAACAAACATCAGAGTAAAAAACTACACCAGAGTAAACAAACACCAAAGTAAACAAACATCAGAGTAAAAACCTACACCAGAGTAAACAAACACCAAAGTAAACAAACATCAGAGTAAACAAACTACACCAGAGTAAACAAACTACACCAGAGTAAACTAACTACACCAGAGTAAACAAACTACACCAGAGTAAAACAAACACCAAAGTAAACAAACACCAGAGTAAACAAACTACACCAGAGTAAACAAACTACACCAGAGTAAAACAAACACCAAAGTAAACAAACATCAGAGTAAACAAACATCAGAGTAAACAAACTACACCAGAGTAAACAAACTACACCAGAGTAAACAAACTACACCAGAGTAAAACAAACACCAAAGTAAACAAACACCAGAGTAAACAAACTACACCAGAGTAAACAAACTACACCAGAGTAAACAAACTACACCAGAGTAAACAAACTACACCAGAGTAAAACAAACACCAAAGTAAACAAACACCAGAGTAAACAAACTACACCAGAGTAAACAAACTACACCAGAATAAACAAACTACACCAGAGTAAACAAACTACATCAGAGTAAACAAACTACACCAGAGTAAACAAACACCAGAGTAATCAAACTCCAGAGTAAACAAACTACATCAGAGTAAACAAACTCCACCAGAGAAAACAAACTACAGAGTAAACAAACTCCACCAGAGTAAACAAACTACACCAGAGTAAACAAACTCCACCAGAGTAAACAAACTCCAGAGTAAACAAACTGCAGAGTAAACAAACTACATAGTAAACAACTACACCAGAGAAACCAAACTACAGAGTAAACAAACTACACCAGAGTAACAACTAAGTAGAGTAACTAAACCATACTGATGGGAAACCAGAGAAATTCTATAAATGCCATAAAACGGACATAACACACCAGGTGCCATACTTAAGTCTTGTACCTGGCTTCTCCATTCCTTTGTATGTGGATAGAACACTTAATTCAAACATTGGCTACAAATGTATAGGAACAGGCTCAGATTTCTATGATCAAATCTACGTTTCAGTATCTTCCACGTGATACAGTTGTTAATCTCGTCTTCCTCCGGAATATAAACCAGGTCAGCACTCACCGCGGCGATCGACCCGGGCTGCACGCTGGCGCTGCCGTCTGTGCCCAGGATGATGGTGGTCTGGCTCATGGTCTGGCCCGCTGTCTGGCTCGGGATCTGGCCTGAGTTGGTCCAGTTGTTCTGCTCGGGCGGCGGCGGTGCGGGGGTCTTAAAGGTCCCATAGGCGCGGTTACTGTCCGAGTCGGGGAAGCTCTGGCTGGCGTTGTTGGCTGTGTGTGCGCTCCCGTCGTGCTGTGGTGGCGCTGGCTGAGGGGCTGGGGGCGCCGTGGAGAAGCCGCCTGCCGCTGGGACACTCGGGGCGGGCTTCGACATGTCCCGCTGTTCCTGGAGTTCCTGCGCACACAGACACCAGGAGTCAAGGACAGCAGAGGAGGAAAAGAGTCAGATAGTCTGACACATTAGATAGATACAGACGGCATCACTGGAATCACCCATATATGGTCATGTTTGAAAACAGTTAAGGGGGAAAACAATTTGGAGAAAAATCTAAACTTTCTCTAATTATTCAAAACACTTTACCAAATGCTGAATTATGAATACAGTTTTCTACTAAATAAAGATACAAAGACATGAAGAGGAGCAAAGTTGTTCAACAGCCCATAAATACATAAATAACGGAGAATGCTAACACGATGCTTCACGTTAGCACCGGGCTAATGCTATTGGCTAGCTAGTGCTTGCTACAACTGCCGTTTTTTCACTTCTACTGAACAATCTGCTGTGAGAAAATATCCATATGGGCCCGATTTACACTTGACTTCAAGTATGTGTGGTAAATAAGTTCATATTCCACCATAAAATGGCTAACACGTGATGTCGTCTGTATCCATTCACCTTATTCCGGAGGCTCGCGTGGGCGCCGCCATGAATTGTGCCCACACTGACCTCTGACCCTACACACACTGACCTCGGCTCATTCCGTGCTCTCTTCTATCCCATTGTAAAAGTAAAATACATTTGTAAATGTTTTTTTGTGTGTGTTGGTTTTCTATTTCCATAGTCTTTTAATTTTCATTTCCAACACTGTGAGAATACATTTCATGTTGAAAATTCTGCAAGTTGCATTTTCCTGCATTTTTGTAGACTTTTTTTGGAGTCTATACAACATTTGCCTCAATAGCAACAAACCTCACCGCACATCACGGGTACACTTAAACTACTATGAGACAGGTCTAAGGGGTACTGGAGACAAACCAGGTTGGGTACCAGTGCTCTAAAGCAGCGGTTCCCAAGCCATTCCAGACTTAGCGCATTTAAGTGGGAAGTACGTGGCGATGGAGGAACATCCATGATCAATAGGGCTGGAAAGCGGAAGTGCCAGAATTTGTGAGATTTCCATTTGTGAATACAATCATTCAACACACACCTGCTGTCCTGTACTGCTATCACGTTTCATCTGTGGGACAATAATAATAATAATAATAATGCATCGGTTTTATATAGCGCTTTTCTGGACACTCAAAGACGCTTTACATTGCATTATTCATTCACTCCATACCCGGTGGTGGTAAGCTACTATTGTAGCCACAGCTGCCCTGGGGTAGACTGACGGAAGCGAGGCAACCAGTCTGCGCCATCGGCCCCTCCGACCACCACCAACCACTCACTCACTCACTACATTCGCTAGGCTTCCTGGTGTTACCAAACGGTCTCCCATCCAAGTACCGACCAGGCCCTTCCCTGCTTAGCTTCCAAGGTCTGACGGGATTGGGCATCGCAAAGGCGGTATGACCACAAAAAATGTATAAGGCCATGCTAGTTGCTGAGTAGATCAGTCGGTTTTAGTTGACTCCGATTTCGCTGCCAAAGCCCCGAGTCCCCCAATCCATGTATCGGGATATGTATCGTATCGCCTGAGACAAGGTGATACACACCCCTAGAAGTTATACTCATAGTAGCCTGGCCTTAGCCATCCGTAAACTCCGGTCAATTATAATTTCCCTACGTCTGGGTCTGATCTCAGTCTCATCTCATTACATCGGCTGAATTTCAACCTACCATTCAGCGAGCGGGGGAGGCGGGGCTTGTAGGTGATGTCTAGCATTTGCGCCGAATTTGCTGGTTGTAGTTTGGCAATTGCAGCGAATGTGAAAGTAATATCCAATATCCTCCCAAATATCCAGAAATTAAAATTTAAGCCTTGGAATGTGCAAGGAATGCTCCCAAAAGTTATGATGCTGCTTCCCTCACTCTGGCACATTACATACACGACCCAACGCTAGAGAAAATCAGATCCAATCGTTTCAAAGGAGCTCACCCCCTCCCACCTGATAACGGAGCTCAATTGTGAAGATCCAGACCGTGGTATGGTATGAGGGTCTGGTAAAACCAGGCTCAGTGACGCCTTGGTCATGGAGGGCTGTCACTGCCTTTTCCTCTGCCTTTGATTCACATATCTGTGTTGTTACTTGACATGTATAGAGCATCACCTCTACTGATACACTGTGGTCATTACAGTGACTGAAGCCACCAAGGACTCAAAAACAGAACAAACTAAATATTGTCATAACAAAACAAAACAAATTTAAATGAACTCAAATCTTTGGTATGTATTGCCTATTTCATCAACAATTCGTGCCTTAATGTTCTGGTGCTGGCCATCTCCAGCTGGCTTTCATTAGAATGTTGTGTTAAACTGCTGAGGCTAATCCCTCGCAATGTCACAAAAGCATTTTGCACTTCAGTTCATCCGCGTCCTCAAGCACGTGGTTGCGTATTGGACTGTCCAGCCCTATAACGGGGTTATGTACGAGAGCCTCTGTCCTCCAACCAGACTTCACGGCCGGGAGGGGGCGAGGTAGAGGGGCTGTGGGGGAGTGGGGGGTCAACAGGCGCATTTGTTTTGTTCACGTTTGTGGCCAAGCCATTGCTCGTTTGTCAAATAAATCCCTGCAACAGTATTCCACTTCAAAATCTATGGAAGTTTTTATATTATTGTTTAAGTCCAGTATGACGACTCTCCTCACACAGTTCACTGTCAATAACACAGATTTAGTCCAATTATTCCAATGTCATTTTACGCTAGAGCAAATAATATTCTGATGGCTCTATCACCTCTGGACACACCATGAAGCTCTATGTCAGTAGATCTAAACCAAGTCCCACCTCACCTGACTAAACCAGGACTAAACCAGGACTAAACCAGGACTAAACCAGGTCTAAACCAGGACTAAACCAGGTCTAAAAAGGCTGAGATTGGCCTAAATGTGCTTGAGCTCTGTCTAAACCGTGAACACACACAACTTCAATCCACAGATGAAACCTCAGAGAAATGACCTCCTGAAGAAGACGAGGACCACCAGAGGAACATGGGCCGCAGTTTGAGAAGCACCACTCGATCATCCTGTTTCACATCCTGCGTTTGTGGGTGTACGCGGCGGGTTCAATCATTACTTTGACCCCATTCACCAAAGGAAAAGATGCGGCTCTTCTGGAATATGTTTGATTCTGTGCATTATAACCAGAATATCCTTATAACATAATAATAACCCATCACCTCTCATTTTTCAGACTTTCTGCAAGAGTTCCAACAGTTACTAAACTTTAAAACGAATAAAATCACAGCAATCAAGTCTTGTTAAAGCAATAGTCTGAAAGTCCAAATCTAATACAATGCATATTATGGACCTTCTGGGTTTGCATTTGGATGTAAAGTCATGTGAAGTCCCTCCCTTTGCTGAGCTCAGCAACTAATCATGAGGGCTGGAACAAAATATTGTTGCAACCACAATATGTCTTTGTTCGGAAACAACGTTCATCGCAATACTTTGATACTCAACTCAGTTCGAGAATAAACCAATTCAAATGATTTTGATTTAAAGACAGCAGCTGCACTAAGTAGGTGTCAGTAGTGAACTCTGCTCAGGCCACTGTTTTTCTATATGAAGATGTGTTCTTACCTGAGCTCAGACGAGTTGATGTGTACCTGTCTGGTCTTTGTGCGTGCCCTCAGTCACGCAAAAAGACCAAAGATGTTGTTAGCATTTAGCCTCTTCCAGCATATTCCTATGGACTCAAACAGGGGTGAAGCTAGAAGAGACCTAGTTCTTCCACGCAGTGATATCTTCACTCCTAAAGAACTCTGAAGATATTACAGCGCTGATGTCGAAGTGCTCCTAAGGTGTTATTACGCCTCACAATATAGTTCCCCTTTTTATCCTCTTAGAAAATGGTGCAAACGCTCACGTAACCGTATTTAAATAGGAAAACGTGGAAGAGCTTGGTTGTTTCTAACTTCACCCCTGTTTGGCCCCATAGAGGAGAGGAGGAGAAGCTAAATGCTAACAACATCTTTGGTCTTTTTGCGCGACTGAGCGCAAGCGTAAAGACCAGACAGGTACACATGAACTCGTCTAAGCTCAGGTAAGAAAATATCTCAGTGTGTAAAGAGAGCCAGACAGTTCAAATCTGCCATTTTCACTTTTCTAAATGTTTTTACTCAATATCTGACTGATTTATATTAATTAATTAGTAATTAATTGGGAAACTCAGCTGGTGCTTTCTTATTTCGTTCATTCAGGGTGAAGTCTTGCAGTTCGTGATGATAGGTTGTTTTTTATCCCAGCCCAACAGGATTCCCACAGGCCCATGAGACGAGCATAGGGAATGAGGAGAGGCCAATCAGGGGAGGGAGCACTTCATTTCCCTTTCTTACCGACCATCACTTTAAGCCCTGAACAAAAGCACTTGATAAAAGATACAGACACCGTGAAGGAGGAAAAAAGGGGTTTTGGAAACGACCGGCCTTTTGACTTTTATAGAAGACCAGCGGACACAGGAC